>NC_139425.1:1205000-1805000 GCF_905368555.1 Meleagris gallopavo | reverse complement strand
TGCCTGCTGCCCTGGCAGCCGGTGCCATGCCCACCGTCCTCCGGGGCAGAACCTTTCCCTGACCCCCACCTGACCCTCCCCTGACACAGCTCCATGCCTGTTTCTAGTCATTTGTCTCTCTTTGCAGATGACCACAACTTGGTGGTGTGGTAAGGAAGGGGGCTGAGCAGCAATGGGATCCAACACTATGACCCTGTGAGTGCTGTGGGGTGCTGTGAATGTGCAGGACACCTTTGTTCCAACCAGCCTTTGTTGTGGATGAAAAACCCATCTTCCACAGATGATTAAAAAGTAAGTGGAATTGCTCAGAAGCCCAACTCCAGGAATATACAGGGTGCATTGAAAAGAATATTCATGACATATTCAGACATTCAGTTCTAAAACTTACAAGTGAATGTAGCCAAGTACTGAACAGCGTGGTGAGGAGAAGAAGCAAATGCTTTGTGCTCCCTGAGCTCAGATGGGTTGCAGGGTCACCAATTCTGAGCCACTGGAAATTAAATTCTAAAACCTATCAAGCCAAAGAAAGATTCCTTGCAGGGTTGCTGGAAAGCTTGTTACAAGCAAAGATCAGAGTAGTGGAGTTTGCCATCTCCCCTACAACTGCACTAACAACAGGCCAGAAAGGGAGGAAATAACTTCCAGCTCCTATTCCATCATGTTTTCTTTTATCACTTTGAATACCATCAGGGCTTCCAGCCTTGGACTCAGCATGTGAGTTGCTCAGGGCTGCTCAGGCTTGCTTTCAGCAATGGTCCAAGCAGAGGGCTCAAACCTGCCTTCAGAGGAGGTTTTTCCACGATAGCAAACAGTGTGGTGAGAAAAAGGACAAAGCAGCAGCTGCGTGGGATGGACCTGGGCCTGACATGGGCCCAGAGAGCAAAGTTATGTCTAATACCCACTGAGCTAGTTGTACTTCAGTATTTACTAGGAAATATGCTGATTGCACTGAAGTTTCTGAAAATATGTGGAGAAACTGATTTTGCTGAGCTGACCTTGCTGAAGGCAGGTATGTAAGAACATAACAAATGTACCAGAGGTAAATTCATGAATATTTGATCAAAGATACCTGTGCTTCTCAGCCCATTCTTTGCTTCTGTGCAAGGGATGTAAAAGTATGGAGAGTTCAGAGGGCAGCATGCAAGGATAAGGAGGTACCTATGGAGAGAAATCATGCCAAGGAATGAGTGCTGTCACTGCTGGCATAGCACAAAGCCACCACGGGTCTGAATGGCCCCAGCAAGCTTCTGTCATGCTGTACCTTCATAGCAGCATTGATTCAGACCACATCAACAGCTCAGGCATTTTGAGGCTGTACATAATCTAACAAGCCCTTATGGGATGTAGCCTGTTCTGCGTGGCTTCCTATGGATGTGGAGAGTTGTTTTCTCTATGCCCTGTTCTTCTTGGTGCAGTGCTGGACCCATTGAGATGAGCACATCTGTTTTGCAGCTAGGAAAAGAGGCAGGTGGCTGCTCTGTGCTGCCTGCTTTTCACATGCCACAGCAGCACATCTACTCACAGAAAGCACACTGCCCTGCAGCTCTAAGCCCACAGAAACCACTTTGCCGTCCTCTCATCCCATGTGTGCTGGAGGGGACCAAACAGAGACAAGATTGGGACACAGCAGTCTTAGGAGGTCCATGTCCTGGGAGATGGCTTTGCACCCAGCAGTCCCACACAGGTTAAAGACCATCAGTGAGAGAGTAAAGCAACACTTTATAGTTTGCCTTCAGAGGGAAGTGTATGCAGAGGGAAGGAAGGGACAAATCTCTGCAGAAGAGGGGCACGTTCCTCTGGCAGATTGCTCTTAACAAATGGGAGGGACTGGAAGCAGGTGGAAGCCAAAGGATTAATGGTTGGAGTCCAGAGGAGACTGACAAAGGAGCTTGATAAATATAACCCATCAGAGCATCAGGGGCATATGAATGACGGATGTGAAAGCATGCTGTCTAAAATTCAGCCGTTGTGAACACAGCCACAGCTCTCCACAGCTATCTGCCTCTCTTGCATTGTTTTCTCACCTGCTCTGTTTCCCAATTTGCTCAGTGCAGAAGGGAAAGCAGCTTTCTTGCCAGATGTTTCATGTATTCCCCAGAAGTCCCTTTTTAGGCTCTCTTGAAGGAACAATATGGGCAATTTTGTTGTTGATGTTGTTGTTCAATTTGTTTCTGTTCTTCTATAAAGGACACTCACCAGGAAAGAGACCCTGCGTCCAAAGTGATCCTCAGTGATTGCCCAGCCTGCCTCTGAGTTAATGATCATTGCTAATCTCAGCTGACCCTAATTCTATATGAGAACGTCCTCTAATTCTCACTGCTACATAATCTGAGAACGTTTGAAAGAAGTCGTCTGTGTATATCTTTGCAGGGGACTGATAGTAAAACTGTTTGTTCACACTTCCTCCACAAAGACATCCCACCAAGCTGTGGTGTGACCAGGTAGGAAGGGAGAGGCTATGTGATTACCTTCTCCTCACTATCTGGGGATGGATGGAGATCTCTGAGGGCGTGCTGGCTTGGAGACCATTCGTAAGAGCAAGTGGGCAGGAGAAGAAGGTTAAGAGCCATCAGCAGAGCTGAGGGACACATGGGGAGGTTCTTGGCCTGCAGCAGGGAACAGCTCACAGCCTAAATGCAGAGGTGATGAAGAACGACCCACAAAGAACATGTTTCAACCCAGAAAGTCAGGTGTAACCTGAAAGGAAGACTTGTTTTTGAAACTATAGTTAATCTTGCTAGTCTTGTTCTGGTCTATTATTTTCGCATTCTAATAAAATGCAGCCTCAGCCATTAGGAGCCTTGATATTTCTTGCTACATTCATTTAAAACAACAACAAGAACCAAAGAGAAGCACAAAGGTTCTTGCCCAGGGCTCTGGCAGTGCTGCTGCCTGCTGAGGTGAGTGCCCACACTCAGCTCAGTGCTCAGTAACTGGCAGTGAGTGTGGGATGGGAGTGCTATTAGTGATTAATTCACATCTCTGCTCTGCCTGAGATTCCCGTGATTCTGTGATTCCTTTTATGCTATCACCCTGCATAAACCTCAAGGTACATCTGTTCAGGAAGACTCTTTTCCAAGGAAGGGCTTTAGTATCTCCCTTGTCTAAATGCACTACTGGGTAAGGAAAGATGACTCTTTATTCAGGGGTGCATTAACTGACAGCACTCCTGATGCACTGTCCCTAAGTGCGGAAGGCTTAGCTGGCCAACACACACCCTGCACAGAAGATCCTGGCTTTGGAGAGAAAGGTGTTAGCACTTCACATGAGCTGCTCTTTCTGCATTTGGCACTGCTGCTAAGTGTGAGGGATAGGAGAGTTTGAGTGCTGCCTTGCGAGGGGGGGCTCACACAGGTTTGCATGTCTGGATTCTCCCAGGAAGTCAATGCCTGCATCCAGTGTACACAGATATCATGGGGCAGATTCCCTTGTTCATGTCTAAGCTCCTGCTAGGCAGCATCTCTGGGTGCTCCTATAGAAATGAGCTCTGTAGTGAACAAAGTGAAATATCTCTTTGAGGCTGGAGCTCAGGGCTGCCTGCACACACAGCACAACACAAACTCCTACAATCCCAGCTGCATTTCAGCCAGCCCTCTCTGTGCACACCTGCAGGCTGGGCATCTCAGCCCTGCTCTATGGATCAGACAGGTGAGCTTACTCAAAGCCATTGATTTAATTGGAGATCAATTCTCTGAAAATGGAACTATCAGTTTCTGCAAAGTGTGACATACAGTGGCATTTAAGGTAGAGCTAAGTAGAATTGCTTCTATCGCATTGTGCAGAATACTAACAGGAATTGATTTCACCCTGCTAAGGCCTGTGTTCATTTATTCAATAGTAGAGAGGGTGGTTTTTTTTTTGGTAGTTGTTCCTGATTTTGAATGCTTTGCCTAATCCCACGTTTGAAGCAAATGAGAGAGAGAAGCAGCAGACCCTGTGTAAACTCCAGCCAACAGTGCAGGGACAAGAAGGATTCAGCTTCAAAGACTGTTAGCAGCTGAAGTCCAAAGCAACTTCTGCATTTGCTCACCCTCTGCCAGCTCAGTGCTCTCACTGAGGGGAAGGCTGCTCTGGCTATACAGAGCAGGAGGACAGCTTTGTTTTATGAGTGCCTCTCAGGGCAACGTACAGAGACAGTGCCTGCTCTGCACAAGGGCATCTTCCAGCATGGCAGGTCTGGGGCACTCTGCTGGCCTCTCAAGGCTGCTTATGTGAGATGACACAGTGGCACTTCCCAATTGTCCCCACCTCTCAGAAAATTCTCCTTTCTGGAGGCTGCAGGAAAAGTATGACAATAAAAATCTACATAAAGTTAAAACTACAAAGTGGCTTGGGTGATCCAAGGAGGAGGAAAAATGACTGCAAATGAGGGAAGCCACCACTGTATTAATGCATACCACATGCTTAGCAAATGAGCAACCCATTCCCAGTGACTTGGGTCAGAGGAGCGGGGCTGAGATACAGATCAGTCTGCAGTCCCATCTCCACCCAATCCCAGCCTGGATCAGCAAGTGTTTGAGCCTGCAGACCATCTACCAAGCACTGCTTGGGGCCCAAAGACCATACTGAAGAATTTTGCAGGATGCATCTGTGTTACCACCTTAAAATCCCATCCATTACCCTCTGGGGCTGGGTTAGATGCAGCCACACACTGCAGTCAGCAGCATACAGCAGTGCCCTCAGTATGTCCTGCATTACAGTCTGTCTGACAGCCCTGAAGTGCAGCCCAAGAACTAACTGAGCCCAGGATGCCAATCTCCCATCTTGTTAAGCAGCTGTTGCATTCAGATAGGCACCCAGAGCAAGTTAGCTGTGCATGAACAGAAGCAAAAAGTGTAACTCAACTCACAGGGCACTATTTGCAAGCACTAAGCAGGGTTAATCACAGGCAGGGTGAGAAGATGACTGTGTCACACAGCATTCTCTCTGCCTCATTTAAAGGTGATTTGTGCATCCTTTTCTTTTGTTCAGAGAATATTCATTAGAGGAGGAAGAGAAGCAGGTGGTGACACACTGGTTTAACAAATGTTGCAAACCAGAAGGGACTCATTTCTTCCTTCAGTAGAGTTTGTTTCCCACGCCATATCTGTCACATTGGGTCCCTCTGTCCTCATAGGCTGTTGGGGCTCTGGGTCCCATCGTCACAAAGCAGATGTAGTCACAGCTCTGTCTCATCCTGCTGGGACTGCCCAAATCCCACGTTAAGCACATGTCTTTATTTGTGATTATACACACATCTTCCTCCTTTATTGTCATATGACAGGAAAACACAGCTCATCTTTTGCATCCCCTAAGGTTGGAGTCTCACTCCATTCACCCTCGCAAATCCTGGAGCCACTCCATTAGTTGGGTTAATTTCAGCCTACCCAAAAGCAGAGGGGCCCCAAGTGGGCTGGGAATGTTCCTCTGCTGCCAACAGTCAGAAAGAAAGGAAGCAGCATCTCCATCGATTCCATCCCTAACGTGATGCATGGCAGTATTCTGCAGTAATCTTGCTCACAGTATTTCCCACAGGCTCTGGTGTGAGCTGCTGCACTGATTCAGCTGCTGTCAAGAATTTCCATAGCTCAACTCTGCAAGAGAAGAGAGACATTAATGTCAGTGCTTAAAAATTCATACTCAGATTCAGTGCTTTAGCCTGCCAGGGATTTTAAGGCCAAAATGGACCATTACGGTTATCTGGCTTGATCTTTCTGATAACCCAGGCAAGTAGAGCTCACACTGGGATCTCTACATCAAAGCCATTGACTGGCAGCAGGGCTGTGTTGGAAAAGGACAGGGACCTCAGCTCAGGGGCTCTGTACCCATCTCTCAGTAACCTGAGCCCATGATTTAACCACTGCTGCTGCCCAAACGTGAACTTTATCTCTATCTGAATATATCTAGCTTTTACTTACAGCCACATTCCTGTTATTTACAGCATATCTTCTACTAAATTACATCATTTCCAGCGTTAGAAAAAAAATAATGAACTGCTGTTTTAGCAGTTATGGATCATAACTACTTGTCAAGAAAGGAAATTAAAATCTGTCATTTCACCTGACAACAGATGAGTTAGATGTTGCAGGTCTCCAGAGCCAAGTGCAAGGACACTGGTATGTAAAGCAGCATGAAAACCATGGGAGCAAAGTCTTTGTGGTTCCTGCGTAGATGGTGATTGATACAGGTGTGATCCAATGGAAGAAAAATGATTGATATGTTTATTATGTGAAGTTCAGTTTCAACCACTTGGACTCAGCCTTAGACGCATTAAGCCTTATTTCAACTTAGATGGGGCACAGCTCAGCTCATGGCATGTGGAGGCTCAGGGCTCTGACTCGGATGTTGGAGGTCCAGCTCTGAACTGACACAGAGCCCATCCCAGAGAGAAATGGGTGGCCCTGCAACACTGTACTGTTTTTGCAATGAAGTCTGGGAACATGTGGCAGCATTTTCCTTCTGAACGGCATCTCATGGCAAAAATAATTAAATTAGGTTGGATATTAGGAGGAAGTTTTTCACACAGAGGGTGGTGAGGCACTGTAACAGGATGCCCAAGGAGGCTGTGGATGCCCCATCCCTGGAGGCATTCAAGGCCAGGCTGGATGTGGCTCTGGGCAGCCTGGCCTGCTGGTTGGCGACCTGCACATAGCAGGGGGTTGGGACTGGATGAGCATTGTGGTCCTTTTCAACCCAGGCCATTCTATGATTCTAGGATTAAAACAGAAAAATGAAACCTAACTCCCCCCCCTGCCCCCCCATACTTAACAGTTTGGGTTCAAAAACAGCACCCAGAAAGGGTTAAATGCCCTTTTAATTCCCCACTGCTGTGCTCCCTGGGCTACTCATCAATGTACAGTTGCCAGATGACCTTCTCAGCTTTTTCTGACAGCCATTTAGGAATTCCTGATTCATTATCTTCTCCACTAAGCAGCTCCTGCTGCAACATCAACACACTCACAAAGGTTAGTCGACTAATGAGACTTCCTCATAAAACCTGTGAATGGGAGGGAGGAGGGAGATGATTTATTTAAGTGGGTAAATGGTTGCAAACAAAAAGAGGCATCTTCTTTGGAGCAATTCCTTAATTCAGGTGTTTTTCTGAGAAAAAAAAAATTCAGTTTCCTTTAAGGATGACATATCTATGACAGGATTTCTTTTTAAACGCTATTTTGTTTAATAAATCATGCAAATTGCAGCATGTAAACTAGAGCATTACAGACAGGCTGGTAAATAATTAACAGTCTGTTTGCGTGAAGGGGGAGAAAACACCCAATTCAGCACATTAGGCAGGAAGATGAGTGTTTATCCTTATGAGGGAAAAATGGCCAGATCCTAAAATACCCACAGGGTTATTGGTGTAAGGAGGGAGGTGGTTTGTGCTGCTTTGAGATGGGGAGTGGAAGGCAGGGTTTTGCGAGCTGCAGCAGGCACAGCAGCTCAACTCGTAAGTTCTCTGCACTGAAGGTTTGCAGTGGATAGATAGGCGTGCTAAGTCTAGCATCCTGAACAGTGGATGTGTTTTGTGTTCAGGGCGTCTTCTACTGACTTCAGTGAGGTAAAGGATGATCATTTTTGCAGGGACGTCGCTTTCAGAAAGCAAGTCTTCAGAGCAACCGGTGTAGGAAAAGCTCTCCAAAGTATCTGTTGATGTCTCAGAATCCACTCAGGCCGTCAGCAGGCTTTAATTTCAGGCAGGGTGAGTTCTGCTCTTGTTGGGTGTAGTGTTCAGCCAGCTCGTACTAAAGCCAAAGTCAGTACAGCTTTGTGATTCTGGAGCTTGTTCTCTCCCCCTGAAGTTCGGTGTCTTTGAACCTGCTGTAACAGCAGCCTCTTATCTGGGTGCTAAAAGCAACTGAGCAGGGAGTTACAGAGACTGGAGGGGGAAAAAAAAAAATCCTCCTTTCCTTTGCAGGGCTTTCTGCATAAATGCCTCTAGACACATTAAAGTGAAATACGCCAGCCAAAGGTGCTACCTTTGCGGTTAAATTGCCACGGTGTGATTTATTTGCCAGAATCACAAGGTGCTTTCAAGCCACTTACTTACGGTAATATCTCAGTGAAAATAATAAAATTATCAAGAAGCAAAACACATTAGAAAGAACAACCTGCTGCTTCCTCAAAGTTCCTGGCTGCTCCAGCCCTCCCTGGCCAACCACTCTTATTGCCACTTAAGGAGCAGCTGATGATTCTGTAATGCATGTGCAAATTATTTGCCCCGATTGGAAGCTGGATGTGGCAACAAATTGCTGCTTTATGCCTGTAAAATGGGTTGTCCTTAGGAAAAATAGCATCTGCAGGCCCAGCAATGCAGCTTTGGTCTAAAAGAGCTATCAGCACGGCAAAGCTTTGCATTTCTGTACTGCCAAGTAACTAAGGGTTTAGCAGCAGCATCTAAGCATTGATTAGCCTGTGGCTAATTACAGAACAGCTCGGTAGGTCAGTGTTACCAGCTGTGCCTGTGGAGGACAGAAATAGGATAGAGAGGTGATCTGGGGATAGAGCAAATATCTGACAGCGCTTCCACCTGCTGCACCCACTGTGCAATCCTTCCTCTGCTTTGCACACCTCCAGCACCCAGCGGTGGCCCCTGCACGGAGATGAGGTGACATAGCAAGTGTCAGGCTGTGCACGGGCTGATGGAGGTGGGGAGATGGGGCTGGTGCAGTCTGTGTCCCCTTTGCCTCAGTCTAACACCTCCTGAGCATCTTTTGCACAGTTTTCCTATGGTGTCCCCTTCTTGGGTAGTGTTGTAGTGTCAAAGCCTGAGGTCTGGCTGTGTAAATACCCTGAACTGCTGCTCTGTGGTGTTTTGTACAGTGTTCTGCTGCTTCTTCTTTCTCCTTCCACTTCTCTTCTGTGGGGACCACAGTCCTGCTAGCGAGATCTGTCTGTTGCTATGGAAATCTTTGTCACAAATGAAGACTTCATAGCAAGGCGGTGGTATTAAACCCAGACATTTACATATGCCTCTGGCTCTGGGGGGGGGGGGTTTGGGTCTCTCACTGCTCGCTGGGAGAGCTGCAGCTGCTTTCCCGTTTCTCCCAGGGTGGTGCTGCCATAGAGAGCTGAGGAGGACCAGGAAGCTTCCCCAGCTGTGCTCCTGCAGCTCCCTGTTGGCGTGTGGGGAAGCAAGCAGTCCTGCAGCACTGATGCCTTTTCCTCAGAAGTGCAGTGGAGCAGCAATGGTTGGCAGCTGACAGAGTGAAATCAGGGAAGAGTATAGGACATAGATATGCAGGGTGGGCAGCTGCTGAGCCCAAGCTTGCTACAGAGGCATGCAGCCCCCTGAACATCAACGTGGGGAATTAAACTTCCCCTGGGAAGGGGGATAGGAGTAATAGGAGTAATCCAAACGTGCCGTCTTTGTGTAGCATCCCCCCAGGCATTGCTAAGTTTAGCTGCATCGCTTCCAAGAACTGCTCATCTAAATCCCAGGGCCTGGCTTTGAAAATCTCAGCACATCCCCTGTACTGCAGAATCAAAGCTTCTTCCCTGCTGAACGCACCTTTGATCAGAACTGTGAGAAATATTTGCAACCATGTGAAACTTGAATGATTTGGGGTTTCATTACACACTTGAAACTCAGACCATTTTCATCAAAGGCATTGCTAAAGTTCACCAACCTTCTAACAGAACCTTTGATGGTTTATGGCGTGCATTTTGTGTGCAGCTCGCAGGTTTGCTAGACTTTCTTTAAGTGAAACTAGCTGAAAGTGGCTTTGACTGCATTTTTTGAGAAAATACAGCCAGCTGAATTTTGTTGCAATTACAGCTGCTGCATGCTGTAATCCCAACATGAAGAGTAATTCTGATGGAAACAAATACAGAGGGGTTGTGGTTGTGCCTGGGGGAGGGGCTGTCAGAGAACACCAGAGAACTCCTGTGCCCTCCAGGTTGGACAGTCCACTGTCACAGCAAGGTCTGGCATTTCCAGGTGCCCAGAATTCTGGTACTTGGTGCTGATGAGTCCCCTGTCCTAGCTCAGCCTGGGGAGCTGCACTCACTCTCTCACTGGAGCCCTTAGCAAGAGCCCAGTATCTGCTAACACAGAGCTCTGGAGTCCATCCTGTCCTTGTCCTGGCCCTGGGACCCCAGCTTCCCACCTGGCACCATTTGCAGAACCAACTCAGAGCCACCAGTCTCTGCTACAGGTTTCCATTTCAGCTTTTTCCTTTATGCATCTAACTTTCCTATGGAATGTCTAGAGCTTGTTTCAGGCTTCTATTTAGTCCAAAGGCACAAACCTGAGCAAACAAAGTTATTGCTCTTCTCTTCTGCCTTGGAAGAGAGCTGGGAGGTGTTTGCATATAGAGATGAAAACTTGCTTTAATCAATTGAAGTAAGAGCTTTTGAAAATCATGCATATAACTGCAGTACAGCAAACTGTGGCACTGTGCTGCTGGAGTGCCCTGAGCAGTGCCAGAAGTGTCCATCCAGTACCGTGTGCTTTCTGTAATAGGCAACTTCTATGTTGTGCAGTGTTACTATCTACAAGATTTCCTTATCTGCTACACGTAAATTACCAGTGCTTTGTTCTAATTAGCTGTGTGCTTAGCTTGAATCAAAGCACTGTGCTTTGAAAGGCATCGTTTTGTTTGAAGCATGACCTGAAGATTCATCTTCTGGATACTGATAGTGCTTGAGGACATGGCTTGCTCACCTCCCCACCTCTTTCTCTAACTCTTTGGCCACCTCATCTCACACAAGGAAGTCCTCATCTCAGCAGAAGCTGCAGTGAACTACAGCACAGCTCACAGTGCTTGTCTGTGGTGAAGAGCAGAGCTGGAAATGAAGCCTGGGGAAGCATGGAAACAGGCTGGCTCACGAAGCAGGGACATGCAGGCTGGGCTCCCCACGATGCTCTCTGCCCCATGGGGACACAGGGCAGACCCACAGCTATGACAGAGACTCTTCAGACACACCACGGGCCTCATGGAGATCCTACCCCAGCACAGAGACAGCTGCAGTGACGGGAGCTATTGCATTTCAGAGCGAGCTGAAAAACGTGCACCTGCTTGTAGTACTCACATCTCCAATGGTCTGGGAGTGCTCAGGCCCTGTTGCTAAGCCATTCTTCCTTGGCTGTGTCTGAGCACATTGGAGCAGGCAGCCCGATCGCCCGGGGCCGGCGGTGCTGCCTCTAATGAGGGCATCAGGGACACGACCTCCCTGTTGCTGCCGCTAATGTACAAAGCAGACAAGAGCAAACCTGATTTGCATCAGCTGAACTGAAGTGACGTGAGAGCGAAGCAAAGTCATGTGTCCTCATTAGGAAGCTCAACAGATAGGGATGAAAGTCACAAGGGACAGCAAACTCTGCAGGGCTTGTTTAGTTAACGTGGTTAGCGCCAGCTCCTCCATCTCTGCTCATGTCTTTCTCTCCCATTACAAGAATGCTTTTCTGCTTTATGCCTTTTCTTTATTTAATACATCAGAAGGAAGTCTATACTGATTTACTCCTTCTAACCCTCTTTGACTGCTTCTCCTGGGCGCTGCATATGGGCTGTGAGTGACCACTGCTCTGCCTAATGGCCAAAGAGAACAGCAAACAGGTGAGGGCAAGAGGCAGGACAGGTCTTACACCAAAGCAAAATAAAGGCTGAATGGGAGTCTGCATTAGAGCTGGCAGACAGGCAATACCATTTTTATTTATTTTTTCCACCCAGGGCATGGCTTGCCTGGTGAATCTCCACCTCCCCAGAAGTCAGAGGAGGAAGATGGTGTTTGGGAAAGCAAAGGCAGGTATAGTACAGGTATGGCAAAAAGTTCTATCTTGCATCCAAATAAGATTGTTTCTTTCTTTTACTAAAATGTAAGTTATGATTCTAACTGCATCTGAACAAGCTCTCCATTGCTCACATGGAGTTAACATTCTGAGGAATCCTAAGGGGAGGTTTCTGGATGCTGGTGCTCCCTGGCAGGGCTGCAGAGTTACACATCTCCCAAGTTGGAAACCTGTGGAAGTGCAGAGGGCTGCGAAAGTGCTCACTTCTGTGTAATTCTTTGCTCATGATGCTTGTTGAGCATTGCAGCTTTGTATCTGAGGGCTGTCTACATGTGTGTGTTCCTGGCCCATTATAGACAAGCCTTAGAGATGCCCCTTCAAGAAGGAGGATTTGTCACAGGCATTGGTTTACACACGCAAGCAGGACATAAATACAGCAGGGTTGTGTTTTTATGTACAGAATTGAGGGTCAGACTGGGATAAATTGTTCTACAAACTCAAGAACACGGGGGAATGGAAGCAGCAAATGGAAAAGTAGAATGAGGGCCAGTTATTGTAAATTGAGCTGATCTGAAGCGGTGAGATGAAGGATGGGTTTGGTATTACCTCTGGGATACTCTGCACACACTGAGATATGTGAAGAAGGGTTGTCTAGGCAAGGCTAGAGATGTGAAAGCAGTATGGACTTCTCATCATGTCAAGGAACACTATAAAGATAGTGAAAGGGCACAGGACATTGTCTAGCATCCCAAATTACAAGTTTAGTACCGTTTCTGGGTTTTATCCCATGCAGAAGCCCTTTCTGCCTCTTAGTATGGATGCTAGCTGAGCTGGTAAGACCACACGTAGGTAGGGACTGGCTGCCTGAACTGCAGTTCTGCTCTGGCACTACCCAAAGATACAAGTTGGCCAAGCAAGGGTTGTGGAAGTGAGAAAGGAGAGTTCAGCTGAGGAGCCATAAAGAAAAGGGAAAGGTCCAGTACAAGAGGAAGCTACTGCTACCAGTGGTGATCCCAAGATGTATAGGGTAGAGAAAGAGTGCTAAAATGGATCAGATTCACGGGGCAGTGGAAAGGGATGGTGAAGCATCATTTGTCCTCCGCTCAGACAGCACCAAATAATGACACATGTGACAGTTCAGGGCCAGGCCACTCCACGCACACAGCTTAGATCCGCACCAGCTTTTGTGTGGGTGTGTGCATAACGTGCATCCAGATCAGCTGCAATGTGTGTATGGTTGCTAACGCGTGTGTGCAAACCATATGGCATGTGAGAGCAAGTCAGCACATACTTTGTCAAGAGGACAGTCAGAGAAAGCAGTTCTCCCCTCCCGGTGTGAACAATTTGTGCCCTCCCTTATGCCAGAGGAGAGAGATTCAGAAGGAGCTCAGAGCAAAGCAGCAGGTCCATTGGGAAATGAGCGCCTGTCGGACTTGGAGATTAAATGAAAGCATGACAAATCTGGATCATTCCTGCCAAAACCAACTTTGATTACTTTATAATTCAACATGTGTTACCAGCTCCTATTATTAGAAAGCCAAACTTCCTCCACTGTGGGAAGAGGCTGAGATGGAGCTTTCTAGCCTTCTATAAGTTAATTACCGTACACATGTTAAAAGCTGCATCTGTCTTAGTCAATCTAGTTGATTATTCCAGCACTTTATTTTTAGTTATCAAGGTGAAGGATGACACTAATGTAAGTGGAGAGCTTCCTGCACATCTTGCTCAACTAAGTGCTCTCCAAAATCAGCTGCATGAGATCTGGTGGGACCTCCAACCCCTGCAGCCTCTGATGGACTACAGGAAAAGTTTGTGTGATGTGCTTTGACTACAGGGCTGCAGTGGAGAGAGACTGAGACGTGGCTATTAAAACTGGCTGTGAAAACACTGAGGTTGTTGATTCTTTGTGAAAGTCCATTGGCAAAAGCTTGTGAGTTGAATTCCTGAGCTTGTATTTATAAGAGCTTACTTGCTAGCATTGTATCTTCTACCTTCAGCAGGGGTATTCACAGAATCATAGAATAGCCTGGGTTGAAAAGGACCACAATGATCATCCCAGTTTCACCCCCCTGCTATGTGCAGGTCGCCAACCAGCAGCCCAGGCTGCTCAGTGCCACATCCAGCCTGGCCTTGAATGCCTCCAGGGATGGGGCATCCACAACCTCCTTGGGCAACCTGTTCCAGTGCCTCACCACCCTCTGGGTCAAAAACTTCCTCCTCATATCCAACCTAAACCTCCCCTGTCTCAGTTTAAAACCATTCCCCTTTAACCTACCACTATCCACCCTTGTTAACAGTCGTACTGTGGGTGCCAGCTGTGGTTTCACATGACAAGTGTGTGTTTGTGACACCTCATGCAGTGAATCAGGTACCTCTTCAGCAGATGAAAGAGAAATCTGAAGGGGTGGACTGCAAGGTGGCATGTAGCAGCGTGGTAGGGTGATGAAGTCTGATAACAGATCAGACTCCTCTGAGTTGTGTGCAAGGACCCATTGCAGGTTTGTCATTCTTATGGTTTCTATATTTTGTATACATATGTACATATGTATGTGTATATATACATATATATATATTATGTTTGCTTATCTTCTCCTGCCACTTGTGGAAAGATGCATCTGAAAAAAGATGGTTGGGTTTTATATACCCACCACTTCTTCAGACAAGCAAAACAAAGGCTGGGGCACAGCCACCAAGGACTCCTTGTTTCTCTAAGCCCCTGTGCAAAGGTCTGAAGCAAAAGCAGTGCCATGCCCCACAGTTCTGGCACACGCTGGGATGCACTGAGCTTTTGCTCTCCTCCCTTGAGCTGTGAACATGATGTGGACTTACTGTTGGACCTATTACGGGACATGCAGTTTACTAACAGTACCATAGCAGAACATAGTCTCCATGTTATTCTGCAGGGATGAGAAATGTGAACATACAAGTCTGGCACTAAGATCAGTTCCTTGAGTGCTTCTGTAACCAGCTAACTGGAGGTCAACTCTTGAAATACGTAGAGGAGCCAGCAGGTCAATTTCCAATCCAAAAGCAGACAAGTTAGACTAAAAGAGAAGTTTGGAAGGGAATTAGTGTCCCTCGGGGCACTATCACCACACAACATGGCTGCTTTGTTCCCTTTCACCCCTCTATTTACAATCTGCCTGGAGCCCATGCAGCGGGTGCCTCTGGGATGGAGCAGAGCAACCTCTGTGGGCAGCAGAGCTGTCATGTCCGACTCCCACCGGCTGAGGGAACGCATTCATTACAAAACAATTAATGCTGGCGTGATAGAGAGAACTATCAATCAGCCAAAGATGAGCTTCAAAAGGTCACAGCTGCTGTATTTACTCCCAGGAGGTCTGTGAAGCCACTGTGGTATGAGTGATGGAGAACACCACGTCCCGCTCACTGGCTGTGGCAGCCCACACAGGGCTCCGTTCACTTCACCTCGCCCAGCTCTGCCTGCCTTCCAGCCTCTGGGAAGCGTTGTTCTTCCCGTGCCCCATAGCTCTGCCATTCCACATTGCAGGCTTCCATTGGTGCTGTATCCTCACAGTTCACCAGCCATCCTGGGAGCCGGGCACGCAGCTGCTGTTGGCACAGCGGGGAACTAGACTTGACTTTATTGTTCCTGTAAGCCAGGAGGAGTGACTGACATGGTGAAAATGCTTCTGCTCAGCGTGAGTCTTTGTAGTGCTGCAGCCCGGGGATCAAGTGTTCAAATGCACACCCCAGGGGAGTCTACTCCCATTTGAGCCAGAGCATCGGCAGTGAATCCTCACCTGCAGTGGGATGCCGGCCCGCCTCCTCTGCCCCCCACGCAGCAGAGCGGTGCCAGGTGAAAGCAGATGAAAGATCAGTCCTCATTTGGTAACAAATAACTTCCAAGCCCATCCAAGAGACTTTCAACTTAGCCGCACTCTTCGCTCCTTTCATGTGTTCTTTGTTTGGTGGGTGTGCTAATGCAAGCTCCAAATAAGCATCTGTACCCCTAAGACTTGAACAAATAGGGAAAGGATAATAATATCTAAGGATTTACAGGAAAGGTTAAAAAGGAGCCAGGCTATAGAGACTGCTGAATAGAGGTTTGCTTGAGTGATGTTACAAAGGCAAAAGACAGAAAAATCCTTGGAAAATGCCTCTGAGCAGTGATTGCTTTCTCAGAAAGCTTTGCAATTAGGCATGAAACGATTCCTCACAAGCTTGTAAGATGCACTAAAGATGTTATTATGAATAAGTAAGGAAGATGCAATAACCTGTGATCCACTCCCTGCGCTATCTCCCTCATCTCTGTAAATCCTTCCTCAGAAGGTGGTGTAAGCAGTTGGCCCCAGCTCCCTGCTGCTCTGTGCAGTACGTGCTGTCCTGCCTACACTGGGCAGGAAAGGCAAAATGAGCTTCGTGTTCATAGCATCATCCTAAGGAGAAACCGGAGCCCTGACAGCACTGACTCCTCAGCATCTGTCTGAGACTTCAGGACACATCAGAGCTGCTTCCCTTGCACAGCAGTGTTGTCTCATTGCTTGTAGAATGCAGGGAGCATACAAGTTTAAGCAGTGGTCAGTGTTTCCTTGCTTCTCTGGAGCTTTGGCATAGACTGACCATTGCTGAAGTCAGAAATGCCAACACTGTGTTACTTAAATCCATTCCAAATCTGACTGGTATCTTCTACTCAGCTACAGCTTTTTTTTTTCAAGCAAATGCTACATACAACTGTGCCTTTCTGAGAGCTGAAAAGTTAAATAAGGTTTGGTAGCTGAAATACCCATGGCATTGTCAGTGCTGAACTTGGGTATTTATTAAAACAGGTTTTTTCTCTCTCCCTCTCCATGCAGCTCACTGCCCCTGCCAGCCAGAAGGCACAAGCTGGTCCAGAGCAGCTCCTCCAGCCCCACATGCCCATGAGATACAAGTGGCAGTGGTGCAGGAGCTGCTTCCCTATGGGTTATCCTGGGAGCTGGGACGTGTAGCAGGGCACAGCTGATGCACAGTGATGATGAACAGGGTTGCATTCAGCCCCCTTAGCCTGGCTCTGCTCCCTGCCAGTGCTGGTTTGTGTGGGGCAGGGGTGGCCTCCATCCCCAAGATGGTGGGAGGCTGCTTGATGGCCAGGCACATCATTTCATTCTGGATGCCATCAGACTGAGCCTTTGCTCTTCGTGGCTCAGGGGTGAGTGCTAGAACATTCCGGCGCTGGGGGACCTATTTATTGGTGGAGAAGGAACTGCCACTGGAGTGTCCTTCATAATTCTTCTCACTGTTCTCATGTCTGGACAGCTTTTAAAGCCCACACAGTCAAGCCAGAACTCTGAATAGCCTGATTTGTTGACAAAGAGAATGAGTGATATAATTGCACAATATAGCTGTAAACTGAATTATTGAACCTACTGAAGCACCATAAAACCAATGAACTAGAAATTAATATTGTCTCCAAATCCCAGGCAGAGAATCAGGCCGGCCACAGTCCTGCTTGCTACATAAAATGAGGGGCAATGCTGGTGTGCCATGGAGCCCAGGCTCTGCTCTGAGATCACTCTTATGATTGCTGCTGTTTCTGAAATCTCCAGCTCATTACAACCTTTCTTCCCCCTTCCCCAGACCAAGTACCAAGGTGCTCTTGGGCTGTCGTTATCCTTTACTTGGTTTGTCTCATCACGAGGATGCACAGCTTCCTAGCCCTTGCCTGCAGTGGAAGGCTTTGCTGAGTGTGGAGAACACCAGCACTAACAGTGAGTGTCAGCAGAACTGGCACAGCTCCTGCAGTTGTGCTGTTAGAGGCAGCTCACTGTGCAGCTCCTGCTCTAACAAGGCAGATGAAAGCAAGCCTTGAATTCCTTTCACAGTTTAGGGCCTTGGATTCCTTTCACAGTTTAGCCCTCTTCCTTTGCTGTGGCTCTTTTCCTGAAGTCTGGGGTAGGTAACTGAGCCACTTCCACAAGATCTATCTTATCATAAAGCCACCATCTCTGGTGACAAGGAAGTCTCTCCATCCCATCCATCCCCCTGACTGGGCTGAGGACCCTCCAAATGACGGAGGCTCAGCCCTGAACAGAGCATTCTGCTATTGCTGCAGCCACCAGACGCTGGTGTGAATGCCCACGCCAAGAGATGGCATAACAGCCATCCATCAGCTGGGCCCTTCTTCTGCTTCTGCCAGGCAGTACCCCCAGATGTACCTGCTGCAAATTTGGGGAAGAATTCAGTGTTCCCTCCCTCTGCACTGCAGTCATTCACATCCCTACCTGAGCTGTGCTGAGCAGTGACCTTTCCAAGAGAATCCCTTTTAAAGTGGTACAGAACATGGAGTCCTTGGGTGGGGTTTTCACACTCACAAACAAACTCAGAAAGGTCAGGATGTTACTAGAGGAAAACTAAAGTTTCTTTCTGAGGTTTGCTGCTAAGGAGAATTGTTTGGTACCGAAGGAAATGTGTAGGTTTCCTGCTCTGACATTTGCTTTCATATCTCAGTTGAACTGTGGGTATTGTCAAGCATTTCTTTTGTAAGTGCACGGATTAATTAGCTGTAGGATGTGATACATGTCCTGAGAAAAACACTTCGTGCTTTCTGATGCTGCCTTTAATGTACAGCCTTTGGCAGGAGGTTTTCAGGAACATTCTGGTGACTCATCCTCAGGGTTGAGCCGGCGGCCCCATTTACCTGCATGGGAAATCAAACCCTCCTGCTAGTGTGTGAGTGGTGTTTGGTGAATCAGTTTCTTTGAAAGGACATCTCATCCTTCTAGAAGAAGTTCAGTCTTTAGGGCAGGTGTTAGTAACGCGTACAAGGCACAGCCTTCTTTAAAGACAGCAGTGATTCTCCCCCATCCCACTGAGGAAAGGGTAGAGGTGGCCTTCATGTATTTGCAGGGCATCAGAGAGGATGAAGGAGCAGCCAGCACAGATCACAGCCCCAACCTCAGGAGAGAGATAGAAGATGGCAAATGGGAGGGAGGTGTTTTTAGTTTGCTTTTGGTTCTCACTGCTCGAGCCTGTAAGCAATAGGCGACAAATTACATGAATCCCCTGTGCTGAGTCTGCTTCACCCGTGACAGTAATTGGTGAGCGATCTCCCTGTCCTTATCTCAACCCATGAGGTTTTCTCATTGTTTTTCTCCCTGCTTTGTTGAGGAAGGGCAGTGAGAGAGCGGCGCGGAGGTGCTGAGCTGCCTGTCAGTGTGAAGCCATGTCAGCCATGGCACCCTGTGATTCCAGCATCACAGCATCACCAGGGAGGGATGGCTTCAGCATGAGTGGCTCTGGGAGGCTTGGCAGTAGGTTAGATTACCATTCAAAGGGTGACACCTCTAAAAAAATAATGAAAAGCTCAAGTCAGAAGCAAAGAACAGAATCTATTGGGATACCCCGAAGTCTCAGAATTCGTGGATCCTTCCACGGTTGAGCACTCGACATGAATTAAAGGTTTCAATACAGCTCCTGGTGGAAAAAGTGCTCGCATCACCACTGGCACTAATTGGCTCCCTTGTTAGCAGCCTCAGAACTCAGGCAAGGAGCAAAGTGCCATCCTTCCCAAATCTCTGCAAGGCCCAGCAGCTGCGGGATGGCTGGAGGCAGAGAAGTGTGTCCTGGCATCCTAACCCTTCTGAGGATCCTATTGTTAGATTTCACTTTCCAGCCCTGCCAATTTAACATGAAGCTCTCTTAAAATTTTTTTGTTTGTGATGGAAATGTCACCCTGACGGATTAATTGAGCTGTAACGTATGCAAAGTAATGTGAAAAAAGAATGCGGTTGCGTTAGGTGGTGTTAATGCTGCAAATAGGTACTGCTGCCTGCAGTGATGGCTGTCTTGAATGCTAAAGGATCGCAGTCCTGGGTGAACCAAATGAGGCATTTAAATGGGGAAAAACATCATTCTCAGCTCACCTACAGGTGAAGGAAGGAGAAACATCTGGGAAGTGGTTCTGTGGTGAGCGCTGTGGTTCATCTATCAATATTAATAATAACACATAAAACTGTGACTTGCATATTATCTCCCAATGAACAGAAGACAGAGACTGAGTTCCGTGTAATTTAATTTCAATTAGTGCATCGGAGCTTTTTAAAGAATGGACTATATATTCTTCTACAGTTACTCACAGACTATTAAACACAATGCAGAAAAATTATTATGTAAATGAGAATTATCTTATTGGCTTTAGTATCTTTCTCTCTCTTCCTTCCCCAGGTAATTGGGTAGGTAGATGTTGGGAAAAAACAGATGATGGGAAACGTGAATAATGAAATCTCTGCAGTGCTCTTCCCTTCGATGCAGAAGCCCAAAATATATGTGTGTGTCAGTTTAATTTAATTTGCCGTTAATTAGCTTAAATAGTATCCTTACCTTCCTTTGCTTTTGCTGTGTTTCTGTCTGGGCTCTCATTAGGCAGTGTGATGAAGCAGGTGCTTGTTCCAAATATGTAAGTGCCTATTTGCATTACAAAGCTATTCCTAGCACTGCTTGTAGAGGAAATTGAAGTCTTGTCCACAGATGCAGCTGATGGGAGAAGGGAAGCAGCACCTTGTTTTCACATGCTTAAACCCCAGAACATTAATTCCAGGACTACCAAGACCAGAATTTAAAATAGAAAGTACAGAAGCACCCAGCAAATAAGCAGGCGTGTGGTTTTCTCCAAAGCAAAGTGGACAGCAGACCATATGAGGTCCTGGAGGATTTAGATGCTCAGTTCCCATCCATTTCTAATGCGTGTAAAGGACTAACACCTAGACAGGGATATGAAGATCCCCCTTTTATGAATGTCTTTCAGAAAGGAAGTTACCCATTATTTAATTCAGGTCAACGAAGGAAACGTAACACTTAAGGTTGATGTTATCGGTGTGGATGAGCAAACTGTGGACAAAATGGGAAGAGAAAGAAGTGATGGGAAAGGCAGCAGGGAGGGAAAAGGATGCAGAGAAAGAACCCGGAGTAGGGCAACGTGCTTTCACATATTGATATGGAAAAGTTATAAATAGAAACAAATGCATGGCTGTGGAGCTAATAAGGCTCGTGTTTGCAGGAGAGCAGTGTGATTCGTTAAGAATGGGAGAAAGCAACTGCTCTGAAAAGAAGGAAATACTTGGAAGGAACTGAGAGAATAGAGGAGGTGCTTTGGGTGCAAGTGTGCACAAGGAAGAGAGCATCAGCTCTCAGCCTTTGTGCCATGTGCCCCTGGGGGGGCAGAGTGAGGCAGGAAGGGCAGCGCAGAGCAGTGCAATGGTAGGAGTAGCTTGGGGAGAGGAAAGCTGCCTCTCGGATCTTCTGTTCCAAGCACTGTAGAACCCAAGGAAAACAAATGTGCCTTCTCTCTTTCATTTCCAGTTCAGCAGCCTTTGCAGCTCCTTGATTTCATTTCATATAGGGAAGAAAGTCTGAACCCCAGCAAGTGTCCCAGTTCTGTCCTCACCTGCCCATGGTGTGGGGTGAGGTGCAGTGCTGTCAGATCAGAGCTTTCCTCATCTCTGTCTGCAGGGGAGCCCAGTTCTTTGGATGCCTCCATGACTTCAGCACACGAAGAAGGAAGATGGTCAGATAACCTGAAAAATAGGTGTAAAGGCAAATGTGGAGGGTAGTAAGAAGGAATGGCTGTCCTTCTCCTCCAACTGCCTTCCAGCAGAGCTGCCTGAAGCTTGCAAAGCTCAACGTTTTCCTCTTTTATTGGGAAATTTTCTCTTTCTGTTGACAACTTCTGGTGCTGCCTAAGAAAATAACTCAGCAGTAGCAACTGGGAGAGCAGTAGCAGCAGTTCCCAGGAAGGGGGTTGAAGCTGTGTCAGCTGGTGAAATGGACTCTTCATCCCTCCAGTGACCTGCCATTGGAGGTGAGGTTCATCAGGTCCCACCCCTGCAGGTCACTGCCTCTGTGCTCACAACTCATGGCCAGCTCAGCAGCAATGGCTAAGAAGAGCTGTTGATGTTTTGATGTTGGTATCCACCATGGTTTCGTAAAGGTTAAGCTGAATCTCCACATGGGGTGATCAGGGTTATTCATTTATGCTACCGAGAGCAGGTGCCTCACCAGGTCTGCCTGCAGCCCCAGGAATGTGCCTGTGTTGTTCCAAACCCCATCTCTGCAGCAAAAACATCTTCCAACACAGGGCACTGGGAGAGCTAGCACGGTGACCAGCTTTGCCTGGACACCTTATTCCGCCTTTCCTACCATTCATATGCTCTGTAGGGTCTTGGTCACAGTGTAGGCTGCTGAGGCCTCCTGCCCTCTGTCTGGCTTCTGCCTGTTTTTTGGCTCTACTCTACCAGTTTATGCTGTTTCCAAGCAGCCCAGAAGACTGTTGCAGCAGATGTCTATACAGTCAATTTAGCACAGGTTTGATCCTCCTCCTGGGACCAGAGCATCAAGCCTTGCAGCTTATGCTAAACTCTTGCCTTGGCTGGAGCTCTGCAGGGGAGAAAACCCAAGCTTTGATCGCAGGAGCTGCACTGACAAGCTGTAGGCAGGGTTTAGAGCACTCCAGACCTATCTTGGCTTCTGCTTCCTCTCCTAGTGTCAATGCCCCCAGCCATCACACAGCAGTAGAGAGACTCTCTGGTTCCCCATCTCACCCTGGGTTTGATTGGACCACCGGAGGGATGACTGCAGATCTTCAAAGAGAGAGCAGCACACCATCCTGTCCTGCAGCACTTGTTGCTGGGTATCTACACCCAGGGTGGAGAGGATCTCTGGCAATAGCTGTGTCTGACATAGTACAAAGCAGCTGTGATGTTTGAAGAAGCAAAACCCCGTGTCTGCTTAGCAAAGTGTTATCCCTGTCCATTAAGAGGCTTGGCCTTGCTGTACACTACCACCATGGATGGCTTCTGTAGGGCAGATGGAGACTGAGGTCTCCCCAGTCTCCCCTAACAGCTCAGATGTGAGGATAACCTGCAAAGAGTCCATTTGTTCAGGCTGCCCTGTGATCTGATTTCACACTCCATGTTTAGCAGAGCAGCTCTTTCCCCTTGAGCTGCGTTATGTGCTTTGCAGTTACTTCTCTAAAACGACTTAGTTATACACTTGGTACATGTTATTTTGAATTCTCTTGAAGATCAAGGACACTACAAAGCCAGCAAGATAAAATTAGCATCTGAGATGTAGCCCTTGCCTGGTATAAGAAATGCAGATCAGCCTCACTTGCGGTGAAGGCTGGAAGGTGAATTTCATTTATGTCTTCTTTTCAGTAGACCTAGTTCTGCCATCCCTATTTGTTTTGAGTGTCACCACAGCCCGTAAGCTGTCCCGGCAGCTTCTGCAAGGCTGCTTCCAAAGAGAGGTATCAGGCAGCAGCACGGGTGTGGAGCTGGACCTCAAAGTGATGAGAAATCACTTTGTTTCAATCAGTTCTTATCTACTTGTGGTGCAATCAGTGGATGTTTCCAGGAGTCAAATGGGAGCAGTCAGGCTCAGGTCCATTTCTCTGCAGCCCTCAGAAGCCAGTGCTGTGTCCAGACTGAGACTGTAAAGGGCTGTTGGAGGTGAGAGCGCATGAAGAGCACAGCCTCAGGTGCAACTCAGAGAAGCGCTGTGAGATGGGAGCCATTGGGAGCCATTGGTGCACATTGCGAGACGTGCAGGAGGCATCTGGCTGCAGTGGGTAAGTGCTCCCTGTGGAGCACATTAGAGATGAGCCTGGCAGTATCTGGGTGAAGCAAGACCCATATTTTCAAAGTGAGATTAGGTCACCGTGTGGGTCATCCCTTCTAGTGCACCTCTTCCTATCTATCTGCATTCACTTGTGAAATGCCCCGCTGTCTGTCTGCAAACAACCTGAAAATGAGCAGCCCTTACAGGGTGACTTTGGTCCCATCAAAGCTCAGGGGTGCAGCATTACCCTCTCAATCCAGACCAGGAGGCAGCTGCAGGTTTCCCCACATACAGAGACTGAGTCAAACCCTTTGGGCTCTGCAGTCTTCCTGCCCAGCAGGTCAGGTGTCAAAGCATTAACCCCAGCAGCAAAGGCTGTGTTTGAATCTGGTACATCCTAATCTTTTAACCTCAGAGGGTCAATCGAGTTGACAGAGTCAAAGGGGCAGGGAGGTGGACAGACTGGAAGAAGAGCAGCAAAGCTCCTGGGAGGTGTGGATGGGTTTTTGGAGGGGACAGTCAGGATTAAGAGACCTACTTTCAAAGTGTTAAATGCTTGACTGGTCATCCAGAAGTTAAGAACCCTCATATTCCCCCTGAAGGAGGCACAGTCTCTGAGCAGACATTCTGGAACAGTTCAACATTTTTCCATGGTATTTGAGATTATTTACTTAGTAAGCCCTAAGTTGAGTCATCGACTAGCATAAATGGGTGTCAGTCCCTTGATCTTCATTGATTCCTATCCATTTATGCCAACAAAGGATTATTCTTTCAAGAAAGTGGCTATGAATATCCGAGCTTTAAAGGCAAAGTTGTTTTAATTGGACTCATAGGTAATGTGTTTCATATTTCCCAAGAGAATACTCGGTAGGATGCATTCAAATCCATTTGCAGAAAGTTACTGACATACTTAAAAGTAGGTGTTTCTAGGAACATTGCTGTCATTTCTGCTAGTGTATTTACAGCAAGCCAGCAAGAAGCAATGCAAAGGCAGTCCATCTGGAACCACTGGCACTGTCATCCATGCAATAACAACCAGGAAGGTCTCAGAAATATAATATGCAACCGCTTTCTGTGTTAATGAAGGTAATATTGTGCACTGAACTACAGATGGATGCACGTCACAAACTTCATACCTGATCCAGGCTTCAGTATCAGGGCTTTCAGATCCAGGGTTTTTTTTGTTTCCCCCATTATAGAAATAAGACTGCCAGGAAACTTTACTCTGGGGCCAACTTCTGCTGGCAAGTTGGATTGAGGCTGATGCCTTGCTACTTTTCAGAATACACCAGAACACTTTGCCCTTGTTCAGAAATACCCAGACCACAATGCAGAGGAGGTGTTCTGTTTGTAAAACAGTCCTGCGCTGCTGCTGCTCATAGGGCACTGAAATAATAAAATGAGGACCCAAAGGAGAGAACAGCATAAGCTGCCACAATGAGAGCTCGCTGTCCCAGCATGACAGGGACTGGAAAAACTGATAAAGTGATGATAGTATAAGGATTTCTGCCGCCACATTCAAGTATTTCTTTCCCAGGGAAAAGTATAAAGTCCTCACAGACTGTGGATGCCTGGGGTTCCCCATACAGTGATAAGTACCTGGCAGATTTGCTGCCTTACTGCTGAGGCTGACATATCCAAATAAAAGACAGCCAGGAGACAGGCAAGGCTTGGGATTTTTAGTTGTGAAATGCACAGAGAAATAAGCAGCCATCAGTTCTCACAAGTTTGCTTGCTCGCCTTCTCTCCCTCCCCTGATATCTGTTGGATTACCAAAAATAGTTTAATCCTATTGTTTATTCTTGGTACTCGGGCTCCATCAAAGCCAGGCAGTGTTGTGCTAAGCACTGAAATGCATGAGAGATAGATAGGGCCTGTCCCCAGAAGGTCAGTAAACACAGGAGATAGGAGAAATAAAAAAGGCAGTTTCAGCACCATAAGGAAACAGGGAAATGACCGTGATTAAAAAGAAAGACTGTGAAGAGAGGGATTGTATTTCACCTCTCCAGCATCTGTGTCCAACAACGCCAAAATGGTTTAGTTGATCCCCAAGTAGCCATCATTTGAAGCCTCACACTTTTCTTTCTGCTCTTCTTCTACATTTCATTATGTTTTCAGATGAAAGTAGCCCTCCAGTAAATTACTGTAGTGTGTTTTTCCTCTGCTGCCAACAGATTGTTTCCCTGCTCATCCTCAGCCCCTCGGCACGCAGCGGCAGCAATCTGCCTTTCAATAGGAGGGCTGGGAGAGCTCTGCATCCTCACAACAGCTTCTCCTCCAATGCTGGGATGGATGGCAATCACAGTGAATTCCCTTACCTGTCCTAACATAACATGCATCCGTGTGTGGGTACACCCACACATTGCTTTTCACTGCCTGCTTTCAAGCTGATGTGGAAGCTGTAGGGAGAAGATGAATGTTATTTGCCATTAGGTCTACTAATTACAGGACGTGATTTTTAGAAAAAAGAAAAAAAGTTGTTTTCACTTGCAGGCTTTGCAATCTGTTTTGAATTAGGAGACACTCAGGATTAGAAAGTGTTTTCTCATTAGAACAAATGTCATAGATTTAAAATCCTCTTCATTTAAATTCCTCCTGACGTTCTTTGGTTCGAACAAGAGAGCTCTTAATGTCCATTTTAATTAAAGCATGTCAGTGGGATTCCAGCTGGGCAGCAACGACAGTGGGTCTCTCAGACGTGGATGTGGCCCAGCTGAGAAGGGGAACTCCAGGGTGGGAACCTGAGCAGAAGCCATCTCTTGTTTTAGTTGTTCATTAAGGAGAAGGACTGAGGGAAACGTAAATTAAGGTCTGCTTAGAAAAGTGATCCCACACTTAAGGAGGGCACAAATACAGCATGGGATGCGGGGCACTGCCTGCAGGTGCTGGGTTCTGCAAAGGGCTGCTGTACTCTTCCCTGAGCCACTCTGTGCTTTTCTCCCCTTGCTGCCCTACCCGTGTGCAAAGTGCCAGCAGTTTGGAGGTTTGCTGGCTGCAGGCTTTAGCATCCCACCTCTGCTGTAAGGTTTCTCCTCTTTTTCACCCACTGCCCCCCAAATTTCTCATTTCTTTTCAGGTAAAAGTTTGGCCTTCCCCACTCAGTTCCCATGAGAGCAATACATAAAGCGCTGGAAAATGGAGCATCATCATGGTTTCCTATAATATGGAGGAGGAAGGGGGAAAGCATGTAGATGGGGAATTGGGTTGTTTGGTGCCTCAATACTCTTCTTTCCCAGCCCAGATAGCACTGATGCCCTCCTTTCCTAGGATCGGGGAGGGACATTGAAGAGGGAAGAAGCCCATCCCCATCTACTTCTGCGATCTCAGGTGGAGCCAGGGCTGGTGAGGGACCAGAAAGCCACAAGCCAGCAAGAAAGATGAGTGTTGTATGGCCAGCATGTCTCCATGAACAGTGTGTGCATTGAAAGAGAGGCAAACTGCATGATCAGAGCCTCACCAATGGAAATCATACAGCTCCAGTAAAGTCAGAAACTTTGCCTGGGTTCACACCAGCATAGTGTCATGGATTGCTCTCTCATTCATTGAGCGATGAATAAATCCAGAGACAGTCAATAATGAAAGACTAGGAAGATAAGATTTACTCTTTACTGTTCTTGTGCTTCCATGCCCTGCCACTTGTCAGGCACTCAAATCAAGCACATGAAACGTCAGCCCAGGAACACTGCTGGTCCCTGTTCTGGTGGCAGATCTATTGGTCCCCCCCAATGAAGAAGAGCTACCCGTGCAGCCACGCTTGCCACACGCCACCAGCACTTCTGCTCCCCCCCTCAGCACTGCCATTGAAATCCCCATCACCTTCACATTACAGCTCATAAGCACTTATTGCTATCAGAGCTGGGCAGTTTTCTAGACCAAAAAAGCACAGTGGCCTTATAACAAGTTAAGCTTTCCGAAAAGAAACGTTCTCAGCTCAGCTGTTTAACTTCCCAAATCTAGGCAAAGAGGTTCATTTTGAATGGCACTTCACAGTGACATTCTTTATGTGCTCCTCACTCCCCACCACGTTCATTGTTTTTTGCTCTCTTTAGATAGAATCCTGTTTCTGCTCTCACGTTCACAGCTTACGAGTTGCTGAGTATGTTGGTGAGGAGGAGAGAGTGTTTAAGTGTATCTTTGGCGATGCTAAGAAAACACATGAAAATAAGTGCAGGTTTTGTTTTCAGACCATCTTCAGCTGCAGCCCTTCCCCACGAGGATGGCTGTGTGCATACAGCAGAGCCACGCCACAGACAGCTGCTTTTTGAGGCGGTGTTCACTGAGTGTTTCTCTGTTAACACGGAGTTGGATGAGCCCCCATTCCACCCCCCTCCAACCCATTTCCAACATCCTTTTATTGCTTTTAGAGTGGCTTTGAGATGGGGTGGAAAAAGAGATCTGACAGCACTAAGTTCCAAGGTCAGTGTTGTTCACCCGCCTCTGTCATCCCACTGAGCTCACAAATTGGTGTTAACACCTCCTGCAAAAAAAAAAAAAAAAAAGACAAAAAAAAGACAGATGGAAAGAGAACTTTGCTCACACTTGGAAGCAAACCCATTGCTAGGGCAGAGCCTGTGAAGCATGACTGCAGCAGGACTGCAAGCAGTAGGCAAAACCTGAAGCCTGTGCAGTCCAGCTGTGGTCCTCAGCCCCTGCCAGCAGCCGAGCAAGCAGGAATGGGCAATCTTCTCTTTAAACAACACAGAGCGCACATATATTTTTTTGTTTGTCTTCTATTAGAAATCTACTTTTGCAGCAAGTTAATTTATTCATGCTCTTTAAATAGCTGCTCATTGCAGGGCTTCCTGGTGTGAAAAGCACAAATTACTGAGGACCCTCTGAGATGCACCCCAGCCCAGCAATTCTCTGCTGTGGGATTCATAAAATCTATTATTGTTGCTGTAGATTGGCCACGGTGTGACTTCGGAGAAAATTCTTTCTGTGTTGACACTGTTGCTTGTTATTCTTTCTGTACTGGCAGAACAAAATGAAAAATTTATTAAAAAACTGAAGAAAAAAAAAAAAAGAAAAGAGAGAGAGAAAGAAAGAAAGAAAACCACTGTCCTTTCTCTAGCTCCCTGCCCAGAAATCAAATGTAGGAGACTGAATAGGGCTATGGGGAGAGTGTGGTGAGAGAGTTAAACGTCTGAAGTGCTCATAGCCATGCACTCAGCATCCAGGACAAGCAATCCATGTGGATAAAAAAGGAGTGCTCACCTCCTTTCCAGGACACAGCTTGCTTTCTTCAGGGGGCTTCAGCAGGCAGTGTCCACTTAGCAGAGCTCCAGCAGCCATGCAGCCCCAAGCAAACCCCCAGCTCTGCAGCTCACCTTCCCCTACCCACCCATTCTTGCCCATGCTGGGGGCAGATGTGGATGAGGAGCATCGTCTGCTCTTCTACATCAAGATCACACCCTACACTGTGGGTGCCATTCTCCTTGGGGCTGGTGATGACTGTGATGCAGCACAGCATCCTGGCATCCAAGCTGGGATATCACGGGCTGGATGGGGGCCTTTGTAAAACAGTAACACAGCAGATGGGTGGCTGGGCTCCAATGGGAACAGGGATGGGCTGCACCAGGGTTCCCTCCAACTTGAATTCCCCTGGGGCTCTGGGGATCTTCAGTCTTCTTCCCAACCCTGCTGTGGGTTTGCTCTGCATGGCCGTAGTTTTTTCTTCTCATGCTGGGTCTTGATTTCCATGATAACTTCTGCAATACTTTCCCATCCCCTGAGGGTGTCAGACCTCAGAACTCACACCTAAACATTTTTAAGAGCTAAAAAACAACACAGCAAAACATTTAGAAGGATCTCTGCTCAGGAATGTCACAGAGGAAGTGTAATTCTTTTTGTGATCAAGAGACTCAGCTTCAAAAGCATCCAAACTGCAGCTCTCTGTGGGACACCTTTCTGCAGGGTTATTAATAAGGAATAATTGTTTTAAGTGCAGAAAAGTGTGTGCACCCTCCACTCCTTTCCAAAACCCCTGCATCGTTTGTCCTTAATGAATAATGAAAGATGCTTTTGTATTGCTTCCCACCCATCGTCTTTAAAGCGATTGTTAAGCAACAATAAATAAGACCTTAAAGAAACTCAGGTAGAGCTGGTTCAGAAGGAAATTTAATTTTGGACTAATATGAACAGCACCTGCCTCTATAGGAGTGTGAGGATGTTACAGGGCTTTTGGTGGTGGTGGCTTTTGCTCAAAAAGCTGAATTATTGCTAAGTGATTCTGAAATGCTGTTGCATTGCTGCACAGAGGTTAGTAGGTGCACTTTGGTCCTCCTCCCAAGGGGGGAAGCTGGCAGCTGCCATGCCCAGGACACACACTGGCTGCACCATTCTCTTCCCCACGAGAGGCAATCTATCCTGGGAAGGGAAGCCCCAGCAGGAGGCTGTTTGCTGTGGAAAAGCCAACACGCGCTGCTGGGAAGCTGGTGCAGTCGTGTCTTTCCCTTCCGTGGCGGTCCGCTCTGCAGGGGAAGAGCTGAAGCTTGGATGGGATTTGGGCTCCTTGCTACGGAAAGGACACCGAGTTGCTGGAGTGAGCAGAGAAGGATAAGAGAAGGCAAAGGGACAAGGAAAAGAGTGATGGGGAGCAGCTGAAGGTGCAGGGCTGCTCAGCCTACCGCTGCCTGACAGAGGCTGCTGTGAGGTGCGGGTCTCAGGGGAGATGGCCTCAAGCTGCACCGGGGTGGGTGGGGACACAGAAAGAGCTCCTTCCAGGAGGGGTTGGGGTGGGTGAGGTAGTGGAGTCGCCAGGCCTGGAGGTGTAGAACCTCAGCGAGTCCGTGATTCTGTAAAACTCTTTTGGCAAGAAACACCTGATCACTGAGATCAATCTGTGAGCACGAGAAGCAGCCGAGCAGAGCGCAGCCGGCTGAGAGAAGGAGGGGACGGGAAGCACTCGAGCACCGCCGGAACCGCTCTCGGACTCCTCGGGCTCAAACCTGGGCGGCGGGCGGAGCCGGGCTGCGCTGTGAGCACGGGGAGCAGCGATCCTCGCCGAGCACCGGGGCGGCAGGCAGCGCAGGCAGCGCAGGCAGCGCAGGCAGCGCAGGCAGCGCAGGCAGCGCAGGCAGCGCAGGCAGCGCAGGCAGCGCAGGCAGCGCAGGCAGCGCAGGCAGCGCAGGCAGCGCAGGCAGCGCAGGCAGGCAGCAGGCAGGCAGCGCAGGCAGCGCAGGCAGCGCAGGCAGCGCAGGCAGCGCAGGCAGCGCAGGCAGCGCTGCACCCTTCGCCGCGCAGCCGTAGTTCGGCCGGCGGGAGGTGAGGGAGCGGCGGGGCGGGGCGGGGCGGGCTCCGCTCCTCCTCCTCTTCTTCCTCCTCCTTCGGCGCGGGCAGTGCTGCTGCGCGTCCTGCCGGGCGTCCCGCTGGAAACGGGGGTTTTGCTGCACGTGAGTTCGCTTTTTTTTTCTTTTTTTTTCTTTCTTTCTCTCTCTTTTTCTTTTTTCTTTTTTCCCCAATTTTCGATCTGTTACTATTTTATTGATTATTTTTTTTTTCTTCATCTTGTGAGTTTTTTCCCCGGTGTTAATTGGGGGAAAAGAAGCGTGGCGGTGCCGGCACCGGCAGGAGGACCAACTTTGCGCGCTCGGTGCGCGGGGCTGAGTTGTGGCTGCGCGGTTCCGGGCGGGTCGGCGTGGGGAGCAGCGCGGATGCGCGTCTGTATGTGTGTGTGCCCGTTGTGGTTCTGGGTTGTTTCTGTGCGGGTAAGCGTAGCGTTCCTCAGGCAGCCGCTCCGCCTTCTGGTGGCACTACCCCGGCTCTAGCGGAGAGCGAAGCCGGCAGCGTCCGCGTGTTTTTTGAAGGGAGAAAGGGAAAACGTTGTTCCCCGCCCGCAGCGCCCCGAGCCGGGCTGGGAAGGAGCGGCCCCGGCGGCTCTGCCGGCCCCGAGCGGAGCTGCGGCCCCGGGCCGCGCGCTGCGGTGCTGCGGGACCCCCGCGCCGGCTGCGCTGCGAGTGCGGACCCCGCCGCCTCCCTCCCTGCCCGCAGTACCGCTCCCACCCGCGCTTTGCCCACTCCGTCCTTCTGCACTTTGTTCCCATTTGGGCTCCTTGCTGTTCTATTATTATTATTATTTTGGTCTTTTTTTTTTTCTCTCCTCTAAGGCGAGGGGTTGGGAGGGGAGGAAGAGTTTTTCTAAGCAAAACGGACAGGGATGCCGTGGATGTGTAACGCGGAGGGCTGCCTTTATCCGGTTATCCCAGAGGAGCAGAGCAATGAGTGAGGAGCCCTTGGCAGAGCAGACCCTCGGGCTGACCCACAGCGTCTGGTGTGACAGCATCTCGTGGGGTTCCCTGCTCTGGGTTTGGCTTGGCTGTGCTTTGCTGGGTGCAGGTGGTAAGAGGGGTGGCAGGAGGGGGCACTCACTGCTGTGGGGCAGTGCTGCCATGGCCTTTGGGGAACGGCTCAGCAAAGGAAGGTGAGTCTCCAAAGCATCGCTTTAGAAGAGGCAGATGTGTGGCAGTGAGTGCGGGCAGGAGGTTTTATTTAGGAGTTGTAAAGAGAGGAGTAAAGCTCTTGGAGAAGAGCAGGTGTCTGGAATAAGCGATGGGAATGGATCCTTCTGAAGGATCAGAAGCTGATATGATCGCAGCGCCGAGAGCTGCCAGCTGCCTGCGTCTCAGATGCTTCAACGAAGGGAGCAGAACTTCTGGTCTGTGTTCCTGGTTGATGGCTGTGTGAGGAGCTCTCAGACCTAGAAGCAAACCTGCATCTGCTCAAGGAGAATGTCTGAAAATAAAACGTTTGACATCCTGCAGGTGCTGTGGGGTTACACAGGACTACGTGTGTTAATTGCATGCAGTGGGAAGGGCTGTGTTTACCTTGAAGTGAATTGCGGCTTTTCTTTTCTTACCTCCTTCCCATTGAGTTGCTGTTCTGTGTGGAATGGGGTTTGTGGTTTTCTTCCTGAGCGACTGCAATGAGGAAGCCTTCTGGGGATAGAAGCATCATGAGTCCAGCTTTGGGCTCAAGTTGTGATTCCTGTACATCCACTTGTTCAGTCACAGCTTGAGGTCTGTGCTGGAAAGGCTAAAAACACCAGAAAAGCATGCTGGAAGAAAGTGCACTGAGCAGGGGTAACTTCAGAGTAACTGACACCAGGGGTTGGTGAGGCATTCACACACCTGCAGAGGGGGAGGAAGCATCAGATCAATAACAAGTTGGTTTTTTATAACTGTAGATCTTTAGTTGTATCGCTTAAAAAGCACTCATTTAAGGACGATTTTTCATACCTGTGCTTGCAGCCGAGGCTGAGTCTGCGGAGTTCACACTGATGTGGGTAATCTGAATCAAGCTGAACAGCAAAGAGCCTCTTAGGAGAATCTGAAACCCAGTAGGCATTTTTCAGACCTGAGTTATGTCACTTTTTTTAGAGGTGCCTCAGGCGATTGCATTTTAAGAAGACAAAGCTTTTGTTTTCCAGCTGGCCTAGAAAAATAGCAAGGATGAATCCAAAGCAAAGGCTTTCAGAAGTTGTCATTTGCGATTAAGTTGATTCTGCTGTTGTGCACAGGGATGTTGCTGCCTTCCTTGCAGTCGTGTGAACTGTGTCTATTTTTATTTTTGCCACCAGTCCTAGTCTACCTGTTTCTGTTTGAATCAAGTAAGTCACGTTAGAGCTTCTCGCTAACATGAGTGTGTATTTAATTAGCAGGGCAGGTGTTTGCTAGCTGCATCTCTGTTACAGAATTAATTGTCTGTACTTTACGAGGAGCAGAAGAGAGGTGACAGCAGGGCAGGGGTTGACAGCTGCATACAGCGTCCAATTCTGCATCTGAAATACTGCACTTCTGAAGGCACAGGCTTGTAACAACGAGCAAAGACTGCTTTCCTTTGCACATCCAAGGGAATCCACAGTTTGCATGGAAACAAGAAGTATGCGTGCTAATAGCTGATCTAAAGCTCTTCTTGTGGCTTCTGGTGTTCCCTGCAGCTGAGAATGATGGCAGTTAGGGTCCCACGGCTACCAGGCTGACAGCCTAGAGCAGAAACTGCATCTGTGGAGCTGCAGCCTGAGCTGGGGGTGTGGAGGGCACCACGGGGATGCTTCAGCACAGACAACGAGAAGTGTGTTCCTGCATTCTGCAGTTTTGTAAGCTCCTGCTGAGGTCCTCAGTTTGAGGAATGCTGGTGATGGCATCTTCTTAAAATGAGAACAGTTTCCCTCTCAGGAAAACCTCACAATCTTGTAGCAGCATCGGCCCTATGAACGTGGTTCAGAGCTGTATGGCAGAGGAGGAGGCATCTTGGGAGCTCTGCCCTCCTACTTGTGCTGCGTGCCTGGCTTTGCTCTGGATGACCATGAGAAGGCTATAAGGGCAGCGTGAGTCATAGCTTTGGCTCCTGACACAACCAGTGCTGCCACGCTCCCTACTGAGGTCACTGTACCTTCCCATAGGGGAAGGCATGGGAGCTGACACTCCATGTGCAGGAGTGCAGCTTCTGCTGCTTCTCTGGGAAGGTTTGGGTCCTGCTCCTGCAGCACCAAATAGCATTTTCTTAAGGCAGTACTCCTTACAATATGTTAAAAGTGAATGCTGGCTTGCAGTAAGGTATGTGTGAGGTGAGGCTTGGTCCTTTACAGGGAAGGGGAGGTTGGCCCACGGATTTCAGGGGCCATGTGCAGAATGCCAGACACTGGGTCCAGTAGCATTCCTGCTCCTCCAGCAGTCTGTTTCTTAACATAACTTTTTGTAGTCTCAACCAGTTGCCTTGTAGTCATATATATATATATATTTATTATTATTATTTCTGAGAAGTTTTGTTTTGTTTTGTTTTTTTTTAAACAGAAAGCACAGTGTTAGTTGATTTCCATAGAAGAGGGCTGAGGTAAACAGCAGAGATGCCCATGGGCTGCGTCGGCATGAATTCGGCCATTCCATGGTGTGGCATGGTTTGGAGCAGTAGGGGCTGGAAAGTGGCAGAGCATTAGCTGATGCCTTTGCAAGCAGCTCATGTTAAGGCAAATGCAGCCACGGTAGGAATGAACGTGAATTCATCTTCTGGTTGTTGCTGCATGCTGCAGAGGGATGGGCAGGTGGGATGCAGTGGTTGAGACAGCTGAGCACATCGCCTGCTGTGCAGAGATGGAGCAGTCGTGTCCTGCTGGGTCCCACTGGCCCTGGGGTGGGGAAATGTCCTTCTATGCGGGGATCTGTGCCTTTCTGTGGATGTACTGAAACCCAGAAATGTGGGTGGCTTCTGTGTGAATGATGGCTCGCTCTGGAAGCTGGGAGCAGGTGGATGCTGTGATTTATGAGCGGGTTCCTGAGCTCAGGAGTGGAGCGGTGAAGGGCACCAGGCAGGGGATGTATGGCTGCTGCACTCCTCACATGGCTCCTGCTGACTTTCTCAGGCAGTTTGAATCTCCTCTTTCTTCCTGCATTTAGCAAACTCTTCTGGGAAGCTGTTTGGGGGGAGGACTTGTGAGAAAAGTGTTCCTTCGGGCCGTGGGATGCACTGGTTCTGCTGGCTGCCCTGTGTAGGGGGAGGGCCTTGCATTGGGGGTGGGGAGGTCAGTGTGAGCCCCACATGTGGGTGAAGGTGAGGGGCAGGTGCTGCTGCTGGCTCTGCATGGGGACTGTGCATTCAGCTGTGGCAATGTGCCACAGGAGAAATAACATGGCAGGGCTGCTTTCTGGAGTTTGTAAAGGCTGTAAGCACCACAGAAATCCTCTTGAGCCTCTCCAGCCACTTAGGCTTTGTTCTTTTCACTCTGGTTACAGAATTTACTCTGAATCAGTAAATTCATTTCAGTGAAGCAGTAAAACTTTGCTTTGTGCTCATGCTCCTCAGTAGCTACCCACGTCCTGGTGTTTCCCTGCAGGCACAGGAGCCATTTCTGCAGATCACACTGCAGGAGTGGAACCAGTTTGGAAACTTCGGTGTCTATAAAACCACTGGGAAAGCTCTGGTGCAGGTACTCTCACACAGCCCAGGTGCATTGCTTCCCTCCAGCAGCTATATGGGGCACAGGGGATGGTTGAAGAGAAGCTCCTGGAGGTGAACTACTACAAGATTCCATGAGAAATCCACACCAGTGAGCAGCTTTGACAGCATATGGGGAGCGACTGCTGCTACAGATGAGCATCAGAAGTGGGCATGGCCCTTCTTTCCTGGTAATGAGGGGCAGTACTTACCTGCAAATGGGCTCCCAGCTGCTTTGCTGCAGTGCACGTAGTGTTTTCAGGGAGGTGCTGGTAATAAGCTGTGGTTTGGAAATGCCTCCTGTGAGCAGAACCACACCTGGTGGCAGGAGAGGAACAGGAAGGTCTTAGATGGTTTTAATTAACATTGTTCTGCAGAAGAAATTAAATTGGGCCTCTTGCCCGCTCGCATGCCAAGCAGGGAGGGCTCAGCCCCCCTGTGCTGGGCTGTTGGCTGCCTTCTGTTTGCACTGGGGAAAAAAGCAATTGCTGTCAGCTCCTACCCAGCTCCTGGGACCTGTCTGCTTGTTTATTTTGGGCAGATTATTTTGAAATCACTTTGACGATGGGCTCGAACACTGATCATCAGTGATAGTCCTTCATCTGTGTTCTGTCAAAAAACATTGCGCAGCGTATGGTAAATTACCTCCCTTCCCCAAATGGAGGGGTGGGCACTGCCAGAGAATGGAGCGAAGGGTGTCTGCTTGCAGAGCAACCTAAGAGCTGCTGGCCTGTCTTCCCTCAGCTCTGAGTGCTGGGCTGTGTGGGGATGCATGGGGATGTGCACAGGTGAGGAGGCTCTGCTCTGCACCCGCTGCTTTTATTATCATTTCAGTTTGCAGGTGTCACACCACCATCCCATTTTGTGCGATTCCAGCCAATGATGTATGTCTGCTCAAGTACTGCTTTGAAAGAGGGGAAAAACACAGTGACCTCAGAATTGATAGATTTTAGCCTTGTGTAGTGCAAACATCTATATTTTACGGCTTGTTGTGAGGAAGCGGTGCAGGGGATTGTGGCTCAGCAAGTGAAAACTAGACAACCCTGTCCATGGCAGGGGGATTGGAACTAAATTATCTCTAAGGACCCTTCCGACCCGAGCTGCTGTATGTTTGAGGAAGGAGCCTGCTTTGGGGAGCTCGGGCCCTGGGCTGTTGCTGGGTGGATGCTGGTGCAGGGAGTGAGGGCTGCTGCTGCTGACTGGCTTCTGAAATCTCAGCCAAGATGAGGCTTTTCTTCTGACCCTCAGATTTGTCTGTTTTGTCTCCAGAGCCTTAGTGTCGTGAGCAAGGGGAGTCTCTAGCAAGTAGACTAAGGAGTAGCTGGTAAAATAAATGCAAAGTGATTAATCTGCTTGTTCTTGTTTATTCCTTTAATTTTATTTCCATTTGCAGTCTTTACCATTTGACCAGGTACCAACAGTCTTGGAGGCCTTACGTTCATATCTTTGCATGCAGTACAGTAGTATCTGAGGATCCGTGCCCTGAACCAGCAAGAAGGAGCTGTGGCTCTGGAGTTTAGGCTCTAAATAGATAAGAGGTAGGAGGGCATGTGACTGGGCCTGACCTTGGTGGTAGTGGAGTTGGGAATGACGCCAGCTCTCCGTGCTCCCAGCTCACCCTCCTGGAGGTTTGCTCTGCTGCTCTCTCGGCTCTCCCCCCCCTTCACCCCACCTGGTGTACGGGCAAAGCTGGGGAGCTCTGTGTGCCCAAGCCCAGCCTTGTGGCTCTCCTGCCTTTTCCTGCCTTTCTCCATCCTTGTAGCTTTGCCCTGTCCTGGTTCCTTTCATCGTGGAGGAGCTGGGAGCCTCAGCAATGCGTGGCATGTGACATTTCACACAGGAGCATAGCAGTCATTTTAGCAAGGCTTAGCATTGGCTTGCAAGGAGATGACGCTCTGCTGGAAGCCTACCTTGTGTAGAAGCACGGCTACTCTGCCAGGACAGCACCAGTTTTATCTCATATTGCTGTATCTGCTTATTTTCCTACCTTTTTTCTCAACATAACTTACAGGAACAAATGCCTGCTGTTCTTGGGCTTTCTTTTGGGAAAGAGGGGACGCCAGAATGAGAGTTGGGGATATTGCAATACTCGAAGGGCGCTGGAAGGTTTTTAAGCTGCCTTGAGCACATGGCTGAGTGTGTGCAGCGTCCCCCCAGCAGGCTGCTCGTGATGCTTTCAGCCTTTCAACCAAAATCACCTGTAGAGAGAAAGGTGTAATAAGGGAGAGAAGTGGCAATACTGAGCTCCCATCTGAAACCCCGCGCAGCCCTCCTGCTCGCGGCCGCCTTTTCTTCACATGCTTTTCCAGGCAGAGCAGGTGGTGCTTAATATCTTTTTTGCATACAAACCCACGGCGTGCAGCGTAAGGCCACTCACATCTGTGTGCTATGTAGGTCAGATGCGTGCTCATCCCTTTACAAAGACCCGAGCTGACAGCGTTCCCTTCCCACAGTGACTGGGAGGACGGCCACGTGCTGCCTCTGTTGGAGCCCTGCCGAGGGCACAGCCCCGGGGGGACCTGCATGCAGGTAAAGTGTTCTCCTCTCCACGTGCTGCGAGGAGCCTTGTTGATGAAAGATGAATGTACGCTGTGTGTCAGGGGTTGATGGAGTGTCACATCACATTAGCCTTACGGTTCAAAAATACTGAACGCTTCTGTGCTGCACGTCTAGCAGATGCCTTTTGCTTTGCTCTGAATAAAGAGCGTGTCTGTGCTTCTGCTGCTGGAGTTATTAAAACACAAATCACTCTCCCTCCTCCTCCTCTCCCCACCCCCAGCCAATCTTGTTCTGGTATTTCATGACCTTTTCTCGCTTAGGTTCTGTTGGTGGAGGATAAAATGAGTAGAAAACAAACAACTTGTCTTGCCCAGAAGCACGTCAGGAATGCAGTGTAGCGCTGAGTCTCCCTTTCTGCTTTGATGGACGTGGACCCAGAGACAGGCGTGTTTGTCCTGTGGAAAGTGCTGTCAGGGTAAAGCAGTGGGGATCACAAATAGGGCTACTGCTGATCTCCCACTGGAGCTGTGTCCTCTGAGCGTTGTTTGCCTCCAGCCCTGGCAGATGGTGCCCCAAGCCAGCCCACTGGGCTTCTACATGTTCTGCAGTTCTTATGTCTTGAAGCTGTGTGGGGATGCAAAGACTGGTTCTCTCAGAAGCAGAACAAAAACTTGGGAATGTGACCCCATTGGACCCTAAGCATCCATTGAAAATGAATAAATAGAGGATCTGTGGTTTATTTTAAAACTGAAGAGGGAATTTTGAAGCTTCCTCTCTCAGGGAGCCTTCAAGTAGTTTCTCTGCAACCTGAATCTCTTATCCCAGGTGAGGCAACCTTGTGAGCAGTCGTGATGGAAAGGGTAGCAGATGAGGATCAGAGCAGATGAAGAGGGTGTAGGAATGTCCTTATACAATCCAATGTGGTGTGGACTATATCTCTAGTATTAAAGCTGATCTGCTTGTTCTACAAGACTATCAAGAAACGTCTGGGCTAAAAGAAGGGCTGTACCTGTCATTTCTTCCTTCAGCAGGTGAGAGGCATCCCAAGCACTGCCTGTTTGCTGAGAGTCTCAGAACTGGGTGTGAAGTTCTGCACAGTTATGCAGCTGGATGGGTAGCTAGAACTTGAGGACCTCTCAGCAGTGAGCAGGTCTTTCTGACTCGAGTAGTGCATGCAAGTAGGTGGGGAGCAGTAAGGCAGCCCTGGCTGTCATCAGTCTAGGAGCATTGGTCCTGGAGGCTGGAGAGGGGTAGTAACAGGCACCGGTGCAGGGAAGTGAGCTCTGGGCTTCGAGGAGTTGCTTGGAACAGAGACAAGCATTTGGAGAGAAATTGGAGGAAAAAAACATCTGCACATCCTGTGCAGAGGTTCTAGCTGGAATCTTAGTGTGTAATATGTGAACTGAGCACATGGAGTTGGCTCAGGACAGACATCTCTGCTGGAGAGACCACCTTGCTAAGTGCTCTCTGGCTGTGCTCAGCTGGAAGAAAAGGGGTGAGATGTTTCCTAGGGCTGCTCTTTCCCTTCATCCTAAATAAGATGAAGTGTGCATTGTTAGGGAAGCTCCTGAGTGCAACCAATCTCTCTTTAAGTCCCTGCTGACTGACTGAAACTAAAAGGAAACTAATGAAATCCCTATTGTTGCTACATATTTTTTTGACCTTTGAAGGGAGAATGTGCTGGTGAGTCAGGAGACCCTCTGGGAAATCTGTTCAATTTGTTTTGGGCAAAAGGTGAACTGAGATGCTGTGGTGACACTAGCAGTTTAAAAATAAAGGCAGAGATCAGAGCTGTGCAGAAATCTTGCCGTGCTGCTGTCTCTGGTTTATGCACAGGCACAGAAGTGGAGTCCCCAGAGCTGTCAGGTGGCTCTCAGCTATTCTGGTTACAAAGCAAATAGAGACGCTGAAATGTTTTGCAATTTTCTCCTGGCTTGATTCTAAAGGCAGGGTGTAAAATCCTTGTTTTCTGAGCATAAGAAAGGAGGTAAAGAATGCTGTTCCCTGTCCAACATCTACATTAGAAATGAAATGCTGGTTTTGATCAAAATGAGAGAACTTGAACGTTTCTAAGGCAGTCAGTGCACTTTGTTGTGTTGCGGCTTTGCCCTTCAAGGGGACTGAGCCTGTCTGACCCTTCCAGCAGCTCCATGAAGCCTCTGCTATTTTCATGTAAATTTGGAGTTAGATTGGAGGAGAGGGGTTAAGGCTGAGCTCAGATGCTGCTAGTAGCCACAGAGTTTGGAGGAGAACAGGTTTGTTTTGTAGTTGTATTCATCAGGACGTGTAGCCATGGATAAGTGAGCATTGCTGTACCTGGTTTGAAACGCAAGTCCATTCTTTACAGATGCTGAGATTGGTTTTTCCCTAATGAGGACCTCTGGTTTGATGGTCTGGTGCTGAAATACCTAATTTTTGGTGTACTGATGTTATTGAGAAAGCTGTCCCTTACTGTTGTGGTGCTCACAGCTGTCTTTCAGCTCTGTTGGGAGCCGGATTCCCAATCCGTGCACGGAGCCCACCTCAGTGCCTCTGTCAGTGCTGGTATGGGACACATCTGCAGTGGCTCTTGGGCTGAGGATTGAACAGTGGCTTGTTTGGAGGAACCAGCAGCCTCTCCCAGCTGCTGGTCTGGGCATTGTCAGGAAAGCCATGCAACCAGAGCAGTGTTTGTATGGCATCTGGAGGCAGGTGGCTCTGCATCAAGCATGCCTGTAATGGCAGGATGGGTAGGAATTCAAGCCCAGGCTGCTTCTCAAGTCCTGCACTTGAACTGTTAGCATAATTTCCCTGGCACCCAAGCATGGGTGGGCAGGGAGCAAGCTGTCAGTAGGGCTGCAGGGGTGTCTGTGGTTTGAGGGCCCCACCAAGACTGTTCCCATTAGCCTGCAGCAGTAGCAGCTCCAGCGTGCTGCTGGGTCGTTTTGCCAGCCCTGTCCTGCTGCTGCTCTTTCTGTTCCTACCTGAATGTGTGAGAAGAGGTGTGCTTTGATTTAACTCTGAACGTGTGGGTTATTTTGACCTAAATCGTACAAGGATGCTATTAGAGCCGGAAATGCAGTGTTCCCTGCTGGCTCCAGTTTATTAAAATAACAAATTCATAAACAATAACTCTTCAAAGCAGTGTGCTAGAGAAGCTGCAGTGCTGTATCATGTATAAAACATGACCCTGCAGAAAGCAGCGTGTTCCTCCGTGGTCAACTTGTAGTTCTGACCACCCCTGAAGTAATGCTCAAAGCAGGGGATCTCCTGCTCCTCCTGAGACTCCATAACATAAGACACTAGATCTGATCTGTGAGATCTTATTTGTCCCTTACGAGAGGAATCATACCCTTACAGATGTCAGCAGTGCCTCCTGTACTGGGGGATTCGGCTGCAAATTAGCATGAGTTACTTGATTTAAAGGAATTAAAAATAGCTTTGTCAAATTGTTTGGTCTGGCTTGCTTTATCTGTGCTGCAGTGATGGTGAGGAGCTCCTTCCAGCCCTCCAGAGCTGGTTTCTGTGTGTGTACCACTCTGTCTCCTCAGAAAGGCATCTGGAAGGTGAGAAAGGTGGGTTCTATCTCATAGGAATGTGGAAAAGAATGGTTTCATAAGGCTGTGTTGGTCACTGGTGTGAGCCCTGTGCCCAGCGAAGCATGAGCTGTGACTTCACAATTGATGTGGACTGCTTGGGACCGGTGTGTCTCACTGTCCCGAAAGCCATCTGGGGGAATGGGGTCCTTACAGGTGATGTAAGTGGGCAGCTCAAAGCTGTACATGAAGCATATTGCATGGCTGTGTGTCCCCTCACAATTCACTGTTCCCCAAAAACAAAACTCCACGTGCATCAGGGTGATTATTTGGCATAACCTGGTAGGAAGCTGAATCAGAAACCATGCTTTCTTCTTGGCACGTTTACAGGGTAAAATACTTTTCATTAACCTCTGTTTCTCCATGGAAACCTTTGCGCTCCTCTTGTTTCTGGCCACTCTTTTCTGTTCCTAGACAACAATTTCCCCCTGCATAACAAGTGTTCTCATGACTTGAAATTCTGTGTTATTTGAGCGTAGCACTTTCTTCCCCTCTTCCTTTTTGCTGCCTGAACTTCTCCAGGAATCCTTTCCTAAGATTTATTCTGTGAGATTTATTCTTGCAGCCATTTTAGCACGAGGGCCAGCAACAAAGCAGGGAAAAAAACCCCACAGCATTTCATATCGTGTGACCTCGGGTGCTCTGGGTGTCAAACCCTCATGATGAACCCTGCCACATCCCTGAGCAGGGCTGGGGGCTGCTGCCCTGTACTGTGTGTATATGGAAAGACATACAGGGTGCTTCTAGGCTCTGCTGCACAGTGCGTGCTGCCCCTCTGCACGGGATCAAGGCAAGGGGCTTGAGGTTAAAAGAGAAATAGCATTCTGTTCAGGGCCCCAATAGACAATGCTGCATGCCTTGCATAAATCCTTGAAGTTCATTACAGCTCCTCTGTCCGGAGTGTATTTTAGTTGTTTTAATGTTTTTGTGCTGCTTGCTGTTACCAGCTGTCATGCAGGTGATGACAGTGGTTTTGGAAAGGCAAAATGGGGAAATGTTTATGGCAAATAATGAAGCGTTTCATAACCATACAGAGGAGCTGCGGCCTCCATATATTCTCCTCCCTTCTCCTGCACCCACCACAGGAGACCCACGCCAGGCTGGATGTGGCTCTGAGCAGCCTGGTCTGGTAGTTGGCAACCCTGCACATAGCAGGGGGGATTGAAACTGGATGAGCATTGTGGTCCTTTTCAACCCAGGCCATTCTATCATTCTATGAACTGCACTTGGGAGTATAGGTGTGCTTTCAGCCTCGCTCCATGTAGGAATGTTGTCAATGCTTCAGTGCGATGTCTTTCCACACTTCACAGGCTCTGCTCCTGTCCCTGCTCGGTCTGACTGTGTGCTGGAGAGGACTGATGGAATTCCCCAGTCTCAGCTGCTGGAGCAAGCCCCTCCAGCAGTGGCAGTGCAAGGTGGCTTTTATAACTCCGGTGTTTTATTCTGATTCATGACATTGCTGCTGTGGGTGCAGTAAATGACTTGAGTGGCTGAGGTGCTGTAGGCCTGTTGTAAAGCTTTTCCCACTCTTTGCATGGGTCTTTGCCTGGCAGTGTAGGAGCAGCTTATCAGCAGGTGAACGTAGATCAGTGCTGGTAACACGGGTCCTGTGTTGGAGCAGAAGTTGCACGGAGCAGGGTGGATGGCTGGGGAATGCTCTGGCAGGGGAGGTATTTCTCCTTGTTGAAGATACCCAGACTTGTTGGCTTTCTCTCTTGAACAGGCCAGTTTGCCTTCAAAGTTTGCTGAATTCATAGAATCCAGCATGAATTCTTGATCTTCATGGTGGCTGTCCATACTGCTCTGGAAGTGTGGTCTCCAGGTCACGTTTGTCCTTTGTCTCTACTGCTTATGTGCTGGAGCACATAACTGGCCAGGCAAGCCTGCTGGTGTTCCAGAAGAAACCTTAGCTGTGTCCATCCTTACTGCCTGCATTGTGGGCAGGTCGTGCTAATCTGCGCTGCTATTTTGCTTGCTCATGGTATGTGTTAGGTGCTGGACAGGCTGGGAGGCCTCTGGGCTGCCTGCTGCAGGCATTGCTTGCAGGCAAGTCAAAATGCAGCTCGTTTCATGCTACCTGCAGGGGAATGGTGATGTGGGAGCCAGATATGATATACAAAATGAGGTGTTCAGGAATGTTTTATTTGCTGTATAGCCTTTTTCATCCAAAAACACTTTTACAGCTCATGAGCCCGATTTAGCTTTCTGATGTTCTGGTATGAATTGGGAGTTATTTTTCTGGATTCACCACAGCTGCTGCTTTGATTTGGCAATAATGTAGTAGAGAATTAAACTCTATGATAAATGGTGCCCCAGTGGGGCAGGAGCAGCTGCTTGTAAGTTTGGACCTCACTACTCAAAACGAACTGTCTGCCTCATAAAGTAGCCCTAGTAATTTATCATTCATTGGAAAAATGGCTGCCTCCTATTCTTTCTCCTCTGGGCTTGTCTAGAAGTTCCCTGCTCTTTGCTGTCCATAAGTTAGAGCTTGTATTTCAGGGGATGGAACAGCTGAATGCTTGTGGAGTGATCTCTGTGCTCTGAGTTTTTGGGGAACCAGCTCTGTCACTTCCCTGGGCTGTGGGAGGTTAATCCTAGCTCAGTGTCAGCATATGGGAGCACAACGAGATGCTCAGTTCTGGTGGAGATCCAATCTCTGAAAGCAGGGCTGCAGGAAGGCTCTTCCACAGAACATCCCTAGAAGAATTTGTGAGTATGTGCTGCTGCAAGAGCTTTGATTGCTGCAGTGATGCTTTGTCTCCATTCAGATGGGCTCATCCAGCATGATGTTGTATGAGCAAAGGTGCTTCCCGGGCCTTTATTTCACATCATGCATGAATTGCTCAATTCCTTGCTTTGAATGCCTGCTGGAACTGTGTGAATCTGTCAGATCCAAAGCTGCCTATGGAAGGTCTCACTAGTTTGGTTCTTGGATGTGATTCTAGCTGTACATGGCAGTTGGAGCACATCCTTGTAAGCCAGCACAGGTTGACACAAAGCCCACCTCCATCCCCTCCTGTGAGCCTCTCCCAGAGCATCTCCAGCAATGGCAGGGGGAACTGGTGGGGCTTGAAATGTCCTCTGTTTTCCAGGTGCCACCTCTTCCGCCTTGGCATCTTGGGCAATTTCCATAGTAAAAAGCATCTACCCGTAGAGCCAGCAGCTTTCTGATGAGCAGAATCTCTGGAATGTGAAATTCAAGAATTAAATGGCTTGCAGAAGCCCCTGTCTTCCGTCCCAGCCAGCTCTGATCACAGCCACATCCCTTCTCTTCTTCCCAGTGTGTAATGCAGAAAATCCTGAGCTATTTTTACAATTACAATTAATCAAGGAAGTATCCTCGATTGCTTTTTAATTTGGCATCTACCAGCATCTTTAGGGAGGAAAGGGGTTAGCAAAACTTCATTTCCCTGCATGTCTTTGGTCCGTGGCTAATAATTATTTTTAAACTGCCCGTGATGTTGTGAGGTTGTATTTGTTTTTTGTTTTTTTTCCAGTAGTTGTCAAATGTCAATTGTAATGAAAGACTTCAGAGGCATGCTGTACCTAAGTGATTTGAGCCTCTGGGTGAAGCAGGCTGCTGATAGCCTTTACAGATGAGTTTGTTTCTCTTTTTTATATTTTTTTTGCTGTTGTTTGGCTGGAATATCTTCATCAACGTTAGTTGTTGAAGGCTTTTTTTCTGTTTAAAGGCTAATCTGCTGCCTGTCAGCTCGCCACAGAGCTAGTTGGCATTCAGCATCCCGCACTGCAGTCACATTGGGGAGAAGGAAGTGCCTGTGTAATAACAATAATTGAAAATTAATAGTAGATTAAATTAAAACATAATTAAAAAACACTAATGCTCCCTGCGAACAAAGGCTGATTCCTATAGGAGCTTTATGAATTGAGGAGGAAAAGTCTGTGACGCTTTCCCTGGGCCCTGTCTATTCCAGCCTGCAGATCATTAAAGCAATTATAATTTCACAGAGGTTTGATCTGGAATTGATTTCTTTGTGATAATTCAATTTAGAGGCTTGCTTCCTCCAGGGTAGAAGATGACAGAAGATGGAGTGTAAAAAGCCTTAGCACTGTCCAGAGGCACATGGCAGCTGGTGCTGAGCCAGCCGGGGGTTCCCTTTGTGGGCGGTCTGCTGGTGGCCCTACAGCTGGTAGGTGTCGTAGTGCTTAATTAGGAGATGATCAATATGTGCAAAAGGACCCGTCAGAGTGCAAAGCTGAGGGCTGGGTGCTGCTTCAACACGCTGAGGTGTGGTTGAAACTTCACGTGGAATCCCACTGTCACGATGGGTCTCAGGATGTTGGTGTCACCAAGACCAACATATCCACCTTGCCCTCTGCCAGACCTGGTTGACACCCTGGAAGGGCCCTGGTGGGGAGAGCTCAAAGCCTTTTTGGGACAGCTGGAGGTGCTGCCTGCCCCGCTCTTGTTGGCTTTCCCTCATGTCATCCATTTCTGCCAACCTCTCTGGTTCCTTGGTGATCTCACAGACTTCTCATTCCTACTGTGGGTCACTCATGCTGAGGGTGAAAACACCTGGTGTGCTGGGTGGCTGCTGGGGGCTGTGGGCAGGATAGGTGGCTAGAGGGAATGTAATACAGGATGGATGCCAGGTCCTTCTTCCTCCTTGCTGGGGACTCCGTTGGCTCCAACACATGCCTGGTGTCCTTGCTGGGGGCTTGGCAGCCAGTACCATTTTAGTTACATTCTTAGAGGGCCCTGCAGAGAGTGCTGGTGCTGCTGATGATGATTGCCAGAGTGCAGCTGCCTGGGTCTTGTCAGCCGTGAGAAGAGGGATTCCCGTCCGTCTGTCCCCTCCCTGGCAGATTGTCTCACTCAACGATAAACTTCTGTACATTGGAACAAGAGGAGCCACAGAGGATATTTATCACTGGGTGCTGGACCATGCTGGAATGTCATTTCCACTCATAAATGCACTGGTGGCTGTGCCACCTGCAGCACGTCTCTGCTATGTTTGTGCCTGGGCCCATGCCTGCTGTATGCATTGATGCAACTTATAGACAAACAGTGCATTTATTTCATGGCTACAACTTTGCTTGACTCAACCTCTACATCTTCAGACCATCTAATCTCGCTGTATGACACAAACGTGTAGGACGCTCCTTCCTGCAACATGCTGTCACCTTTTCCATGGGGCTGTGTAGGGAGGAGCAGGGCTGCCACTGATCAGTTGGCACAGCCTTTGCTTACAGCCAGTCATGGTGTAACCAGCCCTGCAGCTGCATTCATAAAGCACTTGGCGTTGCTACCATGCAGAGGTGCTCCAGCGTGCTGTCCTGCTGCTGTGCTTAGAACTGGGCAAATAAATTCCTCCAGCCCAGTCCTGATGGGTTTGAGAAGCCAGATCTGGCTGTAATGATGGAGTGTGTGAAGGTAGGTAAGAGAAGACAGAGCAAAGGATAGTGAAATGCAGCAAGGCACACTGAATTCAGTGCAGAGTGAAAATTGGGATCTCTTAAAAAAATAATGAACTTTGCTAAGCAACTACTGTATTTCATTCCTCCCTTCCCAATTATACTGCATTAGAGGCTTGTGGCAAGTAATTCAGTCAGCTGAAACTGCTACTTGAAGGAAGAAATATTCTTTTGTTAATTTGCTTTCTTCTTGACCCAATGCAACATTTATTTTTATTTTGTAGCTTTGTGCACAAAGCCCCTCCGTTCCCCTGACCTCTAATGCTGTGTGTTCGGAAATCCTGGTGGAACAGCTGATCAGGCTGGGGTTTTGTTTCCCCATATCAAATTATATTTGCTAAAGTTTTGATTGCAGTTGCTGTTCCAATAAAAGGGAACCTGTTCGAAAGAAGGGAAAGGGCTTTAAGAGAGACTTTTAGCTTTAATTGCATTTCTTAGGCTTGGCGGTTATAATAAGGGAATGTCAGGGGAAGACAAATAAAGAAAGAAATCCACAATTTCAGCCAGAAGCAGGCAGGCAGGGTTCATGGTTGGGTTATGCAACTTTTCTTCACAGTAGTGAGCACTTATTCAATGAAGGCATTTATTTTGATCCATCTCGCATCTATATTTAGTGGGGGGAGGAGGGGCCACCCCAGCCCTGCAGAGCTGTCATTCAGCTCTAACTGTTCCCTTCAGGAACACAGGAAGGTGAGACCCTGATGAAGTCCCCCATGGTGAATGCTGTTGATGTGAGAGGATGGGGAGCTGCTCTGCGGGCTATGCCAGTGCACTGAGTTGCACGGAGGTGAAGGAAGCCCTGTGGAGGGCCCTCAAGCATCCAGCCCCTGAATACAGACAGGTGAAATGACCATGAAGACATGCAGAGGGCTGGCACTCCATCAAGACTTTCAGGGGCTGAGCTGTGTGTTTCTTGACATAGCCCCAGGAAGCTGTGGATGCCCACACCTTGGAAGTCTTCAGGATTGGGTTGGATGGATTAAGCCACCCAGCTGTGGGGAACGATGTCCCTGCCCATGGCAGAGGGTTAGAACTGGCAGCTTTGTGCTCCCTTCCAACCCACACAATTCTGTGATTCTGTAGAGATGGAGCTTTTCCTTCATCTCTTCTGGATCACTTGGGGGAGCCTTCCCAACCACCGTCCTGCAGGTTGAGCCCTACCTGTGACAGCTAGAGAGCAGGGCCCAGCAGCCACTGCACGAAATTGCTGGAAATAGGAATTGCAAGAGAGGTGAATGCTTTGGTAGCTGACATTTTGACAAGAACACGCAGAATAGTGAAAGTATTTATCACAGAATAAAAATAAATGGAGAAGATTCAGTGTTTCCCATTGCAGTGTGTTGTTTTGCAGCGCCATTCCGGAACGCACTGCTGAGTGTCCCTAAAAAACACATCAACATGGGGATGAGTTCGATGGTTTAAAATACTGATTCATTTTAAAAAAAAACAAACAACACAATGTTGTTTTTTTTTTTTCCTGTTGTATTTCCCCTTGGAGAGAGTAATGGAGGGAAAACAAAACAAGGCAAACCCCAGGACAAGCTTAGCACATTTTCAGAGATGGATCATTTTACCATATATATACACACACACATGCATATGTATTTTACATGGGTCTGAGGTGAACTTGCATGATAACAAGCTCCAGTATATTAGAAAAATGTTGGTTAGAGCATCTGGGTCATATTGAGCTAATTGGATCTAACCTCGCTAATTCCATACCCTGATTAATTCACTGTGCTCTGAGAAGTCTGCAGAATGGCTGGAACAAAAGTGAGTAATGGCTTTAAAAATAGCTATAAAGTAGTTACATCCAAATACACTGATTTGTGAAAATCATGTTATTTGATAGCTATCTTTTGTATAGGTTTGGGGTTGATGCTGACCCATGAGCAGTATAGCTCTGAGACCAGGACCTACACAGCTGGGGAGAGGGTGAGCACAGTCCCATCCCAAATGCTCTCTGGAGCAATTCCACATATTTTTTTTCAGTTGCTGCAAAGGAACTTGTTTTATAGAGGAATGCAGAAGGGTTCATGTCTGTGAGAATCAGTTAAGTGGAAGCACCCAGCACTTGGAAATCCAGGTGCTTGGGTGCAGAGCTTTGCTTTGAGACCTGTGAATCTCTTTTTCCTTGCCTGCCTGTGGGTGAGCAGTAAATGAAAGGTCTGAAACATGGAGGTGAGTGTGAGGAGATAAAGGGGAGAAGCCTGCTGGACTTGTAGTAGAGGCAGTGCTACTGCCTCAGTGCTACATCTCTGTGTTTCTTACACATCTCCAGGGACAGTGACTGCACCACCTCCCTGGGCAGGTGGGCATTTCCTAATATCTAGCCTGCATCTCCCCTGGCACAACTAAATACTGTTACATCTGATCCTATTGCTCTTACCTGGGAGCAGAGGCCAACCCCCACCTCACCACAGCCTCCTTTCAGGCAGCTGTAGAGTGATGAGGTTTCCCCAGAGCCTCCTCTTCTCCAGACTGAACCATCCCAGTTCACTCAGCTGCTCCTTACAGGTTTTGTGCTCCAGACCCTTCACCAGCCTTGTTGCTCTTGAATACAGCTACTTATTTGTACACATCTATACCTTGAATAATGTGTGCCTTCAATTCTGAAGCTGTACCTGTCAGCTGGGTGTACCTGGGCTGGCTCTCTGCTGGGCTGTCAGCTGCTGCCCTTCTCCTGCAGGTCCAGCTGCTTGGAGTTGTCTGGCTCACTGGGCAAAACCTCTCATCACCATTCATTGTGACCTTCTGAAGAGTTTGCTGTAGTGGAATATTCATTCCAAACAATCTGGTGGGTGAGCGTCCTATCTCTGCAGTGGCAGGAGTTTTAGGATGCAAGTAGAAGGGGGGGCTCATGTTTGCTGTGCCTTCAGCTGCTGGATGGTGATAGCACAAGGGGGAATGGTTTTAAACTGAGACAGGGGAGGTTTAGGTTGGATATTAGGAGGAAGTTTTTCACCCAGAGGGTGGTGAGGCACTGGAACAGGTTGCCCAGGGAGGCTGTGCCCCATCCCTGCAGGCATTCAAGGCCAGGCTGGATGTAGCTCTGAGCAGCCTGGTCTGCTGGTTGGTGACCTGCACACAGCAGGGGGTTGGAACTGGATGAGCGCTGTGGGCCTTTTCAACCCAGGCCATTCTATGATTCTCTGCACTGCTCTCCTTTACCTTTCCCTACCAGCTTTTCTGTGCCCAACCCTGGTTAAAATCTTATGTTTCTTGGTGAATCAGCACTGTCTTGGTGCTTTATGGTGGGCATTTGTATTTTGCTGTCTCGCTCTAAAATATCGCTGTGTCACGCTCCAGCCTGCCAGCAACAGACAGAGGTATTGAATAGAGGGGGTGGTGTGGCTTTGCAACCAGCTGGACATTGCTGTGGTTGTTGTCTCTCCCTGGGAGATGTGGCTGCCCTGAGCCGGGTGCCCTCTGCCTCCAGCCTGTGTGCTGCTGGTTGGAGTTGTCTGGGTGCCGTCCATCCAGCGGGGCCACATCTCCTCCAGATCCAGAAGCCAACAGCACGAGGCATTGCCTCTCTAATTGAAGTAGAGAGGAGCCCAATAAAAGTGGCTGGAGAGAGGTTGCTTTGCAAGTCACAGATATTCCGGCTTGAGATGTGGGTGTGAGGGATCCACAGTCGTCATGTCGCCTCCGCGTTATCTGGTGATGATCAGTCTGAGCTCTGTAGAAGCCTTTCTGCTGTGTCACAGAAGATTTCCAGGCTCGTGGTGTAAGAGAAATGCCTTGTTAGTGCTCATCTGCACAACTTGCTTTCTGGCACGGTGGAAAAATGCACATTTGAGACTGCTGAGCTAATAGACTGGAGTGACAATGATACAGATAAGTCTGGCATCTCTGTAGTGTTTCTGCATCAGTGATGAGGCAGAGATAAAAAGTCGCAGGGAGGTTTGAATTAGGCTGGCACTGAATTGTGAAGGAAGTGCTCAGCTGTGGCAGATTTAAGGAGGTTTTTGTGGGGAGGGGTTGGCTGAAAATAATGGGTGAATTTCAGGGGATGGGGCGAACTTTGCACCATCCGCTCTGTTGCAAAGAGAGACAGCGAAAGGTGTTTTTCCTATGAATTGAAAGAAATAAGGAAAAAAAAAAACACTTCAGGTATCAGGAAGATAATGGGGACCTCTGCATCCCAGAGGAGATGTGGTGCAAGCAGAGAAAACATCTCAGCCTGTGTCTGAGCATTCCTGCTCCTGTGATCCCCAGATTTCTGGTGCTTGTCCGTGTGGTGCCAATCATTACAGCATCTTCTAAGCTGTACAGCAGCCTGGCACGATAGAAGAGAGTGGAATGTCCTTAATTGCATTTTCTCCTGTCCCTAGACCCCAGGAAGGAAGCCAGCCTTGATCCATGATAGTGGTTGCATGTGGAAGAGACTGTGCCTGGTAAGCTGATGTGTTGAGAAATTAGGCTGGGTGTAATTTGTTGTAGAAACTTTTTGTTATTGGATGAAGGCAGTGGGTCTTTTTGGCTTTTGGGTGTTCTTTTTGTGCAAGGAGAGCAGCAGCCTGGCAGACACAGGAGAGCAGTGCTGGATGCTGGGATGCTGTGCTGCTGGTGCTGTCTTTCTGGCTCTGAACTGCCGTGGGGGATCTGCCAGCATCCCCTCTTCAGTCCAAGCATGGCTCAGCGAGGACAGGGCAGTGTATGCCATGCTTGTACAGTATTCTTGCTCCCTTGAAACGTGAGGCATAATATGAAGGCGGGATTGTATTTAATACGCTGAGTTTAAAGGCAGGACTTTGACACTTGCATGTTTTAGACTTCAAGGGTATTTTGTCACATCTGCCTTCTGTAGGCACTTCTGAAAAGCCAAGCGTAACATAGCAGCAGGAGGGAAGGCAGAAAGACAAGCCACGTGTAATGCCAGCAGTAGAGATAGGTACTGAACCTTATGTGTAGATATCTATCACACAAAAGTAGGTGGCTCTCACTACGCAACGCGTTTCATGTGATCTAGCTTTACTAAAGTTTGTTTTAAATTCCATTCTAGGAGAATTGGGCAATAAGCAGGATGTGGCAGGTGCAGCAAGAGGCTGTGCTTTGCTAAGCTGCCATGTCCTGGCTGGGTGTAGGCACACAGGAGCTGCTGGCTCCTGCTGAAGCAGGGCTGTGGTCCTGCCTTCCTCCCCAGAGCGTGGAGCACTGGGGGACGGGTCTGTGCTGCGTCCCCCGGCGCACAGAAGTAGAGATCCCACTTTAACATCCCTGCCTGGCATCTCCAGCAAGGCTTCTGTGTTTTCTCAACTGCATGCGTCTGCTTAGCTGTGTGAATGAGAAATATTCCTCCAACCTATTTTTGTTTTCCCTCAAGCCAATGGAAATGGGAAATCAATTTTGAACAAATCAGGCTAAATCCAGGAGTCAGAGGAGTACCTGCCTCTGAAATCAGAGACAGTGGATGATGCTTATAGAAATGAGGAAATGCTTCTTTAATCCAGGCTGCTGGGGACCCCTGTTGAATTGGGCTGCCATGTGCTGGGGGTCCAGCGCAGGGGAGTGTGAGGGTGTTGCCCTGCAGGGGATGCTGAGCACCAAGGTGATACCAGCTCTGTGCGTGTCTCCCTTCTCCCTCTTTCTCACCTTCCTGTAAGGAGAACAGCAAACAAAATTCATCCTTTTGCAGTTATCTCCTGCAGTACCGAGGTGGGCACAGGCACTCAACAGCTGGAGACCCAGGCCTGTGAATCTCCGGTGTGTTCTGGAGCTTTGCCTTGAATGCAGATCAGAAGGATGCTGTGGGCAGGGTAGGAGAGGTGGTGCTCACCAACTGGTGCCCCAGTTGGATCACGTGTGGGACCTGATGCCATCAGCATCCCAGGACATGGTTTTTCTATACAACCTTTGGGAAGTTTGGCTGCTTTGACAGTTACCTTTGGAAAAACACATGGAGTTCCACTGGTGACCAGCCTGTATTGTTGATGTCTGAGCAGTGTGACAGCAAAAACTGCCCTGTGGTTGAAGAGCCTGTGACTGCATACAAGTGACAACTGGAAGATATGATCCAGGGATTGTGGGCAGCGCAGAGATGTGGTGCTGGGACCCTGCTTGTGCTATATCTAATTGCTTGTAGCCACTAATTGCATGGAGGAGGTGCATGCAGGCCTTGCTCGTGCTAAGGGGGAAATACATGTGTGCATCCTCTGCTGCTGGGCTGCACACCTACATGCCAGGATCTGCTAGGTCAGATGCTGTCTCTGTCTCTGTTCCTTCTTTTTATGGTACTGGCTGCTGCTCTGAGAGTGAGTAAGGGTGTTAAGAAAGTACACCTTGCCATCCGTGCTAGAGAAAGATGGGTCTTCAGCTGCTGTGAGCTACCTGCCGTGCTAAGAAAGAGGCTTTGTGGAGCTAACAGGCTTTCTCAGATGTCCTTTATTTGTCAAGTGTAACTGGGAATTAGGATTGAGAGTGGGATGCTGGGTTTTGGTAAGAGCGGGGCTGGGTGGTGGTTCTGGAGGGAGTTCCTGCTGAAGAAGCAGCATTATGAGCTCTGTTCAGACTGACTTAGCTCCACCAAACAGAGGGTATGTCCACGGACCTCTGAATTGCCTGTATAGTTGTGTCCTGACCTTCCTTTTGAATTCTGGTAAGAGAGAGGGATGTGCTGCTGCAGAGAAGGGCCTTTCCTCCTCTTGCCTAAACTCAGCAGCCCTCTGTCCATCAATCACCAGGAGAAAAATTGGGAGCAAACACAAGCTTACAACTCATTTTCCCTGCTCACTTGCTGTCTCTATCAGCAGATCCTTCAGTCTGATAGTGCAATATCTTTCTTGGCTATTTTTTCCTTTATGTTGCCCCAGAGACCCTCATTCAAGCAGTGCCTCTCACTGGGCAAAGCGCTCCTGCACTGTGTATTGATCTGGTGAGTAAATAATGATTTGGAACTAGCAAAAGTCTCTGTTACAGTGGTTTGAATTTTGTTATTTTTTTCCTCCTTAGGCAGCTAAAACCACCTGTTCTTGTGCACAAATGCAGTTCCCATCTGCAGGGGCACCAAAACCTCCTTCGTGCGAATGCTCCTCCTCCTCTACTTGGTGTCTCTTGTTCCAGGAGCATGACTAAGATTTTATCAAGGGATCAAATGTCCTACAGCTGCTTTTGCGTGCCTCACGCACACAGTTTGCTCCGTGTGTATTTAGAGCAGAGGTGATGGGGAAAGTTGCTGCTTTCTCTCTTTGAAACAGGACCGCCAGGGAAGGTGGTTGGGACCGTGGTCCTTGAAAGGCACGGTGCATTGAGCACATGTCACAGAGCAGACTGTGGCTGGCAGCAAGCACAGCAGTAACGAGCCATGCTTGCTCCTTTCAGCTCATTGGCACGATGTTACACCTCCCTGATTTGCTGTGAGTCTTCAGTTTGGCTCTGCAGCCGTGTGCTTGGCTTTGGCGTCCTACTCTCTTCCTAAAGACACAACAGTGATGGACAGTTGGTGTCTCCAGCAGAGAGTGGGAGGGGTGATGTGTCGGACCCCTGCAGAGTGGGGCTGTCGCATCTGCTGGGTGCCGAAACAGAACTCAGCAGGTGGTGACAAACTCACATTAATCTTCCTGCACCTACACTTAAGGACACTGCTGTTGTGAGGATGGCAGAAGGGTCTGCCTGTCCCACTCTGTGATGGTGTTTTCAGGAGCCCAGGTCCTGTCTGTGCATGGGGGTGCAGAACTGATGTGAGCTGTTATGTGCTGAGGAGCCTGGAAAGCCAGGGTGCCAGAAGTTAGTGGCTTGGGGGGATTGGAGTGCTGGCAGACACGAAGGAAGTGCTGCAGCAGCTAGACTGGCATTGGGAGCTATTCAGACAGAAGGAAGAGCTCAGGGCCCCATTTAGATCTTTTAGATTCCTGGTAGATATCTCATGTGGGAGAGAAGCTGATGTTGGGCTGTTAAATAAGACCCTCTCCAAAGCATAGGATGTGAGCCTCAGGATGTTCCCTCCTTGCACAGAGGCCTGGTAGTGTTACAGCTTCTGTGTGTTGGTGCATTGAGCCAGAGGGACCCAGCTGGAAGCCACCAACAAGCTGGGGACTGCAGCAGTTTCCTCAGTGCTTTGGTCTTGTCTGAGCTGTCTGGACCCTCGGGGCCCATAAGGGCAGGGTTCTGCAAAGCTGCCCATGGCAGGGCCCCACTTGAAGCAACGGGGGAGAGGCTGCAGCTGAAGTTGGAGCATTCCATAGGGTCCCTGCACTCAAAGCATCTGCAAAATCTGCCGCACAGTCATCAGGCTTTGTGAGCAATACATGGTTTGGATCTCATGAAAGTTTCAAGTTGCTTCGTAGGCAGTGCATCGTGCAGAAACCAGGGTGGGAGACAGGACTGCAGTGAGTCCTGCAGCAGTAGGGCTTGCCCTGCAGGTAATGCGTGTTATGGTGAAAGAGGAGCTGGCATTTCCTTCAGGGATCTGGCATTCAGTTGGACTGCTGGTGTCATATCGGGTTGGTGAGCCTTCTCACTACTGGTGGCTGTTTCGAGTGTGGGCAGCAACTAAAGGAAACAACCTTCTCTGCCAAACAAGAAATTCCTGAGCAAGCTGAAATAGCAAATAAATACTGCCTTAAAAAGGGGGCTTTGGCAGGTAGACCTGTTTCTGGCAGCCCTGTGGCATTTCTGCTCCACACCCCGTGGGATGTGCTGTTCAGAGCGTGCAGTTCTGCTGTGCGTGTAACCATCTGCCCTCTGTTCATTGCCACCCTCTTTGTGCTTTCGGGTACTTAGTAATCACAGGTTTGTTTCATGTAATCACTCCAATAGAGACACTGATTGAGATCTTTTTCATAAAATATATATTTTTCCATTAGATTTTTGGAAAACTATAGGTAACTTTCAAGGCCAGGCTGGATCAGGCCCTGAGCAACCTGATGGAGCTGTGCATGTCCCTGTTCATTGCAGGGCAGTTGGACTCAATGGCCTTTAAGGGTCCCTTCCAACCCTAAGGATCCTATGATTCTGTGACTTCCATGCCAGTGTCCTGCAGTAAAAATGATGAGCTGCAGGAAGAAGTTTCATTCCAAAGCCTGTTTGGTAAATTCAGCTGATCTCAAACTGCACTTTGAGTGAGAGGTGTTCTCATGTTTGTATTTCACACGTTAGGACATCGTGGTGGCTCTAAGCAGTTTCAGATGCCCTCTGGTAGAAGCTTGAGGTTCTCAAATAGAACATAACAAAACCACGCCTTGCAAGAAGTTTGAAAAACACTTGTCACTTTATGATGATCATCCTAAAATCAAGCAGGAAACGTGATATGGTGAGACGTGAGCTTCTGTGTGTTAGGATAGGAATGCCTGTTGTGGAGGACTGGGGCTCAGCAGTGGTTGTTGGCTCTGTCCTGCAGTGCCCCGAGCACTGTGCAGGCAGTGAGGAGCAGGGTTGGGTTGGGACACAGGGGAGGAACAGGCAGGCTCAGGTTCCAGGCTGTAAACGGAGCACTGGAGAGACAGGAGTGGAGTTCTGAGAGTTTGAGTGCCTGTGTAGCCAGTGTTCATTCTCAGGTGTAATACAGAGCTGCCAGGTCTGGCTCAGGTGTGTGGATCAGATTGCTGCTGGGAACAGCTCATTGCTCCACTCTGATTATTATTTTTTTCAATTATTTAGTGTTTTATTTTTCCTCAAGCTCATTTTCATTTTCCTTCTTTTTGTAGAATCACAGAATGCTTTGTGTTGGAAGGGCCTTTAAGATCACCTCCTTCCAACCCCCTGCTATAGGCAGGGACATCTCCCTCCAGCCCAGGTTGCTCACAGCCTGGCCTTGAGTGCTGCAAGGAAGTGGGCATCCACAACCTCACTGGATTCCAGTGCCTCATCACCCTCACAGTAAGGAATTTCTTCCTGTTATCCAATCTAAACATAGTCAGCCCCTCACCACCACGCACACTGTCCCACATCACAGCTTTCTATACAAATACCCTTTGCACTTCTACCTTATTATAGGAATATCTTCCTGATAGTATTTGAGATTTCTGTGCTCCTGCTGTGCTTTCTTTGTTTTCTCTCCTTTTCAGGAGGGAGTCACAATGTGCTGTGTCTCATGCTGGGGCAAGCAGCAACCCCATGTAGCCGGGAGCTGCAGCTCCTGTGGATGCTGCTCCCACAACAGCTCCAGAGATGGGTTTTTCCCAAACTTATCATCTCTCCCAGTCTTGTTTTCCAAGTGGTTTGGGTGATGAGCTGTCGGAGTTGTTCAACTTCAAAAAAAAAAAAAAAAATTGTTTGAAATTCAAGCAGTGCTGCTTAGTTGTGATTGGCCTGATAAGTTAGAGGGCTTCTGAGAGTCACTCTGCGGTGTGATTGCAATGAGCAAATGAGCTCTTGTGGGCTGAAAGCTTGCAGGTGGGAAGCAGTTTGGTTCCTGCAGACAGGGCTGGGAGGAGTTGGAGCAGCGGGGGCTGTGTGCCTGGGGGAGGCTTTGGAAGAGGAGGAGGATGAGGTTTTGCTTCCTAATTTGACTCTCACCTCGTTGTGCAAATAAACAATTTGTTTAAATCAGCTCCAGGTATGACTGCAAACATCTGTTAGGGGTCCTTCACGTGTTTGTGAAGGAGTTACTTTGAAGTGCTCCTTAATCAAATGCTCTTATCCATGTATCTTAGCTGTGTATCCCTCTTGGTTTTGTAATGCTCCCTCCTTTCCCAGCCAGCACAGCACTGCTGCTTGAGAGGCAGTGCAGCGGAAAACCTTGCAAGGAGAAGGCTGCAGGGAGCTTTATCATCTCCAAAGACTGGGGCTGCACCTTCTGTCTCATGCAGCTTTTCTCAAGCCCTGCCATAACTGAGCAAGGCTGGAGCTGAGCCCGTGCAGAGTTCATCTCCTGAATGGAGACTCAGGGAGCTTCTCAGAGCTGTGATGCAACAGGGAGAGCTCAGCCCCTGCCCATAGCCATGCCAGGGGCTGCCAAGAGCATGGGGCTGTTTGCACAGAAAGGAGAAAGCACCTCTTGGGCTTGGAGATGTCATCCCGGGGTAACCAAAGGTCTCAGGGAGCACTTCAGTGGAAAACAGGAACCAATGGGGTGGGTCGGTGCGGAGGTACATTGGTGCTGCTCACCGTGGCACTGGGAGGGGACACACACTGAAGCAGCAGGAAGCACTTCACATCCAAGGGAAGGAATGCATATGGGAAGACGTGGGGTTACAATGTGAGTTAAGCAGCATTGCTGTCAGCACAAGGCTGGATGATGTTGATTTCAAATTCAGAAGCATTCCTTCAAGCAGGAGTGGATTTAGGGAGAAGCCTCTGTATGCATGTATGTCCTACGATGGGTAAATGTGTATTGTCCCAGTTTTCTGCTGGCAGTTTTTGTGGTGGCTGAGCTGTCCTGGAATTAATCAACTCCTCTGCTACAGAGGCAGTGGTACCCAGGGATCCCGGAGAGAATGAGGGTATCATTCTGAGGAGATGTAGTTGTTTCAGGGCAGTGCTGAGATGAGGAGTAATAAGATGTTTCTGACAGAAGGCATAAGGGAACTCAACTTCTCTCGCATGCACATGTATATACAGAGGCTCCAAGATATATTTTTGTCTTATATCCATGTAGATAAAAGCATCTGTTCGCTCTGAACCTGGACCTTTAGCAGGTATCATATATGTTGGAAAAATGCCCTCTCCTTCCATCTTGCTGGTAGGATTTGATGGAGAGCTGACGGTACTTCCCTGCAGATGAGTGGAATAAGAGAGATTTGGTTGTTTTCTGGAGTTTTTTTCTCTGATTACTAATGCCAGGAGACAGTAAGTAAGTAAAATCCATCTGCTTGAAACCTCAGGGTTAATTTATTTGTGTATCAGTGTCACTCCGGTGGCCCCTCGCTTTAAGCTCAGTTCATTCCTGGACACCTGAACATTGCTGTCCTGATGCTTACCCCGTGGAAGGCAGCTGTATCACCTCTCGGCCTTCATGTGCTGGGCTAAAGAAGCCATAACCAGGCAGCCACTTGTTGACATTCTTGCTTTTTGCCTCTGGAGCATGAAGCTGCCTGCAGACAGGCTCCATGCCCAGTGCCTCTGCCACTGCAGCACTGTGAGCTGAGCTGGGCTGGTTGCACTGGGGTTATCCTGGCCCTGGGGGTGCTTTCATTCATTCAGCCACATGCTCCCCCAGTACTGTAAGGTGTCTCCTGTGCAGCTGCTGCACCAGCATCCCCAGGTGGGCAGGGGAAGGTGTGAGCAGCAAATACCAGTTGGAGCAACCCCCTTGGCTGTGCAAAATCTGCCCAAGGTTTGGAGTTACACACACCGTGTGATGGCTCAGAATCAGAGCTGTCATTTGTTTCAGGTTATGGGTCAGTGCTGGGAGCTGCAGCGAAGGCTGCTGTGGTGTTACAGAACCCTGTCAAGCAATATATTTTCCACTGTGTGAAATAATTTGGCGAATTCCTAATTACACAAATCTAATTAAAGGCTGCATGTAACAGCTATGCTTAATCATAATGATACACCCATTTCATTAAAAAAAAAAAAAAAGGAAATTGCTTGTGTACAACAAACCATCCAATTTAGCATGGAATTAATGTACACCTCCCTGGCTGGAGCTGTGCGTGGCACCAGGTCAGTGCTGGATGTTGGAGCTGCCTTTGCCACAGATGGGGGCCAAGAGAGGCTATAGGATGGGGTGAGAATAGACCCCCCCCAGGGCCACCAGCTCCAGTGCAGTGCTCACAGGAGCTCCAGCAGCGTTCCTGTAAGAGAATGTTTTGCTGCAGCATGCCTCCAGCCTTACTGCATGCCATCGGGCACCAGTTGCAGGGAACAGATGCACTTGTAGGCCTGAGTGGAGCTTTCTATTACTGTTTCTGCAGCAGCTTATTGCAGGAATCACTCTTGCAGAAGCAACTTGGGCTCTGTGCTTTGCTTAGCTGGAGTGCAGAGTGAAGTTGGTTCTCCAGCAGCAACCACGTTTCTGGCAGGTCTGCAGGAGCTCGGCTATTGGAGGGGGGAGCCAGATATATGGGACAGAAGGAGTAATATCAGGGCAATGAGGTTAAATAGACAGATAATTGATTTTTTTCCAGCGCTGGTCTCGGGTGTAAATCCATTGAGGTTAATGAAGTAACGCAAATTAAATTGAGCAGCGCAGTATGAAGGCTCAGGCTGGCGTGGAGCCTGCTCCAGAGCTGCCTTGCAGTGCTTGATGGCTGTGTCTTGGTGTCAGCTTTTCCCTCATTTGTGCTGGCTGGAAGAAGCCGAATGCACACAACCACTTTAACTTCCAACCAGGAAAACAGCAAGTCGTAAGCACACCTCCCATCTTGTTGCCTTGAGTCTGTGTACTCACTGAGCTCACGTCAGATCTTTGGTGGTTTAACAGAGCTGGGAAGCTTGTGATTTTTGCCTCTTCCAGCACTGCATTGCTGTGGTGCCACAAGAAACCCTACGAGGCCTCACCGTAAGTGGTGTCTTCTGGATGAGGTGTCACATAGTTGTCGCAGAGGTACTCGTGGCATCTTGGCAAGTCTGTGCTCTGGAGCACAGATAAAATTCTGCCCTGGATTGTGATACCCAGCCCTGCCATGGGCGAAGCTGGCACTATTAGCCCGGCTTTCTGCTTGCAGCAGGTAGATGGCTGCTGGCGGTGGCTGTGTCTCAGGTGGCACAGGTGGTTGATCCATCCACTGTGTTAAAGTGGTTTGGCAGTAATTTGGTTGGGATGGGTCTGTACACCTGGTTGTTCTCCAGCTCTTGGGGACATCCCAACCCCCTGATGCCATGCACAGCTCCAGCCAGGGAGGTGTGCATTATTTCCGTGCTGAATTGGATGGTTTGTTGTACACAGCCCCCAACCCCAGGCATTGTGTATCTGTGGCCAGCAGCGTGGCTGTGTCAGCCATGGCTCAAACACCATCCCCATCCCATAGGACTGCCACCTGCCAGTTGTGTCCCCTTTCTTTTGGCACCAGACCTGCACCCCATGCCTCTGGCCCTGTAGCACCTGCAGCACTGCACGGGCCTGGCCTGGGGCAGGACCTATGGGAGGGCACAGCAGGCTGCAGTGTGCTGCACAACAAGGCTATAACGTGTCCCAGCACACTCCAGCCAATGATGGAGCTTCTGGGAGGGATTTACAGCTTGAATGCCCCAAGCACATGACGGATCTGGGCAGGGATCATATAGGAGCTTGGATTTTACCAGCTGCACGTGGGGATAATGCAGCAACAGGCTCCTAATGAGTCCCTGGTGTTCTGGCATCGTGTCAACACAACCCCATTTCCATCCCTTGCCATTTCACTGGGTTCCTGCTTGGTGTCACAGCTTGAAATAACCCAAGGAAAGGCTGTGAGCCTGCAGAGAGGGATGGGGAGAGGGAACCCCTGGGTCTGCCTGAGAAATTGGACTCCTCCAGCTGGCAGGAGCCTGTCAGTCATGCAAACAGCATGTGTGAGGCTGTTTCAGTCTCTCTTGCTAGCTGGTCACTGGCTAAACAAATAAACAGGCTCTGTTTTTGTCTTCAGCCACCCTACCACCACCTCTTGCTAGCCTTGACTTTTGACTTGTCTCTGTATTTTTAGCTGCAGGACACCCTGTCCCCAAAGCTGGCGAGGACCTGAGGTTGCTCATACCTTTCTGAACACACGGATCCAGCCCTCAGCCTTCATCATGTCCTATCTGGGAGAAGGGGAGGTGTTGGTCAGCACACTCCTTCCCCACCGCATCGCTGTAACTGAGCTCTGGGGACCCAGGCTGTGAATGTGGCTTTGGAGTTGATCTTGTTGGTGGCTGTGCTGAATAATGTCTTCCTGGGCTGTCACAGAACCCACGACATTGATGGTGCTGTGGGCTCTCATTCTTTGAATCTAGAACTGAAGGGCCCCAAGAAGTTTACCTTTCTATCTTTTGTCTTGCTCACATACAAAGGAATAGAGAAGAAGAGCTGCTTGCTTACACTCAGCAAAACTTAATGTTTCTTTGTATTTTACACAGAGAAGATGGGGGCTGGGGGAGGGAGTTTATTCTCTTTTAAATAAAAGCAGAAAACGATGTAGCACCATGTAAAATTAACTGTCACTTTGAATAACTGATCAAATGTTTTCCATTTGGAAAGTGCTGGAGTGAGCGTGTGCTTTGTTGTGCAGTGCATTTGGTCACAATGCTCCCCTGCCGTGGGTGGGCAGGAGCAGCCCTCACCTTTGCATGTACCCACTCCTCCTCCTGCATCCCTCTGCTCCCCAGCTTCGTGGGGCTGAAGACTCAGCTCAGTGCCCTCCTTACCCTTCCCTTTTTCTCTACCCAGGCCTCATTCCGACACTCGCTTCAGCACGGATTTCAATTCAAGCATCCGAGCAGTTCCCTTGATGTAATTAGGGCTATTTGTGTGCGTGGAGGGAAGCGCGCTCTGAAGCACTTTGGATGGAGACGTAAAAGCTCATGCATTTCAACTGAGCAGTAAAATAGGTTTTATGGGGGCACCTGGGGCTGCCAGCCCTGCCACTCATCCCAAGAGCTGTGTAAGATGAGCCTGGAATTGTGACGCTCCCCACTGCTGCGGGCTCAGTGTCCTGCAGGCTGTTGTTTGCGCTGTGCTGACGTGGGTCTGTGTGAGATTGGATGACCACCTTATCTCCTGGGAGAGCAACTCAAGGTCATAGCTCGTTCTGGCTGTTCTCCTGGGACCCACAGCACTGCTGCTCCAAGTGGAATGTCTGCAGTGTTGCTCCTGTTGGGCAGGTGTCCTGCAGCTGGTGTGCGTGTCCTGCCTGAAGGCTGGCTCTCCATCCCCATCCCAACCCATGGGTGCCATCATGAGGAGCAGGCTGGGATGGAACAGATGTAGGTGTAGGTTTTACTGGCTCCAGCCAGTCCGTAGGCTGCCAAGTTAGTGGCAATCGTGGAATCACAGAATCACCAAGGTTGGAAAAGACCTCTAAGATTGACCAGTCCAACCATCCCATTCCCTCAGCCACTCCCCATAACACTTGTGCTCCAGACTCCTCACAGCTTTGCTGCCTGTCTCAGGACACACTCCATGGCCTCAGTGTCTTTCCTGTAGTGAGGGGCCTAATGCTGAACACAGCACTTGAGGTGCAGCCTCACGAGGGCTGAGTACAGAGGGACCGTGGTTCCTCTGCTCCTGCTCGCAACACTGGCTTGAGCTTGTCCTCTGCTGAGTGAAGGTGGCATGTTCATAGCACTGATGTGATCACACTTGGAGTGCTGGGTCCAGTGCTGGTCTGCCCAGTACAAGAGATGTGGAGCTACTTAAGAGAGCCCAGCAAAGGACCATGGAGATGGTAAAGAGATTGGAGGAGAGGCTGAGAGCTGGAGCTGCTTAGCCCAGAGCAGAGGATGTTCAGAGGATCCATCCCATCCATGGTCATCATACCTTCAGGGAGGTGCGGAGCTCCGCCAGGAAACACTTCTGTGCTATGCAGGTGATGGAGCACAGGGACCAGAGGGGTTTGGTTGTCTCCTTGGAGATCTTCAGAAGCTTTTGGATGTGGTCCTGTGTTCGCTGCAGGGGCTGGATCAGGTGGACCCAGAGGTTCCTTCCAGCCTCAGCCACGCTCTGTCTCTGTGCTGACTCAGTTATCCCACTGCAGACCAACCTGGGAGAAGGCATTGTGTGCCATCCCTGGGGCTGACCCTGCTGTGTTGGGCTCAGCTGGCTCTCATTTGCAGAAGTACATGGGAGTTCTGTGGGCAGCAGTGCAGTTACTTCGTGAGAGACTGCTGCTAGATTTGCATGGGTACTCTTACCTGACCTTCTTGTGCAACTGGTACTGCTCAAGGTAATAATTTCCTACCCAAGTGCCAGTCTGAGCAGCGGAGATATTTATTGGCTCTCCACTGTGCCCGAATTAACGGGAAAATGGACTGCAACTAAGGTGAGGCTATTGAAGGTAGAGAATGACAAATTGGCTGTAGAGCATGGCAGCGATGAGCGCTGTCAGGGGTTCACACACTGACCTTTATCTAAACAGAACTGTGTGTAACAGATAAGAATATTTAAAAATAATTAATGTCACATCAGCGCAGAGAACAAAACGACTACATCAAACGGGCAAGAAATCCACTGCAAATTACTCAAAAGGGAAATGTCAGGCTCTTCGTATCTGCAGCCTGCCTTATGCCGATGGTGTTGGAATGAGAAGGGAGGGCATGTGAGTAAAGAAGCTATTAAAAATGATTTAGAGAGTGAATAATATATGTATAAATGAGTGAGCGGATGGAGAATGGAGCAGAACAACGGCCGGCCTGCCGGACTGGACCTGTGGAAAATCAGACACCAAACTGAGTTGATAATTGGGTGCAGGGATAAACGTGTGTAAGCCAATTATCCCCACTGCTGGGGTTTTGACAGGTGGCTGAGTTTTCCCTTTCCTATGCCCCCTGTCTCCGTGGGCTCTTGCTGGACTGTGCTTCAGCAGCACTTCCTGCTCCAGTGGGTTTTGTCTGCTGGGGCTTCAGAGGTGGGGGAACCACTGCTGGGAGAGGGGTAGGAGACGGTTTGAATGCTGCTTCCAGGCCAGGGCTGTCCCTGGAGGTGTGGGAAGGGCTGAGCTCCGTGTTGCTGCCTCCAGAGAAGGTTGGTCCCAAACTCTTGTCCCGTGGCTGAGCCCTGAAGCCCATCTGAGGGCTCCTTGGGGTGGGGGCTGCTTTCCTGCAAGCCTCCAGAGCCTGAGGAACCCACCTCACCCTGCTCCCTGCAGCTGCTGTTCCTTAGAGCTGTTTATCGCCAAGAAATGACAGCAGGTGATGGGAGAAGATCCTGGAGCTGAGCATGCACAAATCTTGTAAAAAGCTCAGCCCTCACCTTGACATAATGGATTACAGTCATCCCCGACTTCATTCCTAAAGCCAGCGATGAAGCAAGGGAAAAAATACCCAGTTTTATTCTAACAGGGCCGTCGTACCCATTATAACAGATTACTTCTGAGGCAATCGTTAATTTATCTGCAAGACCAGCTGTGGGAGGTGCCCTTAAGCCACAATTAGCAGAGGTGGGGCTGAGGAGCCCAAGGTTGAGCAGAGGGCATTGAGGAGGGTCTGGGAACTGATCCTGGGCTCCTGCATTCCTGCTGCCCCGTGAACGGCAGTGCTCCCCATGCTCAGCCTGCACTCCTGCAGCCACCCCTAGTTCTGTTGTCAGCATTTTCATGCTGGGAGGAGGCAGCAAGGTGCTCCTGGATTAGCAAAGTTGTGAAAAATAGCTTTCCGACTGGCCTGGTCACCTTTTGACAGCAAGAGAGAATTTATAGGCAGAAGATGGAGACGTGATTTAAAATTAGCAGCAGCAAAGAGCTGTGTCTGTGCCCCTTGAAGTGGAGCAGGAAAACTGACCTGTCCCTGAGCCCGGCCGTGGGCTGGGACGTGGTTTAGAGTTTCATGTCTCAATTACAGAAAGAGCTCGGCTTCTTGCTCTGCTTTCCTGCAGGGAAGGCACAGTGCAATGCTGGGCTCTGCTAATGCAGTCAGTCTGATACACTCAGCTGCTGTGCAGCCCTGGCCCAGGGCCGGGTGAGCAGGTGAGCTCAGGAGAGGAGATCTGAATATTGATCCAGCGCAGGGAAAATGCGACATTAAAGGATCACTGGAAGAATAAAACCACGCTGGTGTGTTGCTTAAAATGAAAACGATGGGCAGCTGCTAATTAGAGTGAAGTAGTTAGCACAGTTCATCCCCGTCTCCCATAGGCAGAGATACAGAAATGGCATTTGTTAGGAAGAAAATTGACTATTTACATCCAAGGTGTTACCAATAGCATCCAGAAAGGCACAAAGGCTGGAGATCTCACACTGCAGTCATCGCTTTTTCAGGAGATAATTGCAGTCACATGAAACCAAACCAGCAAACAACCCAGTAACCTGGAAGCACGGAGCTCTCCTTGATCCTCCTTGGTTCTGCTCTCTGCTGGAGGTCCACCTGAATCCTCATTAGTGCCTCAACAAGCATTTCATCACTTTGCTCCTTGCTCCTGCAGCATGGAGGAAGGGCTTGGATAACCAGAGGGACAGCAGAGCCCTCTCCCATCCACCTCAACTCCCAGGGCATCTTCAGTGCCTTTGTGTCACTTCTGGGGTTGTGAGCTGCACTATCACCTGCAAGCAGAAGGGAATGCATCAAGCTGAGCCTGATGCTTCATCCAGCAGGGAACAGGCAAGCAAAGTCATTACTGCAGAGGAAGGAGCAGGAGCAGCAGTTTTGCTGTTGGCACCTCTGTATCATGTGAAGGCAAGTGCCAAGTTATCATGGCAGTGCACCATCGCTAGCCCTGCACCAGGAGGGTTTTGCAAGGTGCTGGAATTGGCTTCTCTTCTTTTCACACCACTGGGCTTTTGTAAAGCTGCCATTTCTTCTGTCCCATATCTCTTTTTTTTTTCCTTTTTTTTTTTTTTTCCTGGGAAAAAGGAAGAAAGAAGCCAAAGGGAAAATGAGTTTTTGAGCTGCACCATCTGAATCTTGCTGAGGCATACTGGTGGTGTCAACCTTCTTTATGTGCATCCGGAGCTGGTGCCATTTCACACCTGCTTCATTGCTTGTTTTTAAATGACACGTAATGGTGATAGGTGGCGTAAAGATGAAGCTTCATCCCCAGTTAAATTGCATTTCTGTCTTTTCATTTCCTGCCCCAGTTGAGGAGGAAACCCCTGGGGAGCAAGATCTTTAAGTTTAATGAAGTAGGAGGTGCCTGCAGAACTAAAGGTGAACTTGTTTATAAGAAGGAAATGAGTGCTGATCTATAGTGTTTCCAGAATATTGTGCTTCTGTATGATGCCCCAGGGAGCATTTCAGGTTATTGGGAATGCAGATGTAGGAATCTCAGGTCATCAGGTGAGAAAGCATTCAGCCCATGGCAGCTGTGTGAAATGGCTGTGTCCCATGTCCCCAGTGCAGCACAGGGCCAGTCCCACCTTGTCTTCTCTGCAGACCCCAGCTGACCCCGCTCCCAGTGCCAGCACATGGGAGATGGTTGGCACATGATCTCAGCCTTTCTTTGGACTTCATCCCCCGCACAAAGTAGGGATGTGATCCAACTGAGTCTCTCCGTGCTGCTTGGCGCTGCGCTGTGCACCATCTCTGCTGCTTCACTGTGCAAGTTCCCTGTGCTGCTTTATCAGCATTCAGCCTGCTGTGGTGAACCCTCGGCCCTGGAGATGAGTTCTTGTGGGTTTTTTTAAGGGTCTGTGATACATCTTAGTCAGTATCTATGCGATTTCATCCTTTATTCCTTCCCCCAGCTTCCTCCGAATGCCATCCAGTCCCGGTGATTTATTACTCTTCAGTGCATTTTGCTTTTTGTTGGAGAATTTATATTTAATTTTTATGCCCGTTATCATTCAGGGAGAGAAGGGAAATGCTTTGGAAGCTCAGAGTGAAAATAAAACAGCACATTTCAGTGCAGTTACTTTGTTTGAAAGATGTTTTTGTGTTTTGGCAGGATATTTACTTCCTTCCTCCTTAACTTTTCCATCATTGCTTGGAGTGATTCTAGAAAAATCAGAAGACTGAAGCCTGCTGCTCCTCCTATGAACTATTACATGAGTTCACGAGGACTCAAGCAATAACAAACTTGGTGTAAAAGCAAGGAAAGTTCATCTTTAAAGTAGCTGTAAGTTTGGAAAATGATGAGTTACAGACTAGCAGAAGGGGATTTCTTTCTCTTAGCCCCTTTGATATTGGTAGTAGTCATAAGGTTCTTCTGTGTCACCTCCTGTACACCTTCCATGGAGATGAACTTTTTAGAGCTCATCTGGGCCTCACTTTCCATCCTCAGGAGCCTCTGACGCTCACTGAAGCACAGTACCCCTCTGCCCCTCATATTCTGTTCCTCCCTCCCAACCCCCCCACATTTCTTATCAGAAGTGGAAAGTTTTAGGAACAAGATTAATACTTTCACCTCAATCAGGGGACCTGGGTGAGTTTGGAAAAATAATGGGTTAAAGCATTGAGAACTTCATCCAGATCTCCACTCAAATCTCTTCTCCTCCTGCCTGGTTGGGATTTGCTTCTGTAGTTCTCCATTTGCCACATCCCCAGCATCACTGGGAGATCTTGTGTTCAGGGCTCTGCTCACAGCAAATCTGACCTCAAATATCTCATGTTTGCTCCCCTGCTCTACATCTGTCCATGAACCCTGTTCTCCTGGCATCTGTGCACTCAGTGATTAACATGAGATACATCTCTGGAGAGATCCAATAATTCTGAATGATGGCTCCACTGAAACAGAGGGGAACTGAGGAAACACCATTTGCAAGTTCGTTGCCATTGTGTTCTTGGGTGACAGCAGCTGTGGCTACACGGCCACCTGGTTTTAGTCTCTGTCTCTTTTGTACTTTTTCCATTTTAATTAAAAGCTCCATTCCAGTTTGACCTTCTGCAGTGTCCCCTGGTGCATCTGCCCAGTGCTGCCAGCTGGGCAGGGAAGGGGTTGTACTGCTGTGCTCTGGTGCTGCACAGCTCTGAGTTGCTGGAGCTCAGGGAGCACTGGGACATCGCTCTGAGCCATAGGGTTTGGGTTGGGGTGCTGCTGCGTGGAGCTGGGGATTGGGCTCAGTGATCCCTTCCCACTTGGGATTCTGTGAATGGGTTTAAATGGCTGGATTTGTTAATGACAGGATTGGGGGAATGGAGTTTGGATTTGGTTCCTGAAGCTTGGGACTGTTCAATTGCTGCCTCACGGACTTCTCAAGGCAACACATCAGTGCACTGCATAGACCAGCCAAGCATCCCAGCCATGGCAGGGAACAGAGAGCACCAGAATTGAAGTCATCACAGTTCAGAGGGAGCCCAGAGGCATTGGTGTAAAGCAGAGCCTTCGGTTCAATCAACAAAACCCTCCTGTTTACTGTGAAATATTACATTTTGAAGAAACACTCGTTTCCCTTAGAAGTCCCAGACCAAAAATCCCTATCTGCCCCTATCCACCATTACCCTTCTGCAGTATTAGCACAACGGGGCAGGTACTGTGGGATTTCCTGAGCCTGAGCCAATCTGAAATAAGCTGTCCCAAGCGTACAGCCCTGTGAGCACAACTGCCTCTGTCTCCTCGGCTTTGAGCTCCTGGCTAAGCAGCTCAGAGCCTCAGGTCCAAAGGGCTTCAGTCTGATCCGTGCAGACATACAGCCAGGGGCTTTTCTTCCCAGTGCAGCATACGCTCCTCTGCTGGGGATTAGAAAGTACTGGATTATCTGATTACCACAGCTGGTAGAAAACTCTGTGTCCTGATTCTTGTAGGACGAAGGTGAGACGGTTGAGGGGTGCTGCACCTGCTCCCAGGCCGGAGACAGGAAGGACTAACAAACCCAAGTGCCCACACCATTCCCGGTGAGTAACAACACATCCCTTGGACGTGGTGAGCGGTGCGAGAGAGCCCCAAGATGAATCCTGGCTGCTGCTGTGTGAGGAGAGGCTCCGTGCTGTGGGCAGTGAGGACACCTGGCATCAGGTGCTGCATTTTTCCAGTTGATTTGGGCTGATGGTTTTCCCTCAGCACCTTCTGTGTGTGTTCTCATCCTGGCATTCGGGGAGGCAGAGAGGGAGGCAGTGCTGAGAGCCTGCTGTTCCCTGCCATGCTGTTGGCAGCAGGGTCTGGAATACCTTAATCACCCCCACACGGGCAGATGGCGGTCTGTTTGGATGGGATGGGTTCAGCATATTTTAATTTCTGATGCTTTGCTTATATTTATTCTAAAAGTCATGAGTGCAGCTTGTTGTGCTGGAAGAGTGTGAGCGTGGTGAGCACAGGGAAGGGATGGGGGTGAGCCCTGGAGATGGCATATGGACAGCAGCTATTCCCCCACAGACCTGGGGAGGTCTGGTCCAAGGGCAGCCCCAACACAACGTCCTGCAAGCAGGCTGAGCTGGAAGCAGCACATTTGTGGGTTTGTGGAGGGCTGGAAGAGAGTTCGGGGCTCAGTGACAGTGTGCCCCAAGTAGTACTGAGAAATGCTGGCCCAGGAACCACTGGTGCATTAAAAGCTTGCTGTGCTCCCCGAGCAAAGAGGTTAGGAAAGTCCTGAGCTGGGAGATGTCCTGCTGGTTTTGTGGGAGTTTTGTTCTGGTGAGCACACAGGAAAAGGAGTCCAGCTGAACTAAACATGGAGTTTGCTTCAGCAGAGAATAAATGAAGATGTCAGGACTTACTGGGTGCACAGTGCATGATAGAAGCATGGCACAGTGACCTGAATTCAGCAGTGGACTTTCCCCTCCAGTTCCCAGATGTACGAATAGAAGCAGCTCCTCACTTTCCAGTTCTGCTGGGCTTGCAGCCGTGGTGCAACACATTTGTATTAATTGAGACTATGGTTGAGATTTTCCTTGGGATCTTAAGTAGGAAAGAAAAGAGATCAGGTGAAACCTCTCTCCATACAGGTTGGGGCTCTGCTGTTGCTTGGTAGAGATCATACTGAGAAAATAAAGATCCGGTCCTTTTTATCTTATTTGGAAATCTGATCCGTGACACTCCAAAATAACAGGGTTAGCCCTGATTCACCTTCAAGAAGGTGAAGGACAAATGGAATTTGAGCTTGTTTCTGATTTGTCTACAACCATTTCCTTGCTTCATATACCTCAGTTTAGTAGCAGTGGAAGTATCTTGCCACAAAGTAGGACTAAGGAATTCTGACACACAGATTTGTTAAGCAAATGAGTGGACTAAAAGCTGCCTTCTCCATGAGCAAGCGAAACACTGTGCTCTGATTCCAGAGACCAGGATTTAACTCAGCAAATGAAACGGTGAGATTCAGCAGCATGGAAGAAACACCTCTGTTTTTGAACGTGCTGCTTGGGCTGTAGCACCTCCTTCCGCTGGCGAGCTCATTCCTTCCACAGTGCTTCTGAACCCTTCAACCCTGCTGGATCATTATTTGCTTTTCCATTTTTCACTTCTCCCTCCGGTTTATGGGGAGCTCATGGAATAAAGGTTGATGCTGAAAAGAGGTGTGTAACCACCTATTTCTTGGGGGATGTAGAGAAAGCTGTGAAAATGTCTGTTATTCACCCGATTCGAGATCACTGAGAGCAACTGGAGAACGGTGAAGGCTGATGGAAATGCCTGTTATTTCAGCAATGTTGAGGAGGTCACAGAAATACCTGTTATTGAGCTGACCCTTAAAGGGTTGGAAGTGTCCCATCATGGGAGGACGGGAAGCATCCTGTAAGTGTTTGGGGATGGTTGAAGTTTTCTGCTGCATTAGAAGCAGCCTGCATTGGAGAGGGCCATCACAGCGTCTGATGGCAAATAAATCCAGACTGTAATCACTCGTTCAGGTTGTTTATCAGCTCTGGTGGTTCCTGTCCTCTCAGGATTAGGATGGTGCTCGCTCACTCTTTAAGCTACGATCTGGCAGTGACCTTCTTAGCACCCTGTGGGCCGAGGAAGGAAGGGCTGTAACAGGTTGCTTAATTTAGCAGAGATGCTGTGGGTCAGGAGGGACGTGCAGGTGCCAGTGCTTGGGATGCACGGGTGAGGAGCAGCTGTTGGTGGGACACAGAAGTTGTAAAGGAGTCTAAAACATCCTACTTGTAGGACCAGCTTACCCTCCATGCCTAAGACACTTTTACCAAAGAAAAGTATGGGCTTTGGGACAACTGATGTACCTCAAGAGGCTCTAAAGCTGTAGTTCTTTCCAGAGCCTCTACAGGTGCTATGAACCATGAGAAGGCAACATGAGTGCTTTGGGAGCAGCAGCAATGTGCAAAGCATGGAGAGCTTCGTCCATCAGCTGCTGGGCATCACTGCAGCTGGGTGTTACTTGCAGCACTGACTTTGCCATGCTAACATCTCACAACAAGCACTGGCAAGTGCTTTGTACCAGCACAGACAGCTTTGCCACTCGTGGGTTGTTTCCTTTCTTTCTAAGCACTTCCTCAGAAAGCGATGAGATTATGTGATTTCTGCAGTGTGGGTTCTGAGGTGTGCATGCACACCTTCTTTTTTGTCTTTATTTTGCAAGCAATTGCCTCATCAACAGGATTCCTTTGCAGCACAGGGATTGCTCCGGTGGAGCTGTGCAGGTGGAGGTGCAGGACTGAGCTGTTCAGAGCAGGAAGCTTGGGTGGCTGCTTGAGTCCCCTTAGCAGCATTGTGTGTTTGTGACTGTGGACAAACGATCTCCTCTCTGAAGCCCAAGTGTCTGCAGGAGTGCAGGAACCTCTGGCTGTCTGCAGTGGTCTGGGTGTGCTTGAAAACCTCGGAGGAAGGGAGAAGAAACCCAAGCACTCTCAGGCCATTTCCAGGAGATAAGACAAAGTGTGTGGTTTTATTTGAAAGGGAGGAAGGGCTTCAGACCTGTCCTCAAATGCTCCCAGCTTGTGACAGCGGAGATAGCGTTGAGATCAGTCGAAGAGTGCAAATCTTTCTTTGCTCCTTGAGATAAGCTTGTGATTGTTGTCTGGTGAGATGGGGCTGTGAGTCATGGCTGGGGGTGATGGCAGCCTGGGCTGAGGAGACACGATGCAAATCCCCTCAAGGGCCGACGTCTTCATCTGCAACAGGAGAATGTGAAGATCCATTAGGAATGACTGCCCTCTTACCTGTGCTGTGTTGTTTGGAAGATGCTCTTAGGCAGCCAGTGCTGAGCCCCATGCTCACATGGGGAACCAAACAAGTTTTGAGGTAGAAAAGCCACGTTCTTGGCAGTGAGGCCATCTTTGGCTGGCTTGGAAGGAGAGCTCTTTGGGCTGTTTTTGGTTGATGAGAAGGAGTTACTTAGAGTGCTGTCTGCAAAGCTCCTGGTCAGCCCTGTTCACAGCCAGCTCTGAAGTTCTGCAGGACAGAGAAAACCTTTCCTTGTGCCCACACATTTATCCTACCTGCACGGACCTATATGCTTTCTTCTCCTCTATTGCTGTTCTCTCTTAACCTCTGTCCTTACTCCTCAGCATCTCTACTTCTCTTCTGCTCTTGTCGTATCCTCTCTTCTCCACTTGTGCTCTTTTCCTCTTCTCCACTTCTGTCTTAACTGTACCCTCTCATTTCCTCCTGCACTTCTCTTCTGCGATTCTGTCTTAATGGCATCCTCTCATTTCCTCTCTTGCCCCCCTTCCCTTCTTTCTTACCTGCATCCTCTCATTTCCTTCTCTTCTGCTCTTCTCGTCTGATCCTGTCTCTTACCTGTATCTGCTCTTCTCCTTTTCTGCTCTTGTCCTCTTCTGAGCAGGAACCCAATCAGTTCTGTTCACAGGTCAGCTTTTCCATTGGGATCCCAGCCCTGACACATTGCATTCAGCACAGGCCATGAGCTCAGCCCAGAAGCTCTGTCCTTGTTCCTGCCCATGCCAGGCTTCCTTGCACTGCTGGGAGATGAACAGAAAATGGAACACGTCTTCACGTGGCTGACATCATCCTGTGCCCTGTACCTGCAACCTTGATGAACCTAAGGAAGTCAAGCATATGTCTGATTTTAAACCTGTTAATTCAGTCAAAGCATACTTAGATCCAGGGGTTAGAACACCTTCCTGTCAGTGATTAAATTCTAGTGCTGAGGTGGCTGTCTGTGATCAACCCAAATAAGCAAGTGATTCGTAATGAGTGCTGGACCTTAGAGTTATGTTCTGTGCAAATCTTGATCTTATCAAAATAGCATGTCAGTTTAAATTATCTGATTTTGGGGGGTTGTTTTTTAACTCCTGGATTTGCCGTATGAAATTATCTGTTTCTCAGAGCATCTCAATGCTTGAAGGTTAATTCTGACTGAGATAGTGCACGAATCAAAAATGTGAAGTCTTTTGCCAAATAACTCCTCGTTGCACCAGATGGCAGAGAATCAGGAGGCGTTTCTGCAGTGGCCAAAGGTAACTCCATGTTCAAAGTTCAGGTGCAAGTGGTTGCGGAATGGAACTTGAGAAGTCTCTGACCTTCAAGCGGTCTGTCCCAGATGCATCCCCTAGCTGTGGGTATGCATTCATCCTGTGAGTTAATGAGGAAGCCTAAGTGCTTGGTATGGGGTGGGTTATATTCAGACACCCTAACTTCTCGTAGAGAAACAAACCCATGGCTAGAAGGCCTGGGGACAGGTTCTTTTTCTCCATGTCCAAACCACCAGATCCTCACCATCTTGGTTTGTTTCTCCACCTACGAGGCTTTTTGTGCTCTCCTGTCAAAAGCCAGCTGCTATCCACTCAAGGAGTATTGAATATTGTGGAGAGATAGGCCAGAGGACAGGACTGAATGCCAGGTGAAGGCAGGTTGAGGACCATACCCCAAGGGTCAAGCTCTCCACCCTAATTTTCCCAAGTTCCCTGGCCAGTTGGCTGAGCTTCATCCATCAAAGGCTTCCAATTACCCCTGGGGATCTGGGCCTCAATTTCTCAACGTTAAGACATTAAAAGGGAATAGTCATTGCCCCATGCACTGCTCAGGCACTGGGGGCAGGAGACAAGAGAGCATCCCATGCTGCTCACTCAGTGCCCTCTGCTAACCAGGTGCAGCTTTCTGGCTGCCCCTACGTGCTCCAGAGCTGGAAGGTGAGTCAGCAAGCAGAAGGCAAGGGGATGCCTTAAAGTGAAAACCTGAAAGTAAATCTCTTTTTGCACATCTTTTCTCAGCTTCCCCTTGCAAGGCTGTAGAGGCGTATGCTTGATGGGATGTGATGGCTCTGCCCTTGTCAGCTGCATCAAATATGACTTGTGAGCATGGACTTTTTGTAAGGAGAGAAATGGGAGTTAGCAAGAAGTGCAGAATGAACAGGGCTGAATCCTTCATCAACAGAAATCCAGGTCTGAGATTGGTTTCAAGCTAGATTTGATTTGGGAACTTCATGGAATTAGCCCAAAAATTGCTTATCTTACCATCCCCCTTCTGTAGCATTTCATCTTCACACACATTTCCCCTGTGAGGCAGTGACCTTTTGCAGGCTGTGGTGTGACACGGGGAAGTGGCACTGATGGGAGGGAGCTGGTGCTGCCTGGAGCTGAGGATGGACTGCTTTCCCCTGCATGCTGTGACATCCAGGGGATGCTGCGTGCCACACATCTGTGTTTATGCTGAATGTGTGGGGTAGGGTGTTTCTCTTCTCTGAACTATTAATTTTTTTTAATTTATTTTTGAGGATGGAAGTGGCATTGAAAAACACAGGGACAATAAAAGTGACTTCAGGACAGCATGTCTAACCTTGGAGGACCAACAGTATCCTTTGGTGGACAAGCTGTGCAGGGACAAGTCTTCCTACTCCCTTCAAAGCAGAGGGACAAACAGGGATTGCTGCAGCCCATGATTTTCAGCTTGCTTCTTCTTTTCCACATACTAGGAGAGAGGTGTATAATCAAACCCCAGTTTGTTGCTCTGCATTTCTCCCTAAAACCTTGGGTTTGCTGTATGGGAATCAGAGCATGACAAGCCACAGGTCTCACACTGCATCCCACTGACCTCCCTTGTGTCATCCCCTGCAGAGGAGGAGGAAGCCTCACCTGCAGACTATGACTGAAGATCGAGCACATTTCATGTTGCATCAAGCTCTTAGCTGAATCCTGTTTGGTTTTGGAGTTGACAGGCAATGGGGAAACAACGTGCAAAGTCTGAGTGTCACACCACACCACTGAACAGTGGCTCTGTAGCTGGGAGGGTTGGTAATTAAACAGATCATTGCTTTAAAAGTGTTAAGGAACCAAAGTTTCAAATCTCAGCATCCCACAGTGTCCGGCTCAGCCCTGCTCTGATATTTCCTTGTGCCAGGCCTTAATACCCAATGTGGCTCTGCTCTGGTGCATTAGAAAGGACTGGGAATTTACTTTTTGCCTGTTCTGCCTGCGTTGCAGCCTCCCTGGGACGTTACCTACTGTTATCTGTAGGTAAAACACACCGTCACTTCGCTATTTATAATCCAGTTTAAACAGAAGCCAGAGACAAGCTGGTGAGGGCAGAGAGAGGTCAGGGAGCTTACTTAGCTTTCTGCAGTGTTATTAATTATCCATGGCTTTCTGTCCTACTTCCCCTCTCAGTGCTCTCCGGCGTGCTGCTGGGTGCCACTGATGTGCATGGGTTCCTCTGTGCCACACGGATCCAAGCTGTGGTGCTGGGCTCAGCCTGCCCCTCATCACTGCCTTGTTATTGCATTAGCCCTTCTGCTGCTGGAATGTAATAATAAGGCTTTGAGTACCTTTATTATCTCGTTTTCACTTGCCTGGCATGTGTATCTTTTGCTTACCTCCACCTTCTCGGGGCTCTGGGTCAGACTGTCCATTTCAAAGCATGCTGAATTAAAGGCAGGTGACATCCAGGCTTGCCCGGTTTTTTCTTTTCTTATGGGATTTGAAGGGCCTGGAAATATCCTCATGATTATTTCTCACCCTGTGCATAACCTTTATACCCTAAGGCTCTTGTGAAAGATGCAGCCCTGCTGCTCATGAGAAATCCCCCAGAGGCAAAGCAGCACATGCACTGCAGTGGCAATTAACAGCCTTCTGATGAAATACGGACTTAAGGAGCTTTGTGGTGATGAGCAGGAAGAGGCTGGAGAGGCTTGAAGAAGCAGAATGGAGGCTGGTTTAAAGACCGGGGATGGGAGCGGGAGAGGAGATTGCTGTATTTTGTGCATATCTTGACCAAAATATTCCATCTTGCAATGCCTCATCCCACAGCAGCCCTTGTGCAGTGTCCTTTCAGGCAGAGGTGTGTATGGAGACCAGTTGGATACAGGTAAGGCATGCACAGACCACAGAATGAGGCTCGGTGTACCAGGAGCCCATATCAGCAACGCCATCTCCTTCTGCAAGATGCTTACTTTCTTCCTCAGTGTTTATTTCCTTCTCTTGAAATGCATCTGCCTTGTTTATCTGACCCTCACATGCGGTCACAGCCTTTACAGCCTCTGCTTTGGCTCTTATTACACTTTTCAAAATCTCTTCATTCCTGAGTTCTCTAATCTTTCCGCCAGCATCCATGTTTTATGCTTTGGTTATGCCTCCCTTCCTTTTAATTAATTTTTCACACTACCTTGCACTCCCTATTGCCCTCTTTTATTTAATTTATTGCTCACTAGCCATCATAACCCCTGGGCAAGCCTTTAATTTATCTCTTCCCATGTCCCGTCGCCCCCCTCTGTCCTTTCCCTTTATTGATTTCTCCAGTTTGATTTCACCCTGTGCTTGCCAACGTTGTCTCCTACTCTTCCCTTCCCCTGAAGATTGCTTGGCTGAATTTCTCCCCCGTGGAGTGACCTTGCTTCACTGCAGTCACTGGCCCAACAAGGCTGAGATTGCTGCTTGGTAGGTCCCCACCTTACTCACTCTTATTTTCCGCCCCATCCTCCCAGCATCTCGAAATGATCACACCATAATTTCCATCCAGTTTGCCATCAGGAGGAAATGGACCTTTTCCCATGAGCCTCTTCCAAAGCAAAGAGGTTTGGTGGCCACAACCCACCAGCATCTCTGCTGAGCTGACCAGGGGTCTTGGGGCAGGGGTGGACCCTCTGGGGCAGATGCCACCAGGTTTCTGCTCTGTCCAAGGGGAGAGGTTTGTGCTCTCAGTGGCTCTTTATTCCTGCTGTTATGCTGGAGATGACAAAGCGTGCCTGTACCTCTCCTGGGGAAGCTTTGGCTGCCCACAGCCCACTGTCCCTCTGGTCTGAAGCTGCATTTGAATGGAAATAAATGACTCTTCTGTTTTCCAGGTGCCTCCTGCCAGGCACAGCCCAAATCACAGCAGCTGGGTGTCCATGGACTCAGACAAAGAGGGAAATTTTAGCATCACTCTCTGGTTACAAAATACTGAACGCTCTTATGTATGATCCATAAATAAATGGTCCATTAACTTACAGACCAGCTCCTGCCATTACCACAATGGGTTTGGAAAACACATTACTGCAGATAGGCAGGTCATTTTGTCATCTGCAACTGTGTGATTTGCGGTCGGAGCCCGACAGCTGGAGAGGGTCAGTGGCAGGAACCATATGGATGTTTTTAAGATCTAGAACAGGTGTAAGATACGAGTACGCTGTGGCTCAAAAGTGCGATGATCTGCCCACATTTTCCAAAGCTCTTTGCTTTGTGTGCTGTTAAGAAAACTTGAAACAGAAATAACTGCAGAGATAGATGAGTCTGAGGATGTGAAATAGCTCTGGACAGCAGTGGGCCTGGACACATCAGCCCCCTGAGAGTGGTGCCCAAGCAAAGGAGGGTCCCCAGGAAGGTCTGTGCCATAGGAGACTAATCAAGCATTGTTGGTTGAATTGTTAGAATCACAGAATCATAGAATGGTTTGGGTTGGAAGGGACCTTTAAGATCACCTTGTTCCAACACCTCCCTCTAGCCCAGGTTGCTCACAGCCCCGTCCTGCCTGGCCTTCAGCGCTTCCAGGGATGGGGCATCCCAGGGTGCAACCCAGAATTCATTTGGCTTTCTGGGCTGCAGGTGCACGTTGCTGCCTCGTGTTGAATCTTTCATCAACCGACATTCCCAAATCCTTCTCCTGAAGGCTTCTCTCAAGCCGTTCTTCACCCAACCTGTAGCTGTACTTGCGATTGCCCTGACCCAGGTGCACCTTGCACTGAGCTAGGTGGATTATAGGTCACATATAGCTTGATCCCTAAGGGCTGAGCATTGTTTGACTAGGAAATAAAATACAGGACTTACATCAGTGAAAAATCCATGGGAGCCCCAGGGGGAATCGTGGACTGATGGAATGGCTGAGGTTGGAGGGGACCCCAGAGATCAGATGGGGAGGTGGCTGCTGGCTTCAGCAGGGGGCTGAGGCTGGGTGCTGGGAGCAGTGACCCCCACAGGCCTTCCTGCCCCAGATGTGCTCTGAACTTTGGTGCCACAGCTCTTTGTTGCATCGTTTTATTCTTTCCTTTTCTGTATGCTGCTATTTTCCTGATTTCTACTCTCCCTCTTCATCCAAGTTTAAATGATAGATAGAGTCATCTTATGTACTCTGAGACCAGATCATTTCCCACTGCATTCAGCAGCCGTGAAGCACTGGCCTCTTTTCCAAATTCAGAACCTCTCCATCAGCCTGGCAGGAATTTTTTTTGTTACCTAGGAAAAGCAGACCGGCTGCCTGTTCCCTCCCTCACTTTACATCTGCAGACACAGGAATATCCCTTTTTTGATGTAGGAAGAGCCTTTACCCTCCCGGGAGGAGCAGCCGCACCTCATTTGAGCCAGCAGATTTGTGTCCCTCCCTGCCAAAGGAACCTTCTAGAGATGGCTGAGACCGCCCGGGTGGTCAGCGTGCCATACCCACCTCTCATCACACTCCATTAGGTGACACTCTGGATGAGAACATCAGCGTCATGTGAACAGCTGTGTAGATGCAGAGACAACTCCTCCTGTGTTTGCAGCTCCGTCATGCAGAAGGGTGATGAGCAGATCTATAGCATCCTGTTAGAGCCGGGAGAAGGGCCTTTGCTTTTTTTTTCTCCAAGTTTGTACTGAGAAAGCAACTGACAGGAAGGGATGCATAAAGGCTTCGGCAATTTATCTTCTGTTGTGAATTGTGGTTCGTTTACGAGACACCCCAGGCCCCTCGGCGAGGGGATTGATTCAATACATCTGCCTTCCCTGGGAAATGACATTTCTGCTTGTCTCCATAGGTCCTCTGCCAATAAGGAGCTATAAATAAACAACAATATCTGTATTTGCAGGGGGTCGAAAGCTGCATTTGAGCTTTTCCTTTGCACGTTGTAAACAGAAATGGACAATTAGGGCAACACTGTAAGGGAGAGCTGTGCGGAAATCGGGAATGCACCCAAATGCTGCTTTATGGCACATAAAACCTACAATATTGGAAAAGCACTTCGTATTATTTTGTAGTTCAAGGAAAAAGCCTTTAAGTATGTGGAAGAGCAGCTGACCATGGCAGTGAGCTCTACCTTTCTGAGCCCACAGACGGGACTGGAGGTTTGGAACTCAATGGACAACGTGAGGTTTGGATACCTATGGGGACGAGGGCAGCTGCTGGCAGTGCTTGCAGCCCTGATGCTGCAGTTCCCACCTTCTTTAAAAGGATTTCCCAGCCTGTGTGCTGAATTTGGTGTGAGAAGGACCTGTTTGAACACGTAACCTACAGCTTTTCCACTGGGATTTTTCAAATCAGGCTCAGACAATGTTAGTAAGCTACTTTACAGTTACCTGCTTGACTTTTCAAGAGCATTACTCATTTTGCACTGCAGTCACAGATTTTGAATACGAGATGCTTGTGGCTATGGATAAGTCAGCGCTAAATATTTTAATCAGAGAGGGAGGCTGATCTTCTGCCAGCCTGGGTGTCTGGCACGTGGCTTTTTATTCAGATGAGCATTAGCCTGGGTGAATTCAAAGCCTGAAGGTCAGAAGTACTGGGGCCTCCCACCTACTCATAACAGACCTCAGCAGTAAAATTGCGGTATGACAGGGATGGTTTTGTTCCTTTGGAGAAGTGCTTGCAGGCAGGTGATGGGGAGTGCTGTGAGGTTTGAGAGCCAAACCTCGTGGGGGTGTTCCATAAGAGAGTCTTCCCATGCTCAGCAGGGGAGTGGATGTGACTTTATTGGGCTTTTCCAAGGGAAACAGCCGTAGAAAAATGGTTCCCTGAGCTTTTTTTTTTTTTTTTTTTTTTACAACAGTGACATTTCTTCCTCATAAGTGTTTTTCCACAGAGCTGTCTCCTTGGTAAACTGTAATCCATAGATCAGAGCCTGCATCGCAGCGCTGCATGTGGCACAGAAATCCTTCACCATCTCTTATCAGCATCTAATTCAACTGCAAGAAAAAACAAAGCCACGGGATGGGTTCTGCTGGCAGCTCAGCCTGTCCTGCTTGTCCTTCGTCTGTCCTTCCAGTGCTGCCTTTGCACGTCCAGAGAGGGGAAGTGGGACACCCACCTGCTGCAGGTGGGGACCTGTGTCACACATACCTGCCAACCTGCCAGCATCTCCTTGAGGGAGCAGCCTGTTGTAGCTGAGGTGGGGAGCAGGGAGGTAAGCTCCTTCCTCTGGCCCCAGTGTTCACTGCAGAAGGACTGGCTGAGCCGTACGGGAGCGCTTTAAAGCTCATCCCCAAGTACTTCTGCCCTGCAATCCTCCACGGGGATCAGTGCCACAGCAGCCCCTGGGTGACAGGGTGGAGAAGGTCTGTGAGTGTGACCCAGCATCGCCTCGGTGCTGCAGGAGCTGGCTGCTTCCTCCTGCATCACAAAGCAGCTGCTGGTCGGGGGGCAGTGAGGCCTTCCCACACCATCCTTCCTTTCTCCATTCCTTTGTCCCTGTGATCTGCCTGAGCTAATTCCACTTATTTCTGTAGCACCTACTACAATAGCGCATCAGTCCCTCAGGCGGGTTTGAGGTTTTCTTTTCTTCATCTTTTATAGCATCTGTTTCTACCAGGACAATGCCAGAGCTGCTTCATTAGTGCGCTGAGCTCACCCAAGGGCGGTCTGCTGGCCAAACTGGAAGAGCATCCATCCGCACTCCCTGACTTGTACTTTCTTCTTAAGCCTCAGTATTAATATCAAACTTGTAAAATTGCAAGGTATTAAATTTTTGGAGAGACGCTGCTCTTTGTGTGAGGAGACAGCTGATGGAAGTCTTAATACTGCAGGTGGTGTGCTGCCAATCCCTTTAATGCTGCACAGCATTAGAGCTCTGCTAGCAGAAATATCCCTCCAGCAGGGAGCTCCGGAAAGCAGAGTGCAGTGCCTTTATTCCTGTGCACGCTGCTTTCCTGGCTCAGTGTTTGAATGTGCAAAGAATCTGCCACATCAGTGATGCCTCCTATGAACTTGGTTATTAGAGTGGAAAAAAAAAAATAATTTGCCATCTCCAGAGGTAGGAGGAGGACAGTGCAGAGGGGGGGGCTCCTCTGGGGTGGCTGTTCCCATTTGGTTGAGCAGAAGTGGGGTTCACTCAGAGGCTTCCCCTTGGAACCCCCCTGAAAACTGCAGCTGCAGTAACACATCGAGGAGCATCCAGCAATAGCAGCCAGGGCAAAGCGTGCAGTCAAAAAATACGCAGTACGTTCTGTGAAGTGACTTGGTGAGTCTCAATTAATACCCTAATTGCCTTTTTTTCTTTTAATTATTGACTCCAAAACGGCTAGGCTGAGTTTTCAAATGCCGCCGAATATACAAGTGAAGGGCTCTTATTGACGTTTTGGAATTACAAATTATGTTTGTTGTGGGGAAAAAAAAAAAAATGATGAACTGTCTGTCTAATTGGTTGCATGTTGCAATTTGTGTGCACTTAAGTAAGAAAAATACAGCTATCGAGGGGCCCGTTACAGATTGCTTTCCTTTGAGTCAGCAGAGCTGCGAGCAGGGAGGGAAGCAGATCCATACCCTGTCAAACCTGGGCTGACAAGGAGCTCTGTCCGAGGGGCTGCTCTGGCAGTGAGATGCTGCTGCTGAGGAGATGAAGAGAAGAAAGTGCAGCACGTGGGCCTTGGAACCTCCAGAAGAAGAAGCAGAGCAGCTCCCAGCAGAGGTGATCCGAGCTTCAGCGCCTGCTGTGATGCGGTCTGAGCCCCCGGAGTGGGAGAAGCTGTAAGTTTGTGGCTGCAAAGAGGAGTTTGAGATTCATCTCCCCTAAAAAATCAATGTCAAAGGCTGACCTGCTTGTTCAGAACTGCAGAGGAACAGAAACTTCTCCAAGCAGGGATTGCTCCCACCTTGCCGTTCTTATCTGCCCTTCTACCTGCAGCAGCTCTGGATTCCCGCGTGGATGGAGGAGAGCAGTACCAAGAGTGGTGAGGTGCTGGAACAGCTGCCCAGAGAAGCTGTGGATGCTCCATCCCTGGAGATGTTCAAGGCCAGGTTGGATGGGGCCTGGTAACCTGCTCTAGTATTAAATGTGGAGGTTGCATTTGGCAGGGGGTTGGAGCTTGATGATCCTTGAGGTCCCTTCCAACCCGAGCCATTCCATGATTCTGTGATTCTATGAAAGTAAAGCTAGCACTGAAGAACAAAACCAATAGGAGGCAAAGGGGAGGAAGAGGAGTTCTCCGAAGCAGGACTGCTTTGCTCCAGGTATCCCAGTGCATGGGAAGGAGGAGGCATGTCTAGTTATAGAGCTGGTCTGCAGCATTCTGCATAGCTTCACCTGACAGTGCTCACTGGGACACGGGAGGTGAGCTGCTGCTGACGTCTCCTTCTGACAGAGCCCTTGGGAAAACACCACTGAGTGCTTGTTAGTGCAGAAAGATTTGTTAACACCATTAATTAGAAGTGAAGCTTGTATTCCACGTGGCAGATGACTCTGGAGTTTTAATATGACCAACGCTTAGATTAGGGGTCTGCTCTTACTAATCTGATGAATCACAATATTTAGCGTGGGGTTTCTTTGCAGAGAAAGCTGTTGGGGGTGGTTCTCTGAAATCATTTTCAGCTGTGGAGGAGGAGGGAGATTTGAAAGGATGGATGTGAGAGCCTGGCAGTGAGCTGAGGTGGTGCTGGGAAGAGAGCAGGAACGAGACAAAGGCATATTGGAGCAGAAGGATGGGCCCGGAGGGACACTGCTCTGACACTGAGCCATTTCACCCAGGCAATTGAATTGAGACACATCAAATGTTAGGGCCTTCCAAATGGTGCTGAACGTGGCCAGCCCTGGCAGAGGCATCCAGGCATGCCTGGAGGAGGTGAACATTGCAGTGGATGGGGAGTGCTACACCAGGACACGGCTCTCCTGCCTTCCCATTGCTCACTGGTTTGCTTTGGGAGCTTTGCCTCTTTGGGTTCCATTTTCTTAGGACTCCTGTGCCCCAACAGGCTTTGCCTTGGGCTTCCCCCATGCAGTGCTTCCACAGCTGGAAGCCTTACCTCTCTGCCATCCCACTGCAGCTGTATGAAGCAATATAATTAATAGTAATGCCTCCTACCAGAGGCAGAGATGTAGTTGATGAGCAACTGTATATTCCCTTTGTCATTCTTTTTCTATTTGTTTAACCAGATGTGTGCAATGGGGGCAAAGCAGCACTGTTATTTATGTGTCGTGGGAGCAGCACGGCAAACCATCTGTCATTTTGCAGTTTGCTGACCAGTGCTACAGATAATCTCTTTGCAGGAAGTCCTGTAGAGTGTGATCCATCAGTAATGCAGCGCGTTTGTTGAGAAATGCACCTTTTTGTAGGCAGTAACACTGGGGAGCTTTGTTCTACAGAACAAAAAAATAAACAGAGTGGGTTTTAATTGAAGGATTTTTTTTTAATGACTTTTTCAGTGCAAATTGTCACAGAAGATATTTCATCTTCAAGCTGTCGTGTTTGTAGGAAGGTGAAAGAAAGCCGTAATGTTTACTTGAGAAACTGTGGATTGTAACTTGGGCTTTAATCTGCAAAAAAGGATGTTTGGAGGAATGTACATTTCCATGAGTTTTATCTGGTATTTGCTGGGGAGACCTTCCCAGCTCCATTAGGCAGTCAGATGTGGGTGGATGTCTCTGTGCTGTGGCTGTTCCCCAAACCCAGGGCAGTGTCTCTCAGTCTCCACCGACCGCTGCTTCATTCCGTCAAGCACCCGTGCATCTCATTTTGGAGGATCCCTTTTCACAGCTTATTTGTCAAGGGCAAAATTTGCTTTCAAGCTCAGCCAGAAGAGCGTGGGCAGCAGAAGATAAGAGTGACAAATCGGCACACAGGGGACAAAGTTGGGTCCTTGAGCTCCAGCACCATAGCACAGCCGCTGCTCATGTCTCACACAGGCAGGGGCGTGGTGCTTTTGCAGACCACAGCTTAATGGACACTCCTTGAGGTGCTCTTGCCTTGTTTCTCTCGTGGTGCACATGCTTGGAGTCGTGCAGGTTTGTGCCCCCGCAGCCTTTCTCCTCTAGGCAGTCCCAGTGCATGCAGCTCCTTGTTGCAGCTGGTGATGTCCGATCTGATGCTCTCCCAAGGCAGGGACTGGGCGGCGGTGCTGGAAGCCATCTGGAAGGGCTCTATCCCATTGCCCCCAGCATCTCGTGGTGGGGGGAGCAGCTTGCTCTGGTGCAGTCCTCTCTAAACCCTTCTGCCTCCTGACGCTGATTTCTCCCAGGAGGATTTTTGCATCATGCCTATGCAAAGATTTTTGAGCCCCTAGCTTCCAGCTGAGCTTTTCCAGAGGGTGCTTGTTAGCATTGAGCCACATCAGCTCTGCTCAGCAGCGTATTTTTGGGAAGCCCAGCAGCATCCTTTCCTTGGAGAACAGCCCTGCAGCAGTAAGGAGCAGCCCCGGGGCTCCCCCAGAGGCTTCCCTGAGATGGCCCCAGGTGTGTTCCCCTATCATAGTACCCTTTTGAGCAGCAGTGCACAAACAAGTGCTTGGCAGTGGCATTGCTCCAGGTTATGACTTTATTTTCCTGCCTCAGGGGTGAGGATAAACCCCAGGGATGTTCGAGGCAGCTGAGAAAACCAAGTGAGCAGGAAAACCTCTGAAGGTGGTTAAGAGCTTATACACAGAGGAAGCTGCAACAAGGTGATGCAGTGCCCAGGATTCCAGTGATGCTCTTCATGGTTAGTGAGATAGTTGGGGATGTGACGCACAAACCTTGGCTCTTAGAGCCATGAGGATCAGTGGCTGTGTTTGTGAGGTGACAGGAGCAGATCAGAGCACGCATCCCTTGGTGCCAGCTGCCAGGTGCAAGGAGTAACCCCAGCAGGTGGTGTCATTGTGATCCAGATGCACTTACAGACGTGCTCACTGCACTTACGCTGATGGAGAGCTGGTGCTGAAGCATCCAGCTGAGATGAGACACCCAGAAAACAGCTTTCTTTCCTAGAAAAACAACCTCACCAGCTTGGCACTGCTCCTGGCAGCAAGCACGATGTAGAGGTGATCCCAGGAAGCTCGGCACCCCACTGCCTGCTGCTGGGCTCCCATGGGGTGCAGAGCATCACCCCAGGGATGGCCCAGCAGCACTTCTGGAAGCGGTGACAGGAGGAGCAGGGAAGGAACAGCAAACATCTCTCTCCTGCAGCGCAGAATTTTAGCAGGAGGGTTTGCATAACTGCAGTGTGCAGATCGATAACGTGATGCACAGCAGCTGCTATCAGTAAAGTGCGCCGACGAGCCTCATTAACGCCGGCTTATGAGTGCAGTTGAGTGTAATTGTTCACTGTATTTAAAAGCCAGAACGGGGAAAAATTGCCAGAATATATCCTCGGTGTGTGTGAAATGCTGGAAATAATGGAGTGAGGGGAAGGCATTGGTGGTTAGAGCGGTGTGAAGGAGGCAGGGCTGTGACTGAGGGTAGCGAATAAAATGTTCTGCCTGGTGCCACGGCGTTACATCAACAGCAGGCTGCTGTGGTGGGGGGTGCCCTTGCACACAGCGGGGGGCTTGGAACCAAATATCCTTGGGGTCCCTTCCAACCCAAACCATTCTGTGATTCTGTGAGTGCTCACAGCATGCAGGGCGTCCTACCACCTGCCATGTGCTCACTGTGCATCTCACATGGCCGTGGACAACACTGAGCTGAGAACCTGTGCTAAAATGTCAACAAAAGCTTCACTACCTCCACTTGTAGCTTGTGGTGGCCTTTAGTTGTGTCTCTGTTACAATTCGTGCCATTTATCTCATTTGGGTTTGTCCAGCTTTGAGTTCCAGCTGTCTATGCCTGTTCTGTCTTTACCCTCTTGACTCAGCAGCCCTCGTACCCAGCACTGCCGCACATGGATGCTCTCAGCCAGTGTAATGGAATCTCCTTCCAGTCCCCTTTTTGATAAGCTAAGTAGAACAAAGTGTCTAATTCTCATACAATCATAGAAAGGTCTGGGTTGGAAGGGACCCTTAAGATCACCTCCTTCCAACCCCCTGCTATAGGCAGGGACACCTCCCTATAGACCAGGTTCTCACAGCCCCATCCAGCCTGGCCTGGAATGCCTCTAGGGTGCAGGCAATCACAGCCCCTCTGGACAACCTGTTCCAGAGTCTCACCACCCTCACATTAAAGAATTTGTTCCTAATACCTAGTCTAAATCTGCCTTCCTCCAGTTTTCTTTTTGTCAAGCATTTCCTCCAGCACTGCGACCTTTTTTTTGTGGCTGCATTCTCCACATTCTCCCTTTATTTTAATCTATAAAAAGAGGATATTGGGCATTCAAGTTTGGAAATCAGACACACCAGAGCCCTACAGGTGGAGATGTGCCCATCCTGCAGCCCATCACAGAGTCCACCAAAAGCAGGGACAGATGCTGGTGATGGTCCGTGCTGGAAGTAGGTTGTTTGCTGTATGGTAACACCAAGCTGTTGTGGACATGCTTTGAGTGAGGACTGTGGGCTCAACACACTGCATCCCCTTCCTGTTTATAATGAGAAATAAAAGTAAATCAGCCCCTTGAGAAGACTGTGGGTCAATACCCAGCTCAGTTTTGACTATATCATTTTAAGCTGAGCTCTTCTTAAACTAATTATATGAGTTACTCACCATAACTCATGCAGTAAGTAACTCATAGCTCACCACAGCTGATATAAGACTTTTGATCAAGTTCAGCTCCAGGGCTGTAAAACCACGAGCTGAATTGGTGCCACTAGCTCCTGCAGCCATGCCCAGAGCTCCCACAGCTTTGCTCCTCTGGAACAAATGGGAGGTTTCCCCATGCAGCTTCCTATGGTGAGTATTTCCTGGCTCTCTGTCACCCAGCACACCCCTTCCCCCATCAAATCTCATCTAAATCTGTGGTGATGAGCACAGCCAGCCTGCTGCCCAAATCAGGGCTGCCCTCCTGAAATCAAAGCAGCTGTGAGCTCTGGGATCAGCGCCTGTGGTAATCACTCCCATCACAGCTTCAGAGCCGTTCCAGGGATGGTGCATCCTCATTTCTTTTCAGCAAACCTTTCAGTAGACCCGGAGAGGGGTTATATTTGCATAATCTTGACTTTTCTTTTTTTTATCACCCTCTCATGATTTTTGAAAGCTGAGATATCTGAAGCGCTTAGCTCCGTGTTGAGCGCTTCATTAAATTTCAGAGCCCTGCTTTCGTAGGCTCCATTAATTAGACACTTGATTGAAAGTCTAAATCTGAAGGCTTGGGTATTGACTGCAGCTTTGCTAACCTAAGGTGATCTGTTCAGTGTAGTTAAAGCTTGCCCAGCCAATTTCTTTTCTTAACGTCCTTCACCCTGCTATTAAACAGGCACCACAGATTGCTGCAAAGCCTTCGTGTTTCCACTGCATCGGCTGGAAAGTCTCAAAGATTTATTTTAGCTCTTGAGCTCCATTGTTACTTGAGTTCTCTGCTGCAGTTGTTGCTTAATAAAGACTGCCTGTTCATTTAGCAGGCAGCACTTAATGACCAGCAGGAATTGTGTCTTGAATGCTCTCCTAACCTTGTGGGGGCTTTTTTTTTTTTTTTTTTACAGTAGTTTTTTGGGTAGTCGTATAACAAGCAAGGAGCCCCTTGTCAAATGCCAGCCTGCCTTTCTTGTCTGCAGTTCAGGCTTCAGCATTTCCATCCAATGGATATGGAGCTGTTCAGAGCCCCTCTTCCCACAGACACAGGTGTGCAGGTGGAAGGCAGGTGCCCCATGTGATGGACCTGCCCTGCAGATCATACACTGATGCTCCTCTGTCCAAGCAGTTATGGGATGTGCGGGTACAGCTTGGCTCTGTGCTACTCCTCCACCCCGCATTGCTTCTGCATTGAGCATAGGCAGAGGGCAGCCAGAGAAAAAGCTGATGGAGGAGAGTGAGGGAAGAGATGGGGGCAGGGGGTGCCCCCAGAATGAGCTTCCTGGCTGCACAGCTGGGTCTGGAGGCAAGAAGATGCTGAGTTAGAAGTGGTAAGAAGAGATTTGCCAGGCAGTGTATCTTGGTGGGATGTTCGCAGTTTGGTCACTTGTCTGGGACAGTGTGTGCCCCCTAATTTCTCTGTCAGCCAACATCACCCAGCTTTGCTATCAGTGGCCCACTCCATAAGGATGTGCCATCTTAGGTGCAGCTTGTAGCCATTAACTCTCCAATGTTCTGCATCCCTGTGCCACTCAAACCAAGTTGCAATATCCCTGCATGTTATCAGGCCTTGCTTACCTTCCTTTGTACCACTTGCTGCTTGGCCTGGCTCAAGCTCTACTTGTGAAAGGAACAACTTTCTGATTATTGCTGTTCTAGGCTCTCCGAGAGATATCAGGATATTTTCCATAGATATTAGATATGTCTGTCTCATATTACCCTCCCTGGAACTGTCTCCCATTCCTGGTGGGAGCCAGCTGCTCCAGCATCTGCCCAAGCTTGTGCATCTCCTACCTCCAATGCCTCAGACAGACCCATTTTCCTTCCCCCTCCTCCCAACAGCTCACACTGTTGCAATTCAATTAGCTGGGCCAGGCGAGCCTTCCTGTGCCCATTTTGTCCTGACAAAAGTGGCAATCAAGGTAGACAGTAATTTAATTTAATTTTCTTCTGAAGCTTTAAGTGGGATAATCCTAAAGCTTAATCTTGCCTCTGAGTCACAGACAGTGGCCTTGGTCACTCGTGAGAGGTTGTTTTTAGCTTCTTGTTCTACTCAGCATCTCTCGACTTCACTCATGCATTACTCTCTCTCCTCCTGGTGGATATTTCTGACCTCTCTTTGCAGCTGCAGGACCGATGGGACCCACAGCTGCCTCCCAGCAGCTCTGTGCACATGAGCCCACTGAGAAAGATTGAGAAATAGGTTTGTAGGTGAAGGACGTTACTCCTTCTCCATGCAAATGTAACATTTTTGTTTTCTGAAGGTAATGGGCATTTTCTGCCCTTTACTGCCCAACTCATCTTTTTGATATGCCTTCGAATGGGCAGTGATATCAATGTGTTGGAGAGTTCAAGGCTGCACAGAGCTGTGTCCAAAGCAAACCCCCATTGGTGGTTTGCTGTTCACCTATTGACCTCTGTAAACATCTTTTCAGGTGTTAACATTTGCACATGGGTGGCAGTGACATGCTGTCATAAACTCTGAATGCATTTAGCACACGAACTGTATTAGCTCCACTTACGGATGGAATCAGGGCCCAGGAAAGGCTGAGTAGCTGGCTAGGGTTGCACAAAGAACCTGAATGTAGGTCTTCACATTCTCCTCTGATAGCCCTGGCAGCCCCTCTGTTGCTGCTGGGACAGGGACATTAGTCAAGGTGCAGGAAGTGCCTTGCCATCAAGGGGGAGCTTGGAAAGAAAGTTCAGTGTAGCAAAATTAGGTGGAAGATGGTGGTATTTGTGGGAGCAACCGTGGTGTCAGGTTTTGTGCCGTTGCCCATGGTGGGTTCAAACCACACAAGAACATAACTTTGCAAAGTGGCAGTCTCTTGTTTGTAAAAATTTAAAAACAAAAACCAAGTACCGAACTGTTGGTGGCAACACACAGGGGAAAGCTGTCATCTTGCAAGAGATGAATTGCTGATGGAATCCAGCAGAGCTCATGGCCCATGTCTCAGTGAGGGCTGTACAGGTGCACCCCAATCCACAGCACTGTGGGGCATCAGCTCAGAGGATGCTGACCTCCCTCCTCCATCTGCCTTGGGGGTGTTTGGTTCTCATCTGTTTGGGGTATTTTCAAGTGCTAAGTTGAAATTGTTGTTTTTCTTTTGGCACAGCAGAACCCAGGTTTTGGGAGCTGTGCAGTGCACTTGGGTGAAATGTGCCACTGGTGATTATAGAATCATAGGATGGCCTGGCTTGCAAAGGCCCACAGTGCTCATCCAGTCCCAACCCCCTGCTGTGAGCAGGGTCGCCAACCAGCAGACCTGGCTGCCCAGAGCCACATCCAGCCTGGCCTTGAATGCCTGCAGGGATGGGGCATCCACAGCCTCCTTGGGCAACGTGTTCCAGTGCATCACCACCCTTTGTGTGAAAAACTTCCTCCTAACATCCAACCTAAACCTCCCCCATCTCAGTTTAAAACCATTCCCCCTTGTCCTATCACCATCCACCCTCATAAACTGCCATTCCCCTCCTGTTTATACGCTCCCTTCAAGTACTGGAAGGCCACAATGAGGTCTCCAGAGCTCTTCTCTTTTCCAAGCTAAACAAGCCCAGTTACCTCAACCTTTCTTCATGGGATGGTGGGGACACATCAGCATCAGAGAGGGCAGTGGGGCAGCACACTGAGCAGGCACAGAGCTCAGCTGGGCTTGGTTTGCAGCCCTGCTAACAGCTGGGGCTCACTGGGTTCCTGCAGCTGGAATCTTTGTTGCCCTACAGCTTGCAGGGAGAACCGGTCGTTGTGTCACTGCAAGGCAGCAGGGAATGAGTTCTGCCTGCCCAAGGTTTCAGGGTGTTGGTTCATGGCTTTATGCATTTTATATCAGGGACCTGGTCCAGCAAAACACTTAGGCTGAAGGGATGTCCTGTTGTATGTAATTAGTTTGCTCGTCTGCATGGATTGGAACAAATAATTTACTGATTTCTTGGGTCAGCATCAGGGTGCTGACCTTACAAGCTGCTTCTGCCCCATGTTTTAGGGCAGAGTATTTCGTGTGGCTTGAGCTGAGCCATATGGCCTTTGCTTTATGCCTGTAAACCTAGCAGGGTGCAGGACTCCTGTAATTTCCTTTCTGCAACAGAAGGCAGCAGAGGGAGCGAGCCCAGAGGAGAACCCATTGACATGGGGACCATCAGGATTATTCTGGGGATATCAGCTTATAACAGATTTAGGTGGAGTTATGGTCCTATCCCACATATTGCTTCCAGTGAAGGAACAGAGAGCAGTAAGAGGCTCTGGATGTGGGAAGATAATTAATCACAGGCTAATCTGAAGGCAGAATTAAGATGCAGCCTGATGTGAAAGCAGTGCCCTGCCAGCTGTGCTGGTGGCAGTGGAAATCAATGGCAATTTATCTGAATCTGGCTGTCAATGGCAATTGCTGAGGAGTAGGTTGTGTTTGGTTCCATCCTTTAGCAGGGAGCAGAGCAGGACCATCAGGAGCAGGAGAAGCTGCTTAGGTGAGAAATCAGGAATGTGGGAATTCACTCCTGCAGGAAGAAGCTGAGACCAAGCAGTGCTCAAGCCCATGTCTCTCATTTGCTGAATGGAGGGGCTTTTATTTTATCACTGTGTTCTGCTGTGTAATTTGCAGAAGGTGAAGAGCTGGGAAGGTTTTGAAGAATGGATGTCCTGGTTTTTTTTTTGGTGTGTCCTACTGAGCAAGGAGAGGATTTAGTAGAAATGGCACTGTGTTACTTTGGATTGCTTGAGCTGTTATATGCCAGAATGGCGCCTGGTCCTGTAGATGGTTAAAGTGATCATCCATGGTGTATAAAGTGATTGTCCATGGTCCATAAATTGATGGTCCGTTGTCTGTAAAGTGGTGATTTGTAGTCTAAAGGCAGTGCAGCGCACCATCACAGCCTGGGTGCCAGGTATTCCCCACCTTCTCTGCGTATGGCAGTCTAATGGTGGTTGGAAAAGGAGCAGAAAGGGGTGGAGGAGAGGGAACAATCTGCAACTGCTCTGCTCTTTGTCCTAGGGCATTCCTGTGGGACAAGTATGTTACTGCGATGTCCGGGTTGTGTTTGTTAGGTGCTGTAGCCAGGCTTGCAAGAAGTTGGTGATGCTGCACATAGCTGCAGCTGAGCCTTGTCTGTCACTGCTGTGGCCATCTCTGTAGGAGTGCAGTCACATTTTCTGCTTTCTCTGCTGTGTTTCTCTGTTAAATTAACCAATGAGTTCCATATCACCCTGCGCACACGACATCTCTGCACTCCTCTGCAACCTGTGGATGGATGGATGGATGGATGGATGGATGGATGGATGGATGGACGGATGGACGGACAAACAGAACTGGTTGGCCTCAGTTCAATAGTTTGGATGTCCCTATGTGGTTGCTATGAGCAGATGTCATGTTTCTCTAAGTGGTTATGAAACTGGCTGAGTACCTTTGGCTGGGATTTGGGGCAGCTGAAAGCTGTCTCACAGCTGACATCCATCAGCACCTTCGGAGTCCTGTTCAAGGCCAATGACATGGGTGTACACATGGGCTCTTTGACTGGCTACCTTCTCTCATCATCCTGAGTGTGAATATTTGGCTTACACACATTACTGGCACTAAACATGGGCATACTCTTCCCTGTGCTTTGGGTTCAGTGCTTGTCTCACTTGGTGTGACACTGTCACACCAGAAGAGCAGGTTCTGTGAGCTGTGTCAGCAGGACCTTTCCATAGGTATTCCAGCAATGATCCTGTACCCTCCTTGTCTGAGCAAGGTCTCTTTTTACCCAGACTGCACTGAACGGCTCCGTTTACATAATGGGACCACACAAATCCCTGGATAGTTTCAGAAATCGGTGGGAAGTGTTCATTGTGCAGGACGTTTTTTTCTTCTGCAATACACCAAAATATGTATTATAAACCAGAAAGGGAAAGCTGCTCCCCTGAGCTTTCTGCTGAGGCATTCAGCATCTTATCTGAGTAAGCAAAATTGCAGCTAAGCACACACGAGCAGGGCCAGGCAGCGTGCAGAGCAGCTGGGAGCTGCAGAACAAAAGCCTCTTTGCACTCCCAATAAATTGGTCCCATGGGAATTTTGCTTTGAAATTATAATTGACCCAGGGAAGAAAACTATTTCGTAGACTTTTGAACTCATTAAAAAACTCCATCATTCATCCGCAGTTTATTCTTGACACTTAATCAAAAGAAATTTAATGATCTTTCTAACGAACGTAATTTAATGTTGCTGGGAATGTATCTACTCCAAAGTGCATGGCGCTGCGTGTAGGAGTGGAAGGTGTTTATTAGCTCTGTTGGTTGCAGGCACTGAGCACCTCTCAGGAAGATTCCACAGTGAGGATCAACTATTTCAGCATCTTCTCTTGGCCGCAGACTGGTGTGCAATTTTGCATCTGTGGAGCCTTTTTTAGGAAGTAGAAGATGAGACAGTAGAGGTGTGCAGCCCTGCGGCAGCCCAGCCCCACTGTGTGCCACTGGGGAGCTTGTGGGCATTCAGGCTCTTCTTTGGGGTCACTGCTGTGCCTGCTCTCTGCTGTTCTTTTGTCTTTCAGCAGGATCGAGGCTTTTTCACCCTTGGAAAAGGTAAAACAATTCGGTAAAGAATAACATAGGAACAGCTGGTTGAGCTACTGGCATTGAGGGGCCCATTGCCAGAGCAAGGTTTACTCTCAGTTTATTTTTCCTGGCATTTAGCTCAAGACATTTCAGTGAAGGAGAAGATGTTTTCGCTTGGGAAGCCCCTCAAGGAGATAAAATTTCAGGAAAAAAAAATACACTTCCTATCAAACCAGCCCTTGAAAAACCTCCTTTGTAAGGAGGCTTGGGTTTGGAGTGTCCTTCTGCTCCAGGGCTGTCTGTGTGCAGCTGTGACACTTGCTGAGCTGTACCATAAAGACTCCTTTCCATCTTGAGTCAAACTTTCTGCGTGTCACAGTGTGCATCGTTTGGCCCCAAATAGTGCTGCTGTGCTCATCCTGAGCTGGCAGGGTGCTGTGGAGAAAGGGATTAAAATGCCTGAGGTGGAAGGGGTTGTAAATACTTCAGTTTGGCAATGATCCTGTGTCAGTCATTTAACTGAGTATTGTCACCTAGTGGAGTTTTCCATCAAGTGAGTGACGCCAAATAAAGTCTTCCTGGGCTTTCATTAGGTGAGATGCTGGTGTTAATGGTACAGTTAATTGGCTTCTGTGAGTGGGAGGTACATAGAATCAAAGAGTCACCAAGGCTGGAAAAGACCTCTGAGACCATCCAGTCCAACCATCCAGTCACTAAACCAACCATGTCTCACTAAACCATATGCCTCAACGCAGTGTCTAAATGTTCCTAGAACACCTCCAGGGTTGGTGACTCCACCACCTCCCTGGGCAGCCCATTCCAGTGCCCGACCACTCTTTTGGAGAAGCAGTATTTCCTAACGTCCAACCATGAGCAGCTGGTGCTGCTGGGGCTCATGCAGAGCAGCCTTTGGTCTTGGTTACTGGACTTCTTGACTGAGTTGAACCAAAATGTCAGTATATTTTCTATTGGTAAATCTAAAAGAGTGTTCTCTGATGTCTAAAGAGGGTTGTACTTTTGGTGGGGTCTTACCCAAGATGGTCTCTAAGACCTTCTTAGTGGTCTTCTGCACTGGGAGGAACTCAGCTCTAAAGTTCAGTAACATGGGCAGCTGTCACATTTGCCAGGAGCAGGTTCAGGATACGCATGCTGTCCCAGTCTCATCCTTTTCTCCTGGATTTCATCTCCAATATAAGCTTTTCCCCGTGTCCATTCTTGGAAGGTCCTGTGAACCACGACACTGCACACCTGGGAGAGATGAGAAGGAGGATGGTGCAGGGAAGCCAGCCAGCCCTGTGAGAGATATGGCCCCATTCCAGCCCCAGCACTCGGTCCCCTCCAGCCTACAATGGCTTAACCGTGGCACCACCACAGCTCCCACTCCTGCCATGCTGTCTCATACACCCATGACTCTGCTCTGGCAGCACGCAGCTCCCTGCAGCTTCATGGGCATCCCACCAAGGTGCCTCCTGCATCCTGCAGCCACTCCTGTGGAAGTCCCAGCTATGCATCTGGTCCCAGACAGAGTGGAGACCCTGCATGGCACCTTTCATGGGAGTGCACAACAGAGGTCCTGCTTCTGTGCTCCATACTCAGACCACCCACTGTTAATCCACAGGCTGGGCATCTGCAAGTGCACATGCAGATGTGAGGCTGGAAACCAGGTCACTAAATAGAAAGTGACTCTTTTCCAAGTAAAAATGGGTAAGTCTCCCAGTGTTTCTTTCCGCTGCCCCTGCCTGTAAATCCTGCCTGTGCCAGGAAGCAGCAGGGCTCCCCTCCGCTTTCTAAGCTTCTCAAAATGACAGAAATCCCTCCTTGGCAAATCCTAGCATTACAGGGGGATGGCTGGTCAGATTCATATCGCAGCACATGGAATAAGGAGGCATCAGGGGTTTATTCTGTCTGGTGGTGGGCATTCACTGATGGTCTTAACTGCTCCCCAGCATCACAGAAGGAGGAGGGGATGAGTTATTGTCAGGCATACAGCACCCAGGAGTAATGTTTTGGAGAAGTCATTTGCTTTCTCTTGGAAAGGTGATGCCTGATTTTGTTTTGATTACTTGTCTGGATGTGTTCATTTTTCTGTGTTGCAAGACTGCAAAGGAGCCATGGGAGATAGCAGAGCACAGATGAAGATCGTGTCAGACCCAGCCTGGTGTTGGTGTCTTCAGCAGCTGATAGCAGCCTGCCTCACCAGGAGGGAGAATACCCCAAGATAACCAAAGAGATCCCCTTCAGAAACTCCTTCACCAGATCCCAGTCATCCTATAGAAACTCACCTACATTTTCTCTAACTAGAAGCATTTCTCATATACATTCATCTCACTACAAAGAACCGTTGTCGTGTAGCTCATGCACAAACCTCTCAGATGTGTTTGCAGCATGTGATGTTTTTTCAAGAACAAACAAGGGACTGGTTCTGAAATGTTCACAGACCTCTCCTTCCCACTTCCTAACCTCCAGAGAGCAAGTGGAAAATACTCAGTGCTTTCAAATGTTAATGACATTTTGTGTTTTGAAAAGGAAAAGAAGAAAAAACCAACTAGACAGGCAATACCCCCAAATCGCTGTGTGATGCTGTCCCTGTGTTCTCCCATCTCTAGCCACTTTGTTCCCTTCATCTCCTTGAGAAGTTCATCCTTATGTCACACATCAGTGTTGCTGCAGGTTGAGCAGCTGAGCTTCTTTAAACAAAGCGAAATAAAGTTTGTTCCAGTCCATGCCAGTCTGCAGAGGGGATGCATGAGGGAGGAGCAGTGAGGAGCACAGGTCAGCACGGCACTGGGGACCACCCGCCCTCTAGGACAGGACCTCTCATCTCTTGTGTCGTCGAGCATCGTGCCAGGAGCAGCCACATCCATTAGTCTGGCTATTGAGAGCAAAGGCAGCCTGAACAGTACCCAACAGAAGACTGGAGTGTGCTGCTTTTAATTAAATATAAATAAAAGCAACGCAACAAAGGTGATGCTGCCACCATCCACCTGCCTCCTTCTTGATGCTGAACTCTGTTTAGCTGGAAGGAGACTACTTTTGCTCAGAAATAGGTGCACATCCCTGTCCTGTCATGCAGCTGCAGGGTTGCTGTGGGGCAGGAGGAGGGCAGAGGTTGGTTTCCAGCCAGGCTGATTACAACGTGAAAAATGAGTGAGTGTGGGGATTTATCCCATAGCCCATGCTGTAGGCTGTGGTGTGAGGTGAAAAGAACAGGGGGAGCCAGCTCTCCACCTGCCTTCAGTCCCCTGGAGTGTTGACTTTTCTCTTACTCATGTGAAACCTGAATATCTTTCATCTTTGTAAAACCCAGGCAGGTTGCTGATGCCGGTGCGGATGACAGTGGTCGTGCATCCTTACTTTTAATGGTACAATCTGGGCTGTTGCTATGGTTTCAGCACTAACAGATCAAGCTGTAGGAGGCAAAGCAACCCCTGAGAGGAAATAAACCAGTGCTGCTTTGGGAAGGGATTATTAAGTACTATTTTGTTGTTATTATTGCTGCTTGTTTCATTCCTTCAGTCTCCAAGTGTTAGCAGGGCTGGTGATAAGCAGGGCCTGGTGTGTGGGCTGCTTGTGCCCCGTGGCTACCCCTGGGAGAAACCCAGCATGGAGTGATGCCAGCCCCTATGGCCACATCCCAACATCAGTCCCATCCTCCATCACCTGGCGTCAGCATACCCTCAGTTGTCACCCCGCAGAAGATCGGTGTCTTCAGCCCATTTTCCAGATGGAAAGACCCAAGCACAGAGCTGCAGTGACTCACTGGGGTCCCCACAGAGAGAAGCAGAAATCAGCTGTGGGTCTGTTCTGTCTCAAGTCAGTGTTGCGTTCGTCTCATAAAAATGAGCATCTCTGTCGTGCAAGGCAAAGCTTCAGGCTGTTCTGGCTCTGGAATAGCTTTGTGCAGTGCCACCACGACCACTTGTCACTTTGGCTGGAGCTCGATGTGACCTGGGGCAGTGCTCCTGTGTGGCAGCCCTTAACATCCTGCTGCAGCCCGCAATATCCTGTTGGGGAAGCAGCCTCTCACTGCTTGTTTACCTCTGTGTGTGCTTATGAAAGAAAAATAAGTGCTAGGGGATTCCTCTGCTAATGAATAGAACTGTGTGTGCATGCGTGTAGTGCAGCGTCTTACAAGTCCATCTCGGTGCTTTTTAGGTCTGAGAGTGAAAGTTAGAATGAGTAAAATATTGATTTCCCATAAAAGGGTTTTAATCAAGCGCCGTGACACCCCAGGGGGGACAGAGCTCTGCTACAACACCAAATTGCACTTCATACACCATCTATTTTTCAGCCACTCTATCAGTGAAGCTGCCTACTGGACGTGCAGCGTTGTGGTGCATCAGGGAGCAGGGAGAACCTGCTGGGGAGACATGGGGGAAGCAAGGATGAGGTACTCAGCTGTGGCAGCTGCGTACCAGAGGAGGTTACCAGGGGATGAGGTGATGCAGTGTCAACAATAGCACGAGGGCTGCAGCTCCCATTCCAGCCCTGTGAAACCACAGAAGCCCCAGGAGAGCCCAGGATGTGCACATAGACAGGCAGCCAAAGCAGGGCTGTGGTAGGGCTAATCCTCTGTGCAGGAGGAAGAGCACCAGGACTTCTTTACAGGCAGCAAGTGCTGACTTCACTGAGTTCAAAATGGATGGCAAATCTCTCTTAGGATGAAAAGTAAAGGGTCTGTAAAGCATCTGAAGAGATATATGAAAGGTAAGGAGGATGAACTCATTGTCTTCTTTCTGGCAGTTCTGTAAATAAACCAACCACTTGCCCATGGGCCCCAGAGGAGCTCTGCTGATTGTTCATCTCAGTCTCAAGTTCCCCCAGTGGCATTTAGGTGACTTCAGGGGGTTGTTTGGGCATAACTGACTGCTGGGCCTGGTCTGTGTCCTCTGTCCTGTGGGCTTTGGAAGCCTTGGGGTCTTTTTGCAGCTGAACAGTGCTGGGAATCCTCTCCTGTAAGCCCAGGAGGAGACAAGTGCTTCCCAGGGCATCTCAGAGCCATGACTGCTCTCATTAGCACTGGCTCTGTGTATAAGAGAAAACAAAGCTGTGTTAAGGGCAGAGAAAGACCACGCTGAATTGGGTAATGAACCGTGATACAGTGAAGTGAATGGTGAAATAAAGCATGCTTTTGTGATACTGGTGGTGACAGCGCTTGAGCTCAGCTTCCCATGCCCTGTGAAGCCGGACCTTCCTGCTGCCATAGCTCACCCCAGGCTGGGACTGGGCTCCCAGCCCAACGGGGCTGTGTCTGCTCCACAACAGGAGTACTGCAGGATCCAGAGCTTACCTCATCTCTGCATTGAACTCTAAGAACTCTTTCTTGGCTTTCCAAATTTGGAAGGAATTATCCAAGATAAAGTTTAATCACCGGGACTCCACTTTTTGGAAGGCATCTGATATGCAAGTCACCATGCCTCTGCTCTCTTCATCTTACAACACTGGAAGTCTCTCTGCCAGTCCAGTTCTAAAATTACACAAGTCACCAGCCATGGACAAATCTTCTGCCAGTATAAACTGGTACGATGCCACCACTGACCCATCAGTTTGCATCAGTGGAACATCTGATCCAGAGTTCTAGCTGCTCAGATTGCCAGGAGATTTCTATTTCATTAATATTTTCATATTTTTATCAGAGTTGTAATTAGGCAAATTGTGTCGAGGGAGATTTTTAATAATAAAGTACTACTAGAAGTTGTGTTTGTTTTCTGAATAAGTGATATCAGTTCTCACATAAATTACCCACAGGGAGGAAGCATATCTTGCTGCAGCCTCAGGCTCCTGCAGGTTTGCCAACTCGTGTGGTTTTAGCATGGGCATGAAGTCTGTTTTCTTAAAACCTCAGTTCCTATAGGTACGTCAGTTGCAAAATTTCTCACTTTCAGAAAGTAGTGCTGTATTTCTGGCCTATAATGGTGAAAACTTCAAAACTTGGCTTGGTCTTGCAGATGTAAAAAAAAAAAAAAAAAGACCAGAAGGCAAATGAAAACAACTCAAGGGTGGGTTTTTAAGAATGTCAAGAATCTAAATTAATTGCAGGACTTTGGCATGTAGAGGGGGCTTAGATGTAAGGTGGGATGGGTGAGATGATAAATCATCCACGTTGCATAGATGGGATGGGAGTTCAGCTTTGTGTTGTGCATCATGGCAAACCAGATGTACGATGTACGCCCCCAGCAAGTCAGGCTGCTCAGGTCCCCACCCAGCCTGGCCTTCCACTTTTCCTGTCCGGGCCCTTCAGGTACTGCAAGGTTGCTGTAAGGTCTCTCTGGAGTCTTCTCCTCTGAACACCCCCAGCTCCCTCAGCCTCCGTAGCAGAGGTGCTCCAGCCCTCTGAGCATCTTCATGGCCCTCCTCTGGACCAACAGCTCCATGTCTTTCTTGTGCTGTGGGCCCCAGAGCTGAGTGCAGTACTGCAGAGCAGAAGGGGACAGTCCCTGTCCTGCTGTCCATGCTGCTTTTGGTGCAGCCCAGGACATGGTTGGCTTTCTGAACTGCACATGGGCACTACCAGCTTATGCTGAGTTTCTCATCCACCAGCACTTCCAAGTCCTCTCAGGGCTGCTCTCAATTCATTCTCTGCCCAGCCTGTATTTGGGCTTGGGATTGCCCCAGCCTAGATGCAGGGCCTTGCACTTGGCCTTGTTGTACTCCATGAGGTCCACTCATGAGGTACTCACACAGGCCCACTCCTCAAGCCTGATTAGGTCCCTCTGGATGCCATCCTTTCCCTCCAGCATGTGACCACACCACTCAGCTTGGTGTCACCTGCAAACAAAGACGCTCAAAATCAAATTTTAGCATCCAAATTCAGACCTGTCTGATCTGATTTAGTCTTAAGTGGTGCCTGGATATTTGTTCCATAATCTGAATGGAGTTCTGGACTCCCCTCTAGATAGTTGTCTCCTACGTTTTGGCTCTTCTCTGAATCCAATCAAGCCTTAATAGCAGGGGCTGCTAACTGGCATCCAGATAGGGGTTATGACATAACAGCATATATAGTTCAGGCTGAATTGCATCTGAGTGTATCCTCACCTGCCATCTCCTTCCACCACAAGGAGACAGAAACCTCTCTGCGTCATGGATCTGATCATGGTTAACAGTGGCAGAAAGTGCTTCTCTGCTGCTCGGGTGTCAGCTGACTGGAGAGGACCCTCATGGTGATGCTGTGGGCTCTGTGTTTCACATTTCATGCCCAGTGAGGTGGTGCAGTCACTGTCCCTGGAAGGTAGATGTGGCACTGAGGGACATAGTTACTGGGTATGGTAGGGATGGCTCAACGGTTGGACTGGATTATGTTAGTGGCCTTTTCCAGCCTTTATGATTCTATGATGCACTTCAGAATAAATAAATAATTAAATGAATAAACAGCAATAGAATGAGGACCTGAATGAAAGCTGTGCCTTCAGGAACCATTTCAAGCATTTCTGGGAGCCGGACGTTCTCAATGACTTGCACTACTGTCTTTTGTTTTCATTGTGTCCTTATTTACTTCCCACCCTCCTTTTCAGCCTCCACATTTGGAAGGTTCTCATTTACTTATTATGCTTTGGTTTAGCTCCAGTTGCCTTGGCTTTGTAGCAGAGAGCCAGAAGGCATTAACACTGGGCTCTGGGAATGCAGCAGTGCTGCCCTGCCTGCTTTCTTTCTGAGTACTAATTTATCCACCAGGAGGAGGTGAGGGTGTGCAGTCACTGTCTGTACACTGCTATCCTACCAGGAGCATCCTCCCAGCCCCACATCCCCAAACGGAGTCAGGTGCTCATGGCTGGGTTCTTCCAGGAGTTATCTGAACTGCTGTTGTTTTGATTAGAGTGGTTTGTCCTTCCCTGTCACACATAATTTCTGTTACGATGGCTCATTTTTCTTGGCTGTAAGTGGAATTGCAGAAAACAGATAAGTTGTCTTGCTCTTCCTGGCTGATGAATCACACTGCTTTCCCTTTCACGTCGCACGCTCTCCGGATTCACTGTCGCCTCTGCTCCACAATAAATACTTTCCTTCGCCCAGTGTTTTGTAAATCTCCCCCGAGGCCTGGAAAGTTTTAAAAGCGCTCTGTCAAGTCACACTGTGGTTGCTATGAGAGCCAGCAGAGATGATGCCCTAAGCGTGGGCATTTCAGCCTTTTACGTGGCTTTTGTGAGTAAGTGGAAAAGGCAACAACAGGAATAATGCAGGAGCAATGAGCTTTTGGGTGAGCATGGAGGATGTGACAGCCTGGTGTGGCTGTGCTGCAGGCTGCTGGCAAGGAGGGAGATGCTCCTATGGGTATCTTTGCTCACAGTTTCTTGTAGGTTGGCCGCAGGATGGGAGGTGATGGTGCAGCCCCAGCAGCTGCACAGCTCGGCCCTTCTCATTCTGTAGTGCTCCTTCTGTGAAGCAGATCCTCGGGTTGATTTTTGCAGCCTTCCAGGCTAAACTGGTTTTACTGGGAAAAGCCTCATGTCTGCACCAGAGGCATTTCTCTGCTGGGGCTCTCAGCACACAGCAGGGCTGAGCACTGCTGGCAGGGAACACTGTCCCCACTTGTGTCCAGGTGGACACAAAAGCCACCAAAAGACTCTTGGAGAAGGGGACTCTGCGCTCGACCGGTGGCATTTGGTCCCCTTCTCACCCAGCTCTTGAGACACGGCCACCCATCTTGGTATCAGATGTGATGGGGTTGAGGATGCTTCTCCCTGGAGCCACAGGACCTGGTACCCAGGAATGGATCACTGCCCCGACAGCCACCAGCAAGTCCCTGGGAAAGCTGGAGGCCACCGCGAAAGCCCTAAGTGACAACCCAGGACGTAAATCAAGAGCGAGCTCTGGAAATCAGCAATTGTGAAGTTAGGGTAATGAGAGAACAAGACCAGAAGCAATGACAAGAGATATCTACTCTCAGTGCTAGGATGTGATTAAGTAATTACTGATTTTTCTGCAGGAGAGAGCCACAGGCCAGATTAGGAAATAAGATCTCTTTGTGCACAGCGCAGTGCAGGAGAACCAAGGAAGAAGCTTACTGCAGTCCTATGGCCAGAGGTGGCCATTGGGGAACTGGAGACCCTAGGACATGTTTGCTGCTGGCTGCACTGCTGGCACTTGGTGTCTTAACCAAACTACTTGAAAGCATTAAATTCTATTAACACCCCAAATCTGCCTTAATTTCTTTCAGCTCAGTGGAGTTTTTGAAGTATAAACAGGTTAATAGGGTTGGTGCTCCAGTTCATACCCTCCATCACAGGCCTATTTTCATTGTGGTTTATGACACGTCAGGGGAGGCTGAACTACATAAAATTAGTAGGCACAACCATAACATTGTGGAGGCGTTTCTTTTCATGTCCCATTTTATATGACTCACCCCCCTGTGGCTACTCTAAAAACAGTCTGGGCTATCGGGGTGCAGCCAGTAGCCGTGCTGCTGCCATTAGTGTTGGTGCTATTGCAGTTCCTTGATGAGATCACACATGATAAACACATGATTTGCACAGGGAGAAGACTTTAAGAAATGCTTAGTTAGCCATGTGGGCTACTTGGGTCAACCACATTGAGGATGTTGAGATTTCCTGAGGGAAAAGTCTGTCTATACCTGCATTACAACAAAAATCCTGTGTTGGTTAAGCAGCACTTCTTTACATCTCAAGGTCAGCCATTCCAAGGCATCACCAGGTTAGTAATAGAGATGGATCTTTCCCACTTGCTGACTTCCACTGCTGTCCCTTCCCATTTTGTGTTGGGTTTAGGGTTTCCTTGGCACCAAAGTATCTGAACGTTGGGAGCTTTTTACTAGCAGAAGTAATATGTGACTTCAGATCTGTTCTCTGCAGGAAGAAAGTTGATTACAGCTGGACAAACATCAGAAATCACACAAAAATTTGCTGTAATGCACCACTTCTCCTGAATCAGGCCTTGGAGTAATCCAGAGGAGCTCCAGGGCTTGTTGGTGCTCCTGGTGCCACCACTCTGGGACCATCTGTCCAGAAACATGTAGATGTGGCACTTTGGGACGTGGTTTAGCAGTGGTCTTGTACTGTTAGGTAGATGATTTGTCTTGATGATCTTAAAGGTCTTTTCCATCCTAAATTATTCTATGACTTCTATAAGCTTTGCAAGGATTTTCTCCAAGCCTTTTTGCATCCCACCCATTCCCCTCTGCCGAATTTGTGCCTCTGGAGAATGGAAAGGGGAAAATAAAATAGGTGCACTTTATCCCTTCTGCAAGTGCTCATTTCCTAGTGTGATTTTTCACATGCTTTTGGAGTAGTTGGCAGCCTACCCCGAAATCTAATTTTTAGTCGATGAACTACTCATCTGGAAACTTGTTTCCCAGCTTTACTCTAGCAGTGCTTTCTTTATTCACTGTGTTCGTGAAGCTGTTCTCTACCCAACCTACTAACTCCATTCATGCCATTCACTTAATTTCATATAATCCTAGAATAATTTCTGTTGGAAGAGTCCATTAAAACCCATCTAGTCCAACTCCTCTGCAGTGAACAAGGACATCTATGGCTTGATCAGGTGCTCAGAGCCCCATCCAGCCTGATCTTGAATGTCCCAGGGATGGAACATTCATCACCTCTCTGGGCAACCTATGCCAGTGCCTCACCACCCTCATTCTGAATTTTTTTCTCCTTATATTCAGTCTAAGTCTCCCCTCTTAGTTTGAAGCCATTTCCCCTTGTCCTGTCACAACAGACTCTGCTCAAGAGCCTGTCCCCTTCTTTCTTACAGCCCCTTTGAATATTGAAAGGCTGCTCTCAAATCTCCCCAGAGCTTTCTCTTCTCCAGGCTGCACAGCCCCAGCTCTGTCAGCCTCTCCTTGTATGGGAGGCATTCCATCCCTCAGATCATTTCTGTTGCCCTCCTCTGGATCTGCTTCAGCTGATCCATGTCCCTCCTGCACTGAGGACGCCACATCTGGATGCATTGCTGCAGGTGGGGTCTCAGAGCAGAGGGGCCCATCTCCCCTCTCACCCCACTACCCGTGCTGCTTTGAATGCAGCCCAGGATCTGGTAAGCTTTCTGGGCCATGAGAACACTGTATAAGATACACTGGTACTTTTACATGGGACGAGCAAACCGTTTCATTGGTCAAATAACGTCAAATAACCTTGCTTCATAATAAATTCTCCCATTTTCCCACAGAAGAAAAGCCTCAGTCCATTCATTTTTCAAACATCACTTGTAAATTAAGACCTCAGTATTTTCCAAAGCCCTTCACTTCCCTCATAACTTGTAAGCTTCTAATCCCTTTAATCTTTCTCATCAGGAGATGTCCAAGCAACAGGGAACTGTGTAAAGGTTGATCACACTGGATTCCTGTGCAATGTCCTCCTGCACCATGCTCTGGTAGCTCTGGGGTGACACATTACCCAGCTGCTGCGAGCAGATGAATGAAGGGCAATGCCAAAAACATGAGAGAATGATTCCATGGGTTGGAAGCAAATTAAGAAGAAAAGGAGCTCTTTCTAAAGCCACTGCTAGTGTGTTGCTGTATGATATTGTACAGATCATTTACCCACTCAGTGAGTCCCTTTCCTCTGCCATATTCTGGGATTTTTACCCATTTCCATCACAGGAAGTTGGAGATGGACCACCCATCTCCTTCATTGTACAGCGCCAAGCATGGGAACCAAGGATGCTACTGCTGTGCATCCCATAGTAGACACCACATCATATCCAAATTGCTCTAGGCACAACCTGTGCAGGGCACCATGGCCAAATTTGGTGCTGGCTACAGTTGTTACAGGTGTTGCACACCTATTTAATGTATGTGTTTGTCCATCTCCACTTCATTCGGATACAGTGCATTTCCCTGAGATTTGAACTGGTTCATTAAAGGGTATATAGTGGAATTTCCAGAAGTGCTGGGCAGTGGGTAACTAAACTCAAAAGGATAGACCAGAAATATGCTGGAAGCATAAACTGTCTAGTCTGGGGCTTAACAGTGTATCTGCTGTGTAGTCCTCTCAGCCTCTTGGCTTGACAGTGGTGGATTTTTGTTTTGGCAAAAGTCAGTTCTAGCTTTCAGGGAATTTTGCCTGAGCAAGGATCACAAATTCAGCAATCTGACTCCCAGTAGCACTGTTCAGACTGCACCAAGCAGAATTGAGCCAGACCTGACTGCCTGTCCATGCTCAGGCAGGTTGCAGGTAATGCATCAAGGGAACACAGGAACGACAAGGAAACACAGAAGTGCCAGTAAGGGTATGAGAAATGGTTGCCATAACATGGACAAGGTCATCTGTGAGCTGCTAGGCAGGTTACGAGTTGCCACCTGCCTTTCTTCTCTCCTGGAGTTAGGAGCCATCCTTCGTGCCCTGGTGGCAATGCAGGAAGACCCACTCTAAGGTCCCTGTGCAATAGGGACTTCCTTAGGCAGCCACCAAGAACTAGCCAGAAAGGACAGCTTTGAGATAGCTCTGCAGCTTTGGGCTCTCTGGCAGTGGGAAGGTACACCATGCTCACTGTGAGCTTAAGATCTTCCTCCCAGCTTACCCTGCAAAAGCTTGCTACCATATGGTTCCTGTCCCCCATGGCTCTCTGTCCTTCAGCAACAACGTGAATAGCTCAACATTCCATGCCCACTCAGTGATCCAGCAGGTTGCCATCGTATTCCTGGGTGGCCCAGCTCTGCTTCAATCTCCTGGCTTCTGCCTTTCTGTGTAACAGAAAGCTCAGTTTGGGCTTGGCTGTGAATCCATGCTGTTCTCATGCTGTGTGTGCCCAGCTGTCTGCACAGCAGGATGGGCTGCTGGAGGTGTTCTTGACTGTGGCCCCTTGATCTCTGTGGGCCTCCAGAGCAGTCTACAATGGGATTTTGCCCAGCAGATCTCTGAACAAACCAAAGCCTACTCTCATAATTCCAGAATGTGCCAATTTTCTTGCTCACTTCTCATGGGATGTTCAACTTCACAGGCTCATGGTCGCTGCCACCAAGATCTCCTTTATTCTTCCTGTCTGTGCCAGTTGCTCCATGTTCATGAGTAGCAAGTTCAGCAGAATGTCTCCCTTTTTCTGCCAGTTGAGTCCCTGCACAGTGTCCCTGTGCAGACCCCCAGGCAAGCAACAACCTACGGTGACATCATCATGTTGGCCAGTGGGGGCCTCTGTCCCCAGCTGGGTGTTCTCAGGGGCTGTCACCCACCCTGATGCCATTGTGCTCCACATGCCACCTTCTAAACATGTGGCTGACCTCATGCAGTTGGATATTGCTACGTGCTCAGCACTTATCTCCTGCTTTGCAGCCTCAGCAGAGCCGGGAGAAGCCGCAGCAAAATTGATTTCAGTGCAGGATTGTAGAACGTAGAAAGAAGTGGCCTCATGCAAGGTTTCAGGCAGCAAAAAATCATGCTCATAATGATAAATCACACGTTCCTACTGCAGATCAGTGCTAGTGATCTCAGCAGAGCAGTGAACTTAATTGCGTGAGGAAATAATCTCTAGGTGTGCACATAGGGAAGGAACAGCTGAAGGCACACATCGCTGTTTGCCTTGCTGGCCACCTGAAGCTAAAACTTAGAGTTTTTTGCTTCCACTCAGTGAGAATTAAACTCTTAACAAGACAGAAGTATCTCTTCCATGCTAAGTTTTAATGATGACAACAGCATCATTGGTGCTGGATTGAAATGAAGGTCCATCTGTAGTAGTAATGGCCAAAAGATGAATGAAAATGTGGATTTAGCTTCTAAAACAGTTTGAAGCAGGACCTAAACATTCTTTAAATGGAGAGGCTTGGCTTTAAAGTATAATTTGGCAGCCAGAGGGACATTCAAGGTGGTAGCACCAACACTAGCCATAGCAAGGCAATGAGATCAGCTCCTGCTTCTGACAGCGTATCCTGATGATGGTGATGGGAGGAGAACTCCCCTGGCAGCAAAGTATTGGAGGGGAACTAATGCAGCATGTGCATGAGCAGTCATGTGTATGTAAGGAGCTGAATAAATTTGTTGTCAAATTACCTCTATGTCTGACTGCCTATAGAATTCAGGCAATGGGACTCCCCTGAATTCCCTGCTAACCTAACACATAAATGGTAACAGGATTTGTAGGAGAGCCATCCATCTTGCTTTAAGAACGTGAGAGAAGCATTTGAAATAAGTAGTCTCTCAGGATGATTGCCAGTAATTGCAAACATTCCTATTTTGTTTTGTTGTCTGAGTTTTGTTGTCTGGCTTCAACTCCCAGTTGCTGGATAGTGTTGCGTTTTTGTCCACTTGATTGATAAATTCTATTTATGATCTCTGTAGCAGCACTTAGAGCCCCCAGTCAAGTCATCATGGAACTTCTTTGTTGAGCTGCAAAGATTTTGTTCCAGGGGTGTCTCAGTAAAAAACAAAAACAAACCTACGTTTTCCAGTCCTTAAGCAGTTCTTATGCCTGAGCTGGCTCTCATCTGTCTGCGTTTTCCTTGTCAGACATGGATTCCTCCTAGGAATAGTTCTGCCAGCACCAGCAGCAGAATTATTGATGCCCTCTCAAAGCAGCAGCAGTTGTGTGGCACACCAGGAGGGCTCTGTGCTGTTGGTTTCCTCTGACCTGGACGTTTCTTAATTTAGCCAGATTTTAATCCAAGATGATGTTATGATGTTCACATGTGTTAATGAAAACAAATCCGCAACTCAGACATAATAAAGAAGGCTACATTTATCTCATTGATAGTATTATTGACTCTATACACACAACTCAGCATCTTATTGTAAAATGATCTTGCTGTGCTTTGACAAGATCAATTTTCCATATGCGTTTGTTGATTGGCATTAATTATCTTACAGACATTATATATTGCAGCTATCACTGTCAGCATTTGCATCTGTGGGTTTCTGTTCATCAAAGTGATTCACAGCCATGAGCAAATCTTCATGACTTCATATTGAATAAATAAAAACAACCCTTTATCAGGGTGTGGACTATGGCTTAGAAAGGTTAAAAGAGAAAGAAAGAGAATTTCTGCCAGCTTTCCCAGGTAAGGGGTTTTTGTGGGTGCTCCAAAGGGTGAAGTCACCCATCACCACCTTTCATGGCTGCCTCCCAGTTTCAGCTGGCCTTGCAGAGACAAAGCACACCTGGGCTTTAGTTAGAAGTTAAGAAATGAAGTAACGTAGGGGGAAGTGACTGCAGTGATATTTATTTACTCCACTGTGCTCAGGAGCAGAGGTCAGCTGGCCATGAAAAGAGCTGCAGCAAAGCTAGGAAGATAAACAGCACTGTTTATTAATTCTTTCTTTGTGAAAAAAATAAATGTTTAAAATAGCCTGATGTGATAAAAACTGGCTTGGAGCCCTGTAAGCTGCAGGTATCAGAAAGCAAGGCATCTTTTTTCCCGTATCTCTGGTCCTCTGGTGCCCACAATGAATCCCAAAGGTTTCACTGGGGCATTGCTCTGATGGAGCTGAAGAACATGCCCAGGGCTGGGACATCCCCTGTTGTTGCAAAGCACAAACTGCCACATACCTGGGGACACTGCCCTTAGGGCAGCCCTGAGCCCACCAGCCTCTTCCAGAAACCCAGAGCTCATGGAGATCTCCCACCTCCAACCTGGTGATGATGAGAGTTCTTGTCAACCCCATGGAGTGAGGAGTTTTTCTCTCTTTCCTCACCCCTCTTCCTTACTTTGGCTTCAAAAAGTGAGAATTCATTTTGAAGTGAATGCTCAGTTCTCATTATTCCTACCAAAGTGTTTAGGGTGCATTTGCTGTTCTCCCCTGCAGATGCACAGTGGGAGTTGTTTTAGCAAAATCCAAACTGAAGGTCTTACAATATCACCAGGTGCCAGGAGAAAAGGCCAGTTAGCAGTGGCTGCTCAATACATTAAAGCACTTGGCATTAAATGTGAATGCCAAGTGCTGCCCCTTTGCCATTGCACACTCGGCTGTCAGTTTGACCTATCAAAATTAAAGTCTTGGGGTGAGTGGAAGATTGGAAAACACTTAAAAATGAAATTTCCTTGATTTCCCCATGTCTAGTGAGAACACCGGTGGTATTTTGCAGTAGTGAGTTCCTGAGTAATAACTGTGTGGTGTGAAGAGGTCTTGGTGTGTTTCAGACTCTTCTATAAAAGATAAATGCATAGAAATACAAAGCCTTTTCCTTGCCCTTCCCAGAACCAGGCTCTCACAAAACCATTTGGTGTATCACAAGGGTTTGCCCTTTCCATGGGCGCTTCGGTGCGTGCGCAGCCGGGTGCGTTCTGCTGGAAAGCAATGCAGTGCCTGCCTTCTGAGAGCTGAAAATAATGCAGACAAACTCGTCCAAGCAGGGCATGGGGAACTCAAGGTTATGAAAATGAAATCATTCTTCTTTTGCTTTTCCAATGACTGGTACTGTTAAAATGAGTAATTGTGGAGTGGCCATGTCCAGACAGATCTGTTTCTGCTCGCAGTTCTTGGTGATAGACAAAGATGCCTTGTGCAGCAAGGAAAGCAAACAGCAGTAGAAAGTCATGCTGGCTCATTTAAGCCTCCAAAGATCCGTGGACAGGGCTGGTAAATGCAGCCCCATGCAGCTGATTTTACTCACAGGATGAGGTTGGGTGGGGTATTCACAAAAGCAGGATAAATGCCTGCCTGCTGCTGTACGGAGGTCAGGAAAGTGAATAGAAAATAACCAACCTGCATGCAGCCAGTTCCTTTGAGGGTCTCGAAAACAACTTGGTGCCCAAATGAAGAGGAGTGTTGGTCCTCCTGCTGGATTTGTGGGAGGCAGGTAGGTGCTGGCTGCTGCCATATGCAGGCCGCAGAGCTCCTGACACAGTAGCCTGGTCCTTCATAACAGCCCTGTGACCAAGTCACAACTATACTACTGCATCCCTGCTCTGGTGTGACTCCTCTAGGACGTGGGCTTGGATAGAGAAAAGCTTGGGGTCAATCTCGACCAAAGATTTTGGTGGTATTGCTTTGAGTGATGCCAGGCTGGAGAAGCTTGCTGTCCCATATACTCAGTACTGATGCCAGGAATCAAGCCATTTGCTCACCATTTTGGTGTTCCCTCACCTCTGTGCAGGTGTGGAGGGAGCCATGTGGGACAGCTTAGCCTTGACCCAGGAGCCTGGCATCCATAGCTGCCTGCTGGCACAGAGTCCAAGCTGTGTTCCCCCTTTCTCAAAGGCAGGGAGAAGCTTTGCTGACTGGGGGAGCAAGATTAGCCATTGCAAGTGCTCCTCCCACCATGCCCAACAAATTAAAGCCAAAGAGGCAGTAAAGTGCTATGGGCCATTACCCCTCTCATGGAGGAGGTTAAGTGTGATGAGGGCCAAATTGGCATTTAATAGGATCTAATTGAGTTTATAAGATGTTGTGTTAACAAGAGACTCGACGCCGTTCCCTCTCCATCACACAGATGGGTTGGTAACATATGACGTGTGCCCTTCTTGACCCAGGATTGTTCTCATCTTGGTAGGCCCCAGCTTGGCATGTAAAGCACACACAAGTGCTGGGCCCCAAGGCAAGGGGTAGCAGGAGGACACTGGGAAACTGTGTCCTCCAACACTGAGTGGTGGAGGAGCTCCCTGGTGGAGCTGGAGGCACCCAAGGTGAGCAGTGAGTCCTGCATGGCTTCTGTGGCTGCTCCAGGATGAAACACTTCTCTGCAGGTGGCAGGCAGGGCTGGGCTCTGGCTGTGTGTAGCCTTTGCCACTGTGCTGCAAGCAAGAAAAATGAGCGTGCTGGGGTTTTTTTTATTTAGCTTTTGACTGGGCTGTAGAGCTCCTGGTCCTGATCTGATGCCGATCGGGTCCCAGTGGCCTGAGATCCTGCAGCCCGTCAGCCCTGCCTTCAGCTTGGGAAACTGGGAGTTTCTACCTCCCCAAAGCAGGCACAAAATGTAATTGACGCTGATAAAGCTGCATGCAGTAGCCAGCAATCCCTGCACGCATGCAAAGTGTTATTTATTTATTGCTGACTCCCTCCCAGCCAATGCTGTGCCACTGGAACTCGCCGGTTCTGACTAATGGTCCCAATGGCCGTGTGGGATATTTGAGTTGCTTTTCGTCTACAGATTCAGTGGGTCCCCGGTAATTGGAACGCTGCAACTTCTAACACATAACAGATGATAGCAGTGGAGGGCATTTGTCATTGCTTCACTCCCCTGCAGCAGGAAAGGCTCATAAGTCACAGCTGACAAATCTTTTAATGACTTTTGAACTTCATTTACAGGAAAGGATGACCATAATCAACAAACAATGATGGCTTACTAATCTTTCTGTATTATTTTTAAAAAGGGGCTTGCTCTTTTAACCCCTGTTACAAGAGCTTAGTGCTGCAAAGGAAAGGGTGATGCTGTCCTGGAAGGTGTGAGGGGATGAGAGCAGCATCAGCTGTGCCATCCTGATCCATCACTCACAGCCACATCGTACAGAAAGGAATCCATCGCTGGCGTGATGGCATTGATGGGGAATTGGAGCAGCAGGTGGTGCACCTTCACTCCCAGTTTTGGCTGACACCAGGGGTAAGATGGGTGGAGCACCACCAAGCAGGTGGGAGCAGATTCAGAGGACAGCATAGGAGCAGGTGTCCCCTCATTGAGCCAGGCTGTGTCTTAATCCATGCGTCCATGTAAACCAAGGGTGGCAAAGACCAGTAGTTGAGGAGCAAGAGAAAGGTAATGGCAACTGATGTAGGTGATACCACAGCAGCCACCCCAAGCAGCCCAGCTGCTCTCCAGGTCACACTGTTCTCACCACTTGCACAGGAGCATCCCTCCTCTGTAGGGAGCTTTTCTTGGGGTGAGGGTGCTGCTGCCTCTCTGCCCATGCAGAGCCGTAAGTACAGCATTCAGGATTGAGCAGATCACACAGCAGGTGGAGTGGGAACCCCCAACCAGTTGACTTTACAGAGATATATGTCTTAATCACTGGTGTCATTCTGAGTATTTAGACTGTCTGAAATAATTTTCAAAGGCAGTCAGCTGATAATTAATTCCAGGAGAGGACAAGAATGTCAAGAACTTCAGCTGCTAAAAAGCAGTGGATCAGCGTGCCGAGGGCTGCACTTTCCTCTGGCTCTGTGCCTCCTGAGGCTCCATCCCATGCTCTGCTCCCCACTCTGCAAACACTGTGAGGAGCAGGCACTGGGCATCACTGGTGTTAATTCCCACGGGGAGTGGGGATGATCAACTGTTGACCTGCACAGCAAAACATGCCTGGGTCCCACTGGGGCCTCAAGCTGCCCCTCTAACACAGGAGCGTCGTCCTCACCAAGCTTTGCCAACTCTCACGGCATGTGGGGCTTTGCTGAAATCCCCAGTGGCAGGAAGCACATGGTGGTGTGGGAATGCTCATCTTCTGCTTGGTCGTACAGAAAAACATTCCCCCAGCCCTTCTGGCTCATCGGGGTTGCTGGCAGAGCAGGGTGGTGAGAGGCTGAGCACAAGGACAGTCCCACTGGGAGCCCAGCAGTGTGTTGAGGAATTGATGGCATTGCCACACTCACCTCTGCCAAAAGGCAGGCAGAGATCTTACAATCCTATGATTATAGAGTCCTTAGAGTTAGAAGGAACCTTTAATGGTTATCTGGTCCAACTGCTCTGAAATGATCTGGGACATCACAGCTAGATCAGGTTGCCCAGGGCTTGATCCAGCTTCACCTTGAAAGTCTCCAGAGGATGAACAAGGAGAATTACACCCTCTTTGGCAGCTGTAGCCCTGTCATGTGATTAAATTATTGCTGTGGGGTCCCAGATTTCCCCCTTTGGCAGTGCTCCACTCACCCACGAGCCTTTGTCAGAGGCCTTCTTCAGCTCTCCATCTCCTCTCTGCACGTCTCAGGGAGACACAACAAGCAGCACAAAGATGCCGGTTCATTAAGCTGCTAAGAAAGTTCCCAGAAAGTTCACTTGCTGAAGATCTCGCTTTCCTCATGAATAAATCATTTGCTGTTAAAACAACAGTTGGGCAGGTGGGGGGACTGTTCATTAAGGAACATCAAGTCAATAGGCAGCTGATGAGAACCAGTTTCCACTGTGTACAAGTGGGAGAGTGGGGGATGGAAATATTGTGTTTTCCCATTAGGCAGTGAATGATAAAGAATTAAAGAATAATTCTCAAGAAATTAGTCATGGCCAGCCATTAATGAGCATCTCAGTAACACACTAATGAGCTGGCTTCAGATGCCTGTAAAAAAAGGACTTTAATTAGATTAATACATGTAGCATTGTCCATAGCCCAGTAGGTAATCATCAGGTTTTGCACCAATGGGATTACAGATGACATTCTATTTAATTGCTGTTTCCTTTTCATTTTCTTCTTCTTCTTTTTTTTTTTTTTTTTTTTCCTTTTAAAGTTTCTTTCCTCCAAAGAATTTTGTTTCTGTTCTGGAACACAACCTAAATGTTATGCCTGGAATTCTGCATCTGAAAGTGCTGCCAGGCTGGGCTTATCTGAGTCAATTGACCTTTAAAATTTATTTTGCTGCTGTCAAAAAGAATGTGAGTCTGTTCACAGGAGATTCCCAAGACGATTAGAAGCAGAGACTCCTGAAAAGTCGACTTGTTGCATATTCTGCAATCAAAGGATGATACAAAGTCTATTTTTAGGGGGAAAAAATGCCTTCATTTAAGAATTATTTTCATGGAAGAAGTAGAGCCCAGAAAAGCTTTGCATGAATGGGACAGTTCAAGTTCCAGCAGGTAAAGAGGAGTGTTGTCTCACACCTTGAAACCCATGACGTTGATACACACAGGCTTCAGAAAATGCTAAATTCTAAATTCTAGCACAGCACGGATGGTGGGATGACTTTTACATGATGGTTTAATTGGCCCTGTATGCTGTCAGGTGGAAGGAGATGTCAGTGTCTGGCTTCAGCAGGAGACAGACAGGCAGGCGGGCAGGGCTGGTGCAGTTGTGCTTGGCTTTATCTCAGGGTTTCCAGCCATAGGTCATCCCTTTATCGCACTCACTAGGATTTAAGACCTTGACAAATAGATTTTTAAGCTTTCTATAGGCATGAATAATATGTAGGACAGATGGTTACGAGCAGCAGCTATAAACTGTGTGCTGACCTGATAGACTTTGTAACTATTGTACCTTTAACAACTGATTAAATACTTATTAAAACGGCTACTGATTATTTATTGCTCCTTTACGAGGGATTTGCCAGATGCACTGAAATCTAAATCATGACCAGGTTTTGAAAGGATTGGCAGGATTTCTCCATTTCAAAATGACTCGTTTTAATTAAAAATTATAAAAGCAGGCTCTTTGCATAGCAAGACGGAGAGCTGGAGGAGTATTATGAAGCAGCTAATTCTGTACACACTGTTGTACACTCAGCATCCACCTGTCTGCAGGAGCACCGTGCATCCATCTGCACGGAGTCCTAGCTTTGGGGAGTTAGCACTTAAAAGCAGAGAGGCTAAGGAAACCAACTCAATGAAGTAAGCACTGACCATTTTGGAGAGCATCCCCAATTTCTGGTCCATTTGGGGTCAAATGGAGACTGCAGACATCCTCACACTGCCCCTTCCCCAAACGGCATTTCTGCTCCTGCATAACCAGTGCAACACCTGCAATGTCTTTATTTACTTCCTTCTTTTAATAACTTCCTAGTCCCCTAACAATCACATTTGGGAAAACCAGAGCCATTTTCTCCAGAAAACCCAAGGACTCGTTCCTTTCCAGTTTATTCTACTTACTGAACCACACAGCAGTGCGGAGGGTATTTCTGCTCTCCGGGAGAAAGGCTGAGACCCCCCAGTTTGCTGTGGAGGAGGTGGTGGGAACTCAAAAGCTATTAAAAAGATTGCAGGGTTTGTGCTGGTTATTAAAGCAGTGCTTCAGAGCTCGACTCCAGTGCCTGGGGACTCACCAGCAAATTACTGCCAGCTCCCGAGGAGGAGTGATTGGCACCAGAGGTGGCGGGGAGTTCAGTTGTAGATGCATCTGCCTTTCTGTGCTATTGCTGGGGCAGGGCAAGGCAGGCAGGGTCATGTAATGCATTGTGTTTATTTAAGGCTACTTCTATGGATAAAGGAGGAGCTGCTCCATTTAGAAATCGCTCCGAGCCAAGTGCCTGGCTGCCGCGGAATCAGATTTTGACCTGAGTGAGCACATAGCAGATGCAGAAAGAAATGTGCCTATGTAGCTGGGATTTATCCCAGCAAGCGAGCAGGAGGCACTGGGGCCACACAGCCTCCAGCCCCAGAGGACGCTGGGGAGCAGTCTGCCAGATGGGGCACCCAAAGTGCCAAAATGTTCTTGGGCCCGTGGCAAGGAGCAGCTTTGTCCCCTGAGGTCTCTGCAGGACCGGCACTTTTGTCATCTGTCTCAGCTCAGAGCCACCAAGCTGGGGAAAGTTGGGCAGGGACCGAGACAGGATGAAAAACCATGTTTCTCATTTTGTGAACAAGTGTGATAAGAAGAAAATAACAACCCAGCTGTGTGTGGCCGTCACACAAATAAAGAGCTTTCTGCGAAGAGAGAGTGGCAGGGCTGGGTGGTTTTTCTTTGCCTTCTTCTTCTGTGACAGTTCATCACTAAGACGGAGGCCTCTGGGGTTTTTAGACACCTGGCTCTCAATTAAACAGCTAATCTGTGAAGCAAGGCACTTAAAGCAGGAAGGAAAAATAGCTTATCAAGTAAACCAGCTCTGGCCTTGGGCTGCTACTGGATTGAATATCAATATCTTTAAGGGATCCCTGAACATGAGTGACAGCAGGGGCCGTGACATCGTTTCCAGCCACGCTGCCCCGGGTAGGGAGGAGAAGTGGGAATGGATGCTGCCAGGGGCAGCCTGCACGGAGCATCCAGACTGCGGCCTGCATGGATGCCCCATGGATGCCTCATCGTGCTGAGCTTCTGGGGCATTACAAGGTTTTTACTTTATTTTATTCTATCCTATCCTACTGTATTTTATTTTATAGGGTTGTTGTTAGCAGTTTATTGGTTTTGTGGTACAGGAAGGTGTGTTAGTGTTACTTCACACAATTGCATGAATACAGCAGCTGAAGCTTTAAGCAAAACAGCAAATATCAGGGAATTCCCAACAGAATTTAGCAGGACTGACAGCCTTCCTCAGAAACTGGAAGTAAGCTTTGTGTCTTAGTTTCCCTCCCAGAAAGCAGAAATAATCATACTCATGTGCGCTTTGTGTTCTTTGAGGTCTGCAAGGACCCCTTTATACATCCATTTGTCCATGTCCAATTGATAAGAATCATTACTAGTTGCATTTTTTATTTCTTACTCTCTTTTGTGATTCAAGCCTGCCTTATTGCAGTACTTGCTTGAGGGAGAAAGGTAAAATAATAGATGTGAGAATGCATCCTCTAGACAGCTGTAGTTGTTAAAATATCAATGTATCACCACTGGTACCTGTCTCTGCTGTATCTATTTTTATATATATATACATAATCAGAGAATCACCAAGATGCTTTGCCAAGGGCTTCCACTGGTTTTTATGTGATGGTAGCTCTAAGAGATCCTGTGCTGTGCTGACCATGAGGGAGAGCTCTGATGTTTCTCATGGAAGTTGGGGTTGAACCAGTGCTGGATTTCACCCGGCTGTGATGTAGAGTGCTCTGCTGATGTGTGGTTAGGATAGGTGGTATTAGTATGTGGTGGTCAGCATTTGGTGAGAAGTGGTGATTAAAGTTTGATTGTTACAGTAAGGATAGCAAGAAGTGATGCAAAATGAGTATTGTGTGCAAGAAGACAACGGAAATTAATTGGGTGGAAAGGGGGTTGTTTTATCCAGGAAAGCCAGCAGTGTGTGAGGACAGCAGAAAAGTGCTTGGCACTGGCCTGTTAGATGGAGGATGTTGCTGTTGGGGCTGAAATCTCAGCCTGGACAAGTGCTCGAGTGGTCGAGGCCATGGCTCCCATCTCTGTCACAACAGGGATAGGGGCAGCAGTTAGTGGGCAGATGGCACTTAGGACCTCTGGTCCTCAGTGGCTTCCTCCGAAGTCTTGCCCAGTGATTTGGCTATCAGCTGGCCTGACCTGGAGTTTGTCACCCAGAGCCACCATCCCATCACTGACCAGCCACCAGGCACAGTTTCTTCTGCAGCAGAAACCATAAGGGAAGCACCTGCAGGTGCCATATCTGGAGCATAGCTGGACAAGAAAGATGTGAGGTGGGAGATGGAACCTGGGGGCAGGCAGCGTTCCACATGGCACCTACCTCTCAGACGGTAGGATGCCGTAGGGGATGTCCTGCTCCCCACCAGCACCCTCTGGGGAATGGTTACCATTGAGCAGGGTCGGAAGGAGCTCAAGGAATTCAGTCTGAAGGCTCCAGGTCCTAGCCTGGAAGCAGGAATCCTACCCCCACCTCAGAGAGGTCCACACAAAGCAGGGAGCTGGTAACTTTGTCCGGGGTGAACTCCTGCCAGGACTTCAGGGGTCTCTTCTCAAGTCATTGTGTTAGCTAGCAAGCCCCTTGGTAACGCATCTGTAAAATGGGGAATTTGTGTCCCACCTTCATTAAGGTGTGTCATTCCTTCTTACTTGTCTATCCTAACGATAATGAAGGTGAAGTGGAGGGGGAGGAGGGGATGAAGGGATTACTGCTGGTAATTTATTTATTCTCAAAGTGAAGATTCATCTGGTACCTGAGTGCCCACCTAGAAAGCATCCTCATCCAGCTCTTTTACTTTTAAAGAAATCACACAAAGTGAACCAGATCCCTTGGCAGCAGCAGAGCTGGGTCTTGATGCACCTGCTGAGAGCAGGCAGCCCTTTAAATCTGGGGGAAAAGCCCTTGATTTAACTGAATCTTCCAGCCAGATCTTTGTGTTCTGCTCATAGCATGGAAACAGCTTAACCCACATCCTTCCCACACAGGCTTAAGGAGCTCAGCACACTGATGTAATTGGTATTTACAGCTGCAAACAGCTGGTCAGAAATTAGAGCAATATAAATAATACTCTCCGAGGCATGCTACAATTTGGGAAGTGTTTGGGCTAACAGCAGCTTTAGGGTTTTCCCTAAGCTGAGGTATGGGGCAGCAGCATAAAATTGATCAGAGTGTGACAAGAAGTGGGTGTTGAGCAACAGGATTATATTTTAATTTGTTCAGCGTGAAAGCTGGGAAACATCCATTCATGGCAGCACAGCCCAGATGAGGGCAGCTTTGGGGATGCTGCTGCAGGGGAATCATGCAGAGACAGAGAGACCTGGATTTGGACACTGGGTCCTAAAGGCACCATAAGTTTCTGAGGGTTTCTCAAGCAGGTACCCCAGGTGCTGTGCCAGCATGTTGGATCATGGGTGGGTGTTCACATGGGCTGGGAACTCACTGCAGCACCATGAAGCCCACTCAGGCCTAACTCCACTGCTACACACAGGTAGACTTCAAACCATGAAGGAGCTGAGTGCCCTGATCTTCATGCCCTGAAAATTAAAAAGGCTGAGGGCTGGCAGTCATGATTTGTCCTTGTAGAGCTCATTGATTGCAATCAGTGTTAAACATCTCCTGTTTGCATGGGTCAGGCTGCAGGCCCCTGCTATGGGGTCAGGCCGCGCTTCTTGGCTGTTGCAAAGCCTGGAAATAGACAGCTCATGGTGACAAGCCCTGAGGTGTTGATGCTTGCCTCTGTGCACAGAAATACATTCAGCCCTATCCTCTCTGTTGGCTGGCTGCCCCCCCAGCTCAAGCCGCCCAGGGCCCCTCCATGGCCTCGGTCACCTCTAGGGATGGGGCACCCACGGCTCCTGGCAGCAGTGCCAGGGCCTTACCATCCCTGGATAACAAGAAGGGGAAAGGGGACTTTGGTTCTTTGTAAGTCTTGGCACAACCCCAAAAAGCATGTCGGGAAATGATTCTGTCTGTCTGTAAGGACAGACTTTTTTCAGGCTGGGCTGCGGGTGGACAGAGCCCCCAGGTCTTGGGGATCACAGAGAGCTGCTCCATGTAGCCAGGGAGCTGCCACCCATCCCAGGCCAGACTGCCCAGACCGAGATGGAGAGCTGAAACCCCAAAGCTGGCTGGACTTCATCCCAGCAGTGTTCAGGCAGATGTTGAAGTATCTGATAGGGGCCAGGGTGCTCTGCCATAGCCATGGGGAAGACCTATGGAAGAGCAGCACCAACCATGTGCATTGTAAAACAGCTCCCACAGCTCTGCACTGACTGCTCCTGAGTAAATACCATATCGTATGTGTGCAGCACACAGTAAGGAGCCCCAGGCAGCCCCTCTTTTTTTTTTTGGAAGATGAAAATCAAACCAGAATCTTTGGACAGGTGCAGTTTTTGTTGCATAAACAAGAGCAAACTGTCTGATAAGCAGCAAGACTAGATTGAATGTAATACAGTTCCCAGCCCTGATCCTTCCTAGGGACTGCCCATGAGATACCCCAGGTAAGGACGCAGGAGGATCGTGCCTTGCAGCTGTGGTGGCGGGCTGCAGTGCTTGCTTATGATTCCCAAGCAAACAGTGACATCTCCTGTTAGCTCAGAATGCAGCTCAAAGCCCAGCAATGCTAGAGAGCAGATATCAGCTAGGAGCACAGTGTTTCCTTCACCACGTAAATTTCATTGCTTACTTCCAGAAAAATGAAGCCTTCTTCTATCTACAGATGCAGATCTGCAGGGTCCAGGTTGTCCTTGTGCATGGGGAGAGCCAGCCTGTGCCAGGGGGACGGACCTGTGGGGAAGCCTAGGAGGTGGGCATGAGCAAAAGTGCTGAATGCAAACCTGCTCTAAAAAGAGCAGTCCTTGAACTCTAATTAAGTATAGACAGGTAAAGACTTTATTTTAATTGCATTAAAGTTTTTATTTGGTTGTAAAATCTATTTAAATACTATTCTGTGCCTGGGAAGCAGCCAGCATACACTCGAGTCAGCCTGATAAATGCATCTCTGCTGAGCTTTGTACTGGTGGCAGCAGTCCCTGCCCAGCACAGAGGAGCCTCCAGAGGCTAGCTGTAGTTGGGGTGCTGGTCCCCTTGCTCTAGCCTTGCTGGAACCCTTTTCCCCCTCCCCTTTTTGTAAGACTTGGGTAATTCCCTTGCACACCTTCCTGACTCCTCATTTGTTCATTCAGGTGTTCAAGATGTCATTGAAGGTGCAGACGAGCAACATAACGAACAAGAATGACCCCAAGTCCATCAACTCCAGAGTCTTCATCGGCAATCTCAACACAGCTGTGGTCAAGAAGTCAGATGTGGAGACCATTTTCTCCAAGTACGGCCGCGTGGTGGGCTGCTCCGTTCACAAGGGCTATGCCTTCGTACAGTACTCCAATGAAAGGCACGCGCGTGCTGCCGTGCTGGGTGAGAACGGACGCGTGCTTGCAGGCCAGACACTGGGTAAGTCTTTTGTGTTCTAGGTGCCCAGGTGCAACAGGGGCCAGCTGCCCCCTAAAGGGTAGTCAGGGCATGGCTGGGCCAAGATCAGGCTGCAGGATTGATCTGTAAATCAGGGTCAGGTTTAGGGATGGTGAATGGATTAGACACAGCCCACTGATGAGCCAGCAGGGCCATAGTGATGAGACAGGCCTGGGGGCATATTGGTCCATGGGGCAGGAACAGCAGGGTCCATATCCAGGCACAGGCATGGCTGTGACAGTGGTGGACACCAGCATCAGAGCTGTCCTGCAGATCAGCAGTGAGGCTAAGCACAGCCATCCAGATGTATTAGTGCACTCAGGACTGTGGCCACAGCACTGCTTGGACTTTGTAGAGGCAGGGGGGACTCTGGACAGAAAAAGTGGCATCCTGAAATGAAGAATTGGACTGAAATAACAGCAGCTCATCACCTGAATGGCTTCCCTCAGTACTACCAGAGGACTTGATCTCCTATTTTTTTCACCATCCAGAAGTCAGGTGTCTCACCATTTCTGATCACATGGACATCCTCTGTGATCAGCAGAGATGAGCTTCTCTGTGTTTGAGTCTGAGACATCTGGTTGAGGTTGGGATGGAGGTACCAAGGTACCAGCCTTAGCCTTGCCTTTCAAGAGAGGTGAAAATCTAACTTGGACGGTCTTAGACTGGCTTCAGCCAGCTGATGTTAAATGAGATAACTCTCCCCCCACCAGATATGTGAAAGTCTCTTGTCTGTGTGATAAGAAATAACAAACAAAACCACCCCAGCTGCTCCCAGCTGCATCCTTGTTTTGCAGATTGCTCTGAAGTGTCACATGCTGAGAAGCCTTTGTCACCAGCTCTAAGCTGAGAATTGGAACTGAAGGCAGTGTTTTTAATGAAAACTTGTTATTTCTAAGTCTGCTGCAAGCAGCGGCCATTGGACACACAGGGGAGCGATTTGCAACCCATTCCCACTCTGCTGCTAGCACAGCAGTCAGAAATAGGAAGTTGTGTGCTAGGTCATGTCTTTAAGCCACTGTGCTGTTTCCATCCATGGTTTACTCGAATACAGAAACTTTTCTTCACTTCTCTTGCTGTCAACACAAAGCAGAGCTGAGGTGCAGTGTGTCAGGGTGGCTGCAGCCCAGATGTTGCCCACATGTTTGCATTGTTGGTAGAAATGATGAGCGAGGTGCTGGGGAGCAGAGGAGCTCATGCTGGCACTGCTGTCAGCAGTGCAGCTAGGAGAAGGCCACACAGCCACTTTGCTTAAGAGAGATGCCTATAAAAAGGTATTGTGATTGGAACTGTTTACTGTCCTATTGGTGCTGGTCCCAGAGGTCTGCCATGCCAGCAAGGCAAAAGAACCAACCTACAGCTGTGAGAACTGCACACACACTGGAGGAGCTTTCAGTTCCCTTTCATTTGCCTTCTCTTCATGATCAATTCTCACAACAGAAGAGTTCAGCATGCTTTCCCGTAATACTCATGGCCCAGTATAAATGTGGATTTGCTTCTCTTTCAGTGGAACCCAGCAGAGAGAAAGAGGTAAAGATGCTGTACAGTGTGATTAGAAAATGTCTGCACAGGAAAAGTAGAAGACCCTTACAAAAACGTGGTTTCACAGCCACGTGGGCTGTACTAATGTGGAGGGAAAGAAAGAGATGGGACAGGTATGGGCATGGTAGATGTGTTGCTGGTGAGGTTGTCCCTGCCTCAGTGCATGGGCATGGCCTGGAGGGACATGCTATCATCTTCAAACCAAAACCTGCTGGTACAACCAGTACTGTCAGGCTTCAAAAGCAGAATTCTGAATGTGAGTCTCAGACTATAATGTCCAGTCCTCCAAGCACCTGGAGCGTGGTGGCTGGAGCCAGTGTTCCTTCCCAGCTCCATGCAGTAGCTTCAGCTGGTTGCACGTGCAAGCACCTGATGCTGCAGAAGAGCGGTAAACCAGTGCTCTTCAGGCCTACAGCTGCATTCTGGATGGCAGGAGCTCCTGGGAAATTACCGCCCGTGCACTGTGGACAGCACTTGGTGAAGGGAGAAAGCACCTCCAACCTGCTGGGGGGCAGCAGCTTGCAGTAGAGCAGGGCAGCATGTCCCCAGTGCCAGCAGGAGTCGTTAGCAGGACATCCAAATCCAGAGCCACTCCTACATGCCAGGCCTTAGCTTGAGCAAGGCAGCAGCTCATCTTTCTATCTGGCATCTTTTTATTAAGATCAGTTCTCTATCTGGATGTCCTAATAGCATTTTATTCCATCTTTTTCTATTCTTCTTCCTTTATCAGCAGACGTGCAAATTGTCAGACTTGCATTTTAACTGATCAGCAAGATACTGAATGCATTATTAAATTGAGGTGTTTGGAAGCCGTGTCTGCAGCCCATCCCTCACTGGGTCATGGACTGCTCTGCCAGGCAGGTCCTGGCTACCACTGTGCTTTCTGCAGATGCTCTTAGAAAATCCAGTCATTGCAGGAGGCCATCACTATTTCAGTGCAGGAGCTCTGCGCTTCAGGCTGGATCCACACCAGTAACCTTTCCCTGACATCTTTGATAGACAAAGAACAATCTTCTCATTTAGTGCAGGAAGAGACACCTGGTTATGGGCAGCGGGGGTCTGAGCAAATGGGTTCAGTGATGAGGAGTAGGGAGCCAGAATGGAAATGGGATACAAAATGTGTCCAGGCTGATGTGCATGCTGAGCTCTTATCTTTCCCTGTTCATTGACAAGGGAGTCCTGGGGGTTCTGACGTCTCATCACAGTCAGATTGAAAGTACAAATTTCCTGCTCTGACTGTACACCCCAGTGAAGGCTCTGTGGTGCTGTTTGTAGCAGTGCATGCCAGCAAATTGAGCTAATTGTTGTCATTATCCACCATTCGGCTTTCGTTGCATTTCCCTGGAAGGGTGTCAGTCAGCATGCTGCTGTCAGTTGCTCTCCATTTTGCAGGAAAAGTGATTGGCAGCTTGCAAGATGCACCCTGACAGCAGAATGGGTTCACAGCAGGAGAACTGGAGCTGAGCAAGGATGTGCTCTGGGATGCACCGTGGAAGAATTTATTCCTCCCTTCCTCTATAGCATTGCCAAAGGCATTGTGTTGTTCCAAAAAACGGAAAGACATCCATGTTGGCAGCAGCCATCCAGAACTGTCCTGTTCACTCCTTGTTCAGGCTCAGCATTCTCCTACGTTTGCGTTAGCAGCTGAATATGGAAGGGTGGAGAGTGAAAGGCAACAATGAAAGGAGGCATTTTGATCGGAACGTGCCCCCGTGCCAGAACAGCAGCACATAGCATGGCCACCATGGGTGGTGGTCCCTTTGCTTGCAAGGAACACATTTCCAGGGCATGCATGTGATGTTGAGCACAAGTCTTGTGCCTAGCTGATGAAGGGAGGTACAGCCATTAAGCAAATAACTGCAATTCATTTCCAACTCCAGAAGCAAGATAGTAATGCACACCCAGGTGGCTGCAGTTGTCCTTTCCTATCCCTGCCAGAAAAAACCTCCAGTGACTCAGGCTGTGTGATAGGACAAGATAATAGGATTTCAGACTAAAAGAGGGAAGATTTAGATTGGATATAAGGAAAAAGATGGTGGTAAGGCACTGTCACAGGCTGCCCAGAGAGGTGGTGAATGGCCCATCCCTGAAGATATTCACGGTCAAGCTGGAGGCTCTGAGCAGCCTGATCAAGATGTAGATGTCATTGTTCATTGCGTGGGAGTTGGACCAGATGATCTTTAAATGTCCCTTCCAACTCATGATTTGCAGTGTCCAGAAGCATCTAGACAGACTTATGGTCACTCTTGGCACTGGCTTGCCATCCTCTTGGCTATCTCCATGAAATTGGCTCTATCACTTTATTCCCACATCGAAAACATGTTTGGCAGAGACTGAGAGAGAAATTTCCTCCACAGATTAGAGCAACCCATTCTCCCTGCCCTTCATCAAAGATATGCTTGAGAGATCAATTGGGTGTGTGTCCCTACACTCCATGCACTTTTTAATGTATCCCAGTCCAAAGCAACTTGTGGCTTGTGCTTAACACTCATTTTTATTCTAGAAGGAGCAAGGAATAAATTGGAACTACTGGCAGTTTTCTGTATTCTGTGCCTTATCATAACAGCACTGTGCTCCCCTGGGAAGCCTGCCCTGAATTTGTGTACATGGGTTTGAGCGTGTCCAGAGGCACTGACTTTGAAAATGAGTGTTTTGTATCTGTGTAGAGCAAGAGGAAAACATTTGTCTTCCTGTGAAGGTCCATCAGGGACCAGCTGAAGGAAGGCAGGAGTGCAGCAGGTCTATCCCAGCAGAGTGCAGTGGGGCTGTGCCTCACTCCCAGTTCTCATGGGCACACAAGGTAATGTTGTGGCTTTGTTTGTTGCAGATATCAACATGGCTGGGGAACCTAAACCTAACAGACCTAAAGGGCTGAAGAGAGCAGCCTCCACATTATACAGGTAGGTCACCACGAACCTCCTGGCCCAAGCTCTCTGGGCTGGTATTTCCCTGAAACTGCTGCCCTGATCTCCCTGATGCCTGCCCCAGGCAACCAGGCCATTCCTGTCTTGTCAGACTTTCTCCTCCCATGGCCTTTCCTGAGCCTGGCCCTTGCAACCCCACTCAGGGCTGGGCTTAAGGGACGAATCAATGGCAGACCCAGGGCTGGCCAAGGCCTTTGTTGTGAGACTCCACCTGAGAATGGCCTGACCCAAAAACAGGGTAGGAAGTTATCAGATCAGTAATTGGAGGTGACCAAGGAGATGGTCAGGGGAAGTCCCAAGGGAGCCAGTGGTTCAGAGCAGTAAAGAGGATGCCGAGCATGGGAGGAACAAGTGGGACATGGGATAGGTCTACAGGAGATGTGGGGTGTTACAGATGTCAGAGTGAGTCTTCAGTGCCTACTCCAGAGACTTCATCATGATTCTCGTGATAACTGATGATTTTCATTGAAGCCCCACAGTCTGAAGTTGTGGGAGTGTGGGAGAAGCTCATGTTCCTACTCATGAGGTTGCAGAAAGAGTACCTTGAAAGTTTAAGAACCCAGAAACAAATAACAAGATCCCAAAATGTGTTTTATTTATAAATTTAAGTGATTGTATTCACATGGAGACTAGGGCACTAAGTCAATATTTAGAAAGCGTGATGTTGGGAATGCAAGAATGGAATGAGTATCAGTGTAATAGGTGGATGTTGCAACAAGAGAAAATCATGAGAGAATTGTGGGTTTTTCTCTGAGAAGAAAAGAAGTGAGGGATGAAGAGAAGTGAGAAAACGATGATCTAGACTCAGTCCAATAGCACAGTGCTAGTAAATGGCAAAACTTAACAGTGCAGTGTGCTGCTGACGTAGCTAAACCCACCAGAGCTTCAGAAACCCACCCACCACCACCCCCAAGGCATCTGCCAAGACCTTCCCTGAGACTCTCTGCTCAGTTCTTTGCAGCATTCACAAGACAAATTCTCCCGTCCTCAGCCAGCATGTTCTTCCCTGCTTTTCCCCCTGCTTTGGCTCATACGTCTGGCCGGGAAAGTGATGCTGGGAAAGGGAGCAGCATCACCAGTGTAAACCTGCTCTTCACATGGACTATCACAGATGAGCCAGATGAGGTCCACCTGAGGTGATGAAGGAGCTGGCAGAGGTGATTGCCAAGCGGTGTTTCACCATCTTTCAGCAGTCTTGGTCAACCGGAGAGGACGCAGATGACTGGACTTGCTAATGTGACACTCAGCTGTAAGAAGGGTTGTCAGGAGGATCTGGGGAACTACAGGCCTGTCAGCCTGACCTCAGTGCCAGGCACGGTTATAGAACAGTTCATCTTGAGTGAGATCACACAGCATGTGCAGGACGACTGGGGGATCAGCCCCAGGCAGCATAAGTTCACAAAAGGCAGGTCCTGTTTGACCAAGCTGATCTCCTTCTGTGACCAGGTGACCTGCCTGGTGGATGAGAGAAAGGCATGTAGCCTGCCTAGACCAGAGCAAAGCCTTTTGTCGCTGTCTCCCACTGTCTTCTGGAGAAGCTGGCAGTGGCTCAGACGGTTACACTCTTTGCTGGGTAAAACACTGTCTGGATTGCTGGTCCCAGAGAGTGGTGGTGAATGGAGTTACATCCAGCTGGTGACCAGTCACAAGTGTTGTTCCCCAAGGGTCAGTATTGGTGCCTGTGTTGTTCAGTATCTTTATTGATGATTTGGATGTGCGAATTGAGTGCACTCTCAGTAAGTCTGCAGATGACACCAAGGTGGGGAAAAGTGCCTGGGGGTAGGAAGGCCCTACAGAGCGATCTGGACAGGCTGATGGATGGGCTGAGGCCAATGGGATGAAGTTCAGTGAGAACAAGTGCTGAGTCCTGCATTGTGGTCACAACAACCCCAGGCAACACTACAGGCATGGGGCAGAGCGGGTGAAAAGCTGTGCAGAGGAAAAGGACCTGGGGGTGTTAGCTGACAACTGGCTGAACATGAGACAGCAGTGTGCCCAGGTGACCAAGAAGGCCGACGGCATCCTGGTTTGTGTCAGAAATAGCACAGCCAGCAGGAGCCGGAGGTGATCGTCTCTCTGCACACAGCACTGGTGAGGCTTCACTTTGAGTGCTGTGTTCAATGTTGGGCCCCTTGCTACAAGAAAGACATTGAGGCCCTGGAGCCTCTCCAGAGAAGGGCAATGAAGCTGTGAGAGGTCTGGAGCACAAGTGTTATGGGAAGCACTGGGATTGTTCAGTCTGAAGAAGAGGAGGCTCAAGGGAAACCTCATCACCCTCTATAACTCCCAGAAAGGAGGTTGTGGCGAAGTGGGGGTCAGCCTCTGCTCCCAGGTAACAGCAATAGGACGAGAGGGAATGGCCTCATGTTGCACCAGAGGAGCAAACTGCTTGCAAATTGCTCCAAGAGTCTTAGTGTAGATTTAACCCAGGTTGGCCTTAGCCAGAATTTGGCCTTCTGGTTTTGCAGGGAGGAAATGCAGATCTGTGCATCATCTTCACTGTTGTATGGAGATGGAGATGACACAAAGCCTTCTATGTAGTTGTACACGTACAACTTGCATGGTGCCATAATGCAAATGAATTCGTTCCATATATTAGATGATAGAGCATTTCTTTGTCAGCATTTACTCTTCATCTCTGCCTTGACCACTGATCCTCTGTTGAAATGGTCAGTGTTTCGGCCTTCCAGGCTGCCATGTAGCTGAAGAGAGAGATATTTGCTTCCTCCCACAGATATGGATGTGCTAAAATATGGGCCACAGACTGCTCTGAGCTTCAGCAGTATTTCACTCCAGATTGATGACAGATTTAAACTTTGCCATCTGGACTAGCAGTGCTTATGCTATCTCATGGAAAGCCAGGAACCCAGGTTTGCAGTGAGCTGTGGTTATAGCATTTTCTAACCATCGTAAATTTTTCTGAATGTTAGACTTCAAAAATCGCAGCACTGTCATTTATAGAAATGCTGTGTTAAACACACAAGATTATTTTTTCAGTAGTTGGGTTTTACTTTGCCTAGCTCCAAGAGTGCATGAGAGAGGCAAGTATTAGAGAAGGCAAGACAAAGGATATCTCATTTTGGACTAAAGGAAGCAAAAATCTTGACAGTCTTGTTTGATCCATCAACCCCAGGGTATGTTTGGGTGTTTAATTGAAATCTCTTGGGAGGTATCCTCCCACCTACCTCCAGAAGGTAGAATATAATCCGAGGTTCACACCATCATCAGTTTTTGGAGGTGGCTTTACAAAAGCCAGACAGACAGACAGTGGAAAACTTTGCTGCCATCACTGTTCTGCCCAGGCCCCTGCTGCAGGGCAGTGAAGCAGACAGAGCTGTACTGACCACAGACCTCTGTCCTTCCTAGTGATGTTGATGCTAAAAGGACAGGCAGCCTTGGGACAACCTAAGTCCTGCAGGAGCAACCAAGTGCCACACAGCTTGATGGGCAAAGACCTCCACTGACATTTCCGCAGCCTATGGTCACAGCTGGACAATGTCCTTCAGCCCAGCTGGCATCCACATCCCTTATTGTACCCATGGCAGCCCAAAAGCTGCACTCACACCACCTGCAATCAGCAGAGCAGTGACACCCTATGCCCCTTGGTGCCAGATTTGCCAGCAGAGGGCTGAGAAACAGCCCCAAGGAAGAGTAGAGGTATACAACAGTACCCATGGGGTCCAACACTGGTGAGGACTTGTGCAGCCCTTCTGCAGCCCCAGTGTCTCAGAAGTGCTGGGCTCACTTCCAGCATTTCACTCCCAGCTTCCCATCTAGTCGCAGGAGGAAAGAACCTCACACCAGATGTGCAGGGCTTTAAAAGCTCTCTATTTAACCATGGCCAGATTTTCCAAGTAGCTTTCCAGTAGATATTATTTCTACTGCTGCACTAATTAAGGTTGTGCAATTGTTAGTAGAAGGATGTGAGCTGAGCACAACGTGTTGCCTGTGACGATTGGCCCAGGTAATTAAAAGCACAGCCACTCAGCTTCACGTTGCTATTCAGGTCCATGCTCAGAAATGGCACCTCAAATGTAATGTAAATTCAGCACCTAAAAACAATTGCCCTTCAATTAGAAATGTGTGGGTTCTGCACCTTTGTGAGTCATTACTAAATGTTATTTAATTGCTCAAGAATAGCAATGCAGAAGGAATGCATCAGGAGTCGTGCTGCTTGACATGGCCTTACAGGATTCTGCTGCCTCTCTCTCTGATTGTCCCTGCTTTCATTTTAAAGGGCACGATGTCACCAACTGATTGAAAAATGGCGAAAATTATTCATGTACATAAAGGAAGCCCTGTCAGGTCACTGAGTAATGATTCATCTACTGCAGGAAGGTTTATCCTACATGCAGGGAAATTATCAGGTGTGCACATTTCAGATAAATCACTGAAGCTAAGATTTTTACTGGCATTTTTCTATTCTCGTGTTGGAAGAGTTGCCTTTTGCTCCACGCCTGACTTCTAAAGCTGCTGGTAAGAGCATCCAACACTGCTTCCCTCCTCCCACTGCCCCCTGCAGGACTGGCCATGACCTGGATGGCGTGTTACAGCAGGGTTCAGACTTCAGAAAAAACCCTCATTTGAGCCCTCTGTGTTCCTGGAGGGCTGTATTGTGGTTTCTAGGTGATGAAAGAAGCTGAGGTCAGAGTGTTTGCCATCCCTCACCGCACTGAGTCAGAGGCGGACTCCTCTCACACACATTCAGCCCTCCACTCTGTCGGGGCTCTCATGGGGTCTCGTTGTCTGGACTCCCTTTGTGCTTGCTGGATTAAAAAAAACTTCCTTCAGTGCAGTTTGCTTGACATTACTTCAGATGTCTGCCTTTGGCTGCGATGAGCCATGGCCTGGAATTGCCTTTTGCTTGAATGTGTTGGGATGTGTTTACATTCCTGCTGGCTGAAGCTAAACAAGATACATCCCACTGTTTTTGGGGAGAAGTCAGAACCAGTTCTCCAGGATAATTAAGCATCTACTTCCTTTTGGAAATTAATTAAAGAATATTTGGAGTCGGAGCAGGATGATTCTCCTCATCCTGGCTTTCCACCCCCAAAAAGTTAGTGGCCTTGCTGGGGCTAGTCAGGAGCATTTCACCTGAACCTGTCAGGTCTGACAAATGTCACAGAATTGTAGCAATTTCAATTTAACTTGCAGCTAAAGAAGGAAAAAGAAAGGAAGCGTGGGAGTCTGACAGCATAGAAGAATCCTCATTCAATTTTCCTTTCAAATGACATCCTATTTTGATTCTATTCTGTGTTTATTGGATTCAAACAGAATTGGAGTCAAACATGCCTACTGATCAAAATAGACTGGAGAGCCGAGGGCAGCTGTTGTTCTTGGAGATTTTCTGTATTTTCAGGCTTCATCCCAGGGCCGAATGGAAATAAAGTTATTGGTCTTGAAAAAATACATCTCTTTCCATACGAACAGGCTGCTTATATTCCAGCAAGAGTTGATGCAGTAGGAATTACCTTTGCCTTTCAGCTGTGAAAAGCACAACAAAGAATAAATACAGACCACGCAGGGTTTTGGATGGGAGGCTGCTGTGCAGCCAGCAGCACAGTGTCTTCAAGACAGGTCAGAAGGCGAGGTGCCAAACCAAAGTACAAGGTAGAATGGCCAGTGCCAGCACAGATGCCCTGGGTTAAGGCTGAACCATGCTGTCTAGCAGCCACTGTGGCCAGCCACCCATCCTTTGTGTCACTGCTTTCTTACAAGGCAGGACACCACATTTACTCCCAAGCTACATACTTGAGTGCTCACCCTTTCCTCTTTCCATCCTCATCTCCTTGTTCCTTTTAGTACTTTATGCTTTCACTACACACCTTTTGCTTTCAAGGGCTGCAGTAACCATTCTCTTTCTTCACAGCAGCACAGCTTCCCATGCAACCAGCAGTAATCCAGGCAGCAGCACACAGGATGTGGGGAGGATCTCACTGTGAGGGGAACTTAAAACATCCTCAGTAGCAAAGATGTTAAATGAATAAAAATCACCTTCTTCCTGACTTCTTCCCTACCAATTGTATGTGATACAAACAAGAATCATAGCAAGGCAGCAGCAGGGCAGGTAGGGCTGTGTCCTCCTGATGTGGGCGCAGTCCCAGCATACAAAGTGCAGGAGGGAGGGATGTCAGCAGTGCCCTGGGAGCAGGTAAACCAGTGTGGCACAGGCAGCCCCTCAGTCGTGTTTGGAGCTCCTCTGCCAGGTGGGCTGGTCTGGAGGGCTGCCCCTGCTCTGGGATTTGGTCTTTGTTTGGAACATGGGCATCCTCACAGCATGTGTGTGGACAATTGCCCCCAGCCCCTCTCTGTAGATGTTAACCCATCTGCACTTCTTGCTTCTCCCTCAGGCAGCCCCAGCTTCACCCAACATCACCCCCTGTGCGCTGCCCCGACCCTGTGGCCATCGGGTCCGTGAAGGTGGGGTGTGGTGGCTATAGTAATTAACCCGTGTTACTCATCAGTAGTAATTAACCTGTGTCATCCTGCTTCTTCCTGCAGCGGCTATGACTTCGACTATGACTATTACAGAGACGACTTCTACGACAGGTGAGCCGGGGAGGCTGCAGCCGAAGGGGCTTTTCTGTGAGCTGTGAGGGGCAGGCATGGGTCCTGGCAGCAGCACCCGACGGTCTGACCTGCCAGGGCCCAGGCTGTGGTGCTTCAGCTCCTGCTTCCCCCGTATCCCTGCAGGCTCTTTGAGTACCGGGGCCGGGTGTCTCCGGTGCCCAGGGTGGTTCCAGTGAAGCGGCCGCGGGTCACCATTCCCCTCGTCCGGCGTGTGAAGGCAACTCTCCCTGTCAAGCTCTTTGCTAGATCGGCTGCCATTGCCAACAGCTCGGCCAAGCTGAAGTGTAAGTGTGTGTGTGCAGAGCGGGGCCTGCTCCTGCCATCTACAGCACGGCCCCCATCCTCCAGCCAGGCACCCACAGGGCTGGGTGCTCCCAGGGCAAAACCTGCAAAACCCCAAAACACCTGCAACCAGCAGCATAGGGAGGGCTTTTCGGAAGCCCACAAGCTGCAGATATGGCAGGGGAAGGTGTAAGCACAAGGGCTTATCCTTGGATCCCCACCAGTGCCACAGTGAGAGTGATGGCACATCCAAGTGCCAGGTCCTGCCCTATGCAGGATGTTGTATGGTGTGGGATTATCCCTTTGGCCAGTTTAAGTCAGCTGTCCAGTTTCTATCCCTCCCAACTCCTCCTGCCCTCCCTCGTTGATAGGACGGTAGGAGAAACTGAGAAAACTGAAATGTCCTTGGCTATGTATAGCACTGCTCAGCAACAACTGGATGCATTATCAACATTGTTTTTCTCCTAAAACCAAAACACAGCATCGTTCCAGACACTGTGCAGAAAAGCAAATCTGTCCCAACTGAAGCTAAGACAGCTCCTCACGACAAAGAAGACACTGAGGTCATGGAGTGTGACCAGAGAGGGGCAGTGGAGCTGTGAGGGGTCTGGAGCACAAGTCTTATGGGAATGGCTGAGAGAACTGAGATTGTTCAGTCTGAAAGAGGCTCAGGGGAGACATTATAGTTCCCTACAGCTCCCTGAAAGGAGGTTGTGGTGAGGTGGGGGTCAGCTTCTGCTCTCAGGTAACAGCAATAGGATGAGAGGGAATGGCCTTCACTTGCACCAGGGGAGGTTCAGGTTGGATATCAGGAAATAATTCTCGGAAAGATGGTAATGCACTGGCACAGGCTGCCCAGGGAGGTGGTGGAGTCACCGTCCCTGGAGGTGTTCAAGAAGAGGTTTGATGTGGCACCGAGGGCCGTGGTCAGTGGGCACGGTGGGGATGGACTGGGGTTGGACTTGAAGGCCTTAGAGGTCTTTTCCAACCTTAACAGTTCTATGATTCTGCAAGAGGCTCAGTGCAGGAGAGCTCATTGCAGCTCTCAACAAGGGCTGTGCTCCCATTTCAGCCAAGCCCATGTTGGCTGACGCCTCTCTGTCCTTTCCTTCCAAGTGAAGTGCAGCGAACTTCAAACCATCAAAACTGAGCTGACACAGATCAAATCCAACATCGATGCTCTGCTGGGCCGGCTGGAGCAGATTGCTGAGGAACAGAAACAGTCCACAGGTCAGTTGGGTGTGTGCTGGGGTCAGGGGTGCTGCTCGAGGATGGGCAAAGACCTTGTCAGAGCTGCTCTGCAAAGTCAACGTGGCTTGTAACATGTTCTGGGCACTGACATTGAAGTATCTCCCCTGAGTTCCAGGTGAGGAGGTTCCTCAGACACAGAACAAGAGGTTTCTGTAGCCCCCAGACATGTAGGGTGCTATGCTAACAAACAAGACAGAAGTCCCTGCCCGAGGAGTTTAATTCTATTTGTCAGTAAATAGACAGTTCTCAGCTCCAGACCCTCAGCAGTTTGTTGGAGAAGGTTCTGCTTTGCAAAGGTACTCCATCCTTCTCTCAAAATTGAAGTTCAGAGCTGAAGAGTGGACCATGTTTCAGTGGAAACACTGATTTGTTCCTCTCAGTGTTTAGAAGAAGGAGAAAACAGCACAGAAGTACCAGATGGAATTGAAGCATCTCTGCAAAATAAGTGGTCAAAAAAAACTTCTGTGCTGCCAATTATTAGGGGCTGCCAAAATCACACACCCAACCCCCTCCAATTATGAAATGGGAGATTTTTTTCTTCTACAGCACAGTTTGATTTTGTTTCATTTGCCTTATTTTTTGGGTTACTTCTGCCTCCCACACTCACTCAGAGGGATGCGGAAGGGCGGCCGGCTCTGCTGTTTTCTAGCAGCTCCTTCAAAATTAGCAAAACTTCCCATTGCAGAATAAACCCTAAATCCATTATTTACACAGCAACTCAGTCCTGGGGCCCTGTGGATCAGTCTGATCAGGCGGCAGCCATCACCCCCTGATCCTGATGCCTTGGCTCTTGCTCTCACAGAGGTACGGAAGAAGGTGGATGGCAGCAAAAGCGAAGTTTCGCAGGAAGACACAGCGTCAGAGGCAGAGGTCAACACGGAGGAGCCACTGAATGGAGATGAGGGAGAAGAGGAGGGCCTTGCACGGGATGAGTGTGAAGATGAACTGGTAAGAGAGGCTGGCTAGTGTGTCCCTCCAGCCAAGATAATTCAGCAAGGGACCACAGTTTTACCAAGCTTGTTAAACCCCCCCCCAGGACAATAGTTTTCTCCTCCCAGAAGGAAATTGTTGTATTTAATCCCATGACTGTTCACAGCTTGCTCTTCCTAGCTGCTCTGTGGCTTGCAAAAGCTTTGACCTCGTAAATGCTGCAGAAACACTGCTGGGTTCTGAAATGCAGATTACTTTTATTTTTGATTTCAAAATAATTAATGAATGGTTTAATTAAGTTGCTTTGCTCCAAAGGAAGTGGATCTCAGATGAATAGAAACATATGTTAAAGACAGACCACGTTGTGTTAACTGCACTTTCCTAACAGCATGAATTTGCAATGCCCTTTTGTCCATTGGACAACAAATAGCAGAAATGTGGTTATAAAGTCTCAGCAGGTTGCTGTGCGTGATGCTGAGCACCATAGCAAGGGCAGCAGTTTCCTCTGAGCGTGGCTAGCCTGATTTTGTGCACATCAGCCTTTGTCTTGCTCTGAATAAGGACTGGTGAACCTAGGGAGCAGATTTTCGTGGGCCTTTCTCACTACACACTGGCACACTGGCACTAGAAGTGAGGATGGAGCTCACCGTCCCTTTCTTCTGCCTCACCCCATCATCACTGGGCTGATCACATAGCATTTCATTCTACCTATGGCCAAAAATCTTAGGACACTGACCGGCTGTTTGCACTCCTCCACTCTTTTGCTGGAATCGTGATGGATGAGGGATCTGAATGGGGTCTTTCAACTGTTTCAGTTTCTGGGACCTCATTGCTGAAATCTGTGACCTCTGCTAAATCTGAGAAGAGATGATTAAGGGCAGACATCATAAGAGAATGCTGGAAGGGAGAAAGGCAAAAGCTGGCCTCCTTCTCTGTGTCAGTTAGAATAAGGAAGGCCAGGTTTACATCAAAGGAAACAGGCAGAAATTAGGTGATAGAAATTAGGGGAAAACTTGCTGATGGTAATGATGATAAAGGGCACACAGATTGTCAACAGAAAATATGGACTTCTTTGCTGCCATTCGTGGGATAAGAATACAGACTGGAAATGATTTAAGTGTCATAGAATGACAGATTGGTGTGGGTTGAAAGAGATCTTAAGGATCATCCAGCTTCAACCCCCTGCTGTGGGCAGGGACACCTCACACCAGATCAGGCTGCCCATCCATCCAGCCTGGCCCAGATGGGGCATCCATAGCTTCTCTGGGCAGCCTATGCCAGCACCTCACCACCCTCATCATGAACGTTTTTTTCCTTTTATCTAATCTAAATCTACTCTTTTCCAGTTTAAAACCATTACCTCTTGTCCTATCACTACATAACTTCGTAGGAAGTCCCTCTCCATCTCCTTCAAGAAGAGCTTATCGGGTACGGGTGAACAAGTGCCCTGTTTCAGGCCCTAGCACTTCTATTTTCTGTTATTCTCTGATTTCAAAGTGACATTGAGTTCAGAAATATTTTACTGCCAACTTCAGACAGGCTCAGATGCGCTCAGCATGAAGCAGGTTAATGTGTGGAACTTGTCTGCAGGGGTGTTTTCTTAAACACTGCAAGGCAAATCACAAGGGCCATCCTTTAAATTTTGCTCCTGACCTTAGAGCACTGAGCAGTTTTCAAGTCTTTTCATTTCCTGGGGAGTGAGTTCTTCATCCCATGTCTTTGACTTACAGCCATCAGCTTACAGAGTGCCAATGGGCTCAGGGGTCTGGGAGGGCACAAGACAGACCTAATCAGTTAACTGGGAGAAAAACAACCCTTGAATACATTGGCCTTTTCCATCAGCTTTGTCACCAGGTCAGTGGATCCTCTGCTCTGCTCCGCTTAATTTTTCCTTAGCTTTCCTTTTACAGCTGGTGTACCTACCAAAGATCTTCTTCTTGCCCTTCACATCCCTCACCAGTTCCAACTCCTGGCTTTTGGCTTTCCCAACACTGTCAGCTGGAGTGACAACTCTGTATTCCTCCTGAGTGGCCCAGCCTTGCTTTCACTTCTGGGTTCTGTTCTTTCCGTAGGAAGAAGCTTGGTTTGGCCTTTGCTGTGCCTCCTCGCTGGTCTCTTGTCATGCCTGCCCAACCACACAGCAGTACAGACTGTTCTCATGTTTTGAGGCAGGTGGTCTTGAAAGACACCCAGCTCCTCTGTGCTCTGTGGGCCAACAGAAAGGTCGCCTGTGAGATTCTGCCCAACAGACCCCAAATCTGCTCTCTTAAGTTCAATTCTGTTGTTTGTCTTAGTCATTTCTCTCAGGAAATTCAACTTTGCTGTCTTATTGTCACTGCAGCCCAGACTTCTTTCCACCTTCACACTGTTGTCTGGATCTGCCTTGTTCATGGGCTGCATGTCCAGAAGAGCATCAGGCTGACCCCTTGTCAGTCAGCTGCATCAGGAAAGCTTTCTTGATGTTCACCAGAAATCTGTGGGGTTGCTTGCACCCAGCCCTGTTGACTTTCCAGAAGATAGCAGGCTGATCAGATCCATGAGGAGTACAAGTGGCTACAAGCCAGGAGGTTTCCTCCAGCCATCCCAGTAGGTTTTGTATCATGTGGCATGCACCAGGTGCCCACCACGATGTCACGTAAGTTGTTCTGTCTCCTGATCCTCAGCCACATACTCTCAGCTGACTCACTGCCTGTTCCAAGGCAAATCCCCACGCATTTGAGCCCTTCCTTTGCCCAGAGCACATGCCACCTGACTTGGTTTTTTTTCCTGAAGAGCCTGTTTCCAGGGCACTACACCTGCTTTGTATCTGCAGCTCTGCAGACAAAGAAGGAACCTTTGTTCTGCTGCCAGAACTCACAAGCCTCCAGGCTTCCCATCTTGGGAATCGCAGTCTCCAGCTGCTCCTTGTTCATGCATTGCACTCTTCAGAGTTTTGCCCCCACAGGGGCTCTGCAAACACCCACTTGAGTTCCCTGATTGCACAAGGCTATTTCCCTCCTCCAGTGCCTTCTGCTAACCAGGTTGTGACTGGTCTCTCTTGCTTTTTTTCTGGATCACCTATTATCACTTGCAGACATCTCCTGGCTCCATTTCCATCTGTTCTTTTTCAGTTCACGAAATAAAAGACTACTGCTGAGCATCTAATTCATTTAATGATGCCATATTGCAGAATTGCTCCAGGAGGGCAATTTTCACATGCTTTATTTTCAAATCCACTCTCATATGGGGAGCAGTTCAGCACACTGCACTGCCATTGCAGCCTTTGGAGTGGTGAATATCCTGAGTGTTACTTTGGAGGACGAGCTGTGCAGTGTCTCTGTTCACCAGCAGTCTTTGTGATGTTGCCTATTTGCCATTGCAGATCAGCTACCCCTGAGCATCTTTGTGCAGTTCCTGCAACTGCAAGGTCTGTGCTTACAGGTGTGGCCATTCCCAGGTCCCAAATAAACTTGTCACAGAGCTAAAACAAGGTAAGAGCTGTGCAAACACATATGATGAAGCCCACTTTGTACAAATGCTGTGGCTACTTAATTCTCAGGTTAGCTGGTCATGTGAAAGTCAGGGGTCTGTCCAAGCGCTCACTTAGCAATCAGTGCTCACCACTTGCAGCTTACACCCTGGGCTTAAAACCTTCCCCAGGGACACGCAGCTTTCCCACTGGAGGTCTGGCTCTGGAGCAGCATAGATCAGACACCAGATTTCACACCACTGTAGGAAGGTGGGCTTGATTTCATCCCAATCTCTTTGAGGTTCAGCAGAAGCCAGACCTCAACACCAAGCAGGGAATCACACATTCTGGGGTGATTGCCCACCATGGAACCAGCTGGTCTCTTCATGTGACACAGCACGGTGTCTCAAGCAAGGCAAGATGGGCACATGGTGATCTCTTGTTTCTTCTTCCCTTTCCCCTCCAGGAGAACAGCCATTACACAGATGTGGAGGATGCCAGACTACAGTAACCAGGTACAGCTCACACTGCTTTTGGAGGCTGATTCAGCTGGGTCACTGATCAGCCCCTCGTTTCCTTTCCTACATCACACATTGCTGTCTGTGAGGTTCCAGGAAAATGATGCACCCTTTTATCCCCGCTGTCCTTTGTCTCTCCTTGCAGCCCTTTTAGAACAGCAGTGAGCGATGGTGTGAGGAAAGCACGAGGCTAAACCCTGCCCTGGCACGTTGAGCAAGACAAGCTAAATTGAAGTGCTGCTGTCATCTCTACCTGGCATTCAAAAGGAGAAACATGGCCCAACATCTTCCACCCATCTGTAAAGCAAAGACAAAGAAAACTCATCCCAGCAGATCCCCACGACCCCGTGCAATGGATTCAGAGCTCTGCAGCGAGCACAGGCAGCAGCCAAACCCTGCGTGATCCATAATCACCCCTGGCTGGGTATGGACCCAGTGAGTCAGAGATGATACGGGGCGGTTGGCAGGAGAGGAAGGACAACTAAGCCCATCTCAATAAGGACTTTTTTTTTCCCATGCTAGGTGAGAGTCAGAGCATTTGGTAACTGGGGGAAAAGTACTGTCTCGGTTTGGACAATTAGTGTTCTCGCATTCAAGGTCACTTTGAGGAACAGGGTGCGGGGTGAGCTCTTCTGCCAGAGCGGTCACCTCCTGCTGTGGCTCTCATCCCATGCACTGCTGCAGGTATGTGGCTGCTTCCAGGCAGACGAGCTGGTGGCTGTGCATGTGCTGTGCTCTTTGCAGCTGCTTGAAGAGAGGAGAAGGTAAGGAGATGCTGCCTGTAGGAAATCAAGTGATCCCAAGCAGGAGGAACAAGGCATGCATCGTCTTCAGTCGTACAGCAGAGAAGGGGTGCAAGCATGCATCAAGCAGGTGGATGCAACCCTTCTGGAGCAGCAGCTCCCTGGAAGGGCTACGACCCATCTCCAGCCAGAGCAGTCAGCCCCTATCCTGCCCTGCTGCTCACATCTGTTCCTCAGCCAGCTCCCCTGGGTCTCTGGGGCACCAGGACAGTGCTGTGCAGCCGCTGACCACCACAGTTGAGCTCCATCATCCGACAGCTCTGCAGTGCAGCTCCTGAGCGTGCTGAGGCCAATTACAGTGACCCCAGCACAACGTGTGTGGGTATGCAGGCATCTCTTTCTCCTGCTTTTGACCCATGCCACGTCCTGCAAGTAGGAGGCTGAAGCAGCCCTTTCTCACTGCAACACCCAAGAAGTCTCTCAGCCTTTCTCATCTTGTTCCTTCCTCTTCCATGTGCTTATGCAGTTTTTCTGGGTTCAGAGGCAGATGGGACTGAGACTCACGCAGCACTTTATTCATATCAGTTGTGTCCTGCCCATCTCCCCTCTGTTTCCCACTCCCCTTCCAAAACACACACACAATCAGTGCTTTGAATCCAGAATGCTGTCCACACCTTCTCCTCAGTCCAAGAGCCCATGTGCACCCCCTGGACTGCACAGGGTGCTCTGAAAGGGGACTCCTGCTTTCTGCTCCAGCGCTCAAAGCCAGACCTCTTCTACAGCATCTCTCTCTGAAGGGTGGAGGGGAGAACAGGTCATGGGGGCACCACTTCCCTGCCCAGAGGACCATCCTGGAGCAAGCATGGCTCTTGAAGCACAATGTTTTATTTGCATTTCTTAGTTTTGAATAAGTCATGAGAGAATTAAGGGATCATCGTGCTTTCCCCTACCTTTTTCTGGTTCCTGTACAATTTATCCATTGTGTTGTACTGAGCCGTTGTAGAGCTGTTTTCTAGGCTTTGAGAGATGAGCTGCGGTTTTTGCTATGAACTGGCTGTGATGCTGCTGTCTGGGAGAAAGGTGACCTTGTACATATGATCCTGTATAATAAAAGAAAGAAATCTAAAGAAATCTAATTTGCTTTTGTTGTCTGCTCTGTCCTACACAGACACACATGCTCTTCTGCTGTATTTCACACGAGCAAATCTTTCCCTTCCTGAGCTTCAGCTCTGCCAGCAGAATTGGGTTTCTTTTGCTCAGGATGTAACGGCTGAGTTTTGAGAGCACCCTCCTCTCCGTGCCCACCCTGAGCCCCGTGCCCAGCCCAGCACTGCTCCAGCTTGGTGCAGCAGTTGGTTTTAGGCCATTAGAGCGTGGCCAGGGTCTCTTGGCACACAGCTGTTCTGATTCTGGTAAATTTTTGCAGAGGATGAGGGACTTTAGCCCACAAAGAGGAGGGGAATCAACTCTTTGAAAGGGTTAATAACAGTAGACAAGGGGAAATGGTTTTAAGTCGAGGGAGGGGAGATTTAGGTTGGATGTCAGGGGGAAGTTCTTTACAGAGAGAGTGGTGAGGTGCTGGAACAGCTGCCCAGAGAGGCTGTGGATGCCCCGTCCATCCCTGGAGGTGTTCAAGGCCGGGTTGGATGGGGCCCTGGGCAGCCTGGGCTGCTTTAAATGTGGAGGTTGGTGGCCCTGCGTGTGGCAGGAGGTTGGAGATTCGTGATCCTTGAGATCCCTTCCAGCCCTGGCCATTCTGTGATTCTGTGATTCTGTGACTTTGGGAACTGTTAGGCAGGCCTTTGCACGGCAGTTATTTTGCTTTTAGCCATAGATCCGTCCTCGCAAAGTGAGTTCTGTGTGAGACCGTGCAGCAAATCTCACAAAGAGGCAAAGACAGAGCAGTGGGGTGGGAAAAGGGAACGTTCCGTTCACCCGTCAGGCCACAGGGCAGCTGAGAAGCACATAACAACCATGCCAGACACTGCCTCTATGTCATATCCCTCCCGCAACACCTTCCCATTATCTGTGGGATAATTCTCGCTCTTAATAAAGTTGTGGAAACATTGAGAGATGTGGTCAAGTATCTCCAATGGCTCCCAGTGGGTACCAGCCATTATCCTCCAGGAAAGCACTGCCCAACCATGGATCAGATGTTGAGAAGCAAAGCAGAACCTTGATTAGCAATCTGGAAACATTCAAGGAACTGTAAAAATGAGGTGTGTGCTTAGAAAGTACCTGCTGGACTTCAGGGTCTGCCTGGAAGAGCCCAGAGACCAATGTAGCAAAGCAATGGCTCCTCTGAAGTCTCTTCTTGGGTTTGCTCCACATCACAGTGCTCCTTCCCTGGTGCTGTCCCTTCGACTGAAGCATCCTTTGAAGTAATCCCAACATTTTTGGGGGCTGCTGGTTCTTCCTCAGCCAATACAGCCCAGCTCACCCCTCTCACAGAGTATTCACACTGCTTGCAGTCAGGGACAGCCCCACATGGCTCTTGGTTGGCCATGGCAGCAGACGGGGACACTGGAACAGCCCTGCAGTGCAGAGTGCCCCACTCTGAGCTCAATGTGAGCAGCTCCTGGGGGCCAAAGCAGGCAACTTCCTGGTGCCGTGAGCACCAGGACTGAATCATGGGAGATTTCAGGACTTCAAGAGTGGGTTCACAGGCTGGGAGCACAAGCCATTGGGAGCTTGTTTCCACATCAGCATCTGATGCAATATTTGAATAACTGCTTTAAGAACTGATGTGAAAAGATGAGATCAGGCGGGAGGTGAGCAGCAGGAGGAGTAAGGACAGAACTAGAATAATCATAAATTGACCATAAGGGACTGTCTTTGTGCCTAAAAGTTCTAAGACAACTCACATAGCCCTCACTGATTGGGTGTGAACACAGAATCAGCACAACTTCCATGCGTGGGGGGCACATCAGGCCAACATGGGCACTGGGATGTGCATTTGCATTCAAAAACCAGAATTTCAAGAGAGAGGGAGAAGATGCAAAGATGTGTTAATGAAAGCGTGGGAAGGTGAATTGAAACCAAAAGGACAAAAAGAGTGGGAGGTATTAAAAAAAGTGGCATTCTTCCATGTACCACCAGATGTACTGAGCCCATCAGTGTGGTTTGGGTGCTCAGAGACCCGCAAGGACTGAGCCCCAGTGGGCAGTAACCCAAAGCACACAGGAGATGAATAATGCCAACACCACAAGAACCACACCAGACGTCAAATGCTCCAGAGCCCCACCAGCAAAAACAAGGAACAGAAGATGTGTTCAGCTTCTCTAATTCATTCCAGATCCTCTTGTCAAACCCGCTTGCTGCATGGGATTTTTTTCTGAAAAACAGATCCCAGCTGTAGATGGTGACACTCAGAGCTGCACTACGAACAGCTTTGAGAAATCTGGTCCTAAATGAACCAAAGCAGTGATCCACTGGGAATTGTTCTCATCTGCAGAAAACCTTAATAGCTCATTTGAGGAAGGATTCTAGCAGGGCAGAACAATGCACACCCACACATCTGCACCAGAGACACAAGTACCGCATGCTGCCTTTTCAACTGCTCTTCATAGCATCCATCTGGTGCCCTACCAGGTCTGGTTTACCCCCAGCAGAAGTGTTCCCCCAGCAGCAGGACATACAGAACATACACTCCTCTCTGTGAGTGAGCCCTGAGCACAGCAAAGAATGGGGCACCACCTACGAGAGGCACACGGCAGCCATGCTCCTTTGGGGACAGTCATACCAACAGCTCTATCACTGTAAGGAGCACCAGATCTGCTTTTGTTGCAGCTGTTTCAGCAGGGAGCTTTCAGAAAACCTGTTGGAAATGCCATTTTTATACAGCAACACACAGATGCTTTTTCCCATGTTCAAATTTTTGCTGGGGGATCATTTTCCCACTCAAAATATCCCCATTCTTCTCTTTCCACAAAAGAAACGTGCGTTGTCAGATGAGCTCAAGGCCTTCCTCCTGGCCAACAGCCAGGCACTTTCCATGCTGAATGCAACTCATGTTGGCAGATACCCAATTCAGGCAGTCTCTGGTGGTGTACAGAGAAAACCAAGCCCCCAGATATGCACTGGGACAGCACATTGTCTGTTGGATCCAATTGGGTCACCAAAGAAGCAGTAAGAAGACGGCAGCGCAGAGGGTACAAGAAGAGCAACCCACCTTACAGATGGAAGAGTTCATCTCCAACCACAAGGTTGGGAGCACAGAAGACACTCTGGGTGTCACACTGAAACACTCAGTGCCCCGCAGGTGCAGCACAGAGCTCTGGGTGCTCCCACCCAATGGAGGCAGCTGAGTGATGTACACAGCCACCAGAGAACTGCGTTCAGACAGCGCTGCTCCACATCCCAACCCAGAACCAGCTCTGCACTCACAAAGCAACACTTTTCCCACTGCATTTCTCTCTTTTTTTTTTTCTTTATAGCATTTCCCTACTTGCCCAACCCTCACTTTCTATTATTATGAGGGCTGCTCTGAAAGTAATGCCTCCTATTTTATGGTGTTGGTCCATGACATGCTCAGAGAGGTGGTGGATGCCCCATTCCTGGAGGTGTTCAAGGCCAGCTTGGATGGGGCCTTGGGCAACCTGGTCTAGTATTAAATGTGGGGGTTTGTGGCCCTGGGTGCAGCAGAGGGGTTGGAGCTTCATGATCCTTGAGGTCCCTTCCAACCTGGGCCATTCTGTGACGACATCAGAGGCAGATGTTGGTGGGATGGCAGTAGAGCTTGAACCCACCAATATCCCATTCCATTCTGTTGCAATCTGACAGACTGGCAGCTGACACGGGAGTGCTTACGGAGCAAGGGTGTGCTGCACTCCTCCACACAGAAGAACTGGCACCTATTGACATTCATCAACAAGACACATTTACAAGAACAGCATGAACACTCTTATTCATCACTGGTGAAAATGTAGAGCTAACAGAGGTGACTGCTGAAAAATAGTGGTTTGTAGCTGAGAACCTATTCTATCAAATAGCGTTATTATGCTCCTTGTATCTGTTGTCTTTTCCATGGAAATAAAGAGGAGGCATTACTTTTTTTAATGTTGCAGCTGCTGCTGAGCAGTGCTGCACAGAGCCAAGGCTGTTTCAGCCTCTCATAGTGCCCTGCCAGTGAGGAGCTGGGGGGCACAAGGAGCTGGGGAGGACAGGAGCAGGACTGCTGCCACAAAGCAGCCCAAGGGATGTCCCACACCACGCGATGTCATGCAGAAATATGAAATGGGGAGAGCTGGCCAATGATGAGCAACTGCATTGTGCATCCCATTTGGTTTATTCTATTATGATCTCTTCATTTTCTATCCTATTTAACGTTCCTTACTCAACCCACAGGTTTTACCTGTTTTCTCTCCCACCCCACAGCCCACACCATCCTTCAAGCCCAAATGTCCTTTGTCAGAGTTGAGATTTAAAAGCCACATCCCCAGCCTCCACGCATTGGTCTTGATGAACAATGTGCTCCAGTTCACTATGAGAGGGGGATGTCTGCATCAAAAACAAATGCTCAAAGACCAAAAAAAAATGAAGAGCCTGCATGTGCTGAGAAAGTCAGCCCCAAGCATCCTCTCAGTCTTTAGGTAACCCCTCAATGGCAATCACAGCCTTGGACCTAAACAACTACTTCAAGAGGACCTGAGAGATCTTCACAGAGTTCTTTTAAGTAAGAAAAAGGAAAATTCCCATCCTCTTTTGGCTGAGACTCGCAGGTTGAGAACCCCATTGTTCGAGAGCATCAGAAAGTGTGGGGACAGAGCAGGGAAGGAAAATGGCACAAGCTTCATCTCAGATGAACTCACATTCCCCAGAACGATGGATCATGCTGCAAAAGAGCTTTTTTAGTGCTGCCCAACAGAACAGACAAGGCCTGCAGCAGGCAGCGAGACCACGAGCAGCAGGGAAAGGCATTTCAGTGCACAGAACTGAAAAGGATCACAGACGTGTTTTTCACTTGCCTTTTGTGCCTTGCTTTCAAAAAAGAGCACATCCAGCTTTTCTCCTTGTAGTGGTAGTAGTAAGACTTCTTTTTATTTTCCTCTTTTGAAGAAATTAGCTTTGCCAGAGGATTGTGAGACCACGCTAGGAGCCCCAAGATCCAGCCCCATCCCCTACCAGTGTAAGTATGCTCCACCCATGATGCAGAGCAACATGTTTCTGCATGGAGGAAAGAAATCAAAGGAAACCTCTGGGACAATTATCCAGAGCAGCAAGCAAGGCTTGGGGAGGGGAAAAAAAAAATAAAAGGATTTAAAACTCATTTGCTTTGATACAGAATTTAGAAAATCCTCAAAAAGATTTTGAAAGCATTCATTGCAGATTTTCCCTTGCTTCCAACCCGACACATAAACTACGTGGATGCCTTTAAAAACCCAGACAGCAGGCTAAATTTCGCTCATGGTTACAGACACATTTTCCTCCTTTCCAGCAATCCCAGCTGGCAGCAGTTTCAGCAGGGCCTGACACAGAGCTCTCCGTAGTTCAGTCTTGGGAGTCATTATGAAGTTTTGCTTTAATTCTAGTGCAGGAAAAATCCAAAAATCCAAAAATCCAACCTCCTCATCACACATGGAAGCTGCTTATAGAAGCAGAACATCAGAGAAACCCCCATCTCTCAGAGGACACAGATTCACCACAGAAATGGAATGGACCAGGGGAGTCATTCACACATTTCTACTGAGTGTTCAGCAGGAAAATGATTAATGGCACAGATGTCGAGTTCTTACTGCTGGATTTCAGAAATACGCAGTGGTTCACAATGCACAAAAAGATGAACAGCTGCACAGTGAGGAAGGGTGGTCACAGCAGTAGGGAAAGAAGAAAGCATTTTTCTTCCTGCAGAGAAAAGCCTCAGGTCTACCAGCAGCAATATTTCCAAGCGCAGCTTTACTTCCTCTGTCTAAAGCAGCATTGGCACTTCTCTGCCACCTCATTCTATGGTTAACTTAAGTCCTTTCAGCTATCAACCCAAATAACAAGCATTCCATACAATTACAAAATGGCCAGGGTTGGAAGGGACCTCAAGGATCATGAAGCTCCAACCCCCCTGTTGCATGCAGGGCCACCAACCTCCACAGTTAACACCAGCCCAGGCTGCCCAGGGCCCCATCCAACCTGGCCCTGAACACCTCCAGGGATGGACGGGGCATCCACAGCCTCTCTGGGCAGCTGTTCCAGCACCTCACCGCTCTCTTGGTAAAGAAATTTGAGATTAGTTTTCCCAAGGCAGACAGAAAGGTACATGGGACAGGAACAAGCTGTGATCCGGGTTAATTGCCACCATGCATGCAGAAAGAACGTGTGATAAGAGCTGTGTGTCAACCCCACCTTCACCAACACGTAGCAGTCCAAGCACCTGCAGACTTCAGCTTCAGGCCTCCTCTGCTCTGTTGGAAAAGCAGAGAGCATCTTGTGTTGCCATTGTGTCTGACCTCTGCGTACAAAAAAAAAAGCAAGCAATTATCTACCAAACTCAAGTGACTTTGCAGTTTGTTGTCCAAGCAAACTGATGTTGAACTGGTAACTCTTGAGTTTGCTGCTAAACATCTGCCTTCAGTTCCTTCTCAAAGCTCAGCCTTCAGCTTCTTGGATGCTCTTCTGGTAATCTGGAATACATCACTGGAAAAAACATGGATCAGAGGGGCAGCACAGATACATGGAGAGCATTGTTCAAAACACGACAGATAAATTATTACAAGTTCAGCTGTCAGTATCACACACAACTTCATTCTCCTGACTTGCAAACCTCCCTGCAGTTTCTACTTCCATCCACCCTCTGCCAGATTATCAGCAGATATACTTTCTCCCTGTTTACCACAGAGCACCCTCTGCAACTTGTGATAAACCTCCTTCTCTCTTCAGCACCCTTTAAGACCATGTTTTTTCCCCTTGCTCATCTCAGATGACCGTTTCTCTGTCAAATGGGCACAAAATTGACACAAACCAGGGATTCCAGGGTACAGGGTATATGACTGGAGAACACAATCCTTAATGATCCACACACAGCTGTGGCCAGAAGCCTCACAGACCATAGGAACGTCTCACAAACACCTCTCCTTCATTCTTCTTCATATCATTTCAGGTCATAGAAGACACTGCTGCTTTAAATCCTTGCTCCAGACAGATGCTCCCGGAAGGTGTGCTTAGGTCCACCCATTTTACTTTAATGGTAGTGTTAATTCAGAACAGAGCCACATGACATCAGTAGCCGATCCCACTGCCACCACAGCAAACCAGGGAATCAGGTCTGTTTTCATTTTACCCATTACGTGATGACACAAGCAAGTCCTTGAGTTTCAGCTCCCTGTATGCATAACAGAAGTATTTACCTAGCAAATATGTTAAAAATACATTGTTCTTCTTCCAAGGATATCAGTAAATTTCAGGCTGATTAACCACAGAATGACTCTATAGCTCTCCTAGGACCTTCAGTGATGGCTTTCAGACTTCCATGGTTAGGGCTGGAGGAGGCGTTGCATCTTCACTACAGAAAGGAACAGACCTACAATAGCTGAGATCACTTAAAGAAAGCATAAAAACTCACAAATACAGAAGACGTGGAGAAGAGCAACCCAACTGCATCGCTGTGCTCTTAACCCCTCAGCTCTTACCCAGCCCACAGGGATTCCCTTCAGTGCCAAATAAAAATCCAGCTCCCACATCTCCACCAGCACCATACAGCCAAGCTGCATCTCACTGAGGAAAGCATGTGGAAACAGAACTCTTTGCCTCCCAGGCATCCATGCCTGCACACAGGCCCATGGCAAACAAAGCTACCACCTTGCTCTGTTAAGAAATCCATTTCTAAGCTGCTTACTTACATTCAGCAGTACAACAAAACCCTTTTTCTTTTTTGCCTCTGAACACAGGACTTCGAACCCATCAGCCTGGCAAGCAGCAATAGCCACAAAACAGTTGCAGTGGATCACATCTGTTTTTGAAGGTACACTGGTAAAAAGGTAGAGGTTCTTATGTTTGTTTTCAATAAAGCAGTGTCTGCTCCCGGACACAGCAGACTTAAGTGCCAGCAAAGTCCACATCAAGATGTTTTACACTCCATTAGCCATCAGCACCAACGCCTGTGGGCTTTCATGTCGAGAGACAAAATACACCTATGAAGTGTCCATAGTCATCAGACCTCACACACGATGGGTTTGATTTATTTCAATATTAACAAACTTTTTGATCCAAATATAGTGAAATTAAACTCTGCATTTAACCCACTAAATCAGCCTGAGCTTGCATTTTTAAGATGGATGATTAATTTTTATGGACAATAAAATTATTTGAGTCAGAAAAGCACGCACGCAAAGAGCAGTGAACAGGATTTTTAGTTACTTTAGTAGGTCACTGAAAGAAGGCAACCAGCACTTCTCCAGTTTTATTGTCAACAGGAGAATGCCTATTTGCTAGAGAAAAAAACAAGAATACAACAATAATGTTACAAGAGGCACTGATCCTGGCTTTATTCACTTAAAGATACATCCAACATTTGTTATAGCTCACTTGGAATTCATAATGCTTTTAAGAAACCAACTATAAAAATCTTGATTTTTGCCTTACAGTGCTGTCAAGTTTTCAAATAGCAAGTAAGTGACTTCCCAGCAAAACTGTGCTGTGCATTAACATACGTACAAAGATTAAAACTTAGTAGAAACCCTTCAGTTTCTGATACTTTGTGTTCACAATCACCACAGTTTTCCCAAAGGAGGAAGCAACTCCGCAAAGCCACAGGGATGCAAGCCAACAGTCCTGAGCTATTGCACCTCAACCTGACTCTGCACCATTTTATAGATGGGTTAAATGAAAACAATTTCTATTTATTTCCCATCCCCCCAATACAGTACTCACAAAGGGCTCACCCTCCATTTACATCTTTGTACTTGGCAACTGTAAGAAAACTTCTGCAGCACTAGAAAAAACAAGTTAGGGCAACACTGTGTGCATGCCCCCAAAATTAGTGATTCTGGCTGCTAGTGGAGAGAAGAACATGACTTACAACCAAGAGGTGACACTGCGTTAATTTGGAATATAAACTCCTTGGCAGTATGTTCCATAAATTCAAGATTTATCCAGAAGTGTGTTGCAGCCATCATATCATGATGTCACCTACTTTTCTATTTTTGCTGCATTTAAATATTTTTTTTTTTTTTTTTAAAGTGATGAAGAGTGCAGGACTTAATATAAACATTTCTCTATTAGAAATTGCAAAATTTAGTACTATGATACTATGAAAGCTTATAATAGCTTATCAATTCTGTGTTAAGACTCAGCATCAATATGGTGTCTGAACTAGCTCAAGCTACAGTCTGCCTAATAAAGCAGTATCAACCTGTCCTGATGTCACTGCCTGTGACCAATATGTTCCCATTCTGAAGTGGCTATAAAAGCACAACCAGTCCTTATGTTGGTACATCACCTCTGTTCTGTGACCGACCTCTCTGCTTAATGACAGCTTACCTAAAGATCAACTCATTACAAAGAACTGAAATAATCCTAAACTTCAATCTAAGTCTCGGGCACAGCTCAGTGACATGATCTGCAGAACAGAACACCAACCATTCCCAGGAACTGTTTAAAGCAGAAACTAAAGGAAAAACCCAAATCAAAGACGCTCACTGTTACAGTATCTTTAATTTATCTCGTGTTTTACAGAAGTCTGAATGGATTAAAAAGCACCTCCTTTCCCATCACGTTCCTTACAGTTGGTAAAATATATTCAATGAGCAAATGTATGTGAACAGCTTGAGGATCTGCAACTTGCAAGGATTTCACAGACCAATCAATCAAAAGCCAAATTTCTTGTAGTTTTTACAATCTTTGTTTTAATACAATGGTAAGTAAATCCATTCCGATTGTAAACCTGTCCAGTCATATCTCCCCAGAACACTTTGCAAAATCCAGTGTTGATTAGCAAACTAGTTAGCTTTGGCACGGAGCTGTGCTCTCTTGCCTGTGACAGCCTGGAAACCAGTTTTGATGCTGGCGACGGAGCAGCGGGAGTGGCAAGTCTCACACTGCAAGAAATATAACCTGGTGTCCTTCTGTAGAATTGTGTCTGGTGACCGACACGTATGACAGGTGACATACTCCTCTGCAGGAAAGGAATTAATTTGTAGTTAAAAGATCGTGAATTACCAGCAGGAAACAAACAAACAGACACACTCCAGTAGTTCTCCAACCTTTAGCCCTTTCAAAGGCTGTTTAAATTGATCTACTGAATGAGAAGCGGCTTACTGTGAAAATCACAGAGGTTGAATAAACTAAAAATTCCTCCCAGCTCCCAGGTTAAAAAAAGAGAGGGTTTCATCTGGTACGTTGTGCACTGGCACCAGTGCTTTAAAAATGATCATCAGTTAAAGCTTCTCTCTGGCTTCCCATGACTTTCTTTGCTGAAAATACATTCCCAGTTGTCAGCAAACCTTGTGAAGATACAGCACTGTCTAAAACAGCTTTTTTTTTTTTTGCTGCAAATAATCTGCAAGTCCCTTACCTCACAGCACACATGCTTTGTTTGTTAGTTAACACAAACAACAAACTTGAACAGTAACAACTACTGTTTAATTTTTGTAGTCCTCATCAAAACTAAAAGTGAAAATCAAATGAAGACAAGAAATTCTCAATCACTTGCACTGTTCTCCTTGGCACATTTCAATGCCAGGACAGATTACTGCCCAGGTACTTGCTATAATACAGCACACCAACCTTCATTTGCATTATCCCATTATAAGGTAACAGCAAAACCATCACTTGTTAGCACAGACTCTCCATAACATGCACACATGCAGGAGCCTGTGGGCTACACACAGACCACCAGTCACCAAATGGGGTCTAGGAGAAATCTGTAGGGGAAAAGGAAGTTATACTTACTGATATATCTTCTCAAGACATTTTCTATCTGTTTTTGCTGGAATCTTCCTTTGATTACAAGCTGGTTGTTACCATCTATTGAGCCACTAGGTTAAAAGAAAAAGGAATGTGAAGAAATTGATTTACAAAAGACATCAAATGTTAAAAAGTATATGAAGTCAGGAACATGAAGTGAGACAACTGATGCATTCAAGGTAAGAGTAAGCCAGAATTACTTCAAGGGAAAAACAGCATGTAAAATTCTGACAGCACTTTAAAACCTATACAAAGGTCACACAGACACAATACCAACTGCAATAAAAACAAGATCAGTTGAGAGATCAGTTTTGTAGTGAAGCTGCCAAATCAGGAACTGAGAATTAGTACCTGCTTGTCTCACAGAAGTGACCAAGTCAACTCTACTATTCTGCCTAAGACCCTCTTCTAGCCACTTTGACACAATAAACTGAACACATTTTCAGACTACAGTTTGCAAGTTCTTTTTTTTCCAAGTCATCCAAAAGTGAATTGAGACTTTGTTTATCCACACTGCAATCAGATGGCTTGATTCTGTATGTCTACATAACAGTATTTTAATCCGCAAGACTGAAATAAATAAACAAGAAAGTACATCATCACAGCATGAGATCTTTGATATCAAAGGCCTTTAAAAGCACAAGCATTTTTTATGCTAAGACAAGAGAATTTTACAAGTGGCATTAGAGTGACTAGCTACAGGCCCTCAAAACTTCTATCAGATGGGCAGATATTCTCTCTTCCTTAGCAATTATATGCCTTATGAGCTGAAGAGCCATCCTCATCAATTGAGTCAATCAGCTCTGTGATTAGATCATTTTTTGAGAGAAGTCCTGGTTAACAAATCCAAAGTGTTATCCTAACTGTTCCCCAGCTTGCCTCAGTACCTCTTCCATGAGCTGCCCTCTCTTCAGTCACCCAGCACAGCATCTGGGTGTAGGAAAGGAGAGCCTGATGTTCAAGCACATAAACAGATCTAAAATGAGGAATCTTACATTTGATCGGTGACAACTACACTGCCATTGCTTCCTGCATACACACACTTACAGTCCCATAGCCTTACCTTGTACCCAATTCTGCCAACAAAAATGCCAGGAGATGTTTTGGCTGACGATGTAATCTAAAAATAAAAGTAAGGATATCTTTAACCTCTGTCCTCCAGAGAAATTTGATACCTATATAGAAATGGCAGGCTAAAATGATCTTTAATTATCAAATTTAAAAGGGCAGTGCCAGAGGATCTGTACCAAACAGCAGAGGCAGACAATGAACTGAGGACACAGGAAAGTTGAACACACATGCACACACACACCATAATTAGAGAGTAATTACTGAAATTAAGTTGAAAGCAAGTTTTTTTTATATCTCAGAGTTGCCACTCAACCCCTTTGCCATCCTCAGTGCTCTGCAAAAAGCATTGATAGCAACCCCTCAAATTTTACTGCAGTGTATCATCCAGATACTCAGTATGTTTGTCTGGACACCTACAAAACAAACCAGGTGTGTGCTCCTAGAAGTGCCCACAATGAACAGAAGTAATTAAGACAGAGAAGCGTAGGAAAAACAATACTGAACTCCATGGCATTTATCAAGAGAACAGTACTTGCAGTTTATCTCAAAATTAGAAGGAATATTCATCCCTGTTCCTGTATCCAAAGCCTTGCAGATAAACACCATTGGAGACCCAACTACAAACTTGCTACAAGTGAACAGGTTTTGTTTTAGTCCACAAAAAATTCATGAAGCAAGCCTATCAGGCTGGTAATTAAAGTACAAAGTAAGAAATTCTATCACCTTCATAAATACTGTACCAAGAAAAATAGAGGAAAAAAGAGGAAACGAACAGCATGCGAAAATAGCTTTCACTTTGGTCTGTCATTTGTCAAAAGGCACATATTCAATAGCCAACAGCACAGAAAATTCTACTATTCTTGACAAATGTTAAGAGTAACACTTACAATTTGCAGATATCTGTAAAGTTGACAAAGGATGTTTTCTTGGTCCCTACTCTCACCACCTGCGGAGGCTTCATGACAAATTTCCTTTTTTCTCCAGCTACCATATCTGGGTTTTTTTCCCGCATGATGTTAAACACTCTATTGAGCAACTGCAAAAACAAGCAAATCATCATTCAAGACACACGAGATACTCACACTGCAGTACATCACTTCTAAAATCCTGAGATAGCATTAACAATATTAGACCAAATTCACCCATGAGCATCTCCCTGAAAGCTTCTGAGCACACTTTTAAAATGTTCTGATAAATGCAAAGACTGAAAGATGCTTTCACAGGAGTTTACTTTATAACCTCCAGGTACCCCAGCCTGCTTGCAAAAGTCACTTTAAATATCATTAACACAGCCCCATACAAAAGTTAACTGTGACAAAAGATGCTCTTTCTGTTACTTTTGTGTTCACATGCCTCTGAGTACAAGCCTTTAATTTTAAGTTGGATAGAGGACATATGAACATAAGGCTCTGCTCTGATGTAGCACATTAACACGAAAGATACTTTGAAAGCCTTTTAATATTACCTCATCATATGTGTAGTCCCTTTCTGAGCCTGCCCACGCAGGTCCCGACTGAAGGCTGAAAGAAATTCCATCATCTTTTTTGCTATCTTCATCCTCAAAAGCTGTAAAGAAAGTTGTATGGGATTCATTAAGAAAAAAAACATTTATTTAACCTTGAGTGCACACCATTTCTCAAAGGTACATCAACAGAAGATTTTGCTGAGATGTGAAATCTCTGTTCTGGCTAGAATGGTTATCAGCACTTACTGTGGATTTAGGCTCCTTCTGTAGAACATTTTTCTGATAATTGTGACAGTGATAAGAGTAACAGAATTAATTTTTAGAATAAAAGATACCCAAACAAGTTATTCACCCACGGAACGGCCTTTCCAGTTTCAAAACCTCCCTAACTACATTATACTTTTACCTTCATCCTTTTCTAATATTTCATCTTCATCTGGAAACTTCACAAACTTTTTCTTCTTCTTCTTATTGCCCAGCATGATGTCAAGGTCATCTTCAGGTTCTACCACCTCTGGCACATCTCCCTCAATTTTTAATTCCTACCAAAAAAAAAATTAAGACTGCAGCATCCAGTATTAAAGATAAATCATCACTGCACAGCATTAAAAACCATCTAGTATAGTGTGCTACCAGTATAAGCATTAGCATTATCTACCACAGTCCTGAAACATACAGAAAAGAACAGAAACTAAAGTTTGTTGAGGAGAGCCTGCACTAAAACACATGAAACAGAGACACATTTTTAAATTGTCAAGCTGAGCTACCATGAAGAACACGCACCTAACACAAACCAGTTCTGTATTGAAACTGTATCTACTCTATGCTACTTCCTTTGGAATACAGTTTCCTTGCAGATAAATGCAGACGAGAAACTCCATGTTAACACTGGCTGGTCAGAAACAAGGTAACACTGTATTTCATTAAAGGCAGCAACCACATTAGGGTGCAGGGGAAAAAAAAAACCCTACGTGCCATGGAAACTACTGAGAAGCAAAGCTGTGCTACCTGCAGCAAGTCTAATTTATCACATCCCTTTCCTAGCTTTGTTACCACAATCCTTTCCTGGATGCAGGCATGTTCCTGCACTCACAGAGAACACACACAGCAAGCATTTGGGCTATTTGGGTCAGATCAGGGGGGCTTTTCCTCCTCAGAAGGCAAAATCCAATAGCAGGTCTACGTGTAACATAACATTTATCTGCCCTCTTGCTCTCTGGGCTTTCCAGTTACACCGACATGCGATACTAAACGATGACTTGGAGTAAAACTTGAGAAGAGTAAAAATATCTTGCACAGTTTCTGGAACACAGAACGGTAGCCAACCATTTCTAAAGAAAACATGAGAGTAAAAACAGATTTCATAGCAGATAAACACCCTTTATTTGAAGAGTGGCCTTTAGAGGACTGTTCTGTGCATTGCTTCTGACGTCATCTATCTTCCTCTCACCTCAGAGGGGAGCTAACCTTGGTGATACTCAACCCTTCCTGCAAGTCACAGAATTACTGCCTTACTGCAAATATGTCAGATTTTCTCGTTTCCAGACAAGATGTCTTTGTGCACTAACATATTCAGCAGAACTACTACACAGGAAGGACAAAGTGAAACTCTTATTAACTGCACCAAGACAAGATGTCAGATTGGAAACAGCTCCTCTACAGACAATCCCCAGAAAAATGAAAGCAAGGAGGTTTCTGGCAATAGACAAGATGGCCTGGTCATGAAAACAAACCTTTACACCTTCTTCTGCTTCATCTATATCAAATATCTTCTTTGGCTTCTTCTTCTTTTTCTTTTGATTGAAGAAGTTCAAATCATCCAAGTCATCTGTTGCATCTAACAACAAACGATTGGCAAAGGTACAGATGTTAGCAACCACAGCAACAGTTCAGACTTTATGGTTTCCACTTCACATCCAAAGTCTTCAAAACATGACAGCAAGACACAAACAGTAACCTGTAGCTCCTACAGATATCCTTCATGTTTTAGGAGAAGTCATTCTCATCTATCCCTAGACACTGCAAGAGCTGTCTTACAATTCCTGTATCTTATAACTGCATTTTCTTATTTTCAAGTGTTGAATTTTTCTGTTATGCAAGAGAAACTAGTTACTTCTGAAATTATGTTGGAAACACTGAAAAGCTAAAAGAAAACTGCAGGAGAAAAGCATAGTTTCTTTGGTTGACAGTTGGAACCAATCTTAACAAGAAAAAAAAATAATGGATTTAAGTTAATAGCATTCCTTTACTCAAGTCATCTTGAAATGGCATTGGTCTCAAATTAAAGGCCAAGTCATACACACACACAAACTTATTTCCACAAAAGATTATGAGTAACAATCTTGCTGTTGCATTCACAGCTGCCCAAAAACTAGAAATCCTTTTAACCGTATCTCTATTATTCACATCACAGCTTAATTGGAGAAATATTGCAACAACTGCATTCAGAATCATTACAACTGTTTTAGGGCTTCTTTTTCCATTGTATCACACAGTGGTTCTATTTGAGTCAAAAAAGCAGAATTAACATAAGCTGTATGTTTGTGGACATGGTTTCAGGTAGGAGAAGCAAATTAGGTTTCTCAAATAAGCAAGAGATTATTATTATTGACAAGCTCCTGAACTAGCATGATTTGTTACGATACCATGCTCTTGAAATGGGGTTTCTAGTCTCAAAATACAGAGGCACCCTACAGAGCTTATCTACACAGATTCATTTTACCTTTCTTCCTGCTGTCTTCTTCATCTGCTTCAACATCTTTGTCTTCTGCTGGCTCTGGTTCAACTTCTTTTGTTTCTGACTGCTGAGTCTCTTCTGTTTGTGTATCTGCTCCTTCCTCATCCAACATAAACGGCTTCTTCTTCCTCTTCTTCTTCTTGCTCATAGTAGGATCGAAAATCATCTATAAAAGTCAAGAGTTCATTAGCAATATAATGACCTGGCATCACCTGGCATTTAGCATTTCTACAAACTTCAAGCTTCCCTCCACATTCCTTATGTTAACTGAACTGTCCTTCAGCTTCCATCTCAATCTGGGATTTTTCTGTACCTGCAACAATGTAATACAAATTAACTGACTCAAAAATTGAGCTTCTGTAAAAATACAACTGATCTTCTTCCCAGGCATAACTAAAAAGAGGATTTAGAAGGGAGAGAAAGAAAAGGTTAGAATACCACTCAACAGCTTCAACTTCTGCTGCTCTTCCCCACCACAGCTAGGATTCCTCAAGTTTCCTGTTACCTATGTCCCAGTTCAGCTGAAAATATATTACAGCTGTGAACCTTTCAGATCAGAAACTTCTCCATTTCACTGTCATTATGAACTCCGATACCGAAGTAAGGCCACGTGAAGCAACTGCTGTGCCATTCAGCACTACACACACACAAGATTAAGAACACCCATCACACTGAGCACAGTAATTTCCAGATACGTTAACAGGCAAAACTTACCAACAACTCTCTTCACAAGAACGTTCTGGCCTAGGGAGAACCCTACAAGATCTGATGCTACAGCCTGTGTCAGCTCAATACTAGGAAAAAGCAAAGGTCTCACCTCCAAGCTGTTGAGGAGTCCCTCAGCCAACAAAGCAGCTTGCTTCAGCTAGTCACTAAGCCAAGAATGATTTTTAACCTACTCATCATCTGGATACCTCAGACAATCAGCACAAGTTCTTCAGTTTTCCAACACAGGATTGCTTCCTGCTATAATTCATGTTTTTGACATTGTAGCTATTGGTCAAGTTTGTGACAGGTCTGGCCACCTTTCCCACACCACAGTGTATACATAGATGTTCAGACATATTTAATACTTCAAGCAACGGCAGATACCTAAGAAAAACTGGAGAAAGGGTCTCATTATCTAATAGTTGAAAAATGTTTCTTAATTTAGGTAAAATTTAGGATCACGAATACTCCTCTTTCAGAAAAACAACTATTTCAAACGAGAAATTCTCCTACTACACCCTCCAAGGTTTTCTTTCCATAAAGCAATCTTTTCCTCGTACTTTTCATTCTCCTACACATGATGCTCTTGATATACACATGATATTCTTCTGATTGAAGATACATCTCATAAAGGCTCTGAACTGAGACTGAGATGCAGTACACAGCACCCATGTAAATGCCCACAGAAGCCTGAGGCTTTCAGACTGCTGCAGTGCGCCTTTAGTTGTACACAGCGTGCTTAGAATGCTTTCTTTCTAGAAAAGCCATTTTTTTTCTTCCTGTTGGCTGCCTTTCCTCTCAGGCACATGTATGAATCATGCTCTCACAGGGCAGAGCACTCAACGTGCACAACTGCTTACACTGTTTGCTTCTCTTGTAACTTCTCAGGATGCTGACACAGGAAAGCTGCCTGCATAGGCAAGGGTGTACAGCCTTAGGAACAACCAAGCCAACACCACTTTCAAGATTAAGACTCCTCTGAACGCTGCAACTTTGAGAGACTCCAGACTTATCTTCTAGATCTTTTGCACAAAGCTGCAGGAATAAGATGATTAAATCAAGTGTAACTGCAAAGCAGAAATTGCTCCACATAGAGCAAATCACTCTTCCCTTTCCTAAGGACAAAAGGACACCTCTCATCCTGAACTGCTGTAGGATATCTCTTGTCTCCACAAAGACTGAGTACATATTCAGTAGTACACTGAACTAAGGACAGCTTTTAGACTCTGGAGACTGTTTTAATGCTGAAAAAATCTTTTGAGCAGAGGTGTGTGGCTCTTCAGCTGGCCTTCTGCAGAGGTGCATGGCTCCAACAGCCCACGTGGTTCTACAGGGACACCATACCCAATTCCTGCACCCTTCAGCCTAGTCACACCAGGCTAACTGCTCTGAGGAAACTGAATACAGGAGCTGGACATCCTGAGAAGGACATCCGTGCCTGAACTATTTTTGATCATCAAGAACTTATGTAAGAACTAAGCAGGACTCTTAAGTCACACATGACTTAAAAAAAACATGATATGAAATAACCAACCTGCTAACCAGGCTTTCTGCCTTCCTGGGCTAGAAACATCAGGAATTTCTTCGTACTTTTTCTCTGTTCAGTACATTTGATTAATCAAAGTGTTATGATACCATCTAAGCATGAAAATGACTGGAAAAGTTGTGGGCCCACTGAAGAGACTGTAGCCTCCAGGCTAAGCACACCAAAGCCTATGCTTTTACTACATAGAAATGAGAAACTGCCATCCTACTTCAGCTCTCAGAGCCAAATTCCCATATGGATTTTCATCTTCTGTAGACCACAGTTTACAGAAATCAAGTGAGTAAAAGATAAGGAAAGATATATAAAAAATTAGAGCTTCAAGTCCAATTCCCAAGACAGAAACCCACATCACCCCAAATTGCTGCAATAGTGGCACTTGCTGGGGATTCTACCAGAGGTCACAATCCCATTTCATCAGTCTGAATAAACACAGGCACGTCCACAAAACATAGACCAAGGCAGTACACTACTGCACTGTTCTCTGTGATAGAATCCTAAGTTATTTATGACTAATCAACACCTAAACCCTGCAGCTGCTCAAAAGAAAGCATTCTCCAGCATTATTTCTTTGGAGCTTATTAAAAAGCGCAAGAAAACCTTTCAGTTATCATCTAGTAGGATTTTAGATACATAATTGGATTTCTCATTAGATAATTACAGGTTAACAACCTGCGCATCACTTGCAGGTTTAGAATTCTGCTCCTCACAAGCAGGACGTGTGCTGTCCCTCCTCTGCCACTCCTGGGCAGCACTCAGACAAGAGCTGGTTCTACCAGGCAGTTTCCCTTCTGTAATGGTCTGAAAATTTCAAACTGTGGTGCAGTGCAACTGCCCATACTTGGAAGAACTCTGTGATGCAAACCAGAAAAAGAATTCTAACACTTACACTATAGATCTGCCTTTTGTGTATCTTCTTCCTCAGCAGCTTTAAAAAACAAAACACAACTATCACCTTAAAAGCTTACCAATAACAGGTGACTTGGCTCCTAGCAGCCACATACAGAGAAGTTATGGGTGCACTCACTCTCAAACACACTATCCAGAAGATCTACAGTGACAGCTCAGCTAGCTACTACCACTTTCATTCTGTTAGCCTGCAAGATGAAGCAAACCGGAAATGCAACTTAACTACACTGATCTCACCTTAGTGTCAGAACAAATGCACTTATGACAGAAAACAGCTGAGGTAATGGTCTTAATTTCTGGAATCAGAGCACTGTCTTCACATAAGCACACAATTAGATATAAAAATGCCGGACATTCTTTCACAGCAGCTGAATAACCAGTCTCAGCTACCATTAAAGTAGCTTGTAATTACAATGCTTGCTGTTTATTATGTCAGAGAAGTTATGAGTTGCCCGTCTCCAAGGCTAGAGTGAGCATACTTTGCTCAGAAATGAGCCACAGACATATCTGAACCAACACCAAAGAAAAATGACCAAAGCAGCTGTCTCATGGATTCTGTCAGCGCAGTTTCCCCCTGGGCACATCTTCCGTCAGGGTGCTCACAGCTTCATACGTGGAAAGCTTTCTTTTTCCCATGAGAGAGACTGAAACGAGGTTACCAATGGCTCCAGCTACAACATTTGAAAGACTTCTCGGAGGCAGCTGCACCCGCTCCCTGAAAGCATTTGGACAACCGCCTGGTATCACTTGCTAGGACGCACCCATTGAGCTGTCAGGGATGAAAGACGAGATATTAAAGCTCCAAAAAGAGATAAATACTGAAGCGAAGCGCTATCGCCAAAGGAGCACGAGGCGCCCTGGGGACGCGATGCCGGCACGTCTCCTTCTCCCCGGCCCCGCCGTGGGGGATACGAGCACGGCTCGGGGAGGCGCGGAGCTGCACCGCGAGGAGAGGCCCCGAGGACCCCGAGAAAGGCCCTGAGGACCCCGCGAGAGGCCGAGGTCCCGCCGCCCAACCCCGGCCCAGCCCCGGGGTGGAGGCCTCGCTGTGGCCGCCGCAGGCCTCGGGCCCACGCTCCCACATGGCGGCGGCCCCGGCCGCGAAACGGCGCAACCCTCGGGCTCGGCACCCTCCCCGACGGCGTCCAGCCTCACCTCGTCGCCCGACATGGCTGCGGCCGGGCACGGAACGGGTGATCGGATGAGGAGCGGCGGGGCTCAGGGACGCTGCCGGCCGTTGCCCGCGACCGCCGCGCTCGCCTCTTGCATCAGCGCTCCCCTCCCCCGCAGCGCGCATGCGCACCCCGCCGCGGTGTCTGCCGGGAGCTGCGCGTGCGCCGTCGGGTGGCGCGCGGGCTGTGAGGCCGCCCGGCGCCTCAGGAAAGCTTCCGGCTCGGCCTGCCTGCTGGGCCCTGCCGGGACGAACGGCCGCGTCTCATCGACCCCTTGTCACTGCGTATCGTTTACACACACTGAGGTCGTCCTCAGCCTTCTGAATTTAGCAGTCCCAGCTCACGGCTTCACCTCGCATGAGGTGCTCCCCAGCCCCTCATTTCTACCCCGTTCCATTTCCCCTCTAATAGCTAATGGAAGGATTTGCTGTCCACACACGAAGCCACAAAGTACGCCTCAGTGTTCTGTTTCCCAACCAGCTCTGAAATTAAAAGGTCATCGATTTCATGCCAGATTTGTGCTAAAGCAGACAGAACCATCAGCACAAACGTTATTACAGGATTTTTACATTTCAGTGTTTCCAGACCATTTATTTTCTCTCGTCCCATAACTTCCCATTACACGGTGTAAACTTGTACCATTCCTTTTTACATTAGCTAGAGATTACGCACGCTGCATCATTTAACTTTTTCATCAGCTACAAGAAAAGACAGGCGGCCATCGCATATCTTCTGCCTTCCTTTCACCCACTTTTCTGCTTGCCTCACTTGGAAATGATAACACATAGCAAAGCCATCCATCTGGAGACACTACCAGAACAGGAATCAGTTTTAGTTTTTCCCAGCAAAACTAAAATATATATATATATTTCTAAGAAATTCCTAAAAGCCAACTTGAAAATATGACTTTTCTTTCCTGCTATCACCTTTCTGGAAATTTGCAGCATTCATGTCATTGTCACTTCTCATCATATGTCAGGGATAGTGTGGATTTTACACTTATTCCGAGACACGATAGCTATATCTTATATCACCTCAAATCATATTTGTCTAAGCTGTTCTAAAAACCACGAGGGACAGAGGTTCTCCCTGCAGCCAGTTCGAGAGCCTGACAAATCTCATCCTGGCTGCTGCCAGTTAATGGGATGCCTGTTGCAGTGTCCCCCGAGGACACTGAGGGTCACTGTTCTCCATGTGAGAGCCCATAGTCCTTAGGAATACTGCTATGCCCTTTCCTTTCTTGTCCCAGCAGTCTTCTTTTCTGAAAGCTACACATCCAGCCCCTCCAGCCCTTTTTCTGAGGTCTTTTTTTTTTTTTCTCCCCCCCCATTTTCATTTATATCTTCTTCACCCTACTTACTTATATACATATTTCTTACTCCCAGTACTGGACATAATATTTATGTCTGGCTCCTTGGCAGTATGAAATAGAGCAGGATAATTACTCCCAATTAATAAATCCCAGAATAAAGTTCACTTCTTTCTTTGTCAATAATACTTGATGAGCAATTGTAACCTAAAGGTTGGGCTGCCTAATGAGTAATATATGACATATTGTTGAGTACATACAGAATATCTAATATTTGGGAAATGCCAGAGGAGAAGCTAGTAGCAACTGCTAGAAATGCTGTGCTGGAACTATGACCTGATCTTCAGATAGCAACCAAAGAGGGAGATGCTGTCTTTGAAGCTCCTGGCTGCAGACACTGTAATTGTAACATCAGAGGCATACCTGGGAGATAGCCTTACACTGATTTCTTTTCACCTCCTATGCTGAAAGACCATTCAGGAAGGAGTGCTTTCCTGTTCCACTCTCTTTTTTGCTTTTGTTGTGAAATAAATAGGTTTGAAAAAAATCAAGCCTACATCAGTTGTAATTAGTTGTTACCAGCATCAACTGTTGTCCAAGAACGGCTGGAACAAGTGTCTTTGATCTAATACTGGAGGAAAAAAATACAAAAGCCTGCATGAGTTTTGATGAGAAAAGCTCACTCTGAGTTCAAAAGATTGTGGAAACACCCAGATAAAAACTTTTTTTTTTTCCTTTCTTATTTTGTCAATAAGAAGCAATCATGACATTTTAAGAACGAGCTGCGTGATGCAGCGTATCAAATGCAATTTAAACTTCACTAAGTAAATTCATATACTTAAAACTCAGAAACAGAGTGGACTGGAAGTGCACTTTACAGTTGTAGTCCAAGAGTGATTGGCAGTCAGTCTGGGATGATTAAACTTCATATGTGGCCCTGATCTTGGAGGATGGCACAGTGTAAATCACAGTCATGTGAAATACACTTTTAGAGGCTGTGAATGTTGTCCCTACACACCCTGCAAAAAGACATATTAAATCCTGAGTGTTAAAGCTCCCTGTGATGTTAAAGCCACGCTTTTATACAGTGCCAAAAACTATTATCTAGTATAGAAATGAAGACCATTGGATTGTACATGGCTATTTCAATCTTAGCAGTGTTTGCATGCTTTCTGGTGGAGCAAAAGGAACAATTTTGTTCTGGACATGGTTAGGTGATAGTTAAAGATCACTTTCTGTACAGAGTGAAGTTAATTCCTCTAAGTGTTGCTATAAATCTAAGCACAATTTAAGGCTTATATGAAAACTGAATTTTAAAGTAGATTTACATTTTGGATAAGTCCATTTTTTCAGAGTTTGTGCCTAACACTAAATTCTGCTATCAGTAAATAACTTCCTTTTAAAATGCCTAAACTAAAGACAATCACAGAGTGAATATTGTTAACCACTAGGCTTAAGCTCACTGACACAGGCTTAACTACTGCCTTTTATGTAAGCTGTCTACAAGATAGGACTGTATTTCTATTTCCACTCCAAAGAATGAAACAGGAGGGGTTCCTTGGATTTCAGATACTCTGATGCACAACAGCATTGAAGAGGGAAACCTGGAGCAAACAGCTTTGAGCCCTCAGGAGAAGCGTGGAGAATGGATGAAGTACGTTTAGGGGAGAAAATAGTCATATAGAAAATGAAAGCTTTCTGGCAAAGTAGGACAGAAGACCTCTCTGTGAAAGCATCAGACAGGGGAAGCCTGCAGAACTTAATCAGAGCCTGAGGCTGAGGACAGAGATCTGTGTCACATACCAGAGCCGAGACAATAGGGACAGGTGATTTGGGTCTGCTTGTGCAGAGAAGAAACAGCCAAAATGTCTTGAGGGCTTGCTTTTACAACACACATATTTCACCACTGCTTTGGGGAAAAAAAAAAAAAAAAGAAAAAAAAATTGAAAATAACTTCCAAAGCATGGTTAAATTCTTCACAAGGCGGTGAAAAGTGCATAATTGGCCTGAATAAAAATCTACCTTAGACTCCAGAAATGACTCTGCACTGTTGCCAACTAGAGTAAAGAGCAGAATCATTCTCAATCTATCTAAGCAGCGAAGGGAATATTACGCTGGACTACAGCCATATGAGAGTTCACACACAGTCAGAGGTCTGAAACTTTTGGCAGAATTTTAAACAGTGGTTTTAGACACGTGGTTTTGGACAGTTTCGGGCAGAGACACAGGCAGCAGACAAAAGAGGGTGAAAGTTATTGTCCAAAGTTTAACTTGGTGGTAACTGACAGACTCAGCAGAACAATAAGCCAAAGGCTGAGGTCTTAAAGTGCCTTGGTTAAAATGTTTTCCTGCAGGAAAGGTGCTGTCCCTAAAACAGGGCCTTACTCTGGCAGATGGGATCTCAGCAATGTGAACCATTTCTTCCCATCGTGGTGCTCTTTTGCGACTTGTCGGCCGTCTCTGCAGGGCAGAGCAGTGGGGAGGAAGGTGGCTGCCACCCCGCTGGTGTTGTTTCCTTCCTGGACTGGGCTGTTAGCTGAACCTTTCCCAATATCCAATCCCAAATCACTTGTGAGCCAGGAAATACAACTAATCATTTCTCCCTTCAACCTCAAAAAGCAACGGCTGAGAAATCTCCTCCAAACGTCCAACTTTCTCCTGCAGACCCCCGTGTCCGTTTAACATCGAATGCTAAATAACCCTGACCTCCCTCGCGAATCCTTCGGAACACCACTTATCGCCCTCTCCACAATTCTTTGAGTACAACCACCCACCCAGCTCCTTACACCCGTCCCACCCCCACCGCTCCACCCACGGCCAGGACGCCGCGCAGAACGGCCTCAGACGCTGCGCAGGCTCCGCCCGCCCCTCCCCGCCGGCTTCTGTCGCTACGCTGCGCCGCCAGGGGGCGCCAGAGCTACGGCCGTGGCGAGGAGGCGGCGGGCCGTGGCGCGCATGCGCAGCGCTGGGTCGGAGGGACCTGTTGGAGCGGGGATCGGTTCCCGTTGGGAAGCTGATAAAGTCGCGTGTAGGTTTAACCACACCGTTCTGGGTTAGAAGAGGGGGCAAGGCGAAGCCTCACTCCCTTGCTTGTCTCCAGCTCCTGTGCAGAGCTCCTGAGCAACCCGTGAACCAGAGGGTGATAAAGCCACAGAATCACAGCATGGTTGAGTTGGGAGAGACCTCACAGCCCCCCCAGCTCCACCCCTGCCACGGCCTGGCTGTCCCACACCAGATCAGGCTGCCCGGCCTTGTCTTGAACTCCTCCAAACCCTAAGGCACATGCTGTAGTCCCTGCTATTGCTTTGCATAAGAAAAGTCACGAATAAATCCCCTCTGGAATGAAGTAATATGGAGGCAGAGGTTTTGTTGGGTGCTGCTAACAAAATAAAAGAGGGTGCACATGGAAACCTCTGGACTTAAAAAAGGCAACCGGGAATTTGAACAGAGAGCCTTGACAAGCCTGGGGCATGGCTGAGAAAGAGCAAGTAAGCAAGGCTTGGTCCTCTCAGCCAAAAACCTGGGTCATGTTGGATTCCTCCAGTATTCATAGGAGCAGAGGACTCAGCACCTTTCTTTGTACATCTGCAAAATTGCATCAGTACTACCTGTCTCCATCAGCTTTGCTTCCTCTTAACAGAATCCACCTGGAAGGCAGTCACATTTGCAGAGGTGCCACTATCTTGACCAAAGGCCTTCCTGCACTTGAGGGCTAATTTGGAGCAAAAACATTTAAAGTGTCATTGTTATCATTCTTGAGTTGCATCTGACTCTGGAAAAGTAGTCAGCTCATAGAATTATCACACATAGCACGATGTGAACACACTTTAAACTGCATCTGTAAAAAAGAGTAAATCCTAACAACTGCCAGAGAAGGTTCTGTTCCATGTCTACATTTCAAAAAGTTGCATGTGGGTAAAAATGTCAAGGGTATAAAAGGATGGATCTAAGACCATAAACAACCTTTTCTGGATTTGTTGGAAATGCCCCCTTCTGTCTCAGGTTTTCATCAGGCAAATAAAAGAAGAAAATGAATGTACAGGAGCATATGGTTTCAGTTATTTTCTCATAATAACCCCTAAGCTGAAAGTCGATACAGACATATTAGCAATAATTGACAGAATCAAGGAGCATCTTGATTCTGACATTCAGACAACAGCCTTGGAAAAAGAAGAAAGCGGTTAGATCCAGTTCTAAATTGTTGCATGGGTACAGATGTCCTTGTTGCCGAAACAGCAACTTGTTTTGCTGTTGCATACATTTTTAAATGATTGATTTTTTCTAAAGAAGACAAAATTTGAGTGGGTTTTAGAAACCCATTTCAAGCAATTCACCATCTCACGCTAAGACCACTAAATAAGCTGTCTTCCCATTGTGCCTGTGGCTGCAGTAGAAAATCTGTTGGGACAAATGTGTCAGTAAGAGTTGGTAATGGACATCATCTTAAGCTGTGCAAACAGAAGGACGATAGAAAAACCAGAAGGTATGGGAAAAAAAGCACTTCGATATTATTTTAATTAGTGCATTATTCTGCAAGACGGGAAGGGTTTTCAAACCTTGGAGTGGTCAACTATGTTGTGCTGTGCAACTCATACACATCCCTAGCGGGGATTTCTCGGTAATCACAGTTGGAAAGTTGGAGCCCTGGAATTTGTCGTAGCTTTCCTCCTGGGTATGGAATAAGTACTGCTACTAAAACTAACAATACTATTCTAATAACCAAAGATATAAAGCTGTGCTCTCATCAGACATCCTGAGTGTTCACCTGGAGGCCTTCAGTTAACTTCCATCAGTCTGGTAGTTGAGATCTGTTTTGACTCTCAATTACAGAAAGTCCAAATAGTATTTGAGTTCTTGACCTTATTTTGAAATGCTCATATAACAGCAGCAAGCTGGAAGTACTCTTCCCTTGCAAGACGAGAAAAACTATTCGATCATAAAGATTGCTGTCTCTGGATGACCCAAAGATGGGCTGGATGCATTCATTTTAAAGAAGTATCTTACCTAAAGGATGACATCAATTCCACAGTGAGGATCAGAGCCGTTCAGTGAGTTACAGTCATATCTTTTTCCAGACTTTTGTGCTTTGTCAGTCACTGTCATGGATGATCAAAAGAACTTTTTTGACTTCCTACAGCATCACAACATCTAAAGCAGACAATTAAATAGACCGTCTACTTCCCACAATAAACATAGCTGGTCCTGGGTGCAAATAATGCTGCCTTTGCTAGGCAGTTATTGCCAATGGAAAGCAAGGAAGGATTATATCAGTGCTTTTCCATGTGGTTACACAACCCACATCAGTTCCTGAACCTAAATCACTGCTTGCCTTGCTCTTGGTCCATTAGAAGAGCAGAGCCATAAGGAGACACCGGGTTCTGAGGCACAGATGGCACTGAGGCTGATGAAAAGCTTTCAGATTTCTCTGCAGAAGCAGCAGCAGCACATCATTTTCCTGGCTTCATAATCGAGTTTGGCCTTTGTTCTCTTTGCAATAAGAAGGAAATTACCCATAAACCATGAGAGACGTCTGTTTCCCAGCAGAGTGCACAAACAGAGCAGGAGCATCACAAAGCAGCCAACAAGATGTGACCAGAAGGCAGCTCTGTCCCCTGTGAGGGAAGAGGTGCTCAGGCTGTGGGAAAGCTGATGGTCTACATTTTGTTTCTTCTTCTAGATGACAGAGTTGAACCCTGATCACCACTTCTTCAGCATACATCCAAGCTATGGAGCTGCCTATAGGCTGCAGGGTGCTCTATGGATTCCTTCTGAACTGTTCTGCACTGCACAAAACACTGAAACCATCCAAGCAGGCACGATTGTTCTTGGGTCTCTGGGGAGATGACTTTTACCATCATCCTTCTCTCATTCATTCTGGCTCAGCCAGCACTGAGGATCTTGGTACTGTGTGTGTGCCTGATGCAGAAATAAGGATATGGGAACATTCACTAGTGGAACTGGGCTTAGAAAAGGTTCTGGCTTTTCATTTTACCCCAGGCAATGAGAACATATTAAGTACACAGTTCCTATTAATTCAGACACTTGAATATCATTGGTAGTTCAGGCCCATGCTTCTGTGCTCTCTCCTTGCTACCACTTTGTCTGTAGAAGTTTAGAAGAGAGCCTGTTCCTAAACTCGTCTGTAGGTTGTGCTTATCCTTGTAGGACATGCTGGTGCTATACAGCTGTTACAACAAATGCACCAAGGAGGTCAGCCTTCTGTGAGAAGGAGCTCCAACGAATGGGCAGTGGTTAAAAAAAAAAAAAAAGGGAAAAAAAAACTGAGGCAATCCAAGAAGTCAGATGGATCTGAATTCTAGGAACTTGTGATGAAAATGTGAAAAATAGGTTTGTCAAACAGCCAGTTGGTTCAGCTATGCAATGCAACAAGATAAATGCATCTCAAGCGAAGATCAAGCATGGCTTTCTTGACAAACAATCTTTTGGGATCGCTAACTGCATAAAATTGCCCTAAAAGCTTTAATTTCTGGCCAATGTGTCTTTGAGATGCTAAAAAAGATGAAAAATGTGTTGGACCCAGAACCCTGCCTCTTTCTTAGAAAAGACTTGAGAAGAAGTGTACAAAGATTATTTACACTCTGAGCATGCAGACCATAGCTATGGTTACAATTTGGCATAAGAAAAACAATACTTGATTAGATCCAGACATGGCCAAGTTGCTAAACACTTTGACAGTGTGCTAATCTTTGGAAAACTGACAGCAATTGGATTGCCTGCTATCACCAGAGATTCGTGTCTGCAGAAACTGAAAAACTGGAGGGATTTTTACGGGAGTCAGTGTTTTTTTTGGAGGGGGGAAGTGAAAACTTCCCAAAACACTCTCTGTAAGGACAGTCAGAGCTGTGTTTGCTCTGTTAAGCACACATCTCTGTCAAACCAAATTTCAGCACCAAATACACTTTTTCTTGGGGAATATTTGGGCTACTTAAGCACATTTGCATTTGTCTTGAGCTGGGAGGTAATGATCTCCAACCAAGTGCACGATGGGGTGCTCCTACAGCTGTAATCACATGGTGGTGGTAGCACGAATTGTAGATGCCATTCTGCTTCTTCATGCTGGAACGTGGAATGCCATAGGCATCCCTGTATCACATTTCTCATCTTCAGTTGTCTTCAGAGCAGCAGGTCCTGTGCAGTCACCTCAACAACAGGCAGTTTTACATAAGGGAAAGGCTTGAGCTGCTTCCCGGCTCCGGATGTTCACAGGAAACCTGAACCCATCTGCAGTAAGCGTAAGTGCTCCCTTTCTCCAGTCTGTGCTATCGTATGCATGTAAGTCCACTGAGCTTTGTATGTATGCAAGTCCAGAGCCCTGCTGAGCTCCAGAAGCAACCCTATGTCTGAGTAGACGTGGCAAGGCAGCATGGCTCTGGGTTGTGCTCCTCTGCAACGTCTACAGATGATTTACTGGTACCTAGTACAGTTGCTAGGAAAATATTCCACCTTACAGCAAGTTGCCAAACAGAAGGCTGATTACCAGTCACAAATGAGAATACTCAATAAAAATACAAATACAAATTAAAAAAAACAATTAGCAACATTCTTCTGGGAACTAGAAGAGCTACAAATACAGACCTAAATACAAAGCGGTTTCCAGCTCTTACTGGGTTCAGCACAGTGCTGCAGATCAGAAAAGAAACAGGTTGTGTGGGAAGGGGAACCAGGCCCTTCTGTTTCTGCATCTGCCAACAACACTGCAGTCCTCACAGTGCAGCTGTCTGAAAAAGCCCAGAGTGCCAAAAAGCACGTCTGAATTTTCCAACAAGTGTTTTTTTCGCGGTATAGCATGCCACAAAGTTCTTATCAATATATATACTTTTACTAAATACATTTCTGTATGATGAGCCAAGTGAGAAAGAAAACAGAAATTGCCCAAGATAGAAAAAAATGATCTCTGATCTCCTCAATCCTGAGCTATACCCATCTGAGAATACCTAAAATGTGCCTGGCGATTTATGAATTTCCCACTCCATACAATAGATTTTAACTTTTAGTATCATGTTAGCGTGAGGATTTAAGCACTGGAAAACTTTTCCATTCATTCATATCTGAGCCTTGAAAATGATAAAGCATCTTAGCTACCAAAACCTGCACTAAGTGGCAATGAGGGTTTCACTGTCTGAAATACTGCCTCTCACTCTATAAACACTCTCTGAAGCAAGTCCCACTGATGCTGAGTTCCTGAGTTACAGTGCAGCACTGCAGACCAAGGCCAGACTGAAGCTTTTCAGAAGGAAGGTGCTTTTTTTGAAATGCTCTGAAGTGAATTGGAGCAGAAGGCCAGTTTGAACTATCTCACATTTATATCGTCTTCACCTCTCCTCTGGAGAAAGGCTGAGGGAGCAGGGCTTGTTCAGCCTAGGGAAGAGAAGGCTGCAGGGGGACCTCAGTGCAGCCTTCCAGTAGCTAAAGGGGCCTATAGGAAGGATGGAGACCGACTTTCTACAGGGTCTGATAGCAAAAAGACGAGGAGGAATGGCTTTAAATTAAAAGAAGGGAGATTTAGGTTAGATGCAAGGAGGGAATTCTTTACCCAGAGGCGGTGAGGCCCTGGCATTTCTATCCAGAGCTGTGGGTGCCCCATCCCTGCAGGTGCCTGAGGCCATGGGTGGGCAACCTGATTTCATGGGGGGCAACCAGCCCATTTTGGGTTTGGAGCTCGATGATCCTTAAGGTCTCTTCCAACCCAAGATGTTCTATAGTTCTATGATATCCCTTTCCCCACAAAACTTACAGAGTGCACTAAACTGTCTTGGACTATTTCCCCTCAGCCTCATTCCATTTCAGAACACGCATTACCTGTTTTGTCACCACTGACATTATTTTTGCAGCCACTGTTCTGCCCTGATTGCACATTGTTCCCAACCACAGGTTGGAGAGCCCAGGGATCCCAGTGCTCCACGCTTCCCTGCTGCTCACAGACACACCAGTGAGTCTCCACCACGGAGGGGTTGTGCCTCTCTTCAGGAGCCTGCCTTCATGGTCTTCTAAGCTTGGTAGCAGTTGTCACCACAGTTCAGGTGGATGAGGCTAACACAGATTTTGCTGTAGCTCTGCAACTGAGCTGGGAGTCCCTGACTTGCTGAAAGATCTCACCAAGAAATTAGCTCGAGGCTTTTGGCTTTTGCAGGCAGCAGTCTTTAGCCCCAAAGTTATATAATAATGTTGTCAGGAGGGCAGAAAATTCCCCATCTATTGTTATAACTCCCTTTTTTCTAGAAGAAATTGACACTCTTCTGTTTCATGACTAAATTTATGGCTTCTATTATTGCCGCAGCAGTGAACAAACCAAACCACAATAAAAAACTGCATCCACGTGTAACAACACATACAGAGTTGCTACACATAAGATTGATTCCTTCTTGTTTGTGGCTTTTTCACAGCGTGTTCTCTGCAAACATGTAGGAAGACAATTCCTGCCCTGAGAGATGGAGGAATAAAGCTGCAGTGTCATTCTGACCATTTTCTCTTTGGAGATGCTTCCTGTGCTTTCAGCCATGTCTGGTCCAGGTCTGCTCCACACACACATAAATTCTTAAGTGCTGTTAGTAAGCTGAACTGATGGGTGCATTGCAGAGCCGCAGCTCAGGGGAATGTTTTGCAGAAGCTGAGACAGTTGCTGTGCTAATACAGCCCTTGGCCATTCCCAGGGCTCTGCATGCAGCCCCCCCAGCCCCTGTTCAGCCCAAGAGCTATCCTGCAGTCTGCTTGCTCCTCCTGGCCTTAGCAGGAAGAGTTCAGATAATTGCATTTTTGCACCGTACTGTGAAGTCTAGGAGATGTGAATCAAGTCACATTCTGTGAACAGGCAACAACCATTTTTCCTGGAAAGTCTGGAAGAAGTGTTCTGACATCACGAAATTGAAGGTTTCTTAATGAAGGCCATCTTGTTGCAAGAAACCTGAGTCTGAAATGAGAGTAGAGATTGTGTCCTGAATCACACAGCTCCCCAGAGAACTTCAGTTTGCAGGCAGGAAACAAATGCTCTCTAAAAGGTAAACTGATAGCATTTGTTCTTAAAAATGTAGCTCCTTTCTACACACTTGCCACCAATTTTAATTCTTCAATGCGAAAAATTGCAATTCTCTTACATAGCTACAGGACAGCCATGAGAACTCCCAGTGGTAGTCATCATCAGGTAATGAACCAGTACCTATTTTTTTTGTCAAACAAATGTTTTCACTTCATTTTGGTAACATCTTTGGCCACACAAAAAAAGCTGCTAAGGAAAACTGGTCAGTATTCTTCCAATATTATTAAATTTCTGATGACATCAGATGCGACCTCTTGTAGAGAACCTGCTTTAACAGGGGGGTTGGACTTGATCTCCATAAGCCCCTTCCAACCCCTGCAGTTCTGTGAAAGGCAGAAGCTTGGCCTATTTCCAAAGCAATGTTTTTGTCTGGAATAGGATCACATCAGTACATCAGTGCAACGCTCACCTTTGTATGTTTTCCTATGACTGAGTTAATTCAAACAGGGCACTTGCAATAACAAGTTCTGCTGATGATCTGTAATCAGAGTCACCAGCAAACCATGAAGATTAGTTCATGAAGTAGTTATCTGCACCACGACTGAAGCACTGCCTTTTTCTGTCCCAACGTGTCCTCTTTTTTCTCTGCGTTGTTAATAGATGTAATGTATGGAAGTTTCAGGGAGTGCTTTTGTGGATAACAGTGTAACAAGAAATGCATTTACACTGGGAAGCCAGACAACAGTAATTTTGGGTAGGGTATCAAGCTGACATCTGCTAAGCTACTGTTCAGTAGACCGCATGTATAAATTGTTGTAACTCTCTGCTTTAAGTATTTAACCAATGATGAAGGCACAATGATGCTTTAGCAAGAATCTCTGTGCTGAGGGATGAAGAGAAGCAGCACTCGCCATGGGCCAAGAGCATGAACATGCCAGTCACTGAGATGGGGTGATGAACACTTTGGGATAGCTTGCTTGCCAAACTACTTCAACCAACTCTGCAGGGAAACCAAGTCCTGAGACCAAAAACAAAACAAACAAATACACACACAAAGGATGCTTACTGCTGTTAAAGCAACATCTACAACTTTCCAAACATTTTCCATCTCCAAGTTTTCTTTTAGCCTTTGTCTCAGTTGTTAGTAGGTTACACAGTTATGAAATTTAGCTAACGCTTTCATTAGGTGCAGCATTTGATTCAGGGCTCTTTGAAATACCCTGAATTGTAATATTTTAAATAGGCACCTTATCAGTTCAGGCTGTTATTCTTAGAGAAAATACAGTTAGAGATCCCATTCTTTTTGACCGTTTTCTCTCTGTATCTCCTTACTTGGGAACTGATCTCCCTCGAGCTGGCAGATTTACAGACTCTCCCCTGCTGTCTGCCTTTCAGGAAAGCAGCTAGCAACCAGCTCCAGTTCTGCTGCTGTCATCCCCTTTGCCTCTGCTGTTCAGGCATCTCTTTTCCCAACACAAGAGACATTTTCTGCCTGTGTGGAAATCTACAGTGGCCTTCCCAGTGACAGAGGGTGCTGCTACCTTCCTTTTATGACTCCTTTAACTCGGGAGTAAACACTGAGTAACATTTTTCTTCTGGTTTACAGTTCTCTCTGACTTGGGGTTTGCCATTTTTCAACTTATTTGGAGTCAAAGAACCGGTTGCTCACCACAGGTTTGTGCACAGAGGTGAAGAACATCAGACTCCAGCTCCTGACAGGCACGAACCAGTTTGGTTTATCTTCTCAGCTCAGCCCTCACCGTGAGGGCACGATCCCTTTCACCATTCTCTAGTGCTGGTTTATTTTGCACTTATTAACAAGCAGCATTTTTCTGATTTAGGAATTCAATCACAACTGACCTGCACCTACACAGAAAAAGAAAAAAAAGAAGAGAAGAAGAGCAAGAAGGATGTGGTTTAAACTTGCCAAGGTTAGTTTTGAAATGAAACTCATATGGCTTCCCTGCAATGCTGTGGTAGCAACTCAGCATTTCCAGAAGCTCTGCTATGTTTTCACATTGTACTTCACTAGGTTCTTCCAAAAAAATTGCATGCTGTTGAGAATTGAAATAATCTTTTTTCCCCTAGGCAGTCAGAGTAAATCAGACCATTGCAGAGTTGCATCTTCCATAGAACTTGTGCAGGAAGAAAATTCAAGCTTTAGGATATTTTGCCTAGTCTGTCATTTAGTTGGAACCTGTACATCTTGCCACATGTGCCTGTTTACTCTTTCTTCTCATTTTGTGTTTCCATCATTGACACTGATTTTCTCTGCTATGGTTTTTATCAAGAAACACTGAAGACAGCAAAACAAACAACAGCAATACTCTTCCCAGAAATACATCCAAGGGTAGAACAATAGATTTCAATGCCCACTAAACAGAGACACTCTCAGGATGTCGGCTTCAACCTTCCCTCAAAGCAAACCAAAACCAAAGCTCAAATTGAGACTCCTAATTGCTCAGTCTCCCTTGCCAGGAGGTCCCTGGTCTGCAGGGAAACAAAATGATGGGGAAACAAAAGTAGCTCATTGAGTTTTCAAGACACGCTGTGATTTACTCACTTGGAATTTGAACTAGGAACAAAGATGCAGTCACGAAGATTACTCACAATGGTTTACAGCTAACCTTTCACAGAGGACACCACAATGCTCTCATGCCTGGCCACTTCGCAACAGACTCAGGAGCTCTCTGTGCAAATTATATCTCAAAAAGAGAGCAAGAAAACAGAGCAAGAAACAGAACAAAGCTTGTTTGCCTTTGGCTTTGCTTTTTACTATTTCTGAGGCTGATGAGAAGACCTCTCCCAGGCAGAATGTCCCCCCTGCAAGAAAAGAACATCTTATATAGATTTTCTCATACAAGGTCTTAGCTCAGTGCTTATTTCATTATTTAAGGATTAGTTACATTCATGCATTCACAACACTCATGTGTGTACAGTTACGATGAAACAGATGTCCATTTACTATCGGTTACATGAGCAAGGCTCATGTCTTTGACCCTACAAATGTGTTCTTTCCTGGCTGCATAGCTTGTCACGAGCATAACAGTGCTTCTTCAGAGCTGTACTCTGTTGATGGCCTGAGGTTTTAAGAATCAGGTCATCTTTACCATGCAGAGGCACAATGGCATGATGGTCACAAGTGTTTGTCAACAAGTAAAACACAGGACATCTTTGAGGAAAACGAGTTCTGCCATTTGCCTGGCGTGACAGCATTGTTCAGCTCCCATGACTGCGCAGTAGACTACTAAGATACAACATGCTGAAGCAAAATTCTCTTCTAATCAGACTCTGCCTCTACTTTTCATCATAACATTGGTTTAAGTTTAGGAACTAACCACCTGACATATACAGTAGCTCAAAATGTGCATAAACTGGACAAAGCCCAAAATCATACTCCACCAACTGGTGTGGGTAAGGTGATGGAGACAGTCTTCATTTGGTGATGTGACATTTGTGCATGGCCATCCAGAACGTGACTCATCTTTCACATTTCTGTCCCCACTGCTGAAACACACGACCCACCACCTCCCTGTGCCAACATCCACAGTTTGGTCTCCATAAATATTCAGCAAGCGTCGATGAGTATCACTGGGTGCCATTTTTTCCACATAGAGGAATTCAATCACATGCATTTGCTTCATGCACACTTCCCTGCTGGAAGCCATTTTGTCAGGCTGCATCTCTGCTTCCATCTCTCACACGGCAACAAAGTGTAATGGAATATTGGTGGAAAGGTCAACCTCTACTGCCATCCCACCTACATCCATCTCTGACGTCATGTGCCCACATCATAAAACAGGAGGCATTACTTTCAGAGCAGCCCTCATACTAAAAGTCTCTCTGTAGTTTCAGACTGGGACGCTAGGCTGCACAGCTTGGAGTACAATGGGCACTGCATGCCAAACTTATCATGTGAATACTGCAGTACAAAGCCAGGATTGCTGAGTTTTGCAATGTTCTTAGCCACTACTGTCTGCCTCCACGGGACTCCAAGGCACCTATCTCCAAGATCAGAAGACAAAACATGCAGCAAATGTTTTGCATGAAATGCACTGGGAGTGAACAACAGGCTTTGGAAGTGAATCTGACCCAATTTAGGAGACGAGTAACGCATCTTTAACCAACAAAGTGTTCTTCCAGGTGCACGGTTCAGCTTGAGCCTGCTCAATTCCTTCCCACTGTATTCAATTTCTGCAGGATTTCCTACTGACTTCATGCTAGCTTTGCACACATTACTCCACTGAGGCTGTGTCCCTGGAAGAAAAATATTGAATTGTTCCAGATGCTTTAATCCATAAACCTCAACAACTATAATTCCTCATCAAACCTTCCACTTCCCCAAGTCAATGTGTCAAGGCTGCATTCTCAACATATCTACATTTCTTTCCTGAAATTGGCCACGTTGACCTTCCACGGTATTTCATCTTAAGTAGAACATAACAAGAAGAGATTTTATTATAATGCATTATTATAATCTCTAATATTAAATAGGATCAAGCACCTCCTAGCATACAGTGGTAGCCCCAGCACTGTTTTAAAGTAGAAAAAGAAGGGTCACCTGTAAGGGGAAAGGTGAGAGAGGTAGAAGATGACACATGTACTCTAGACAGATAATTGTTTTTCTTTGACAAATAATGGCTCTTTCAGTCTTCAAAAGGAAGACTTCCAAAGAAAGATTGAAAAAGCACTCTTGGGAACTCTGTAGTGAGAGAAAGTCAGGAATAGGACTGTCAGCATTCCAGACAAATCAGAGGTTGGGAAGGCAGATGGTCCTCTGTCTTGAAATTATTTGATGTCACATACCACATCTGTAAGCACTCATGCAAAATTTTATTTATGAGATTATCCTGTTACCCTCCAGCAAAGTTTATTTTTCTCACTAAGTGCCATGTGCTGTTTTTTCAGATGTCTGTCCATGGGTCCTCAAAGCTAAGGGCTAAGAGACAGCTCTGTCTGCCACTCCACAGTGAAAACATATTCATCACATTGAGATTTTTACATTGAGGAACATTTATATATGCAAATAAAATAGTCAAACTGATCATGAATATTACAACAGAGTGTGTCTGCCCATTTCACATTTTCACATTCCAGTAGGAGCTATGAAGTTTGGATGTCTTCTCTAAAAGATCACAGAAAACTCCATCAGGTTTCTGGACAGTTTTTCAATTATGATTAAAAGAGCGCCCAATTCATCCTTTTGAATTTGAAGAAAATTTTCATTTGCTTGTAATGAAAGATTTCAAAAGCAAATGGTTCTTCAGACATTGACATATTTTCTTCTAACTGATAGGCTTTTAAAAGGTGTAAACAAGTCTGCATGAGGTTCCAATAACAACATAAGAATTCTTATTTATTGATAGAATGGTTCTAAATAGGAACCTTGATGTTTGACCTGAGCCAAAACTAAATGACTGTCGGCGCTCAGTCGAGTTAGAGAGCTCTCAGTTTCTTGTAGCATCAGAATAATTCTCAGAATCATTCTCTTTATTGTGTTCAACATCCATCTTATATACCATTCACTTACAAGCCAGAAATTCCCGTCCCTCTAATCAGTTAATTGGCCTAGCTTCTCCCTTACAACAGTGATAAAGGATGAGAGGTTTCTTAAGTGTGAGTGATAGGGTCTATCAAGGAGTCTGATAAACTCTTTGCTGACTGCTCACAGTTACATCTTCCCCCACATCTCCCCCTTCTTTGTTAATAAAAAAGGCACGGTTCATAGCTTCCTGTATCATTTTTGTATATGCTGCAACAAGCATGGAACACAAATTAAAACACAGAAAAAAGCAATACGACAAACTAACCCTATTTTTAACAAATTCTGTATCCATCCTGCAAAAACTCCTAAAGAGAACCCTGAATATATTCCACCCATCGTGGACCTGTTCCTTCATTCAGAGAAAAGCAGGTCTGCGCACAGGATTACTTCTTTCAGCGTAGCACTTCTTGCAGCATGAACTTTCTTTCAGCTTCTATGCAGCATGAGCTTCCTTTCAGCACTCTCAGTCCACCTGGGTCCTTGTATGCACTCAGATATGAGCAATCCGAATCGTTTATTACAAGTTCTCACAAAGCTGATATACATTCACAAGTTTCCTTTTTTAGCGTTCTATCCTCCTTTACAACGTTCCCCTTTTTTTGTTTATTAGCAAACTGTTACCACGCTATAAAATAATAGCACTAATTATATTAATAACATAATCATCATAACTCAATCAAAGCCTCGATTGATAACACACTAAACATAAAAGTTACATAGGAGGTCACGATTTTTTGAGTTGATAGAGACACATAGGCATTTATTTTAGACAATTCCATAAATGGGAAATGGAAACTTTCTAAGCTAATTCATTATTACTTATTGACCCCTGAGAGACGGCAAATCACCGAAATGACAGAGAAGGTACATCCTGGTGGTGGATGCAAAAGGAAAAGATCACTTTTCCTTTCTTACCCATCGCAGACTCTCTCCTGCTTTTATTCTTCTCAGGGTCTGCAAGGTTTTTTGCACTTGTGCTCCACATCTGCGTGGCCAGTGCATGATACAGAGCCCAGGCGGAACACCTGCTCGCAAAGGAGAACCACCACTAAATTAGATCTCTCTACAAAACAAAATACAGAAAGTTATTTACAGCTACAGTCGCTTTCTCCCATTGTTTCTTGCTTTACCATTAGCTCCATTTTTTATTTAATTCATAAGCTTTTTCTTGTTGACCAGCTCGTACTACTGTTACTAAAATCATCTATAGGTAGTAAATCCTGATGCAGCACAGAGTGAGAGGCACCCATATCTACCAGAAAACCAACATCTTTACCCTGCTGTGTGTGCACTGCGTTCAGTCCACTGGGGGCAAAACTCATCTGGGTCCTTCAAGGACCTGCTCTAGTTCAACTGCTACTGTTTTTCCCAACTTCTTTCTTTCATTACAATCCCTGTTTCTATATGCTTTCCAAGCCCCCTCATTTAATTTGTCCAGGTCCCTTACTTCAATTCCTTTAACCTGTATATTATCAGGAGAAAATAAAGACATTCTTGCTCGGACTAGCAAAACACCTTCAGAGGCGTAAACAAGTTCAGCAGACACGGGGGCAGAAAAACTGAAAGATTGTAATTATTCGTGCCAGACAGACCTTCTCGACATGATCATGAGACATCTAGCTTGTACACCTGGCATGGGTGTGCGCAGATGCTATAAAGACCATTGGCAAGCCCCGCAAAATCTGAGGTGGCTTGGCAGAGGTGAGTGGCAAGGAACCATGGGTTCGTGTGTGACAAAGGAGCAAGTGGCGGATTGCCAAATGACAGAAGAGCCCTTCACTTATACATGGAACCCGATGTACCTTGTCCCAGTCGTGAACAGCCGGGGGAGCCGACCTGCACAGAAGGAGGTGAGCGCCAACATGGAGCTGCATCTCACGCAGGAGTGGTTCCATGGCAAGCTGGGGGCAGGGCACGGTGGGCGGCACATCGCTGAGCAGCTGCTGATGGAGTACTGCGCTGAGATGGAGGCCCTTGGTGGCTCCTTCCTCGTCAGGGAGAGTGAGACCTATGTTGGGGACTACGTTCTGTCCATCTGGTGTAATGAGAAGGTGCAGCATTTCCGCATCCATTGGTGGCAGGATGCTAACAGCCACAAGTTCTTTCTGACTGACACCCAAGTATTTGACAGCCTCTACGACCTCATCACCTACTGCTGGGAGACACCACTGAGGTACAGCGGACTTGAGATAAGGCTGACAGAGCCGTGCCTCGGTCCAACACTCAGTACAACACAGACTGGGTGCCACAGGACGGCACCAGAGGGACAAGCCCAGCTCCAGCACCATCTACTTCAGGGCAGGAGGGAAGATCCAGCACTGCCAAACGTGGCAAGAGAGTCACGTTTAATAAGGCACTTGACCAAGTGCATATTGTTCAAGTTCATCACACACAATAAAAGTTTTTTGTTCTGCACTAACAACAGAGTCCGTGTCTAATTGCCTCAGTTAAACCTTCCTCTTATTTGTCTTCCTCAACCTGTATGAGGACCATTGGACAGGATTTCAAAAGGGCATAGGGGGGCTTTACCAGTATTCCATAGTTGTAGGTGGCACCACCTCGTCATCCCTAGGAAAGTCTGGAGATCCTTAGCTGTTCGAAGTCCTGGAGTCTCGCTGTTTCCTTCCTCGCTGTTTCCTAGGGTTGGGGATCCCGCAGCGATTCCATAACGCAAATGTGTTACTTGTGGCTGTGTCACTTGGGCTTTCTGTGGAGAAGCTCGATAGCCATTCAGTCTGAGAAAGTTTAGTAAGCTAATTTTCCATGTTATGCATTACCTCCTTTGCTTTGGTAGCTATCAAGTCAGCCATGTCTTCGAATTTGAGGGAGTACTGTTGAACCCGAACTAGCTGAGCTCCCTGCTTTATTCTGAATCCTTTTGGTGCTGCATTCTTAGTCCTACCTGGAGATTCTACTACCCACACCCCAGGATAAATTTGATCCCTTACTTCGTCTGTGTTCTGGTCCCAGCAGGGGTAACGATTAATGCTAAACTAAGCACCTTTATTAACTGTTCCTTTTTACCTTAAATTTCAATTTTCCTTTAAACTTTATTTCAGTTTACCGTTGTTTTAGAAAATCTTGCCCTTGTAGAGATTTTGATGAATTTGGCATGTACAAAAATTTGTGTACGCCCACCTGTTTACCTATGCTAAATTGTAAACATTTAACAAAGTAAACTTCCTCACTTTCGCCAGTGTTTTCCCTTATGGTTACAAATTCATCACTTAACTGGAATAAGAACACCACATTTTGCTTCAGTGTTTACTACAAATTCCACACCTTGCTGTAATTTCTTCTAACCATAATTTTCTCCACCCTTAACTGTTATTGCATCTGTTACCAAATCCAGTGCTTCTTTTTGCACAAACTGCTGTTCTGTTCAATGAGAGCAGAACCCTCCTGGACCTGCCAGCCCCAACCCTCAGCTCTTCCTGAGGAGATCTCTGGGTCCCAGAGCCCTGCTCTCAGCTCCTTCCTCCCAAGGCTTCCCGTGCTGACACTGGGATTACCTGATTCCAGATTCTTTACTCGTATCATAGTTTTTCCATTAATATTCATTCTTTCCTAATTAACTGAAACGAAACGCGGGCTATTGGTTGTCCTCTGTATTCACATCCTTGATTTAAAAAGTTCAATACATGTGTAGTTTTAGCATCTTCCCCCACAAATGACTTCAATTTTCATTCCTTCTTTAACTGGATTCTGTTCTCTGTAATTTGAATCAGGCTATTTCCTTCAATGGAATCTAAAACAAAGGTCGGTTTACTAAGATTTCATGGAAATAGAGCAATTTGCTATATAAAATGTATATATCTGACTAAAAATACTTTCTCTTTGTTCAAAGCAATGTAAATATTTAGCTCAGCAAATGATACACACACATACAAGAAGATGAAAATAACAAATTTTCCACAGGCACTTAGCACTGAAATGTCTTTCACACGTTAATTACATAAACTGTCAGAGTACAGCTCTACTGGTAATTTAATTCCAATAAACAATATAAAAGAACAGATGGAAACGTGAAGAAAAAAATATATGAAGTCTCATGACTGTTATTGTGAAAACTGGTATAGATACATCTAATAAATAGCAAGGGAAGATAGAAAAATGTGAAAGGCAACAGATTTGAAACGGATGGGAAAAGTGCTTTATTATTCAATGAAATAAATTTGAAACCTGTACTCATGAAATGAAATCGTAGTTGAGAGCTTAAGAGGATCCAGAGAGGGCCTAGAGACGTACACGAGTAACCAGAATATCTGTATTTCCCAGCAAGGATTGCCCCACGAACAAGGCCCTCCCAGCGCTCCGAATGGTGGGTGCCTGAGCTGGGCAGGTCAGCAGCCCAGTGCCAGGCTGGATGTATTTTGTGTAGCCACAAATTATGTCTTGCCAACTTTTATGTGTTTCTCAGTTCCTTTGGATAAGGAACTGTCTCCATCCGTGCTGTCTCCTGGATGGTTCATGCCACAGAGGTACTATCGTACACTCTGGGATTTTCAGGAGAAACGCTGTAGTTGTGTGCTCCATTGGGTGCACTTCCTTTCGGACAAGTCTTTCAAGGGAAATTAAGTGACACTTAATAGCAAGTCCTGTCAATTACTTCTAGGGGCTGCAAAGAAAATGACATTTTTTCTGTCCCTGGTGTGGCAGTCAGTGAACTGAGAACAGAATCATGTATTAAATATCAATATCGGCTACATAAAAGAGGCAGGGCACCAGATCCACAGCACTACAGCCATGCAGAGCCAATGCTGGTGCCAGAGCTGTGCACCACCCAAGATGCATCCTAAGCATTACATGGAAGTTGTTTGCTGTTAACTGCTCACACGTACTTAAAATTCAGTATGTTTGCCCACAGTGCAACTTTAAATCTCGTACTTCAAAATAAGCATTTCTGATGGATTGAGGAAGGAATCTAAAGCAGCATATTGTGTGTCTGACATGGTAACTGCAAAGGATGCAGTAACATTACCTCCATGTTTATAAAATTTTTTGCAATATCCCTCCTATTTCATTTTTAGTGCAATTGGCACAGTTAAATAAGGCTGATCCAAAATGCATGCACTTTTATTCATTCAGTATGTAAGGGATGAACATAAGAAGGGCCCAGAACATCACCATTAAGCAGCCAGCAATGACTCTGTGAAACAGTTCATTTTCATTTGCTGAGGTACAGCACATTGAGACACACCTTTAGCTGTAGTCCCAAATGTGTCTATGGCAGAAGTTCCAACAATCATATCAGAAAAAATAGCTAATCCCGGTCAGTGATGTAGAACAAATGACCCCCAGCATTCACACTTTTGTGAATATTTGGGGAAGGTGAAGAGTTTGTGACTCCGAGTTGGTGCATTCATTATACTTGAACATTTATTTTGCTGCATTATATCAGCACACAGTTTTGAAATCTGAATCTGTACATAAAAGAAAAATAAGGAGAAAACTTCTCTGAGGGGGAAGCAGAAACAAAGAAAGAAACGGAGGATGGGGGAAAAAAAAAAAGAGAGGAAGAGAACTAAAAAGATCAAGGGAGGACCAGACACATTTTTCTGTTACAAACATAAAGCCTGGCATATTAGGGAATGTAACGGATTCTTGGCAAGGAAAGAGGAGAGAGGGGAAATTTCTAGAACCTCAGAAACAAAAGCAGGGAAAAGTAGTCCAGCTGCAAACGTTTATCTTCTCCCTTAATCTCCTGCAAGCTTCCCATCTCCACACCTAATTTTTAAAGCCTGCCATCTGGTTTCTTCTCTGCCTTGACCGCTTCATGTGTGTGAGATGTGAAAATAATATTTCTGTTTTCAATTTGCAATAGTTCCCTACTGGTTTGTGGTCCCATTAGAAGTCTGAAAAAATCAATGTCTAAAGCTGGACCAGTGCACTCTTTGCTCATTACCATTTTATAGAAGTGCCTTGGCCCTGTAGTTCAGCAGCACTGGTCCTGCTTTCCATGTGCTCCATCCTGTCAGGAATGAGTCAGGGCACATTCAAAACTTCTAAAGGAAACTTCTCTTCCCCAGATGTCTGTAGTAGAAACAAACTTCCTCAGCCTTCTTTAGCATGGATGTGATGCAGGAGCAGCCTTTGTGCAAGAGCTGTACTCATGGTGCAGTGCAGTGTCAAAATGCAGCCAGGGCACCTCGGGTGGGCAGCAGGACAGGAGCCATGCGTCGCTACTCAAAGGCTCTCTGGGTTTGTAGCCATTGAAGTGCTGTGGCTCTGTTGGTTGAAGTTCTGGTATGGCTTGTATTGACCCTATATGTTTTCCCTGGGATAGTAATAAGACATGTGCCAGCTTTTATTGAGGCTTTATCTAAGAATCTCATGCTTGAGGTATGCAATAGGAACTTAAAAAAAAATCATTTTAAATATAACACATTGTGCCTGCAGTTTCATGCACTCAAAATTGAGAAGGGGGAGGAATTAAGAATGTTGTGTCTACCTTTATAGTTTAGCCTGCAAGAATTCGTTAAACTAAACTGATTTTAAGATTTATGCAAAATCTTATGTGGTTTAATATCTGTCTTAGATTATGACTTCAATCTTTTCTTAGGTGATTTCTGAGGTTGGCAGGAATATTTGCTCTTTTGAGGACTTTTTGTATTTCTAAATGTGAAGGATTTCATTTTGTATTCCTTGCTCATTTTCATCAGCGTAATTCTGCCTGGTTTTGCAGGTAATAAATTAAACAAACATCCATTACCTGGTGGGCCTTTTGAAATAGGACTGAGTGACACCAGCATGGATCTTGGAAACAAGAAGGACTTCTCTATTTGCCTGCATGGGATAAAGTTGCTGTTGAAGAAACATAAATAATGTAAAGGGAAATGAACGTTAACTTAGGGTATGATGCAACAACTTAAACACAGATACTCTTCATTCATTGTATTCATACTGCAAGGGTCATGGCAACTGCCTTGAATTTTACCTTTCTGGGAGGGAATTGAATTATCTAGTAAAGCAAAGCATATCTGCAATAACTTATTTCTCTCTTTTTTTTTTTTTTTTGCTACTATGCTGGCAAAGAAGCCTGGATGGAGAGTTGCAAGATAATATCCCAGTAACTTACTTTGTTTGCAGCCTTCTTGCTGAGACAACAGCTTTGAACCCATATTCACCATGTCCGCATGTGCACTATTCACATTGGCATAGCTGGTGCTGCCTCAGTTGAGTGGCAGCGTTGTTCTCATTGCCGAAACATCACTGGGGATGTTTCTGTAAAGGAGAAAAATTTTGAGGACATGAGGATGGCAGGGTCTAAGACTCATGCAGATCAGATCCACCTGGTTCAGGCAGTCGTCATGCACTGCTGCTGGTCTGAAGGTGCATGCTGAAGAAAGTCTTCCCATCCCAGGCATTTTATTTTAGTCTGTACCAGCTGGATGTCTTCCCAGCTCACTTTGTATCCTCTTCCATAATTACAACTAACATTTGATTTGTTGCCATTTTAACATCTGTTTGAGCCTGAAACACTAGGTCATCTGTACATGAAACATGGGTTTTGTTGACTTTCAGTATGTTTTCCTGCATCCAGTTGGTGGAAGGATGACGTAGATGGGTACTGTGAAATCCCTGGGGAACTGGAAAAATGTACTACTGCTGACCTGTGGTTGTACACACTAACAGTTCTCTGCTTAATTGTGGAGCAAGTAATGCATTCATTACATTTACTGAATGAACCACTTTGCCCCAGACACTGACAGAATGCTACCAGCATTTATTTATGCAATAGCAAGGGCTGTTTTTTTGGTGCATAATGCCATTTAATACCAAAACCTATTAATACAAACATTAACACAAGTGTAATTGCTACATAATAAATTAAATAAGAAGTATTAGTACACAAAATTGAGTTAGCTGATGAGTTTTGCCATCTGTTTTCATGGCATACCAAACTGGATCCCTGCTGGCATGTGCACTGTACTATTCCCTGCTCTAAGAGACCTCTATGGGATGGCTCCATTGTGGCCAAGAATATTTTGACTTTCTCTGAGAGAGGATCAGGATGTTGGATTGCTAAATTTGTGATGCAAAAGTCCTCGCTCTTAGCCTTTTGTTTCTAATCTCTATTCAGTGATCCAGTAGGCCATGTACTGGAGACTTACCCCGTATCATCCCCAAACCCTCATGCCTTACAAGATCTTCCAACAAATCCCACATTTGCAAGCCCACGCCCTAAAGCAAGGCAAAGCCATCAAATTAAAGCTTTTTTAAATGCAGCCACAGTACAGTTTGAAGCACTCTTCTTTAAAATACCACAAACCGAAGCTTTCAGCTCCAGATATGTCTGTGCTTTCACTGGACTCACAGCTCTCTTTGCTTTTGACGTTTGCATAGCATAGTGACCATTCACTACTGCAGGAGCTGCAGCTAATTGTGAGCAATGAATGAACTAGAAAAAGAGAATTATGAGGAGCAGCTGAGAGAAATGGGGCTGCTTACTCCAAAGAAAAGAAGGCTGATGGGAGAACTCATAGTTTACAGCTGCCTGAAAGGAGGCTGCAGCAAAGAGGCTGTCCATCTCTTCTCAGGTGACAAGTGAGAGGACACTAGGAAGAGAAAGATCTACTCCAGATTTGTCATAGCCTTTATCACTGCTCGTGGTGTAATCTCTGCCTCTAACACCGTGCTGTAGAAACAGGAGGAGTCCTTTCAGGACTCATTTCAGGAGTCCTTGAACAAGTTCCTGCCTAAAATGCAACAATTCTCTTGAATATCACAATATAGCTTCACCACCATCCTAGCCTCAGTAGCTCATGTGTCATTTCCAGGCTTAGCTGTTAAAACAGTCCCACTGTTCATGGAGATCCAAGGTAGATTCTCACTCAGGTTGTCTTCTGACATGTAAGTTCTGAAACCACAGGAGGTGACATGTTGGTCGTGCTGTATTTACATAAGGAAATCTCTGCATTCAGTGCTGTAGGGCTTGTTCCATAGTGGCCCCCCACCTATTAAATTCTGCATTAGTCATCTTCTCCTCTGCCACATATACCTTCAGCCTGGTCTCATTAGCAGAACATGCATTCTTAGAGCTTCTTCCAGTGTCTTATAACTTGGATCTCTGCTTTTTCTGTAACGTGATGTGGAGCAACCAACACGCCTTGTTGCTGGCAATTAATTAAACTAAGATATCTGTTAAAAATGCATTCCTACAGAAGATGGGAAGGGCCAGCCAAAGTTTTCCACAATCCACTGGGACTGAATATGTCAATTAAGAAAGAACCAATAAGCACAGCCTGAATTAGAGCAGAAGAGTGGCCTAACACAGTGCCAATTACAGCCCAGAGTGGGCTATAACTACTGAGCTGGGCAAGCCAGCAGTTTCCTGTGATGGAGAGAAATCCCAAGCAGGGATACCTAAATCCACAAGCAATTAATACAGCTGGCTCCAATAACCTCAAGATCGCAGGTCAACATCCGCTATCCTTTTGTCTCCATCTGGTGTACAGCTGGGGATCACTGTGTCTGCACTTGGTAGGGCCTGAGAGCCCTAGCTCTGAGTTCAAAGTCAGCCTTGCAAAAATGTCATTTGTATCTTTTATTTGAAACAGTTTCATCCTTAGAAGAGCAGCAGAGCCCTGCATACAATATTAGCTAACAAACCTGGAGCAGTAGGACTGAACGTGTATGCCCACATATATTTGCTCCATGCCACGCTGTCCTAAAAACAGTAACTACATCTTCTGAGTATTTCTTCTTTTTAAGCCATGGAAAAAAAGGAGACAAGGAATACAACAATCTACAGTATTTCAGCCTATCCTGCAATCAACAATCATAGACCCAGCAGCAGTACTTAGGCTTCCAGCTTCGATGCTTCTGTCATTCCCAAGGTTCCCTGGACAGTCTGGTGAGAGCTTCTCCAGGGTGAGATTCAGAGCACCCAGTTAGGAGCCTGGTTGCTGCCTAGCTGTGCAGGTGCTCTGCTAGGTGCTGGGCGGAGAGGCCTGGTTTGAACAGATTTGTGTAACCTCCCATTTTTATGGTTTTTGTTGCTTTAACTGTAAAATCTTAGCATCAACCTCATCCATTGAAAGGATATTTGGACAACCAGTGTACCACTGATCCCAGGAGGCAATAGGAGAGCAAAAACATCCAAACTCACCAGAAGTGTAACACTGTGAAAAGCTTTTGCTGAAAAACACGAGTTTGATGTTTTCCACTATAAAGACTGCAGACAGTGCACTTACAAGTAGAAGATGAAAAATACATCAATGATCAATGAGATCACCAGGAGAAGTGAGCCACAAGGTAGCTGTGCTAGGTAAAATGGAGGAACTGTAGTAATGCTCTTCAGTGTCAGTATCTGGAGGAGCTCAATTTATTGCTCCTCCCAAAACTCTGGCACCAGTACAGAGGCTGGGGAAAAATAGTTCCCATTTGCAGCCCTACCAGTGCCCAGAAGGAATGCACTCACTGAATATTCCACAGTCCTAGGAGAAAGATATTCAGGGATGGGTGAAACATTGTTTCTCTCTCAGCATCATTCTGCTTCAGCACACCCAGGTACTGACAGACTTGCTCATCTTTTTTTATAGTTTTGATGCAAAGATATGTTCCAAGCACAGGATTGCTGTTCCAGCACTCAAGCCAAAGAACCATCCTTGCTGAGATGCCCAAGTAGTGTGCTGATCACAACCACTGCTTTGCTTCATGTGACTGATGATTTGTTTCTGAAGCTGATCTTCTAAAGTGGATGGCTCTGTTCCTATCCTGGACTAAGGAAAGTTAAACTATATCTAACCAATGAAGGAGAAATCTTATAGACACAGGGCATGGGAACTGGGTCCCTGAAGCCATTTCGTATATGGCTTTAATAAAATAAGCTATATATCATGATAGCCAACACAAGCACAAGGGTCTGTAGCTCACAGATCCAAATCTGGTGCCAATATTCTCGTGGAATGAAGACCCAGGAAACAGACACGTGAAAAGATAACTCGCCATTCATCTGCAGCCCAAGCAACTGTGTGTAGCTGAGTTACTGAGTAACATGAGCTAGAGCAGGCAGACCCACAAAGAAGAGCTGTCTGAGGACCAATCTGTAGTGATTTTCCCTTGCTTGTTTGTGGAGTCTTGGATCCCAAGGAGACTGTACTGCTCACACCTCCTCTCTAAGGGTGAGTGATGTTCCCTGGTGCTTAAAAGAACAGAGTAAATGCACAAGTTTGAGTTACACAGGGTATTCTAACATTATCATCCTTTCATGCTGCAAAAGATAATTTAATACAAAGTCAGTCACAGAACAAAATCTTAGCCCTACCAAAGTGACACTTGTCATCATTTTCAGTTTGCACTCCAATTTCTCCTGTTTGCCTTAATGCCAATACACCAAGTATCTAGCTATAAAACTATTATAAAACTATTTAAATTTAGAACCAATAAAAAAGGTTAGTATTGAGAATGGCTTTCTCCCCTTCCTCCTTCTCATAAATACACCAGTTACTATGTCCCTGCCTTCCCTGTCACCATGCTACCAAGAGCACAGGTAACAGACACTCCAGCAACAGACAAGAAAAAATTGATTCTGGAACTAGAGTTGCAAAATATTTCTTCTCATGCTGAAAACCCCACAGATCTTCAAAGATCTTTCAGCAATTCAAGATACCTGCTTTCCATGTGGAAAGGTCACACCTGTATCTAATCAGGCCTGACTACTTTGGATTTAATTTCTCCAGACAAAAATGGTTGCCAAAACAAAATAACATGCTGGTGCAAGGCAGGCTGTGGACACAGTACAAGCTGTGCTGGGCCGCAGATTGCACAGAGCTGGCCTGGGTCATTGATAAAGATGTGGAGAAGCACAAGACAGACCCTTGAGGAATGCTGCTCATCACAGGCCCCAACCTGGATATAGAGCTGTTGATCACAACCCTCTGGCTGCAATCATCCAACCATTTCTTTATCCACCTACTAGTCCAGCCTTCAAATCTGTCTCTCTCCAATTTAGCAATAAGGATGTGGTGCAGGACCATGGCAAAGGACCTTGCACAAATCCAGGCAGACAACATCAGTTCCCTTCTTTTCTCCACTCATGTTGTCACTCCATCATAGAAGGCCATCACATTGTTAAGGCATGATCTGACCTTGGTGAAGCCATGCTGGCTGTCTCAGATCTCATCGCATGTGAGATCACATCTCACAGTGCCTCAGCATAGCTTCCAGAAGGATCTGCTCCATGATTTCCCAGGCACAGAGGTGAGCCAGTTCTCCCTTCTCATTTACCAGAAGATCACCCTCCTTGGCCTCCCTCTTCTGATCGGTGTAGAGTCCCTTCTTGTTATTGTTCACATCCCTTAATAAGTTCAGTTCCATCTGTGCCTTGTTTTTCCTGATCCCAACTCTGCATGTCCAGTCCTCACCCTTGTACCCTGCCCAGGCCATACATCCCTGCTCCCACTGCCTGTGCTTTTCCTTCTTACCCCTCACTTCAAGCAGCAGCTGACCAGCAGCTCCTTGCTAAGCCATGCTGAGTTCCTCCTTCTTCTGTTTGTTTTCCTGTAGTGGGGTGTCGAAGAGCTCTTCTACTCTCAGAAATGGTACAGTGAACGAGTGAAAGATTAAATTTGTGCATGAAATGCTAAATATTTATAGAACCACTTAATTGGGCAGCATTCAGCATAAGCACACTTATACCTTCTTTAAAGGACTGAATTTTACTCAGTTTTGGTGAAAAGTTTTGGTCCACAAACTACATTTAGAGAGCTTCTACTACAGGGAAAACTCTTCGTGTCTGTCATGATGTTTTCTGAATTTTTCAGAATAAATGTCCACGAAATCTGTAGATTATACATTTGCTAATTTCAAGTCAATAAAACTCCATGAAGTAACATTTTCCGTCAACATTTTTCCTCCTTCAACATTCTGATTCTGGAAAGTAGACTCACAGACATTAAATAGAAACTAAAACTAAAATTTTATTTTAATAAATGCTTTTATATTTCTTCTATCATTCTTCCTCATAATAATAGTTTTAGTTCATTATTCTGCAACTTCTGGAAGTAAAAATATTTATCCTTCAGTAACCATGGTCTCCTCAGTTAATAATTTAAGACTGGAACTTGGACATGCAATCTTTGGAAACCTGAAGTCTCAGATTCACCTCAACGCTTGTGTTCTGATTGGAGTTACATTCCTATGTTAAAATATCCATCTTCTTTGTCTACTTTTGCCTAGTTGCAGATGTTCTCTTTACAATGTAGTCTCAATAAAAGTCTTGAGAAGTTATTTTACAGCAGCCTTCAAAGGCACATTTCAACTTCACTGGATCCTCCAACACATGTTCTGCAGTATGGAGGGCATAGCAGCTTCATCCTTGCAGCTCAGAGAGAAGCATGCATCAAGCAGAGCAGGCATGTCCATCTGTGGATCTGTGTGCCATTCACCAAACAGCCAACTGCTGCACAAAGCCCTGATGTATCCCAGGCTCTCACTTCTCATAACTGCATCTGTTGCAATATCCAATGGCAACAGCAAATTGCTTAAGTCTTCATTTGCTGAATTTCTAAATGCCTCTTATGTATCCTGCAGTATAAACAAAACAAAGTAGCACAAGAATGGTAGAATATCTTGGCTTGGAAGGTACCCATCCTGTTCCAGCCTGCTTCCATGGGCTGGAACCCACCAGATTAGGCTGCCCAGGACCCCATCCAACCTGGCCTTGAACATGGATGCACTACAATGTCCAAACAAGCTTTGAAAAGGAAAACAGAACTAGTATTTTGACATGCTCATGGTTTCTGAGTTGCAAAAAATTAAACACCCTATAATAGTCTCTTGTTTTCATGATGCCTTTCAGTAAAGGAAACTTAGAATCTTTTGGTCAAATCACCCAAATCTGCAGCTTTTTTTTAGCTACACCACTGAAAGGCCAAAGATGAGAACCAGCAATTCTGGGATTCACATTGCACACAAAGGAATGTTTTATGTACGGTCAAGGTTATTTCACATAACATTTGTGATGAATTAAGTGGAGACAGATTCTCGCTGGTTTTCTCCCAGAAAACCTCAATTACTTTTAAAATTTGCCAAACTAAGTAAAATAATAAGCTTTAACAAAGAGGTTTGTTTTGTTCTCACTTACATGATGTAGGAACACAAGGCTTCAGGAGAACATCAATCCTAACCTGCTTTTGAGTCCTGGCATATATGACAGAAGGTATAACTGACTTCCAAAGTTTGCAAGCTCTTTGAAGGTCACTAAAGAAGGAGTGAGCATCAGAGGGACGTAGAGTGACTAAGTCACATTCTTAGCACCAGAAGTAACAACTGTCTATTGCAGCTTTCCCACAGCATGTTGTTGTTGTTTTCCTGGCCTATGGCGTTTGCTGCTTCTATTAGATGGTATTCAATGCGTTGCCTATCTTTATTTGATTAAGCATTGCAATGATTACATTCGGGCTTGGTGTAACTTGTCAAGCATACTGAAATTTAAATGATGTGGCTGAAAATACAAAGTGCAGTAATATTAAAAAAATAATTATTAATTAATTAATAGTAATATTAAAAAATATTTAAAATTTTTAAAAACTGAACAGAAAAATATGTTAATTCCTAATTACATGGAAAACAACTGAATACCACAGGTAGAATGTTTTAGGACTATAAGTGTAATGGCATAGAGCTGAGCTTAATCTCTTCACTTTTAAAAAGTTATTTTATGGAAGAACTTCATTTTTCTAAGACTGATATTGCATTTTATCTTAGTGGTCTTCAATAATTTTTGTATTTTCTGTCATATCCATTGACCTGTATGTACGCAGACACCTTTCTTCCTCCTTATCTAGCATCCATTCTACCCAGCCTGCAGTTCTACTCTAGTTTGGGGCTAACTGCCTTTTCTCTTATCGTGCAACCTTACATACATATTTTTTTTTAAATGTATTTTCGTACCTCAACCCCTTTATAATACCTGCCTTTGCTTATCGTCTACATCAAAAACTCAACATAAACATTTTGTTCTCAGGACATATCAGGGTTGCCCTCTGAAATTCTTTAATGCCATTACTTCATTATCTTCACCACTTTCTCTTTACGTAATCAAATAATCTCTTTCATACTTGGAAAAAATATTCTTTGTACATTCTTCCTTTAGGCAAATACTGCAACTACCCACTGTGTACAGCCAGTGCCTGCTCATGCTCCCGAGCCTCTCCACCAAGGGCTCCTCTTCCTTTTCCCCATGTGGAAGAGGGAAAGACTTCACCAGCAGTTCTCATCTACCTCAGGCAGGCAAGCCAATAGCAAGAAATCACAGGTAGAGATGGTTTGGATCAGATGACCCGCTAGTGATCCTGCAAGCTCGTCTCTGGGGAGGGCACTAATCCAGCACAGGAGCAGTCAGAGAGCTTGGAGACCACAATACCTTCAATTGCTGCAGCTACTTTTGCAGCATGTCTGACTGCTGCTTCTGGACTCCACTACTGAAGGCTGGAAGAGGAGCAGATTAGCGTAGGTGGCACATGAAGAAAGAACAGGCAGCTGCTCCAGTTACAGCCATTACAGTTCTTTACCTGAGCTCCCCAACATCTGTGTCAAAGACTAGAACAGCACAAACAGCTCCGTTTCCTGCCTTTGATATCCATAGGTTAGTTCTCTTAGGACAAAAATTAGTTGCTTGCAAACATACAGATTACCTAAGAATATGCACGGCATAAACCGACATCATGCATTGACCTCAGCAAGATTAGTTGTGTAAAGGAAAGTAAAATCTTTAGCATATATAACAAAACTGGAGGAAAATATGAGTGGTTTTTTTTTTTTTTTCATAGTATCAGGTTTCACGAAAAAAAGTGAATATAAATAAGATTCTTAAATAAATATCAGCAGGTCATGTTTTGTGTGATTGTGAACATAATGGGATGCTTTCCTATGAAATAATGATGAAAGAAGGAGGAAAGGATATGGAGCCACATCATTATGACCTTTCCTTTTAGAAAGGAAAAGGTAATTCTTATAAAAAGAATGGTTTCTGAAGACAGCTTTTTTCCAGAAATACAGGAGAAGTTATGTGGGCCAGTGGACAAAATGGTGTATTAGTGAAAATAAAAGGACACTGATAGCCTGGTAAACCAAAATAAGAGTCAGGGAGGCAATCTGAGCAGAAGCACCATTGGCTGTATAATATATGTAGTATCACTGCAAAAATTCATCTCAGAGCAAAGAGACGTAAGAGATGTTTAAAAAGAGACTTAAGATGAGGAGTTCCCAAGTAAGTAATAGGTAACAAAAAGAAGCCAACAGGTTTTATGGCTCAAGTCTTAGTTAAAAGTGTAAAGTGTATCCACTGCAGTGGCCTCAAAGTATGAGTGAGAATAGAAGACCTCAGGAGGTCCAGATATCTTCCAAAAGAAAACAAAGGCACAAGTTTTGTTTCTATCCGTTTTAAACTTCTGGCAGAGGAAAAAAACTCCCAAGCAGTTCCCCAACAAAGTCATGCTAAGCTAACTAGGGAATGGCTAAAGAATAAAACATTAATAAAAAAATCATCAAATTGGACAAGTGGGACCACTTGAATGGAACTGATATGAAATTAGCTTTTATCTCTGCAATCTCATGGGGAAAAAAAAATGTTTTTAACCTATGCTCAAATGGTGAGTGTGTTTTAAAACACTTTTTAAAAGGCTTCGTATGGATCTGAGGTAACTTTCTGACAACTATTTCTGAACATATCATTGATGTATTGCCAGATACGTCTTATAGCTCTTCTGTTTCCAGTACTACATTCATTCTCATCTTCAAGTCTCCTACATGGTAAGAACAAAAGAATGGTTTACTAGCATTACTAGCAACAAAAGAATGACTTACTAGCATTACTAGCATTTACTAGCATTAGCAAAGCTTCTAATTTATTCCACCTTTACTGATTCTTCACAAAATATTTGTGAAGAAAACAAAAACAACACCTTTTTGTCTTAATTACTAAAAGCAAGATTCTGGTCTGCAAGACACAAGACAGAATTCATCAGAAACAACACAAATAGTGCAACATAAAAAAAAAATCAGACTTTTTTTCCCCATTTCAGGATATCATTTGTTTCTTCTACAGCAAAAGTGAAATTCTGATCTCCCTGTGGAGTGCCCCAGCGCCCTGCAGCTGTTAAGCCTTAGCAGCCGTGGTGATATTGACCCTAATGCAAATGAGGTTGAGACCCACAAACAGAAATAAATCATTCTTTGTATTCCATCCTCTTCCATGTTATTTTGTTTACACAAAGGAAAATTTGATTGCCTGTCATTGTTCTTATATTATTTACCTGTATTTCTTGTATTATAACTGCACAGTATCAGGTAGGTACAAATTCACAAAGACCTTTTCTTGAGATAAGCAGAGTGGAAGGGACTACACATACCAGGAGTGCCTCCTATCACACAGTGTAGCTAGGGGGGAAAATAGCCTTAAAATACATAAGAAATCATATTAATTGTTAACATTTGCATCAAGAGTTATGCAATCAAATGGGAGAAAGAGGAAGCTGAGCAGGTCCAGTGGCACAGGGTCTTTCTAAATGTCCTTGAGAAACAGTTACAAAAGGATCCATTTTCTTTCTACCTAAACTGGTGTAAGCAATATGTAAAAACGACATAAGTATCGTGAAATCCTACAGTGCCTCTGATTCATTGCCCAAGAGTGCATTAGTGCACGCTTTAACTTGAAAACAGAACAGCTATCTGGTCCCTGAGCTCAAGTCAAAGAGCTGAAGCAAAAGTGTGCAGAAGTTAGTTAAACCCCTTTGATATCAGCTCTAGACTTGCTATATTTTTACAAATCCAGATTCCATTTGAGGGAGACTAATGTCTACCAAATGACTGAACCCATAGGAAGGATATCAGATGGCTGCCTGGTAGCTAGAGGATCAAGCAAACAAATAAAACACTCCAACAAAAAACCTTAAAGCTCTGAAAGAGCACGTCAGCCAGGATTGAGAGGAATGAAGAATGCTGTCTTCCTGCTCCAAGAAACAACAAAATAGGTTTCTTTTCTAGAGAGTATATCTATGCGTTGGTTTTCAGGGGATGGGAAATCAATCAAATCGGTCCATGAATTTCACTGAAAATTAGAACCAGGAAAGAGATCTTGAAACAACACTGCAATCAGTGACTAAATCTGGAAAAGAAACATGAAGATGACCCTATGCTGTTGTATTTCCTTCTCAGATGAGTTATATTTTGAAAGCAGCAATAAAAACTTCTCAGATAAGGGATTGGAGAAGTATGGATTGGTGGCAGCGGCTGTCCTTTGTTGACTGTTTTGGGGTTGTTTTTTGTTCTTTTTAACATATACGTGTGTGTCTTTTTTTGGGGGGGAGGGAGGGAAATGGGGCCAGATCCCCCCTGGCTGAGAGGCTACAGCTTCTTAAAGATGAAGGCTGTTTCAGTTATGCCAGAGAGAATCCTGAGTCGTTGAGATGAAAGGCTTCTACCTGCTCAGGGAGCAGCTCCAAAGGAGGCAGCTGATGGCGTTTTTCAAGCATATAACAAATCCTACCCCCTCTCTTTTCTGCTCCTAACAATCTCTTCCTCTCAAAATCCTTTAGAAACATTACAGCTTTTAGTGGGAGATGGAATCTCTCAGTTGTTCAGGAAATTTTCTTGTGCTTTTCTGTGTTTTCATCTGTAGGCGTGTGAAGAACTTCTGGGGAGGTCAATGGCTGCCACGTGATTAGAAGAACCAATTCACAGTATCAGTTGCAAAGGCAATGCTGCAAATTCAAAGAGGCTATTTGAATGGCTAACTGGTCCTCAGAGTGAGTTGCTGATAACATCTATCATTTATAAGGACTAAAACATTAACTTGCTTTGCAGGTAGACAAACACCAGCTTTATCATTCTGAGAAGTCTGTGAGCAAATATGATAGAATCGCCTTATATTCTGAGTTGATGCTATAAACGCCAAAATTTTCTTTCAGTACCTGTGAATCTATTTGCCTATTGGAAATCTCAGAAACCCTTCAAACAGTGGTAAAATATACTAATCTTCAGGTATGATGCTATGCCTCTGCACACCTAAGTATTATGTATTCTCTTGTAAGGATTATATCTTCCTGGGTTTTGGTTGGTTTTTTTTTTTTTTCCCAACTTGCATAGTCTATTTTGGATGCTTAATGTATCAAATTCGCATGTGATTATTATAGGTAACATCAATCAGAAGAGACATAAATTTCAGTGGTATGCATACACTGATACACAAAGCTGACCAGTGCTGCATTTATGCTTAATAGCTTTTAATTTAAAATATATGCTCGTGTTTGTAGTATATTCCCTCTTTTTTTACCTTTTGAAACATCTATTAAGCTGACAATAATCACTTTCTTATAGTCTGAGTACAAAGTGCAAGATTTTTTTATTGCTTTAAAATACAATGTGCTGATTTTTGGACACACTTGGATTTATTTATTTATTATTTGAACTATCAGAGTAGAAACAAAGAGCAGTGGTTTTTTTTGCCAGTGCTTGACCTCCCTTTGTAACTTCCAGTTTTGTAAGGATGCTGGGGAAATGATTTGATCAGTTCATCATTTACTGTGTTATTTTAATTGTCCGTGCAAACAAAGTGTTTCCAATATGCAATATATACGGATCATCCCTTGTTCATTTCATATTTTAAGTATTAAAACATAGATAAAATGGCAACCATCAATTTATATTAAATGTATCAAAGCAACTCTGAAACACAAGCAGCACCTGATTAAAACTAATAAGGATGTTTTCCATCTTTTGCTTTGGCTTTCTTTTCTCTTCGTTTTCTTAGTTGGCATTAATTTAGAACGTGTCAAAAGATTACAGAAGGTGATGCAGTTCATTTCCTAAAGTTACTTTGTGTTACAACCTGAGTTCCCTGAAAGCTGCCTTCTGGTAATGCACTTCTGAGAACCACAGCAATGTCACGAAGCCAATTTACAGAGCTTGTAGAAGAACTTGGTGACTTTGCATTCTCAGTGAATTGCAGGTATCTGCAAGGCAATGAAAACCCATGTCCACAACCACAGATTGTTTTAGTGTTTCAGGTAAAATCCACTGACTGCCTTTCAAGTGTTCCTTTAACTGTGTTTCTGTGTACTTACCTACAATGCCTGATGTAGATGCTGCCTATTCTGATTTATGGCATTCCAGTGGCACGGGCTTCTGTGGTGACACTGACTGGCAAACAAATTACCTGGATCCAGAATGTTATTAAATAATAATAATAAATATTATTAAACATGCAAGTGCCATCATAACAAAGGCTGTGATTATGATTCTTTTTATTCTTAAAATATAATAATGCTCTAAGAATGTGCATGAGTGTTTCAATTGAAATGCAAGCTTAATGTATAATGTTTGTTTTGTGATTTTACAGATGTTGTGAGGGATATGTTCTAGCTGTGCATTTACAGCTGTAATAGCTTAAAGCTATTACAGTGACAAAATTTATTCTTAACTTTACTATACCAATTTTAACATTATGGTCTAAAATATTTGCTGGAAACCTCTTGAACAAGAACAAAGGTGAAATTTATCCAATTTTTCTATTTTGTTTGACATTTTCTGAGATATTTTAAAGTCTATGACCAAGCAGGGGTAATTCTTTCTTTACTCAATTAATAGAATTTTTCTTATTTGTTCTTGCTTTCATTCCCAAAATGATCAAACAAGTTTTATGTTATCAGATTAAATTTGCCTCTCAAAATGCTGCATTTCTTCCCATTTAGTAGATGATCCCAACTTTGCACAGCACGTTTAAACAATCTTAATGTTGACGAAATGCAAGCTCCAAGTTTATGCCTTTTCTTAGTGGGAAAGTTGAAGTCATGTTATGACACAGCCGTTGTTGTGTGCACGACAGTCTAAGGCTTATCCAACTGTTGAACATGCTTCTGGTTTGGTTTTTGGTGTGTTTCTTTTTTTTGGTAGGGCTGAGTCTTTTTTGAAAAATGTAGTCAAAGTCTGAAACATTAAATTAGTTCATGAAAGAAGTAAGCGTGTATCTGTTCAGAATAATAAGTCTTGCAAAAACAGACTTACAGGGACAAATGTTGGCAGTGTTGACATGGCCCAGACTTTCCATAAAACTGAAGAAACAGAATTATTTTTTTTTTACACTTCTAAAAAGCTTTTTCGCCTCAAGGAACAGCAACACCACCAACAAAAACTTCAAATACTATCTGGATCCATAAACAATCAGAACAGATTTTACAGCATCTCAAACCTTGATTATATATATATGTATAATTAAGTACTGACAGAAGCAGTCTCATTTCCCTATCAAGAAATGTGATATTTTAAGATATCCAAGTCAGGAAGATCTTAAGTAAAAATTGCTTTTTCATAACTTCTAATTAGAATTAATCTCTAATATCTTTACCATGGTCATCTTTCTCAGTCATGGTTTCAGTCTCCTAATGATATAACAGATGGTTATAAGATTTGGAAACTGCCAAATCCCATTTTCAAAGCCACTGAAACCCGTAAATCATTCAGCTTCTCACTGAAACATGAAAAATCTTCTCCTGTAGGACTGTGGGGCAAAGAAGCTTTCCAAAGTGTTTTACATGTGGGACCATAGATGTAGAAATCCAAATTGTAAATAAAACTACAGCCCATGTCTTGCAAAATCTAACATAGTTGCATAACTGTACACATTCCAGATGGGATAATTGGCTGCATTAAAGCATTGTACAGCATTTAAATTTGTGGTTTTGCTACAATTAATAGTTATAGCATATATTGCACATTGAAGTTATTTAAACTAAATAAAAACATATTTGTAGGATCAAGTCTTGTCCACCATACAACAAGACAGTCATTCTCTAGACAGAAGCCCAACTTGTGTCTCCCATGCCTGTCCTCCCTCCCAGACTCTGCCTCAATCTACATCCTATCAGCCATGGCAAATGTTTGGCTTCAGGTTTGCAGGTTTGGGGTTTTGGTGTTGTTTCAGATCAGTACTTAAGAAGTGAACTTAGAATTCTGCTACTGCATGTCAACAAGCAAACCTATTCACAACAGTGTATCTAATAGTGTTATTTTATCCTATAACCTATTACTGTTTTAATTCTTGCTCCTGTTTTCAATTATTTTAAGTCTGTAAAATAAGCTTGTGAAGTATGCCCACTGTGAAAATGAAAGACAAAAGACAAATATCTGACAGGAAATAATTCTAAGACTCAAAAACATGCAAAGCCGATGGAAATCCATAACCATGCTTCCATTTTGCTGCGACTACACAAACTTCCAGTCTTGCTGCTAGGAAGGAAATAATGGGAAATATTTTGGCTTTTTTTTTTTATAAGCTATTCAAAATTCACTGAATATGCAACTTTATGGAGGAAACAAAAATTCACTAGCAGTCTTGACAAATAGAAAGGAAGTGTTATGTTCTGAGCAAATTCTGTGGTCTACACAAAGAAAAAGATTCTAGCAAGTGATTGAGATCTAAATCTAGTTCTGCATTAAAATTGATTTAGCAGCCCTAATTACAGAAATGTGCCAAACAACAGAATAAGATTTAATGCAGCTGCAGTATATCACCAGAGCTTCTTTTACCTGAAATGTTATATCAACTGTTCCAGAAGTAACGCCTTCTATTTATTCTCATAGAGACTACAATAGATACAAGGAGCACCATAACATTCTCTGATAGAGCAAATTCTCAGCTACGAAACTATTTTTTTTTAACATAGTCAACATCATTAACTATGCATTTTTGCCAGTAATGAACGAAAGCCTGCATGCTGTGCACATAAAAATCTGCACAGCTGTCCAGAACTTAGTTCATCTTCCACAACACTCTCACCGCTGCTGAAATGCACCACTCAGCCTCATTGTGCTCATCTCCACTATTTGGCCTGCATAAACATTCAGCAAGTGCCAATGTCAATGGTTGCCACTTTTTCCTGCATGGAGGAATTCAAGCACACATCTTTGCTTCATACTCACTTCTATGGCAGATGCCATTCTGCCAGACCGCTCTTCTGCTGTCCTCTGTCACACTGTAACACAATGGATCCTAAGCAGGGTGGTCCATGTTGTCTGCAACATGCTCAGGGCACTGGGTCTGCCGTCTCAGGGTCTTTCATTCAGGTCACACAAGGTTTCATACAGTCTTTTTGTCCACCCCTATAGGGACTGGGAGTCTGTCTTCAGGGCAGCCTTAAGAATACCATTATAACATTCAATGAGGCCTGCCCCCGTTGGATTATATGGCAGGTGGAATCGCCATTCAATGTTATTTTCTTTTGCCCAGCATTGTATCATTGCACCAGTAAAATTAGTCCCTTGGTCGCTCTCAATGACTTGAAGTTTCCCATAGACAGACATCAGTTTTGTGAGTACCTTGATATATATGCCTGGTTTGCTTTCGGCACTCGATAGGCCTGCAGTAGCCACTTGTAGTGTCGACGCAGGTCAGGGCATATCTCGCCCCCTCAGACCGAGGAAGGAGCTCGATGTAATCAACCTGCCATCACTGGAGAGGATTGTGTCCTCTAGCAAGATGGGCTGTTGTTTCGGGCAATGGTCTCGGTCTCACCTTAAAGCAAGCGTCGCAATCCTGGCATGCCTGGACGATGTCAGGTAGCTGTATGGGCAGTCCCCATGCTTTAGCAGCTGCCCACATTGTCTTTTGTCCCACATGCTGTAGCTTCTGATGTAACCAACGGGCGATGTTCTCGGATGGTGAATTCTCAATCCATCGAACTCGGGCCAGCATGTTGGTTTCATCGTTTCCCGGTGACTGTAGGGGCTGATGACCAGAAACATGGTAGACACATACAGTCCTGTGTTTGACTGTATTCCATATGTCTAACCACATGTCCTTGTCCCAGATTGGCCGGGCATGGATAGTCCATTCCTGATTGGCCCACTGTGCAATCCAAAGAGTGAGCTTCCGGTACGCAGCCCAACTATCTGTACAGATATTCAGGATACCATCAATGGGTTCCTTACTTATAACCATCACACAGCTCGCAGTTCTGCCCATTGGCTGCTCTGACCATCCCCTTCATCAAACCAGATTGTCTCAGTAGAAGGATGGTATGCTATTGCTCTCCACTTGCTCGATCCATCTGTGTACCAGGCATCTTCAGGAATAGGATATTTTCCTTCCTGAATGGGACTCTTCTCTGGTGGAGCGACCAATATTTCTTTTGGTGCATCACTGTGATACGTCACTGGGCCTAGGATCTCCTGGAGTTCTTCTTTCAAAGGTGATGAAGACAGACTGCTCCTTTGGCTGACGTAGGCGACCCGTCATGCCACTGTTTGTGCTTGGGTCAGATCTTTCACCCACCCGTGAATCGGCAGAGTGGTCTTGACTATAACTTCAGCCATTTGAGTTATTGGCTCTACTGCCTGCAAGGCAGAATAGGCAGCCAATAATTGTTTTTCAGTCATACAGTATCTTTCTTCTACTCCATGCCAGACCTGGGACCAGAAACCAATGGGGGTCCGAACAGAACTCTGGCGTTGCCACAGGTTCCAACCGAAGCCGTCTTGAGTGACGTGAACATCTAACTCGGCTGGGAGGGTAGGATCAAATATACTCAATGCCTGGGCTTGTTTAACTGCCAGTTTCGCCTGTTGGAAAGCATCCTGTTCTGTTTTCCCCCAATCCCATAGCTGCCCCTTTTTGTGAGTCTATACAGTGGCCTTAGCAGCTGAGCTAGGTGAGGTATAAAGGAATGCCAATAACCTAATATACCTAGAAACTCTTGCAGCTGCTTCGATGTTGTAGGGGCTGGGAACGCCTGAACCTTATCTATGACAGCACTGGGCAGTACTTTGGTCTTTCCTGACCAAACCACCCCCAGGAATTTTACAGACAGGCCCAGACCTTGCACCTTTGGGGGATTTATAGCCCATCCCCTCTGTTGTAAATAGAGGGTTAATGAATCCAGTGCCTGTCCTACTGCCTCAAGTGAGTTGGATGTCAGTAGGAGATCATCAATATAATGATACAGGTTAACATTATCAGTTTTTTTCCAATCAGCCAGGTCACGCCCACTGGATTGTGACAATATGTTGGTGAATGCACGTACCCCTGTGGCAGGACCCGAAAGGTCCACTGCCTGCTTCCCCACGTAAAGTCAAACTGATCTTGCGATTCCTCAGCAATTGGGATACTGAAAAATGCATTTGCTAAATCTAGGACACAGTGATAGGTTTTTATCTCCCTACTTAATGTATTAGGCAAGAGAGGCAATATTGGGTACGGCTGCATGAATGGGCGGCGTGACCTTATTTAATTCCCATTAATCTACTGTCATTCTCCACGTGCCATCTGACTTTCACACTGGCAATATGTGGGAATTATATGGGCTGTGTGTAGGTCTTGTAATGCCCACTTTTTCTAATTCCTGCACTATCTTCGGTATTTCATCCTGCCCACCCAGGAGTCTATACCGTCTCACATCAGTAATCAGGCACGGTTTCGGCAGGCAAATTGGCCCATGTTTCGCATGGCCTCTTAATATTGCCTGCACCACCCAGATACTGATACATCTCTGTCAAAGTCTGAACTCTCCCACAGTTGTCTGGAGAGCCAGACTCCATAGAATATCTATGCCCAACATGTATTCCTGGGCTGGGGCAATAGATACCTTACACTCCCAGGGTGGGAGATGCCCAACCCCCAGTTTCAACCATGTTTGGGTGACAAGAATTGTCTGTCCCCCAAAGCCACCAATCATCACTCTGTCTCCATCAAATTTGGTAGGATCTCCGTAGATAATTGATGAATCTGCTCCAATGTCCTCTAATGCCATAACTCTGAATATCTTTTCGGGACCAATAAATCATTAATTCTACATAGGGCCTCCAGTCCTTTGGGGGAACTAACATCCCTTGTCATGCCATAAAATTGTGCTAGGGCCAATTCTTTTGCTTCTAGTGGCTCAGGCATTGTGGTCCGAGACACCTGAGGCGGCTTTTTTTTTTCCTATTAGGAACAGTGAAATCTTCTAGGTTCCATGTCGTTGTTGGTATTCTCTCTTTAACCCTTACCCCTGGTTTCTTAGGATAGTTCTGAAATTTTTGATTGTCCTTTAGTTGTCTCCAAAGCTGGAGAAGGACATGGTTGGACTGGCGGTCAATCTTAGCAAATTGGACCCCAGCCTGAAGTAAGTCATTAAACATTTGTTTTCGGGAAACCCTTATGAGTCCCAGTCGAGGAGCTCGAGTAGCCGGCATCTTGGTTTTAGTCACCAGTAGGACCTCAGCTTTTTCTAACGTCCAAATGTTGCTCATGGTCTGCAGGCGTTCTGTTTCTCCTAGGTCAGCCACTAACTGGGCAGCCTGCTGGACTACCGCTTCTGAGGCCACCAGGGGATTTAATATAGAAACCAAAGTACCATACAAATGAGAGGAAGCTTGCTGTAGAATTAAGTCTCTCATTCCTGCTGAGAATTTGACCATATCAGGGCCATCAAATGTATCTTCATAAATTGCTTCCCTTATGCCTAGCTTGCGGATATAATTTTGAAGGTCCTCCATGGAGGACCACATCCCTGTATGTAGAGGTAAGGTCAGGCCGCCATTAACCATTCTATTATAGAATGGTTTTCATCAGGATATTGAGTACCCATATATAACCTCTGCCTGAGAGCAGATGGACAGTCATGGTGGCCAACTTGGCTATTTCTGGGCCATTCACCAAAACACTTTCTGCCCCAGAACCCCACAGTCTTAATAACCAAGCTGGCACACTTTCTCTAGGCTTCTGCCGAAATCGCTGTACCAAATCCATCAATTCCGTTGCTGTGTATGGCCGGGCTGTCACGTGCAAATGAATCTGGGCAGGGGGCCACAGATCAGGTGGTACCCTGCCGGTCTGTCCTGTACTTCTTTTGTTTTCTGAGTTATGACAGGACGGACTTCTAGAGGATCTGTCAAAACTGGAGATTTGAGATCTAATTTAGATTTTTTATTTTCCTGATCAACGAGTCGGTTGATTCAATCGTCTATGGAAATGTTAGGAACTTGACCTATTGGAAGACGCAGAATTGGTTTCTTCCCTGCTAATATGCCAAGTTCTTGCTCCAACTTCTCAATATGGTCTTTCAAAAGTTGGTTTTCATTCCCTAAAGTATTATTCCTCATTTCTGCATGATTTAAAGCATTCAATAGTGGCCATGCCACCATGGAAGCAGCTAATTGTCTTTCTTTCATGATCAGTATATCTGTCCTAAGTCCCTGAAAGTAATCTGCCATGCGATATGGGGAGACGTTTCCCATAACACATAAGGGACCCATTTTTCAGTGATGACCGCTAGTTCATAATAGGTAGATCCCACAAATCCTGGGATCTGCCCTGGAATCATTTTATCTAAGGGGGTAACGTTCTCCCCCTTGACCCATTTAAAGAAATTCCATAGGAAGGACATAATGTAAAGTTAATATATTTGGCCTGGCTCACCAAGTGTACAATTAATGAATATACCAATGTTATGGCATAGCAATGTACAATTAACGAATACACAGATGTTCAAGTATAACAGAGAGCTTGGCTATGATGTTATTACACAAAGCAGGAAACAGAAATGATAGGTACACTCACCCATAACCTGGGCTCACGTGGGAAACTCCAGTGCAGTGGTCAGCTCTTAAATGGGTCTAGGAGAGGTGGAGCCAGGCTCTACCCCTTCCGGCAGCACAGGTGAGTTGCCTTCACCTGTGTTCCCATGGCTGACTCACTGCTTGACACAGGTGATCAATCAGAGGTTCCGGCAGTGATTCAGCAGCCCCATACAGCTTGTGTAGCAGCAGTTCAGACCATCACTTCTGCAGAGCAAGCCTATTGCAGCAAGCTATATGCAGGAATTAGGATTCCTGTGGAGCAAAATAAAGGGGAAAGTGGTGCTATTATGGAACAAAATATATACAGAAGTGCACTCATAAAAAAACTGAGTTGAGACAGACTCCAAAATGAGATAAGAGCCAATATAGATTTTGCAGAGAGAAATCTTGCCCAGAAATTTAAAAATGTTAAGGTATTAAAAGGCAGAGATAAATATCAGCTGTTGATATACAATATTTTTTTAAATATGTATCTCTTTAAACAGTGCCTTTATGAAGGCACTTAAAGAAACCATGCTGTCCTGGGGCAAGAATTAGCTGCAAGACTTTACACCACCTTTGTATCAACTCTTTAAAAGGAAAGAAAGAACAGTTTCTTTTCAGTAAAATAGAAGTTCAGATCATCTGATCCTCATATTTGCCATAAGATGCCTAGTCCTTTTCCAGGTTACTTAAAACCATAGAACCATAGAACTCTATGAGTTGGAAGGGGCATTTAAAGGTCATCTCATCCAACTCCTGTGCAATGAACAGAGACATCTACAGCAGACCAGGTTGCTCAGAGCCCCGTCCAGCCTGATCTTGAGTATCTCCACAGATGGGGCATCCATCAGCTCTCTGGGCAAAACAAAGTGGGTTGAAACAGTTATTCAGAACAACTGCAAAAAAACAGGAAATCTTGCTGAAAAGGTCAACAAAATTTCAACAGTGAGAAGAAATAAATATGCAAGGTGAAGTTTGAGTCCAGAAAGTGTTTATGGAGTCACAACAGTGATTTTCTAAAGCATCAAAAGAAATAAAGTTATCACATTAGGAAAGAAAATTAGACAGGAAAAGAAAATCTGGCGGCATAAAACAATGATGCAGCCATATTGGAACTCTGTATGCAGTTGTAAACATCAAAAAACTCCACAGAGAGGTTTAAGGGAAAAAAAAAAAAAAAAAAGATGACAGTTTACTTTGACAGTAAACAGACTTCTGCTTGCGTAGAACTACCAACAATTCCTTTCATAAAAAACAAACTCTAGGCTGTGGCCTGCTGACTGCAGAGGCAGGGATAACTTTTTTTTCTCCTTATTCTCTCTTTCTACCTCAAAACAAAATCAAGCAGATTAGACTAAAGAGTAAAGTACTGCGTTCTTCTCTATACTGTAACCTTTGCTTCAGCCACTTTGTTTACTTGACATAAATTATTCAAATCTTGAAGAAACTAATCAACACATTCCTGAATCTTTGATATGCATTCAATCCCATTATTTCGTTTCCATAACCAGTGGGACTAAATACCCTACCTTGTTTTTTTTTTTCTTGGAAAAAAAAAAAAAAAAAGATTTTACAGTCAGTCATCTCATTGATGGCTCCTTGCTGCATGGCAGAATCCCGCGGCACTTCGGGGCAGCTGTCCGGTGCCGGGGTGGTGCTGAACTGGACAGCTGCCGCCCGCCAGCAGAGTTCAGCGTACCCGTGCAGGAGCCATGGGAGCAGCCAGCAGAGACCTCTGCAAACCCAACAAAGACCTTTTCCAACCTAGTAGATATCTTTGCAACCCCCTTCTCCAGCATTTGAGGGGGAAACTCCAGTTTGAAGTGGCGTGCTTTTAGGGCTGATGGTTTTATCAGCTGTCTACTCGCACACTGACAAACGGCTCATTACATGCAGTAGCAAAGTTGTCTGCAATGGATGTCTTGTTCAGGACGTCTTGCATAAGAAACTCCTCTCTGATGAGACTCTGTATAAGCTGCGGTTTTGGTTCAGACAACTCAAGTCTTGATACTAACATATATAGTAAACATTCAGGTCTCGATACAGGAGGTGTTCTGATTCGGACATGGCAAAATAAAGCAAAAGTCTTGATGGCTGCCAGTTCCTCAAGGAAAGAGAGTAGGTACAAAATGCATCTATGCTTTCAGAAAGGAGAGCTGGAAGCATACTCCGAAATTAACTGAAACGTTAGTTATTGAGCCACACAAACAAAAAGGCATAAATGAAGGAATAAATAAAGAAAAAAATGTATGAAAGGAACATGAAGTCATACGAACAAGAGTGAGCAGAAAAAGAAATGCCAGAATAGAAAAGATAGGTATCAAAGAGTCCAGAGGACAGAACGAGATATATGTTAATAACTTACATAGCAATCTCACAAGTTATTCTATTCTGCTTCTTGATTTTTCAATTAAAAAGGATATATTTTAAGGTTCTATCCATCACCATGATGTCACTAACCTTGCACTTTCATCTTTAAAAAAGCTTGGTTCTTTCTAAAGGAACAATACATAGACCAGGAGCTAATATGAAGTCTGAAACATCTGTCTCATATCCTGCGTAATGATTTTGTTACAGAATTTAAAGTCTGCAGTTAAAATGATTCCAAAATATTCAAAAAGTAAAATTGATGCATAAATGAATAAGTTTCACAACCATTATTTGAAAATGAAATTAAACTGAAAGAGGTTGAAATAACACTGAAGCTGTGGCCTCTAAACTTTACTCTCGAATAGTAGGTGTTTGGGAACACGTAAATGGGATGGAAGCAGTAGTACCTAGAAACAAGGCTCTATTCTGTACCTCTCCATCATTAAAAATGACATATTTTCACATAGCATTTTTTTTTCTTAAAGACCTGTTACTTATCTCAGGTAGATTTGCAGCTTGTTTAGCATAGTGGGGAAATAAACTCTTACTCTATGCTTGTATTTGGTTTACAGGGCAAAGTTTTGGTAGCGGGTGAACTGCAGAAGTGGCCTCTGTGAGAAGAGTCCAGAAGCTGCCTCATGGTAGATAAAAGACAGTTCCAGACAACTTAAAAGGGGATTTGACAATTTCGATGCCTAACCACTCTTTCCATGAAGAAATTCTTCCTGATATCCACTATAACCTTCCCAGGCACAATTTGAGGCCATTGCCTCATGTCGTATCTCTTATCATTGGGGAAAAGAGACCAAAACCTCCACAGTGCAGCCTCCTTTCGGGCAGTCATAGGGACAACGAGGTCTCCCTTCAGCCTTCTCTTCTCCAGATAAATAGCCTCAGTTCCATCAGCCACTCCTCAGAAGTCTTGTTTTCAGTTCTTTCACCAGCCTCATTGCTCTTCTCTGCACAATCTCAGGAAACTCAACATTATTCTTGTAGTGAGGGGCCCAAAACAATCACTTTCCTGATCCTGCTGGCTTCACTATTTCTCATACAAGCCAGGATGCCATTGGCTTTCTTGGTCGCCTGGGCACATTGCTGGCTCATATTCAGTCAGCTGATAACCATGTCCCTCAGGTCCTTTACTGGTAGGCAGCTGTCCAGTCACTCTTCCCTGAGCCTGTACCACTGCATAAGGTTGTTGTGACCCTATGCACAGGATGATATAAGGTGCAACCCAAGTGCAGCACCTGGCATTTTGCCATGCTGAATGCCAAATACTTGGATATGGCCCATTGATCCAGCCTATCCAGACTCCTCCACAGAGCCTTTCTATCCCCAAGCAGATCTGCATTCCTGCTCAACTTGGTGTTGCCAGAAAATTTACCAATGGTGCACTCAGTTCCCTCATCGATATCAGTGATAGAAATGTGAAAATGGCCAAAATACTGAGCCCTGAGGAACACTACTTGTCATAGACACCAACTGGATTTGACACCATTGACAACTACCCTCTGGGCCCAGCCATCCAGCCAGTTTCTGTGCAGCAAATTGTACAATTGTTCAAGCCAGTTTCTCATGGAGAATTCTGTGGGAAATAGCATCAATGCTTTTGAAGATGCTCCAGAAACTGTTGGATTCATTTAGCTTGGTACTTGCCTGTAATGGACAGAACCATGTGAAGCTTTTGTTTATTTTAATTTGAAACTCACAAGCAGAATGACTACAGAACTGCATATTCTGGCTACCCTCTAGATATAGCAATGGATTTTATTCTTTATGCAAACTGTAGCATTGTTATCCTGTCATGCAGTACAGGAAAAAGTACATCTTGAAAATCAAACTACATAATCCCACTGGATGCTACAATAAAATGAGTAAGTTAGGACGTTTCCACTTTTCTCCTCAGCCCTTTTTATCACATTTAACTAGATTGAAATCTATGTTCTGATCCATCAAAGCATTCAGGAAGGGCTGTGCACTGTTAACTTCAAACACATGTGCTGGATATATAATTAACAAAAGACAATGTAGAGCTTAGAGTGATCCATCCAAGACGATCTTAGGAAGCTGGGCAGAGTCCTGTTTCGAGAAAGCAACTTTAGAAAGGACTGGGAGCAGTCAGGATGAAGAATATTTCTCAATCACATTTTGTTTATGTAAAAGTTCAGCAGGCTAATAACTAATGACAACAATTGTCCTGGGCAACAATTTCAACTACTCTTACAGAGTGCTTCTATCCCCCCCTTTCATAAGCCTGACAAAAAAAAAAAAAAAAGTGAGTGTAAAGGCATGCCAATAGCATAACTTCTTCAAAGATACCTACTCTTACTGTTCCGTCCTTTGCAATTTTAGACTCAGAGGATGTATGCTCACCAAAGCAGTGAGTTGGGTATGGGAAGAGAAACACTGATCCCACACAGATGTTTCATGTACTGCTGTCCAAGATGTTCCCAAGCTGGCAAGGTGTATGGAAAACCTACAAGCAGAGAGCCTTGCAGGAGGCAGGTGTGCCTGGAATAAGTCCTGAACCAGTCAGGGGAGAGTGAAAGAAGAATTTGGGTCATCCCTTCAGTCAAATAAATAAATCACATAAATCGGCTCCACATAGGTGCAGGATACAGAAGACCCCTCAGAAAACACCCATTTACTCCTGTGCGATCTTTAGGACTAGTTTTGCCATGTTGTGCAATAGTACTTCAGCACTGCAACAGCAATGCATGGAGGAGAACTGCCTGGTGAGCACAGCCTCTCCACATGTTTCAGATTTCCATCCAGAGCACACAAAGCCATAAATGACAAGTTTCTGTTTCCAAACAAAAACAAGTGAACCTTGTTCACAAAGGTCTGAGTGTCAGCGTTTCCTAAAGAAACAAAGAGTGCCACCTCCCACCGAAGCACAGAAATAGTTAATAGCTTTCTAGACAGTGCGATTTACATATCAAAGGGCATTTCTGCATTCCATTTACCTGACAGAGCAAGCAGCAGTTACTCCTGTAAACACATTAAAGAGAAATGAACAGCATGCGGTTTTATTTGACCGGAGAGGTAGAGCCAGGCCATTAATGATGCTACTAGAGCGCTCTCTGAGGCTGGAACAAATGCTGTTTACTCTATTAATGGTTTAATACCTTCTGGATTTGAGTACTCTCAATACTTTCTTCTTTTTTTCCCACTTATACGTTGCCTTTCTTCCATTAGTAGGAAGACCGCTCTTTTTTCTATACCTTTTAACCCATTCTTATAGCAGTTGTTAGTCCACATGAAATTCAGGTGTTGCAATGAGTTGCTCTCCCACATAGGTTTCCCTAGGCTGTTTTAATTGGTAAGGAGAAATGAAACAAATGAAAATAGAAAGACTGCATAAATAAAGCAAGACAATAGTGGAAGAATATAAGAGCCCTTCCAAGAGCGTAGGGAACAGATTGTAACAGTTAGCAGAGCTTGTAAAAAAAGTGCAGACAGAAGTAAGGAAAATTTGTACAAGGCCTCTTTTAATTAATTACAATTGTATTCAGGGGATGAACAACAGCAAAACATGCTCAGATTTGGAAAAAATCAGTCATCCACATGAGTAACAATCACATAGGCAGCTCTACCAATAGCCTCAGCTCCAGATAGTGGTGATGCTATATCCCCCTGTGGCCTTGCTTCAGGGTGAACTCAAATTTGGCAGAACTCCACAATCAAGCTCAGGTGGAAGTTCTTGGTGGAATTTCAACAGCTAGCAGCTGTTAAGCAGCTTGGTAGCAGCACATAACCCCCAGCGGTCAACACAGCCAACATCTGAGAAGCCAGCATCCACAGTGCACCCATTTCAGAAGTTTGTATGTTCACCGAGCTCTAGTGCCATGGCCTGACTTCCACTTGGAGGCTGGAGCACGAGAGCATTGGGTGGGCTCCTGGAGTGCATCTCTGGGTGCAGTGTTACTTGGAATGGAGCTGGCGGAACTAACGCAGGTGTCTGCTTTGCTATGCTCATGCACTGAACGTATAGAAGCAGTTTCTGGCACAACTGCCTTGCCTTCACTAGATCCATACTCTTATATTTCAGTTTTAATAGATATTATGTTTCTTAATGGTTAGTTTCAGTGAAAAATGTCTGTCTCTGTTAGTTATGTAAAGAATTGGCTGTATTCTATCTGGATTGCTCATCAATTACCATGAGGAGAGAATATGCAGGCTGCATGCCAGTAAGCACTTTTTCTTATTGAGCTTCCAAACAAACAAGCAAACAAAACAAAAACACCAAAAACAAAACAAACCAACCAAAAAACCCAAAAAGCAAAATCACTACCCTCTGGTCAAAAAGAATAAAAGACTAGACTGACCAGTTCCACTGACTCATTACTTCTTCACTCACTATCATCAATGGGAAATAAAACATGAGGATCCCAAAAACAAAAGTATGCTTTTAAGATGGCATTTGTGATTCATGAAGCAGAAATAAAGTTTTATATAGTTTCAAAAAAAATTTCACGTCCATTTGGTAGCACTTAAAGACCCAAATAGCTAATTTTTTTCCTGGAGAAAGTTATCCTTCCACCACCACTGCTGTAAGATGGTTTCTAGGTGCAAACTGTTGCTCCTGAACCAATGTCCAGGAAAATCTATTTTTGTTGTGATTTTTGAGCTGCTTCTTTTTTATTCTCCTTAGAGTACCAGTCCTTGCAAACTAATGATTATATTAAGATAATCACTATTAGGATCATCTTATTCCCCAGTTCTTATTCACCAAACTCTTTCTCTCCATAGCAGTTACCACAGTTTTTCTGCCTCCTCCACCACTTGTTATCTGATTTTCATCTCGGAACCACAGGCACTTCAATGCCATAAGTCAGGCTATCTGGGAAGATTTTCTCATTTCCTTACATTTGCAACATTAGCACAAAGAGAAAACAGCAAATAAATTAGCGGTCAGAAATATGGACAGAACTTAAGAGTCAGGGACTGATTTCCACACAGCTGGATGCAAGCTCTGCATCCTGAACAATGAAACCAATATCCAGCTTCCTCCTCCCCATGCTCATGAACACCAGCATATTTCGAGCACACACACAAAGCACACGTTACACAAGTGTTTGCAGTTAAAAGGACACAAAATAATTAACATCTTGCTCTCAGACCTGAAGGTTTCCTTTAATTTCTTAGTTAGATTATTGAATTCTCAGCACCCACTTTCTTTGCCACATGTGTTCAAACAATGAAAAAGTAGTTTCTGTGAAACTACCAAAGATGCTAACAAGTTACAGATGCAATGAACCCAAAGCTCGTAACTACATCCCCTGTGGCGGAATGAGCCTGACACTGCAAAAGCACAGACAAGTGTGTCCCCCAACTTACACCTTGATGCTCTGTAAGATCCTTTCTGTGGTAAACTGGGCTTCAAAATAAGACCAAATTCACTATTATCAACAAGAAAACCTTAGAAAGCATATCTTCAGAGTGATAAGTTTCTGTTTAAGTTTTATAGAAGTAGGATGAGAGGTCTATAAGTTGAAGATAGTCTACTAAGTAAAAAAAAAAAAAACAACTTTTTTTGGAGAGGAACTACTTTCTCAGACATGTAATAAATTCTTGAACGCTTGAAGCCTTAAAAAGATGCAAGCATTACAATAGGTGATGAGCAAACTACTATGAGACATGGAAGTGGCCACAGAGAGATCTCTGATCTGCCAACAAGCAGAATGAGTTGCAGGCTGAAATGGTTTTGTTAGCACATCTTCACAGGCATGCTAATTCCTTAAGTTACACCTGTTTGACTTGCATGAAGAAGTCAAATTCAAATATTCTCTTTTCCTTCTCTTCATAAAAAAACAATGTTTTTTCAAACAGCAGCTAAGCAGAAAAGCCTAAAAAACAAAACTTCAATATACACTAGAGGCTCAGAATCTAGAATAAGGTAATACAGTATCTTTCAACTATTATGACACTTTAGAAGCTTGCTTTCTACGGCAACTAACAATATTTCTATAGGGGACCCTGGATAATGATTTTAGTTATGTAATATTCAGACAAAATCGAGGTCAGAGATGCTAAAGAAAGAAACCCAGAGGGGTTTGTGTGGAAGACACTGTGGAATTTTCAGAAGCAGATTGTTAATAGCAACACGACAACAACATTGGAAGTGTATGTTGTGGCTTATGGAGAAGGAGATCCCATCATTTACGTTTATGAAGCTATAGAGAAAAAAGTAACTTGGGCTGAGAGAAAGTACTAAATAATGCCTTACTTTCATAAAAGTACTGCATCCAGTCAAACCTTTCAGCAGGATAGCTTAAAGACTTGAGTTTTAGAAGCAAAATTGTCTTCATGGAGGAACTCAGCAGCATCTAAAATTCAGCAACTCATCTCAAATTCTTATTGCTTATGCATAAATATTACGCAGGCTTAAAAAAATCTTTTGAATTATTCAAATTTTTAATAAAAAAATGAAAAAAGAAACCAATAATCTCCAGAACACGCTTCTAATTGCATGTACATTTTTTATACAGTAGTGTAGTTACAAATTGTTTTCCTACCATTCGTTAAAAAAAAAAAAAAAAAAAAAAAAAACCACAAAACTGACAGTTAAAATTGTGGAAGTACCACTTTAATGACAGCTCCTCATATTCCTGTTATAATTTCAGTGCTCACTGGCTAGAGAGCTGAAAAAAAAAAAATTAAAATAAATAAACTTTTTCAAGTTCCTTCACTATACTAGATACGTATAGATATGGAGGTTGGTGGCCCTGCATGAGGCAGGGTTGTTGGAGCTTGATGATCCTTGGGGTCCCTTTCAACCCAAGCCATTCTATGATTCAATGATCATTCCGCTACTGAAGTGTTAATTTGATCATGAAAAGCAACAGCCAAGAGTACTCAGAACTCACCAAGATTTAAGCTTCAAGAATTCTCCTCCTTTAACTATAAATTTTGTGCTCATTGATGCCATAGTAGCCATTATTTGGAAATGAAAAGTTACACTTGTGGCTGAATGAATTTCAATTCTGTCTGCATTGTAAGTTTCGCATTAATACAAACAACTTCCATAGAAACAACAGCATCTTCACATTAACCAGCTCTGTTGTTACCTTCAGACTAACAATATTTCACAGCAACTCCTCCTGGACTTGGGATGTGAAACTGAGCAATGGCATGCTCTTACACTCACTTTGTCCTTCGGAAATATTGTTCTAAATATAGTTTAGTTGACGCTGTAGGAACTGAGCATCCTTCCTTGTGACTTTATGCTGGTAATAGAAGCAAAACACTGTCCAAACTAAACACCTATCAGTAGTGAAGAAAATGTCTAGACTCACATTGATTCACTGTGAAAGCACAGTATTTCAGCAGAGTTAGGAAACGGAATACGTATTTTAGAACAGAAATTTACAAGGCTTCTTGGTCAAGACAAGAAGCACAGCTTTCTGCAGATTCCCACTGAAGGCAAACCAGGGTTTGGAAAGAAGGAGTGCCAGCCCTTTTCACCTGTTCATTAGGAGGGGTTGGCTCAGATACTTTGCCCTATCCTGCTGACCATGGTGGGGCTGTGGGTTGTACAGTATCTATAGGCGCACTGCCCACTTTCCTCTGCTGATATTCATTGCCAGAGCAAAATGCAGGTGGAGAAGATCGGAAGTGAAAAAAGAAGAAAGAGGAAATGTACTAAACTTATTTCAAGCTAAGGATGAAGCAAATTGATGAAGTTACATCTTTCTGGGTAATGTTATTCAAGTAACAGTTAGACCCCAGATCTAAACCTCATTCTAGTTTCAACACATTAGTGTAGTCATTAATATCTCAAGCCACCCAACCTTTGAAAATGCAAGTTCATTAAAATTGGACCAGGATCTTGAAGTCAAGAGCAGCTCCCCAGTTCCTACAAAGAACTTCACTGCAGAACCAACTGCAGAGATTCCTCTGCATTCCTCGTAAAATATTCCCCTAAAAAAGAGCTCTTTCTATTTGTAACTTCAAATCATGTTGAATGCAGGGTACTCATCCAATTGGAGTCATAGCAAGAAACTACAAGTTGTTGAATTCTTTATTTCCTTCACAAATGGGAGATAAGGGGAATTTACTGCAAAGATTCATTCAGATCTTGAATCACTGTGAATTACTGCAGGAGAAGAGTTCAGGGTTTCCAAACACTTTAATCCTTCTTAGAATTCTAAGTTAAATATTATGGCACACTTTTAGGAAAAGATAATATACTCATTCATGCAAGAGACATATCCAGCTTCTGAGGAGAATTTTAGAGAGGCATTCATTGGCATGCCTTGTTCTGATTGTGCTCTGCAATCTTAAATAGAAATTATTAGTAATTATTAAGGAGAAAATTACAGTAAGATAGAACAATGCTTTTCTCTTCTGTGCATGGGTCAAGGAATTATAATGTAATTTCACAAATGTCAAAATTTCATTGAACGACTGCCCACATATTCCTTTGCTTTACTCCCGGCAAGTTCGCCCTTTCTTTTCAGCACCATATGCCAAGTTTTCCATGCCCTCGTGCTGAGCCATATGTTGTATCTGTAACAAAAGTCACAAAAGAGATGGCAATGCAATAAAGATGTTCTTCATTTGCCTATAGCTATGTCACAAAACTAGTACTAGCCAATTGTCTTGGCTGGCCATCCCCAGCAACTTCTCTAAACACCAATTCATTTTGACTTAAGCATTTAGTGATAATTAAATTGTCTCTTGCCTAAAAACATGCTACATTCAGGAAGCGCTGGAGTTCTGACTAGATGGAAGAAGACATTTTTCTGTCTCACAATCAAGCAATCTCTGGATGCCAGAAATACCAATCACAGCACATTAGAAGTGTCCCAACAAAGCAGCTGCTATAGCTGGTGTGAAGGAAGATGAAGGAAGAGCAATTTTCTTCTTCTAAAGGTTCCGAAGGAAATATTGTTGGCTCAGCTACCTGGCATCAAAGAATTCAGTGCAATCCTATAACACAGGAAGGAGTTTGCAGTAACATTTAATATTTTAGGTACAATGGCAAAAAATGAAACAAACAACCCACAGTCTTTCCTAACGTTCCTCTCTTGTGGCAGTGTTCTTAGCCACAGATGTCAGAAGACCAGGTGTTTGTTCTTTTACCCAGACCACAGGCACTGGTCGAGCTTCACAACAGTTATGTAAAACATCTACAGACTGGAAGAATGTGATGTGGAGGGCCCGTGTCTTAATTCTGAATTACACATTGTGAAGATCTAATCTACTACAAATACTTTCAGGTCATGCTAGATTGATCCAGAGCTATGACATCCCTGCTCTAGAACACCAGATAATGTTCAGTGCTGATGGTTGGAATATAATGCCCCATGGGCAACTAATTTGGGATGCTAAACTATGGGTTCTTGCAAGAAGGAAAGACAACTGAACTTGCTATAACAGTCAAACAGAGTTGGATATGCTAGTATATACCACCCGCAAACCTAAAAGTTGGTGAAAGGGACTTTAAAGTGTGCAAGTGGTCTCTCCTACTTATTTTCAAAAAAAAAAAAAAAAGGAACAGCTGTTTCCTCAGTAACCTTCGAATACAAGATACCTGAACTGCTCAGAAACAAAACTTCAAACTTTCTTATCTCAAAGTCATTTTCAGACATACACAGCTTTTGTTCTATTTCAAAAAGCACCAAAACCACACCCATTTTGTCTGAAGGAGGAAGAATAACTGCTGCACTGCATTAGGCAACAGGTTGGCTTGGATTGCTCACAGGATGACTAAACTACATGCTGTGACACCAAGCAAGGATTCCTCAACACGTAAATGACTGCAAGTGATGTACAACAGGATGTTTTGAGAGCAGTGATCTGTGCTACTGCTCAAAATAGCTCTCAAGAGTCTAAAAGGCAGAATACAATCGAGGGCTTCCTTCTGACGTGCCTCTTGTGCCATCATGAAGTTTGATTTTGACTTAACTTGCAGTTCTCTTAACTGCAAGCATTTCGGCACATGCCAGTCAGCATCAGAATGATCTGTAACTGGAATGGAAAGCAAATTTCCTCCTTACAAGTGAATCTCTGTAAAAACTTCTCATATCCCAGGAAAATCCATTTCATATTTCAACTTGAGAGAATTTTTTTTAAAAAAATACAAGAACTCACTATAATTTAAAATGCTTCACCTTGATAAATAATAATTGAGCTATATGTTGCCAAGTAGCCACAAAGCTGGAAAATTCTGCTAACTAAATCCTCACTCTGGGATCAAAGCTTGAAATACTTCGGAGAGTAATGAACTTTGGCCAGGCAGGGAATCACTGAATCACCAAGGTTGGGGTAGACCTCTAAGATTGTCCAACCATCCACCTGCCACCAATATTTCCCATTAAACTAAAGGACAGGGCAGCTTTCCGCTTCCATTCCCTGGTGAAAACATTGCTAATGTACAAGAACCTGCTCCTGATAACCCTGCTCATTCATAACTCTTCCTGCCATCATCAACAAGCTATTTAGGGAATGGTCATGTCTTGTTTGTGCTGGAGTCAAAGGGAACTGACCATTCAGACTAAGTTGTCTCATGGGTGATGCTGAGAGGCCTTAAGTTTTCAAAGCAATGCAAGGATGAACCAAAGCTTAGTACCCTTGGAATGTGGCTTTGAAAGAAAAAGCAGTGTTTTCAGCAGGTCAGTAAGAGCCATTTGTTAGGCTTGAGTTGCAGCATGGCTCACAGAGTTACCAGGGATGTGTGGACAAGTCCCAGACATTTCAGCTGCCAGTATTTCTTTCCAACAGGTCTGGTGAGCTTCATCTAAACGTGCTTCCCTCAGGCCAGTAGAGAGTTTTCTAAGGAATAACAAACCAGGGTCATTTCAGCTTTCTGCTTTAAGACAGAAGTCTTCTTAAATTGTATACACTTCACTCATCCTCCTCACCAGAGACTTTCCAGTGGAGTAACTACTGGAAGATGTCAAAGTTTTCAGGGTTTGCTTGCTTACAGGTACACATGCTAACGAAGATGGGACAGCTAAAGCAATGCTGGTTCCTCCGTAATTATGACACTGAATGCAGTTTCCAAATGGTACATTCCTCACACGGATCATGTAAAATGTTACGCTTTTGAGTTTGGTTTTTTTCCCCCACAGGGAAAGGCTGTATTGTGTCACTTCCAGATGTTGTCCTACTGTGGTACATGTTCTGTTCTCAGCTGTCATCCACAAGCAGCTGTTTCTCTTCATCCTGTAGCCTGTAAACATTTTGCCTTTAGCAAGAGTCTGTTTAAGCAGTATCTTTGAGTTTCAAAGAGCTGATTTATTTCTTTTTCAGTTTTGTGTATTTCTATCTTTGAGGAGAAACAGAGAACCATAACTTATTTCTCCTTCAAGTCACATTTCACAGGCAAGCCTCTATTAGTTCCCCTTTCTTGGCATGGAATTTTACTACAAAACTGAGAGAGAGGTTAAGTTTTCTCTAAAATTACTACCAATAATCAACTTTAATAGTGCATGTTTAAAACATCTTGAACTTCTCTTTCTTGTAAATAAACCATTAAAGCTGTAGAGAACTTTTATTTGAATCCAAGCTCAGGTAAATTGGACAGGAGTCAAATTTTTTTCTTGCAGACTACTGTTTTGAGTTGACAATCAACTTTTTAAGGTAGATTGTATATTCTTCTATCTTTTTCAAAATTTTATTAAAAACAAGTCATGCTTTACTTTAGGTACAGAGTTGATTCATTCTTTCCCCCCTATTCCTATTATTTCCATTGAAGATGGGACAAAGTGCTCAAAATAAAGAATGCTTAAATCAGCACTATTCAAAAACCCTGAAGTCAGTGAGAATTTCCTGCACAAAACAGAGGGGTTTTGTTTTAACCAGAAGTCTACATAGTACATAACATTTTCATTAATGCTTTCATCTTTTGCATACTATCTTGTTAATCTTTCTTGGACAAATCCATGATAGATGCATTATTGAAGAATTGTGGCATTATAAATTTGCTGTAATATGCAAATGATGTTTACCATTTACTAATATTCAGGTGGCTGTTGGATATACAGAAAAATATTGCAATCTGTCAAATCACTGTTTTTGCAAATGATGATCCTGAACACTTAGACTCAAAAGCAAACCACTATTCCGTAGTAATAGCTTTGTTTATGCAAACAAGAAAAGAAATGGTGAACGCTGAGAGCCAGTCCTGTCTCTGCAGGGATACAGAAATACATATCTGCTGGAAGAAAGTCAAGGAAATATCTGCCAATATTTACTTTTGATGTCACTGTATTTGCTTTGGACTCATGCAATCTGAGAAATGCTGAGTAACAAGCATATTTCCTTCCAAAGGAGTTAATATTTCAAGTATTTATCCATTCTAAGTGCCTGCTGTAAGTCAGTGAAGAGTCCAATAACTGATTCAGAAAACTGTTGTCTTTTTACAGACTATTATGGAAGTGTTACTAACTTCACTGAGTCATAAAAACCAATGTTGGCTTCTGTAGACAATTGTGAAATCCCTTCTTTATTAGGCATCTCATAAAAATTTGCCAGAACCCAAGCTCTGTTTCTTCCTTTTTGTTTTCAAAGCCACACATACATTCAAATACACAAAAACTTGAATCTTACACCCAAGTTCAGGTGTTCTTTGTCATCTATTTCCCTCTAGAGATTTCTCTTTCAAGCATCCTTCTGGAATTTATCTCCTGTGAGCATGTCTTTGCTCTTCCCAAGCTTTGTAAGAGGATGTGCTGTGCAATCCCAGGGGTTGCATGGTTTCTAGAGGCCAAAGCAAAGATTATTTAAAAGAGAGCAGGGGATCAACTTTCTGCTCTCACCAACTGAAATCCATATTTACCAGTTTTGATTGTTTTTCCTAATCCCCCTTCTTTATTATACTGTACTTGAATACATCCCATTTTCCATGAAGTGGTAGAGACTACAGAAGCAGAGACAAAGCCAGAACAACTCTTGGATACATCATCTTATTTGTACATGTCTCAGCAGCATGATTTAATTCCCAAGCACAAAGGAGATGGTGAAGGCTCTGTGAGACTCATTAGGAGGCAGCTTTCCTGTTTGGTTTGTATGCACAACCAAGAGCACTGCTGTACCAGCAGGAAAGCTTCTCTGCACATGCTGCTGTTAGCACAGAGCTCTGCATGCTCTGCTGGGGCTGGGCTGAGTGAGAGAGGTGATTTCTCTATATTTTCTCTAGCACTTTTTGGTACAGGTAGGTCTCCTTGATACCAGTGTTATAAATCTCAGCTTCAAAGGGAGGAGATTGGGCCAATAAGAGTGCAAATCACACTTCTAATCAGAATAATTATGACCAAAACAACCTGAAAAGTGTATTTTGATGAGCTTCCTTGGCCAAACTGCTTCTGTTAGCTCCATCTAAAGAGAGGACAGGAAGAGAGGATCCCTATACAATGCACACAGAAACATATGGTCATTTATTTAGCTTGAAGGCTGCTTTAATTTTGTCGAGGAGGGACAACTATCTGTGCATTTGCTGAGCAAATAAACTTAAACCACAACAGGAATTTGTAAGCTTTCTTCCCCCTGTGTAGAGGGTACACTGGCAAGTGTACTTAGATCTGTATGCTAGTAGCACTCCACCTAGCTGAGCATCATCTAGAGCCACAAGATTAACTTTATTACTGATCTGTGGACTTTCACCTTACCTTTGTAAAGAGGGAAAGGTTTCAAAACTCAGTGTTTCTAGCAAAAGCCATGAGCACATGCACCATTACCGATGCCTTTAAATAGCCAAAGCCTATCACAGCACAAAGGGCTATCTTCTCTAACTACATACACTCAGGAGGTTCGTTTTTGTGGATGACAAGAGCAGGGAATGCTTTCTACCACAATATTAATTAGGACATTATGATCTGGCTGTTTGGAAAGCTGGAATAGCTGGGTAGAGCTCGGTGGGACATCTCAGGTTGGACGTTAGGAAAAATTTCTCCAAAAGAGAGGTCAGGAGCTGGAACAGGCTGCCCAGGGAAGTTGTGGAGTAACCACCCCTGGAAGTGTTCAAGAAATGTTTAGATAGTGAACTGAGGGGCACAGTTTAGCAGGGAAATATTGGTAGTTGGCAGACAGTTGGAATGAATTGCTTTGGAGATCTTTTCCAACCTTGGTGATTCTATGACACTGTAATGTGATGGAAAGCACATCAAGAGAGCAGAACAGCAAGGTCCCAAGCCACAGCAAGTGAGGATCTGCTCAGACACAACAGAGTGGATGCAGAAATAAGGGAAAGAAACTGCTTACCTTCAGAAGGCCTATAAGGTTCTCAGGTAGGCAAGGATCTCCAGCTAAAAAAAAACAAACACACAAGCACTACCAACCCTTAAATGAGGTATGGGAAGGGGTGGATCCCAGCTCCAACCCTTCTGGTGATTCAGATGCATTACTTGTACCTGAGCTCCCTTCAGTTAGCCCTGTCTTCCTACCAGGTACTCAATCAAGCCATGACTTAGCATTTCCACTACAACATGCTCCAGTTGAAGGCCAATAATAAGTGAGGTACTGCAGGAGCCTCTTCTGGAGCCTTTATCAGTGACTTGGAGGAAGCAACAGAACACTTGTTGCAGATGGCAATACCCTAAAGGGCACAGTGCCCTCCAGAGAGATTTAGACACACTGGAAAAGTGGAGAAGAACCTTGTGAAATTTGTACAGAAAAATGCAAAGTTCTGTGCTGGGGAAGGAATAGTCCTTTGCAGTGACACAGGCTGGGCACTGACTAGCTGGGTAACAGCATTGCTGGAAAAGTCCTCAAGTTGTTGGCAGACAGAAAGCTGAACATGAGCAAGACTGCTTGACAGCAAAGGTGAAAGACAGCTTGGGATGTATGAACAAGGAGAACAGCCAGGAGACTGAGAGAAGCAATCATCTCCTTTCAATACTCCCTTCTGTCCTCACACAAACCAAAACTCATTGGACTACATGCAGAATACCAAGACAGACATGGGATCCACAGTATAAGACAGATATGGACAAACTGGAGATTAGGAGAGGGCGCCCAAAAATGCACAGGGCACTGGAGCACCTGGGCTATAAGGGGACACTGATGGACCTGGACATGTTGAGACAGAAGAAGACTCAGCACCACACCACTGTTTGCTAATTCCCATCACAGTGGGATGGGACAAGGGAAAGAATTGGAAAAAAGGCAAAAGTCATGGGCTGAGACAAAGACAGCTTAATAGAACAGAAAATGAAGGGAAAATAGTAATAGTAACAATAAGGAATATATGAAAAGAGTTACGCACAGTGCAATTACTCAACGCTTGCTTACCAATGCCCAGTCAGTTCCCAGCAGCCCCCAGCCAACTCCCCCCTCTGCTGCTGCTCAGCCTGTTGCCATATGGTGTGGGATATCTCTTTGGCAAGTCTGAATCAGCTGTCATGGTTGTGCTCCTCCCAGCTCCTTGGGCATGCTCAGCCTACTCGTTGGCAGGGCAGCAAGAGAAGCAGTGAAGTTCTTGACTCTGTGCAGGCACTGCTCAGCAACACCTAAAACACTGCTGTGTTATCAGCACTGTTTTTCTCCTAAATCCAAAACGTGGCACCATACCAGCCACTATGAAGAAAGTTATCTCATGTGAAATCAGGACAAGATTTCAATTTCGTCATCTCACAACAGAGAGATTCAAAATAATTAATATGAAAACATAATACAGAGATATTAATACAAGAAACAAAACTTATTCCATCTCCTTACGGAAGAATAGGGGAGGGCAGGTGCAGTTTTTTCACTGATTTGCAGTTCTTTTTAGGGAAGATGAAGTGATGGACCTCCAGACATCCTGGAACTGTTGTTTTGTGACATTTTTCAGTTTAGTTTTTGTTCATTTGAAAGTAGGATATCAGAACCCTAATAGGAAGCAATAAGTCCTAGGTCTCCGCCAGTTTGAGGCTGATGCTCATGGAAGCATGAAGTCACAGCCTTTCAGCCAACAATCAAGGAACTTCCTTAATATTGTAGTTTTATGAGACACAAAGCAAAACATTTCAGCATTTCTCCTCCAAATCAGGAACGGGCTGAAACAGAATGGTTTCCTATTAGAATGTGAGTTCAGAGTACTCAGTCTTTACTGTTCAGTGGACTTCTCGTACTTTTTGCACACGGATCTGTTAACCAATTACACTCATTTCATACTGTAATTCACAGGCACTACTTGTGTCTCTTCAATTAGGCCTTCGTCGTTCACTGTGAAATTACCAACTACTATGCATCAATTAATCACTTCTGATTTTCAAAGTGGTAAAGAACACAAAATACAAAACAAAACAAACGTGCAAAAAAAATATAAAAAAAATATATCCCCACAGGAAAAAAAAAAAAAAGACAGTTCTCCCTCAAAGTTTTTCTTTTCAGCTAGAAAAAGAGCAAAGTTTAATTATTGAAATTCTGGTCTTTATTGAATTGAAAAACTTCCATAGATATTTGAAAGCAGATGATAACTGCAGTGCCAAGTACAATAAAAAAGTGACACACTTTGATGTCAAACACATATCAAATAACCATCAAAGCTAAAACGCTTCCTGATTTTACAGAGGCTACAATTACTGTGGTAATTGTATATAATATTACTTGTTTAGTAATTATATCAAAAAGTACTTCTGATACAGATTAATTTCATATAAACTAATAGTTTAGTGAATGCAGACTAAATGTATTAACTACATTCTTCCCTAATCTTTTTCAGAAGCATCAGAAAAGGGTCATTGGAGGCAAAAATACACTATAGAAAATACGCAGAATATTTGAGTATCTTGAAAGAAACCAAACACCCAAGCAAGATGTTACCCTCTGCTTTTTGAAAGCTGAGAAACCAGGAAGATGTACTGAACAGCACTTCCAAAGTTCATATTATAGAGAAACTAAGAGCAAAAGACTAAAAATCTGCAAAACAAAAAGCTTCTGCTACTCAATAAAATAAGCTGTAGCTGTCAGTGCTTTGACACCAAAGAGTTGGAGCGTTTTGTAGAAAATTACACATCTCATCCCATGGTTCACTCCACTGTAGTGCAAACTCAGATTCAAGCTTCTCATCTCACAAGCAAACACTTTCTGAGCCAGGACTTGAATAGTGGCACCTTGCATCCCCAGCCAAAAGCCCAAGTCGCACAGCTTTGCCTCCCTGGGTTTAGATGGTTAGGAAATAATGCAGTCAGAGCTAAATGTTTCAGTAGGACAAGTTTGTTTGTGGAATGTGGAACACTGATATGTATGATGTCCCACTGCCTTGCCTGCTAAATTAAATACAGCTTTAGGAAATGTTTGCATCTTCTGTTTTGCTGGCAAACCTCTGCCCTTGTTGAAAGAAGCAACATATCTCTACAAAAGATTTTCAGCTGAATACTCAAATTCATTTAAATGATTCATTTTGCGAAAAAGTCCCCAGTAAACTTTCCTGAGGCAACACTGCTAGATCCTCATTCACCGTCTTCAGAGCAAGGAATTTTTGCTCTTCACTCTGTTATCACATCCAAAGCCTCTCATTTCAGTCACTTTTGCGCATTGGTCTTCTGCTCTGAAAGTGCCACCTTGTGCAGATGAGTCCACCCTACAGGCCTGCCAACCTTCTAGATGTACTATGTGTTATCTTTAGTCCCCATTCCTATTAACGAGAGAGTTTCTCCTGAACAATCCCATACCCTCACAAGTCCTAATGTTGGCTGGTAAGATAAATAAATTTGCCTACCTTACAAGGGAATCCCCTTCCATAATTCCTTTTCTTCCTTCTTTCTTCCCATTTTGTCTCCTATCTGTCCTTCTCAGACACATCCAAAAGATTGAAAATGAGAAGGCAGTAAGAGTATGATGTTAGAAGTCCACTACTACTTGAAGACATATGCATCAACAATTCCATAGGGAAAAGGTTTTCCTACCTTAGCTACTCTGTTCTCCTTCCCTTTGTTTGGCACAAGTCCCTGTGCTGCTAGGTAGGGCTGGCACTAGCAAGTGGCACAAAGAAGGGGAATAAGGTGCTGGGAGCTAGAAGGAAGAAAAAGTTGTACTGTAATAGCAATACCAGATTATGCTAAGTGTTCCTTGAAGTCTAACCTAAGAAACAAACTAAAAGGAAGAAGATAAATAAAAATTACTAATGTCACATTTTGTCAGAAATAAAAGAATGAGTAAGGAAAGAAGGAACGCTCATTCCCATGTGTTTTTGGTAATCCTGTAATTAGGGTAACCATAATTCTGTTTTAGTGTTTCCCATAAAATTAGCAGCTGCAATAGAGAATTGTTATATTCCTCCTCAAATGCACAGCATTTACAATTTAAACATGCAACTCCCATCCCAAAAACCACAAGTCACTAAGTCGTTCCAGTGCTCATTCTATCTTCCTGGAATCATCTTCTGTGCAATAATACTCTTTTTCCTCTTACATTGCATTCATTACTAATATTCCCAGCATTATTCCATAAGAAAATTGTGACAGGACTAAATATGTACTCAGTTGAATCATCTGAATGGTTTCAAAAAAGCATACTAAAGTCCTTTTTCAAAAAAGCACCTAATTCCCAGAGAGTAAGGTTGATACACAATATTATAGCAAGTATCTGGCCAACCAAAACTGTGATTTGGCCAGTCCAGATGAAAAGAGCTGGCCACAGCAAAAGACTTAGCTCCTTTTTTGAAACATGCACAATGAAAACTAGCTCCATTCAAGATTCGGAAAGCATTTACAAATAAGCTGAAGGGGCCAGCTGCCCCTTTATGCTACATAATTGTGAGAAACATTTTTTGTTCTAGGCGACACAAAGCTTTATCAAAAAAAAAAAAAAAAAAAAAAAAAAAAAACAAATTATACATGAAAGCTCTTAGGGCTTGTAAGAGCCTGATTCAGTTCACCAAGGAATGAACAAACTAGTCTGATACAGAACTCGGATCAAAACAATGTGTATTTTCTGTCAATATGTTACAGCAGGATTCCATGTTATTACTAGTTATCCCCTATCAAATGTATACAGCTTAATTGTTTAAAGATGCTTTTTTTCTCTAACTTTCAGCAGTGTAAGCTCAGCAAGTGATAAGCTCTCCTCTCAGCTAAGCATAACCAGCAAAAATGCAAGAATCTTGTCCAATCTTTGGCACAGTTGAAGAAGACCAATTCCTACCTACACTTGAAATATATTAAGCTGGTTCTAACTCACAAATCTGTGCACATTCATTCAAGCATTCTGAAAATGACAGCATTTTCTAGCTGCTTGGCTATTGGCTAAGAGATTTTTTGAGAAAACAAATATCTGTAACCAGCTGGATGCGTCCCATTAATCTTCTAAAGCTGGGACCAATTCCAAATCAAAGGTCTTGCAGAATACTTCTTACATTAAATATTTGAGAATCTCCAATTATGAAATAGTTGAAAAGAGGCAACGAAGAACTGTAGATGTTCTCTTCAAAGGGATGCCATTTACCAATACGGCAAGGGCTCTCTAAACAATCAACAATACCAGACCTCAATCTGGGAAACAAGTTGTATATTCAGAGATTTAAGTATCCTCTGGTTTCAAGTATCTGTCTTTATTATCGTTTTCTTTACTCATTTTCAAGAAGCCTGAGGCACCCAAGTTTTGTCAGGGACAACAAAATTAATCATCATGTAAACTTACTAAAGAAAAACAGATTATTCTAGCAAACAAAAATTTAACTTGAAAATAACTTCAGAGAAAAAAAATATAAGAACAAGACATTAATTTTAAACTGCATACCCACCTCTTCGATACATATCCTACTACAAGTCCACTTCCAGAGCCTCACATTTTTGTGTGAACCCATGAAGGCAACACACCTCATTATCAGCAAGACTAGCAGAAAGTGACAAAGATCTTTCTGAATCATAAAATCATAGAGTAGTTTGGATTGGAAGAGGCATTTAGAATCACCTCGTTCCAACTCCCTGCTGTAGGCAGGGACACCTCCCTCTAGATCAGGTTGCTCACAGCCCCATTCAGTCTGACCTTGGATGCTTGCAGAGAGGGCATATCCACAACCTCACTGGGCAACCACCCACCTCACCTCTCTCACAGTAAAGAATTTCATCCTGAAATCTAGTCTAAATCTACCCTCTTCCAGTTTAAAACCATTTCCCTTTATCCTGTTGCTACGTGCTTTTATAAAAAGTCCCTCCCCAGCTTTCCTGTAGGCCCCTTCAGGTACTGAAAGTTGCTGTAAGGTCTCCTGGGAGCCTTCTCCAGGCTGCAGAGCCCCAGCTCTCTCAGCCTGTCCTCGTAGAGGAGGTGCTTCACCCTCTGATCATCTCCGTGGCCCTCCTCTGGACCTGATCCCACAGCTCCACGTCCTTCTTGTGTTGGGGGCCCCAGAACTGGACGCAGTGCTCCAGGTGGGATCTCACGAGAGCAGAGCAGAGGGGCAGAATCACCTCCCTCCACCTGCTGGTCACACTTCTCTTGATGCGACCCAGGATACATTTGGCCTTCTGGGCTGCAAGCGCACACTGCCGCCTCATGTTGAATCAACTAACATTCTCAAATCCCCCTCAGGGCTGCTCTCAAGTCATTCTCTGCCCAACCTGTATCTGTGCTTGAGATTGCCCCAACCCAGGTGCAGGACCTTCCACTTGGCCTTGTTGTTCTTCATGAGGTAGGCATGGGCCCACCTCTCAAACCACAGCAAACTCTTTCCTGGTGAAAACAAACTCTGTCTTCAGCACTGTCTGTCACTACGAGTGATTTGTTAATTTTATTGTCTGACTTGAGCAAAGTCATTATCTCTGTAATTAGAAAAGAGAACAATAAGCTAGAAATACCACTAATCTACTAGCAACCAACTGTAATTCCTTTGCAATCATGAATCAAATTGAGGCTTATTTTATTCAGACTCTGTTCAGACATCACCTAACATCTGTGTAGGCAGGGATATTCTTCTCCCTTTTCTTACAGATTGATGACCAGAGCAGTAAGAGATAATACTTACAAAAATTTTAAATTACTCTTATCCTAGACTTCATATTTCTTGCCCAGTTGCAAGCAAGTGTGATTACTTCTGTTTCTGTCTACCGCCTTCTCTTCAGAGCTTGCATTACCTCCTTCTTCAATAAATCATGGAATGGTTTAAGATGGAAAGGATGTCTGGAGTTCATCTGGTCTAACACCTCTGTTCAAGCGGGGCCACCCAGAGCTATGTCCATACAGCTTTTGGATATTTCCAGGAACATTCGCTATGTAGTCAACATCACAGTGAAAAAGTGTTTCCTGATATTCAGAAGGAATCTCTTGTGTTCCAGTTTGTGCCCAGTGCCTCCAGTCCGAGCACCAGGCACTGCTGAAAAGAGCCTGGTTCTATCTTCTCTGCTCCCTCCCCTCAGGCATATTATAGGTGTTGATATGATCTCACTGAGTCTTCTCCAGGTTGAAGAGCTCATGCTCCTTCAGTATCTCACAGCAGAGGTGCTCCAGTGTCTTCAGGATCTTTATGGCCCTGCAGAGGGCTCTCTCCAGCACATCCATGCCTCTGTTGCACTGGGAGCCCAGAGCTTGGGAACAGGTGCCAGGTGCTGCCTCACCAGTGCTGAGTAGAGGGGAAGAACCATTCTTTGACCTGCTAATAATACTTTCTGCATTTTTTGCATATCTGTTGTCTAAGATATCCAGACATCTTTGGACATCTCAGTTCTCTCTCTGCTCCACATTCAGTGAACCAGTATGACTGATTTGCCTTTTGTACATTCTGCTGTATGATCTGGGCCTATCAGTCCGATGAGGAATACCATAGTTTTCTTGCTCAATTTGCATTTCTGATTATCCTGAGTTTCTAGTCAGCAAGAATTTACCTACCCAGAAACCAAGAATTCCTTAAATACCAGGAAATAATTCCTACCCCAACCTCCATGTGCAGTTCACAACTGCAGTACAACCAGTATAATTATTCTAGCATGGAAAGCAACTCCCATGCATTCCTGGATTTTTATTTTTTTTTTGTAAACCCCTACTTCTAGTAAAATTTAAAAGCATACGCACAAAAAAACACTGTTCCAAGCAGGGAAATGGTGGTGGGCTCTATGGGCTTTTATGGTAAGTGAAAACCAACACCCACATGAGGATAAAGAGGCAACCTAGACAAAGCATTGCAGCATTTGACAAAATCAAGCCCCTAAGGAAGAAGAAATTAGGAAAAAAAAAAAAAGTCACTTATTAAAAGAGCAACAATAAAGCACTGATTTCTTTGCAAAGAAAGAGGAAAACAAAGAGTATTCTTAGTCTAAGAACTGTTTCTCAAAGACTCACCAGACTTTTGCAATGAAGGCCTCCTCTCTGAGTCAAAATCTACCAATTCAAACTGACAAGTTACAAGGAGTTGCCACCTCTCATCTAGAAGTCAACTGAAAGAGTTTAATGTACCATCAGGAAGGGAAGCCCTCCCCACAGCAGGGTTTCAAACACTAGAATCTATGCCTCCTGGTTCTAAGAGGATATCAAGGCCTGGTACTGTTACAGGTAGTCCATGAAAAAAAGCCAATATGGTTCTCCTTCCATAGCACTTTTCAAGTATTTCTGCTTTTCTATAGACCTTGATCAATTTAGCCTTATGAAACTCAGTCCAAAGACATGAATATTCTTTTCAATTTAAAGAATAAATTAAAGAATAGAGCAAACACTGTTCTGGATCCTGGGAAAACAGAGCTAGCTATAGACCAGGACAAAAATCAAGAAGTTAACATAGGAGTTCCACTGTCTGAGTGCTTACTATATATGTTCCAACAAACGAACTCTTTCTGTAGCTTTGTGCATTATTTGAAATATTTGAATTGTTCATTGCAAGCAAGCAGTCTGTGCTTTTTTTTTTTTTTTTTGAAGATTCTTTTAGACATCTGCAAATACATCTTTTTATCTAATACATCTTTTTCTTTCCAAGGTGTGAGTCAGTGTCAGATGTTCCTTTTAGCAAGAGATACTCTATGGCAATTTTCCACTTTTTGAGTGTAAAAGGATTATGGGATGATTGATTAGCTTGGACACTGATATCAGCATTTAGCTACATTAATTTTATCCATATGGACCACAACTTTGGAATGAATCCTAAATATTTCTACTTAGTTTTAAAAGCTTCCTGATAGAGACAATAGTCTGCAACTCTCCTGTAGACACCATACTCAAAGCTAGCAAATTTCATTCAGGCATTCAGAAGTTGACCTCATCTCCAGAATGATAAAATTCTTACTAAGAAGCTTAAAGAGTGACTTTGGTGAGGGTAACCACTAGCCATGTTATTGAGGCAGCAATTAAAGCATGCTATTCTCATCACACTTATGTGAGACACCCAAGAATCAGTTCCATATGGAATGTATAGATAAAGGGGAACCAAGAAACTCAACTACTGAGCAGATCTCTCATACGTGGGGAATATTGCCTGGCCAAGACATAGCCTTCCATATTTATGGCCTCTTTATTTAGCCAGACATTAACAAAGCTGTACTGAATTTGTTGTGAACTAACAAAAAATCAGAGAAAAAATAAACGGAAATAATCAAATTCTCCGATTTTAAGGAAGCTCTACCTTCATATAGTCTGGTTGTATACATTTGTATGTAAGGTCTTTACAAAACTAAATCAATGTCTTCAAAAACTGACCTGTTCTTCTTTCATATTTTCCCACAGAAATAGTGGTACTACTGGGGTGAAACATGCTTCAAACAAAACAACAACAACAAAACAACAAAAAAATCCTTATAGCACTTGAGTCATATGCCTAGAAATGGGAAATTTGTCACAGACTTAAGAAGGAGGAACAGTAACTCTGTGATATATTTCTAAGAAGTATACATTTTAGACTAATAAACAGATGCAGAAGTATACTGATGAAAAACAAAAGTATCATGTGGATTTAATGATATCTACAAGTGCAGGAAGTAAGATGTGAAGTCTTTCATTCCTTTCAATGACATTAACCAGGCTCTCCAGTCACTGTAACATGATAAAAAGAGGTACTATTTTAAGAAATAGAATTCCTAGCAGAACTGATAGTAAGAAAACATAGTCCTTGAGACTCATCTGTTCCTCAACAGGAGCTGGTGTAAGAACCATCCCAGCACAAAGCAACCATCAGGGTTGGTTGGTTTTTTAACCTACCACAGTGGGTTAAAAAATCAAACTGAATACAGTTTGATGCTAAACAAAAGTACTTGTGTCACGGTTTTGTGATTCGTGTTATCAGTGTTCCATAACTGGCTGCCTGTGGCCTGGATGGGTATACTCTTCTTTGGATAAGGAACTGGGTAGAGGGCCGTGCCCAATGGGTAGTGCTTAATGGAGCTAAATCCAGCTGGTGAGCCATTACAAGTGGTGTCCCCCAGGGGTCGGTACTGGGGCCCATCTCGTTTAATATCTTTATTGAAGACCAAGATGAGGCAATTGTGTGTACCCTCAGTAAGTTTGCAGATGACAGCAAGTTGGGAGGTGGTGTGGATCTGCCTGAGGGTAGGGAGGCCCTACAGAGGGATCTAGATAAGGTGGATCGCTGGGCTGAGGTGAATGGGAAGAGGTTCAACAAGGCCAAGTACGGGGCCCTGCACTTTGACCTCAACAACCCCATACAGCGTAATAGGCTTGGGGACGAGTGGCTGGATGACTGTGAAGAGGAAAGGGACCTGGGGGTGTCAGTTGATGCTCGGCTGAGCATGAGCCAGCAGTGTGCCCAGGTGGCCGTTAGGGCCAACGGCATCCCGGCCTGCATTAGAAATAGTGTGGCCAGCAGGAGCAGGGAGGTGATCATCCCCTGTACTCAGCACCTCGAGTAATGTGTTCAGTGTTGGGCCCCTTACTACAGGAAAGACATTGAGGCCCTGGAATGTGTCCAGAGAAGGGCAGCAAAACTGGTGAGGGGTCTGGAGCACAGGCCTTATGAGGAGTGGCTGAGGGAGCTGGGATTGTTCAGTCTGGAGAGGAGGAGGCAGATAGGAGACCTCATTGCACTCTACAACTTCCTGAAGGGAGGTTGTGATGAGGAGGGGTTTGGCCTCTTCTCTCAGGCCACAAACAGGACCCAAGGAAATGGCCACAAGTTGTAGCAGAGGAGGTTTAGGTTACATATAAGGAATAATTTTTTTCTCTCAGAGAGTGGTCAGGCACTGGAATGGCTGCTCTGGGGGGTGGTGGAGTCGCCATCCCTGGCAGTGTTCAAGAGGCGTCTGGATGAGGAGCTACAAGATATGTTTTAGTGCTTGTGGTAGCAATAGTAATGGGAGAGCGGTTGGACTAAATGATCTTGCAGGTCGTTTCCAACCTTGCCTTTCTATGATTCTGTGATATCAGAACATCACATAGTGCACTGGGAGTTAAAGATTTAATGCTCCAGTTCCATGGATTATTGATAGTTCTGGGTATACCTTTCTCAGAAGAAGAACTACAAATGCTGGAAGACTTCACTGCTCCATTTCCATTTTCCATTTGGAAGGAAAGACAAACTGCTCATTAGTCACAAGATTGACCCTTCTTTTACTGCTCATCACTGTATGTTGCTCCCTAGCTGTGTCGCCTTCAGCAAGGCCTTCAGTTTTAGACACTCTCTCTCATTGTATTTGATTTGTTAGCTTCAGTTCCAATTATATTGTATTATATTTCTAAGAAGTTGTGTATATTTTAGACTAAGAAACAGATGCAGAAGTATACTGATGAAGAACAAAAGTGTCACGTGGATTTAATGATATGTACAAGTGCAGTAACTAAGGCCAATCTGGTGGCCTTCTGTGATGGAGTGACGGCATCGGTGGACAAGGGAAAGGCGAATGATGTCATTTAGCTGGACTTGAGCAAGGCCTTTGACATGGTTCCCCCCCACATCCTTATCTCCAAATTGGAGGGATGTGGATTTGATGGGTGGACCAATCAATGGATAAGAAATTGGTTGAAAGGTCATCAATGGCTCTATGTCCAGGTGGAGGCTGGTAACGAGCGGCGTCCCTCAGGGCTCTGTCTTGGGACCGGTGCTCTTTAACATCTTTATCAATGACATCGATGACAGAATTGAGTGCACCCTCAGCAAGTTTGCTGATGACACCAAGCTAAGTGTGCAGTTGACACAGTGGAAGGAAGGGATGCCATTCAGAGGGACCTTGAGAGGTTGGAAAGGTGGGCCCGGGTTCAACATGGCAAAGTGCAGAATTTTGCACTTGGCCCAGAGGAATCGCAGGCATCCATACAGACTGGAAGGAGCAGTCCTTGAGAGCAGCCCTGGATAATCTGGAGAGGGACCTGGGGGTCTTGATAGATGAAAAGCTGAACATGAGCCAGCAGTGTGCCCTTGCATCTTGGAGAGCAAATGGTATCCTGGGCTCCATCAGAAGAGAGGTGGAGAGGTGGCCAGCAGGGACAGGGAGGTGATCATCCCCCTCTCCTCTGCTCTTGTGAGGCCCCATCTGCAGTGCTGTGTCCAGGTCTGGAGCCCCAGTACAAGAAAAGCAGAGAGCTGTTGGAGAGGGTGCAGAGGAGAGCCACAGAGATGATCAGGGGGCTGGAGCGGCTCCCCTACGAGGACAGGCTGAGGGAGCCGGGCTTGTTCAGAAAAGAAGGCTGCGGGGTGAGCTCATTGCAGCCTTCAGTACCTAAAGGGAGCCCACAAACAGGAGGGGAATCAACTCTTTGAGAGGGTAGGTAACAGCAGGACAAGGGGAAATGGTATGAAGTTGAGGGAGGGAAGATTGAGGTTGGATGTCAGGGGGAAGTTCTTTACAGCGGGAGTGGTGGGGTGCTGGAACAGCTGCCCAGAGAGGCTGCGGATGCCCCGTCCATCCCTGGAGGTGTTGAAGGCCGGGTTGGATGGGGAGCTGGGCAGCCTGGTGTGGTATTAAATGTGGAGGTTGGTGGCCCTGCGTGTGGCAGGGGTTTGGACATTCATGATCCTTGAGGTCCCTTCCAATCTTGGCCATTCTGTGATTCTGTGATATTGTGTTGTCTCACATCCCACTATCATATTTAGTAAATTAGTTTTCTCCCTTAGCTCGTTGCATCTGTTTTCTTTTTAGGCCCATCTCTTTACCTTTACCCTTTTTTCCCTTCCCCTTTTTCTGGGTCAGTGTGTCCCTCTGACACAACTGTTGTGGATTTGGACTGAACTGGCCCAAGAAACCATTGACAAATTGCCATAATTGGAAGAGCACAAAACATATGTGTTTTCTTTGAGCAGGAAGAGATAATAAAAAATAATTCAGTCTATCAAACACTATGCAGATAAGGTATAGTGCAGCACAAAAAGCTGTGTGCTGTTATATAGATGTGATAAACATCACATTTCAGAGAGGTTCATCAGAGAACACTTTACGGAGGTTTTGATGTTAAACTTCACTCAGGTAAAATAAGAGTGTCTCTGTGAAAATACTCAAAACTGCCCCAAAACCAGGGAGAGAGCTGTGCCCATGAAAACCCACCATTCTCATTTGAAATTCATGAGTCCCTGTGCCTTACTCCCAGATTTCTGCCTATGACAATCCAGACCAGAATACACCCTGTCCTAAACAAAAAGAGAAGAATGTTATCTTTAATTCTTCTGCTCAGCAAAATTGAGAAAGCTCCATTCAATGAAATCTATTTTATGGTTTCTACTCATTTTCAGAAAGAAAAACAATATGCTTCACAGCTCAATAGTTTGATCACTCAAGCTGGCCTATACAAAGCTCAAGTGAGACTTTTTTGTTTTTCCCAATTCTCAACAAAGCACTGAGGGAGGATCTGCTAGCAGCCCCACAAGCATCCTAATTGCTTGGCTGTGGCTAACATTTTTTCCATACTCACAAAAGAAACCAAGCATTCATTTTTCATATGTAAGATTTTTTATTAAATGAATGTGATTTTGTGGCTGACACTAGTTATAAATAATACCTAAAATCAGCTTGGAGTCCAGAGAAGCAAGTTAAATTCAATGAGCCCTTGTGGTAATAAATCTAGTTATTTTTTGGTTCAGAGGGACAGCTCATAGACTAGATGAATGTGATATTCTATTAATAGAAAATTGATGTAAAGTAAATTACTAAATGGTTAGGGAGTTAAAAAATAGTTCTTAATCCCTAGGATAAAGTAAATAGGAATATGGTAAATAGAGAGGAGCTGTAGTTGCTGAACCTTGTTTATTGCACTTGTTTATTGCTCTGCAAGGTGCAGGAGAGGTCCCTGAGCTGTGTAGACTAATCTGCCCATATTATTTACACAATCACACAACCATTTTACAGTGCTTCATGCATTACTCCTTTCAACAATGCAGCCATTTTGTCCTGCTGGCATTCTGGTCGAGTGAGCAGTGTCAGGGTCTGCCAGCTGCTTGATGTCAATTAGCAGAGAAAATATCAGACATCTTTGGCCTCTACCAAGGACAGGTATGTTTCTAGGAAGAGTTCCAACTGGACAAACAAAAGTCTGGAATTACCTCCTCTGCACTGGGGCAGTGCAGCCATAGGGAAGACAGAAGAAGACACTTAGGCTCTCATGTACAGTGCCATGACAACATGCTGCATTGGATGCCGAATAAAAATTCCAGGTATATTTGTTTGACAAATACACAGACATATCTTAGTTTTAAGGAGTGTATTGGACCTTCACAGAGCTGAGGTTCTTCCACTTTGCAGAAGGTGATTTGAGTGATGAGTGTCCAATTCTAGAACTGGGCAGCTGAACTGATACAAACACTAGCTTGTGAAAGTAGAACTTATTCTGAAAATAAAGAAAGAAAGGGAGGGAGGGAGGAAGGAAGAGAGAAAGAAGGGAGGGAAGGAGGGAAGGAGGGAAGGAAGGAGAGAAGGAGGGAAGGAAGGAGAGAAGGAGGGAAGGAGGGAAGGAGGGAGGGAGGGAGGGAGGGAAGGAAGGAAGGAAGGAAGGAAGGAAGGAAGGAAGGAAGGAAGGAAGGAAGGAAGGAAGGAAGGAAGGAAGGAAGGAAGGAAGGAAGGAAGGAAGGAAGGAAGGAAGGAAGGAAGGAAGGAAGGAAGGAAGGAAGGAAGGAAGGAAGGAAGGAAGGAAGGAAGGAAGGAAGGAAGGAAGGAAGGAAGGAAGGAGAAGGAAGGAAGGAAGGAAGGAAGGAGGAAGGAAGGAAGGAAGGGAAGGAAGGAAGGAGGGAAGGAAGGAGGAAGGAAGGAGGGAGGGAAGGAAGGAAGGAAGGAAGGAAGGAAGGAAGGAAGGAAGGAAGGAAGGAAGGAAGGAAGGAAGGAAGGAAGGAAGGAAGGAAGGAAGGAAGGAAGGAAAGAAGGAAGGAAGGAAGGAAGGAAGGAAGGAAGGAAGGAAGGAAGGAAGGAAGGAAGGAAGGAAGGAAGGAAGGAAGGAGGGAGGGAAGGGAAGGAAGGAAGGAAGGAAGGAAGGAGGAGGGGAGGGAGGGAGGGAAGGAAGGAGAGGGAAGGGAGGGAGGGAGGGAGGGAGGGAGGGAGGGAGGAGAGGAAGGAGGGAGGGAGGGGAGGGAGGGAGGGAGGGAGGGAGGGAAGGAAGGAAGGAAGGAAGGAAGGAAGGGGAGGAGGAGGAGGAGGAGGGAGGGAGGGAGGGGAGGGGAGGGAGGGAGGGAGGGAGGGGAGGGAGGAGAGGGAGGGAAGGAAGGAGGGAAGGAAGGAAGGGAAGGGAGGGAAGGAAGGAGAGAAGGAGAGGAAGGAAGGAAGGGAAGGAAGGAAGGGAAGGAAGGAAGGAAGGAAGGAAGGAAGGAAGGAAGGAAGGAAGGAAGGAAGGAAGGAAGGAAGGAAGGAAGGAAGGAAGGAAGGAAGGGAAGGAAGGAAGGAAGGAAGGAAGGAAGGAAGGAAGGAAGGAAGGAAGGAAGGAAGGAAGGAAGGAAGGAAGGAAGGAAGGAAGGAAGGAAGGAAGGAAGGAAGGAAGGAAGGAAGGAAGGAAGGAAGGAAGGAAGGAAGGAAGGAAGGAAGGAAGGAAGGAAGGAAGGAAGGAAGGAAGGAAGGAAGGAAGGAAGGAAGGAAGGAAGGAAGGAAGGAAGGAAGGAAGGAAGGAAGGAAGGAAGGAAGGAAGGAAGGAGTGAAGGAAGGAAGGAAGGAAGGAAGGAAGGAAGGAAGGAAGGAAGGAAGGAGGAAGGAAGGAAGGAAGGAAGGAAGGAAGGAAGGAAGGAAGGAAGGAAGGAAGGAAGGAAGGAAGGAAGGAAGGAAGGAAGGAAGGAAGGAAGGAAGGAAGGAAGGAAGGAAGGAAGGAAGGAAGGAAGGAAGGAAGGAAGGAAGGAAGGAGAGGAAGGAAGGAAAGGAAGGAAGGAAGGAAGGAGGGAAGGAAGGGAAGAGCCAGATTTTGAAGGGGCTGTGAAGTAAATTGAAGGGGGGGAAGACAACACCTTTTCATGTTACAAACTGATTCCTCTGTGCTTATTTGCAAGGAAATTATTAGTTTCTGTACTAGCTACAAAGTCCTTTCAGATCAAAAGTTACAGCTGGCATAACTTCGTTTGGACCTGTGAACTTCAATCACTTTCTAGGCTATTAGAGAAATAAAATGATATCTTTATGTTTTGTAATAAGGGACAACAGAATAACATATAGCCTGTGGAGAGAAGAAAGATGTTATCTTATGCAGTCAGAATGAAAAAGTAAAATTGAGGTTTTACTTAAAATAGTCTCAGTTACAAAAACATGTCTGTGTCTTTCTCTGCTTATTTTTCTTCTATTATACAATTGAAGAGGCTTGTTTGGTGAATAAACTACCAACTTCCCTAGGGAAAATTCCTGGTATAATCACTGTAAGAGGAAGCTGAAATAATCAGAGGTTTCAGGCAAATGTGAGGAGCCTCCAGCTGCAGGGCCATATGTTACGCCAGGTTCAGCCTGATGCAAACCAGATAAACTGGATCAAGACCAAAAAGCCAGGAAAATACAGAAAAGGGAAACAAACTGTATGGCTTCCCTTTAAAAGTGAAATAAGGATTTTACATGGCTACATTTCAAAACTAAAGCTCAGATGAAGTATAAATCTAATATTAACTGTTCTTTGTTCTGGACAATTACAACTGAGGTTGTTCCAAAACACTCATCTAAAACTAGATTGCTTATATGTGTAGTTCAATCCCTGCATTGAGCAAGGAGGGAGATGCTTCCACAGCCTATGGCTGGTACATTCTGAACTGTGAGAAAGCACAGCCCTCTCTGTGCAATGTCCAGCACTGCTGTCATGCCTCTAGCAAAAAATAAGAATCAACCAAAGAGAAGGATTTTTTTTTTCCTAAGTCTACACAATGTTTATTTGTGCTTAATAAATATTTCCTCTCAAATTAATACCCTACATGTTCCATAGGCGGAGCTGCAGAAGGGCAAATGCAAGAGGAGAACCTACTCTGGTCCCCACTACAGAGGCAGAAGGAACTTCAACTAAGCAGGTCTTGAAGGACAGAACGCATTTCACCAAAATGTCCTATCCCTAGCCGGTAGGTAAGAGGAAATTGTTTGGATTCTGTAACTCCAAACCTCATCCTTGCCTTGTCTCAGCATCAGCCCCTTCTTGCTCACCAGTACCACATCCATTTGGTAGCTATGAAGAACAGGGTCTCCTCCCAGTCCTTGACTCATGCAATGTTGGGTGATGAAAGAGGAAGGAGAGGGAGAAAGTTGTATAGCCCCTATATAAATGTCCATACCTATATTTTCTACAAGTATGACTCACACAAGCAGAATGCCTGGCGAATCAGACTGTACAAAATGCTGTGGGCTCTTCCCATGCTCCCAAGCAGAAGAGCCTGACGGTCAGGGCCAGCAGCACTCAGGTACAGCCATGCCTCAGGACAGGTCCAGTACAGGATAGAGCACACAGCGCTTTCAGTGCAGCAATAGAGAATGTGCCAACACCACAGTAGTGCATGATGGTGGCTGCACATTACCAGTTTGTGATATGAGGTAAGCATACAATCACACTATTCGCTATGATAGCTTTCTGCTTCACCCTGCTGCCCTACCTGACCCACTCAGACCCTCTTTTGCTATGCTAACCCTGCTGCATCCCTGCTCCAACTTCTCTCTGTCTCCAGAACCAATGTGGTTCTTTCCTATTTCAGGAATGGAAAAAGGAGAGCAGATGGAACCAGGCTCCTCCAGTCCCCCTCCTCTTCTGCTAGCCACTTGTGGTCCTATGATTCCTGAACTGGTGGAGCACTTGTAGGATCAGTGAGGGCCCTGTGAGGAACCACCAAGGGATGTTTGCCCACTCTGCAATCTCCCAGAGCTCATCAACGTTTCTCCCCCATCACACACTCCCCTTCATATCTACAAAAAAGAAGATAGCAAACCAACAGACTACCTCTCTCAATAGGGCTGTAGACATAACCTGCTAGAAAAAGAATACCAAATAAAGCTTTTAGGCCTTTGCTTTCAATTTTCAATAGGTGCCAATACCAAAGGCACAAGACACACAACCAGCAGGACACAGTTGCACCAACATAGCTGTACAACTACACTGCAGCCTTACTGCTCCTCTAGAATTGCATTCTGGGTCTTCTACATCCTGCATACCTGATGTACGAATTCTTATTTTCAACATACCAAGGACCCTGTGAATTGACAACATCAGTCCTATTTGACATTTCCATTGGAGAGGGAGGGAAAAAAATTATAACCCTTTCGAAGTACCGCCCCTGCCAACATGTCTTGAATATTCAAATAAGCAAGACCTCACATCTTTAATTCACTGATTGAAAGCAAACTTCTGATTTATATGAAAAGGAAGCAGAACCAGAGCATTGAAAATACAGACAGCTGAAGACCTGTAAGAAAGGTACGTAGTAAACAGTTTTGGAGGTTAATTTCTAATGTAGCTAAACAAAGTTTATTCAGCAGATCATGCTGTCCTTGCTGCCCTCAGGCACAGCAGCAATGCCAGGATGCCTCAGTGCTGCAGCTGCTCTTTTACAGTTACCTTCTGTTTATCATTAACTTATTTTTAACAGAAAGAGAGGCCTTAAGACCTTAAGTACACACAAAGCTCAGATAAATCGAAGGATTTAGCAAGATTAATTTCACTTGATTCGCAGTGAAATCTCCTGCACTCAGGAAAGCCAGAAATGCCGATCAACGTACAGCACTCCAGCTTTGATTTTTTAAATCTGTCTGGAAGTGCATTCTCCTCAGCTACATGGCTGAGGTGAGTAAAAGTTTTATTATCTCAGAGGATGTTTTCTTTTTATTCATAATTTTGCCATACATTTAAACTTCCGTGTTTTTATTTCTAAATTAGCATGAAGTACTTTAGGAAGACTTGTGGCTCCAGCAGAACTCTCCATGCATTATGGAGTCGCTTAGCAATACAAAATGAAATTACAGAGACCAAAGAAATCTGTAATTTAAACTCTGCTTGTATTTATGTACGTATAGAAATACGTCATCTACTTTGAAAGCACTAGCATGAGGCAGTGGGAATATGAAGAGTAATGAGTGTTCACCAGTTTTATGAAACAAAAAGTGAGTATACTGAGATAGAATAAGTTTTAGCTTAATGAAAACAACTTCTCCAACTGTCCTTTATGTGCAAAGTGGTGTTTTCTTTTTTCAAATTATCGTTTTGTCTTCAGAAATGGGATAGTTGTTTGGTGTACAGTGTGCTTTAGTATGCTCAGGTTTGTCCTTTAATGGCCTCAATCTCTGTATTTTTTGGTGATAAGAAGGGAGCTCAGAGTTAAACCTTCATTGTCCGTTTCAGGACAGATTTCATCAAATGTTGGATTGTTTGCTGGTGGGATTTTTTTTCTTGTTTGTTTGGGTTTTCTTTTGTGGTTTTTTTTTTGTTGTTGTTTGGTTGTTTTGTTGTTGTTGTTGTTGTTTTAGCTGTTGCCCTCTTCCAGAACCAGCAACTCTTATTTATAAATGTTATACAGCGTATATGTTCAGATTTATACAAGATGTTTTCATGGTATGCATAGAATTCTGAGTCCTGTAATGCCACACTGATGGCATTAACAAGGACCAGATGTCAGTTGCCTTTCTCATATAGAAAACAACAAGGTAGGAGTTCTGAATATTTGAAGAATTTAATGAATGCGTCTCTAAATGTATGGCTCGGTTTTGTATGTGCACAGTTTTGTGTGCACATGTTGTAAAGCATAAAGGCAGAAGCTTTATGCTTTACAACAAATTCCACCAAGGTCCCAGTAATCTTAGTTCTGTTTGTTGGCAGACGATGGCAAGTTTAGATAACTTTTTGTGCTGCAATTAGATCAACAATTCGTATAAAGTAGCTTTAAGCTTTAAATTGTAAAGGGAGGAACAAGAAGAGTTTGTGATAAAGGGGCCTTTGGGGTTTTTTCCTTCCTTTGATATTCCTCTGCAATGAAACGCGGATCAGATTTATTCTGAAAGCACAATAGAACTGCTGAGAACTGTTTGATACGAAATGCTGTTGCAGCAGAGATAAATGAGGAACTGTTACTGAATGCTCTGGGGTACTTAAAATCATTTTCTGTGTTTAGTTAGAAGGTGCAGTAAGACAGCTAAAATGAGTTTCAGAGGTTCCAAGGCACTAATGTTACAGCCTGTTTTCGTGCTTAAATGCACCCTTCGCAGCACACCAAGTTGCTAAAATGTGACGAGCGTTGACTGTAACTCCAATAAACAAGTCTGTGAACGTAAATTAGCCCTTTATTTAAAATACTGTTCTTCCTTACCTGGTCATAAATATCACTAGAGTTTCCAATTTGAAATGCAAGGAATTACTGTAGGAAGCACAGTGCTTTCTAAACCTCAGTTGTACATGAAATAGACGCAGTTCTGCACTCGATGCAAGTGAGCTGTATTTTAACTCAGGACACATGCTTGAGAGCTTTCCCACTGGTTTCAATGAAAGCAGACACAAGATGAATGCGTTTATAAAAGAAATTTGAAGTATTTACTTCTCACTTAAACCCCTTTCTGATTAAATACAGCACAAAAAGGGTAGGATTAACTCTTAATAGGTAAACACCATTATCAAATGAACACAGTGAGAAATGGTATGGATTTATTTATAAGATCTTCAATAGTGAAGTGTCTAATATTCTTCCAATCTGAATGTTTTGACATTTTCAGTATTTCTGTGACCAAAATACTCCCCATATTAATTTTCTCTGAAGAACAAAGCATTTAAATTGCAAAGCAAAAATCATATATCAGCTTAGGCATCGGGGAGTAAATTGGGAAAGATATGACAAGTAAAGCAATCAGTTGAAATCTGGCTGGAAGACTTTAGGTCAGGAAGATGAAAGACAACCTGTGTTATTAACTTCATAGAAATGAGAAGGAAATGACTGAATTCGTGGAAGTAATGACCATGTCATCAGTGGAGGAACATTACTGACTTCTAGTGCTGTTTCTTTTTATGGCATAAAGACAGAAATAAAACTAGCCCAAGCCTGTAACTGTGTGCCGTTACCCATTCTGACAGCTTCCACTGAAATTATATTCTTTGATTTCTCAGCTTTGAGGATAAATTATGAAAAATAAGACCCCTCAACCTAAGGATAATGCATTCCTTGGAATAGATGTAGAATTTCTTTGCCAAAATGTTCTGAAACTATTCATACACGTTTACTTAAAAGCTTGGTTCATATTTTTTTCCCTTGTAAGCATCATTTCACATATGGCTCCTGTAAAGGCTACGGCTTCTCAAGCGCTCTCCAAATACACCTGTCTTCTCCATTGCTTACTGCAGGAGGAACTCTAATTTTAAATCAGTGCAACTCTGCAGAAGTTGCAGTGGGAGGTACCCCAATGAAACCATCCTAATCTGCATTCCCTTTTGCAAAGCTAGCTGTGCCTGCAGTGTTACTTCTCGTGTTTCTGTTGCATCTATTCACACAGAAACTATAAAAACTAGATCAGAAAACAAAGCAGTCCACTTTCAGGGATCAGGACCTCATGTTTAAGTGAATGAGAAATGCTGCTGAGAGATCCTTCTGCAAAGGAACTCCTCGATGGCTGATTTTATTGTTCTCACTTCATCCTATCCGGATATTTCAGATGCGTCGTTATTACTCTACTTTTTGGAATGCTAATAATTCTAATTATTTTATCATGCATCGATAAGGATTTATTTGCCTGTCCCCTTATTAAAATACCAGTAAAAGGAAAATATATATATATATATTTGTCTTGAAACTTTCAACAGTAGAAAACATAAGTCAGACAGGGAGAGAATAAAACACTGATTGTGATCAAACAGAGCCAAAACAGAGACAAACAGAGGAAGGGGCATACAAATGCAATCCCCACTGCCCAGATTCTTCCCAGGGCTGTGTGGTTGGTACTGTGAATGCAAACCAGCATCCCTGCATCACATCTGACAATCTAAACCATTCTGCAGAGTGACAGCTGAGCTTTATTCCAAAGCAACACAAACAGATCCCTCGGATTTCTTTCTCTTTAAAAGGAGAAAATGAATTTGTCTACAAAGGAGATGTAAATTTGGTGCCTCAAGGCTGGAAAAGAATCTAAGAAAAGAATTATGCTGTAATTCAGGTAACAGCAGGGTCTGAAAAAGTTTTCCTATAGGGAAAGTTTAGACAGTGCTCTTTTTCAATTCAAATGAATAAAAAAATCAGAGCATTCTGGAGTTTTGAAATGGGAAAACAAGAACAGCATTTTCAAAAGAAAGGGAATTGTTTATACTGTAGATTCCCCCTGCAGCTATCACTATAAAATCTGAATTGAAGCTGTTTCTTCTGGAAACATTTAGTCACAGAATCACAGAATCACAGAATCACAGAATTGTAGGGGTTGGAAGGGACCTCTAGAGATCATCGAGACCAACCCGCTGCCAAAGCAGGTTCCCTACACCAGGTCGCACAGGTAGGCGTCCAGGCGAGACTTGAATATCTCCAGAGAAGGAGACTCCACAACCCCCCTGGGCAGCCTGTTCCAGTGCTCCGTCACCTCACCGTGAAGAAGTTCTTACGCACATTCGTGCGAAACTTCCTGTGCTGCAGCTGATGTCCATTTCCCCTCGTCCTGTCTCCACGTATGAAAAGAGACTGGCCTCACCGCTATGGCCGCCACACCTCAGATATTTATATAGTCGCTTTTGCCATTTTCATTTGTCAACTTTAAGAACTGAGAACGGCCCGACTGGTAAAATTGAACCAGCTCCACCACTGTGTCACTTCTTATTCATCACTCAGCAGTGCTGCAGCAAGATGAGTAGAGAAAGATGAAGAAAAACATCTGTCTGCCCTTTCAAAAGCTCCAGCAATATGTTGTGCTCCTGTCAGCCTGTCTTTGTTCCGCTGTTCCAGGCTTCTCCCCAGAGCTACTCGTAACCACACCACATACTTGCTCATTGCCTTCATCTCAGATGTCACTTCTCAAGCATGTCAGGCATGTCAGGTTCTGGTTCCTTATCGAAGACACTTCTGCTTGGTTTTTGGTCGCTGGGCACATTTCTGCTTTGCGCAGGTACTGATGGAACTGCTCCCTAAGCGCTCCAGCACAAGCTAATGCTGTGGATGGTTTTTGGAAAAGCGGAGACCGTGCAACATGCATTTCCTTTAGTGGGAACAGAATCATTTTCAAATGTTCTGCAATTTCATTTTGCTAATATTGTAACGCCAAACACAACGGCTTCTGAAAACCTTTTGTTCTTTTGCTGTAAAAGCAGCTAAGCAATGTTCAAACTGGACTTACTATCCTAGATTGATGTCACCAAAGCAATATAAAGATACCCAACTTTGCATTTGATGTCCAGAGGATTGCAAGCAGAACAACCTATGCATATGAGATTGCCTCACATATGCTGGTTTCCATGGTGCAAAGCATGCCATCCCACACCAGCTTGGACGAACAACTGGCTATCTATTGGTTGGCTGACTGCTTGTCTGACTCCACTGGCTTGCAAACCACCAAAGCTTGGCCACAAGTAGCTGGTTTCACATTTTAAAAGAAAAACAAAAACAACCACCAGCAACAAATAAAAGAAAACTTAGGGGGAAAAAATGTGACAGGAGCTATTACTGCCATATTGAAGCAGCACAGTTTTAGTAAAAAGCATTAATATTATGTTGTAAAAGCAAGGCAGGGCTGCCTGCCTTATTCTTTTTTTGTATATAAGTACTGATTTCTTAACTACTCCTCCTCTGAAAGCATTTAGAGATTCTAGTTTGATAATATCAGGGCAAAGCATAGGAAAACACATTTCATCATCTCCTCTTCCAAGAGAGACATCTTAGATGCAGAAGGTTTTCCTTCACTTATAAAGTCATTCGGTTTGAAGCAAAAAGATGTTAAAAGCAGCTCCCCCTCATCCCCCTCCACCCCCCTTGGGATTCAGTTTAAATGCTGAAAGGCTACAGCAGTGCTATCAGCATGCTGCTAACAGCGATGGCCCTCTGTGCTGCATTTTTATAGTGACACTAAATGTTCATATACATTTTCTCTGAAAAGCTGGTCTTTATTCAAATTTTATTCTCTGGCTCTGATCATCCCCATGTAAATCTAGAATTGTTGCCATAGGATTTAACAACTGCTCTGACATCTGTCTTTGCAAAATAAGATGACCCATAGTCACTTTTAAGTGTTTAAATAGCTTCACTCAGTTTACATATTGTCAAGATCCTTAGAAAACAAGTAGCCTGATGTGGGATGTACGTTAATATACATCCCATGCTGGTGACAGATAGCCAGCTGAAACATGAGATTGCAGTGTTTTAAACCCAGCAAATAAAGAGCTGCAATCAGACAAGAGTTCTTCCAACCTGATGATTTGTACAAAGTTTTCCAATAGATGGGCTGTGTGGGGCTGTTCCCACACCAAACCAGCATTTTCCATCTCCCCATGATTGCTGCAAGTGCTTACAATTTCATAAGCCTACATTGCACCCTTGGCCCATGTCGTCTCAGCGCCTTCTTGCTCACTGAAACAACCATGCTTAAGGCTACATATCAAGGAAGAAAGAAAAAAAAAGAAGCAAATGCCAGGCTGCCAAAGGAGATATTTTTCCTATCTAAGAGTAATTCCGGTTGTATTATGAAATCCTGATGGAACACTGAAAGGCTGCCTTCATACAGAGCATGGCAATCACACAGGGAGACAAACGGAACACAGTTCTGCTCCATAACAGGGCCTCCCTTGCGTCTATCATCTTTTTCACATAAACCCTCATAAGCTGTTAAATCAAATTGGATCCTTTGGTTTACAAAAAAACCACTGACACTTTGTCACTTACTCCAGTCTGAAACATTTGGTGCCCTAGGCTGCAGCAGCGGCCAAGCAGCTTCATGAACAGTTATTCCTGCAGGATAGAGCTATTAAAAAGAGGTATTAAAAAAATACCCACCACATGGCACACATAACACACATGGCTGTAAAACAGCCAGCAAAAAGTGTTAGTACTCCATTACAATGTAAAGTTGAAAGGTAATGTGTGAAATGTACCATTGGACCTTGAAATTATAAAGGGACATGATATATTTCAAACACAGTGTCCCTGTGCTGGTGAAGCCATCTGGTTTTTGTACGAGCAGTCAGTCCATTTTAAAACACAACAACACAAACCACTTTTCCTCCCCTAGGTCTCTGCCTTTTGTTGCTCCAGCTATAATTATCTCATTGCAGCGGGGCTTAAAACACCGCTGTTATCGCTCTTAGGCATCTGCTGCAGATCTGCTCCTGCACATACACTGCAATTGCAGGGATCCCTCCGGAGAACAGAGCTGCCAGACACAGAGCCTTGCAAGAACGGGCCCTGAGCAGGGACTGAGGAGCAGGATTCCGACAAGAGGTCTTTCTGGTTGTTCCCATCGCACACCTTTTCCTACTTGGGTGATAGAATAACCCCTAGCTGCCATTCAACTGCTGCCATCAGCTGCAAACCTCTCTGCTGGAAGATTGCTGCGACGGGACCTTCACCCTGCTTTTCAATTGGGGAGGAAAAGAAAAAAAGGAGATGACACCACATTTTTTCAGAGCAACAGTTAGAAAGGAAGGGTAAAAAAAAAAAAAGAGAGAGAGAATGACGGAGAAGAAGCAAAAATTGAAGTAGAAAAGGCAGTTTGCCATAGTTATAATTTTGCCAGCTAATGATAGGAAGCACTTCTGAACTGCTCTGGGAGGAGGTGGTAGTTAAAAGCAGGCTGCTGAGGAGTCAAAGGGGACTGAAAACAGCTCCAAAGCTTTGCCTATATTCTCTGCAGTTCAGCAGAACAAGGGAGACCAGCTGTTTTGGTTTCCGTTAGATCTTGATAAATAGAATAACAGCTTGTTGTTTCTGTAGGACCAAAATATTTAGCCTCTTTGGCAGGGCACTGACTGCTTTGCTTGGACGGAAACAATCGCATCTCACTGCTCCGCGGCACCGAGGAGATTTGTCTTTGCATTCTGATCTGTCGCATAAATCTGTCTTTGTGCTGTGGAAAGCGGTGAAGTTTTAAGATTATTTTACTATTTTACCTCTTTGCTCTTTTGCGTTTATTGGCTCCCGTTCTGTGCTTGCTTTCCAACTCTTCTTTTCAGCATTGCCTGGGATTCAGGGCGCTTTGATTATGTTTGACATATATGGGGCTTGAGTTTTGGTGCAAGTTTTGCTTTTCAGTTCAGTTTACACTTACCTATGTTTTCTCTGCAAATAATTATTTTCAGTGCTGAATCATCTCCATGTGCCTTAGTTCTGTGGTTTTCATGTTAACAAAGTACAGCTCCTATGTGCTTTTCTATTGCTTGAAGTAGTTGGCTAGGATTTTAACTTTTGCTCTCCAAGGTAAAGAGATTGTAAAATGTAGATCTTCATCTTCCTGGAGTTTTTATAATTCCTGAATGATTTACAGGGTTTAGATTTTATTCTGTGGTCTGGTCATGTTTCTCTTCACACTATGGATCGTAATTTCTTTTCTGATTTGCTCTAAAATATGTTCTTAAAAGTCATTTTGTATTAAACATATTCAAATGGCAAACCCACCATCAATATGCATAAAGTTCATGTATAATTTTAGGTGAATTAAGCAAGCAGTAATTGCTCTATGTAATTGAATTCAGAGATAATTTACAGTTGCCATTTGCAGTGTCAGCATTTTTCTCCCAATCTCCGTTCTAATTTGGAGCACTTCTTGATTTTTACAGCGACTTCATTTGTTCATTTCACTGCATTTGTAACTTCCCTAAATGGATGCATTTCTTACTGCTATCCCTGGTAGATTTTATTTTGTGTGTGTGTTTGAGAGACAGATGTTTGTGTTTGTGTTCTTCACTCCCCCTCTCCCCTTTTATTTCCACCTGTGCACTGCACAGCTCCCTGTTCTTTTGGCTCAGTCGCATGATGGAATGGCACCTTATCACATTCAGAAGTGACTTTGCTTCTTCACCAGCATTTTCATATTTTCTGGACCATCTTCTTAATATCAGAAACAATTCTGATTGAGGTAGGATGAAATTTTTGGATACATTTGACTGGAGAGTTTGACTTTAAATATATATAGAGATTGGAACCTGTATCTTATTTGGATAACTAAAATCCACTTACCAAATTCTGGACAATTGTTTTCATGCTCTTTCCCGAAAAGCATTCTTGAGGCTGTTTGGTATGCTTCCTTTGGTTGTTCTGTTGTGTTTGGTTTGGTTAGTTTTTATTTTTTATTTTTTAAATCATCTCTCTTGTTTGGGTTTCCATACATTGAAGTTGTACTCCCCCCTACATCTGCTTTATGCAGTTTGGTTTTTTCTTCCATACCAAAACAGCCTCAGAAAGCTTTTGCAAGTGTTGCACCCCAGCTGTAAAACGGGGGAAATAATCACACCGAGGGAAGATGCAAGATAAAAGAATCACAATTGTTGTATGTGGAAAAAAAAACCCTCCACACTTTGAAAACTGAGGAAAAAATGCCAACTTCAGTGTAGGTTTTATCATTAATATTTCCTTTGACCTTTTATGAGTGACAAAACTCAGTATACCGAGACTCATGTAAACAATATGCATAAATTAGTTCTCAGTACACTACAAGGTGAAGATCTACTGAAAGCTTTGTTGATGTAATTAACACCGTGTTAATTAAGCATATATCCTCGTGTTGAATGCATATTGCACAGAAAAGTTACTGCATTGCTTTTTTTCCTTGTTACATCTTAAGTCTGCTGTTTAAGAAATATGGCAATGGGAAAAGCCACTGACTTCTTGCATTTGCAATTTATTTTTCAAATCACACTTTCTTTTCAATCTTTCTTTAGTTGGGGGGTGTGGATTAAAGTCTGATTTGATTTAAACATACATAATATGAATTAAGTTCTAAGGAAGCAGAAGGCAGTAATGGGAAATGCCCATCTCTGGCATCTCTTTCATTCACCCCTCTCTGCATCTCTAATGACTCATTCTGTGAAAAACGTCTCAGAAAATCACTCTCAATCTGTAAGTATTAAGGAAGCCATTCTATTATTAATAGTATTTAAATAATAATTTCCAATCTATTTAACACAACCCTTCCAACCATTCAGCAAAACATTAAGCATGCTTTCGTCGCATCAATACAAGTATTCCATTTTCAAATATCTGAGTGTTCCCATATAGACTTGTTGCTTATCTGAGTGTACCCATATAGACTTGTTGCTCATTCCTGCAGAGCAAACTCCTACAATGGGCTTTGCCATGTGTCCACCACTGATGCATTCCCTGCACAGCATCAAGCACTGCTGACAGACGGAGCCGCGCTCCAGGCAGGCTGTGGGTGCAGGAGCTGCTGATGTCAGCAGGGCTGTTCTTTCTGGGCAGAGCCCTTCAGGCTCTTTGCAGCCAGCTGGTAATAAGACATGCATGGACCTGGCAGTAATAGATCTGCCTTTAAAAAAAATAAAATAAAATGGTTAAAGGTGACAAATTGCACTGAGAGGAGGCATCCGTAATGAATCATCAACTGTGACGTTTGATAAAAGATCGTGGCAGCTCTGCTGTGCCCGAATGCAGCTGACACCTCTAACCAATTTGGGAAATTTAGAAAGAATGTGGACTGATACCTTTCTGAGCCTGAATCACGCCGGGCCTGCAGCAGCTTATATCCTATCCTCCTTACACTAAGTGGTGTACAAGCAGATCTGTATAAATGATCGGAAAGCAATACAGACTGCATTTGAGGGAACACAAAAAAGAACTAACACTGTAATTAATGGATACACACATGCTGTTTGGGGATTCATTCTCAGCGTTTTGTCTTTTCCATGCTGAATTTCAAAGCTTCTTTAGCTTGTTTTCTCAGTATATATTCCATAGCACTCAGGAATGGGCTGCTTCACTGTGTTTGACTCAAAGCCTGATGCTCAAGATGAATACGATCAATTTTCTTGGAGTTAAGGGGGTTTTAGGGATGTCAAGATTTAAAAAACATTTTGAAACAACAACTTTCCAATGAAGTAATAAGTCGATATGGTTGAAAATCAAAGTGTGGTAGTGCAACAACAGTAAACACAGCATCTTTCTCTCCAGGATTACTCAGTGAGAAGTGCACTCCTCACACACCTGAGCCGAACACAATCCTGGTCTAACTATTTGTTACTGCAGTAATACAGGGAATGACGAAATGAGCAGTAGTTTTGCTTACAATTTGCATTTCCTAGTTTAAAAATAAAGAAAATCCATTGTTTGAAGTCTTTGTAGTGAAAAAGAAAAGAAGAAGAAAAAAAGGAAAGAAAGGTTTCAACCTTTGGATGGTCATTTTAACGTATAATTACTAGTGAACCAGAACAGTTAAGATGTTTATTTTTTAGTTCTGACTTCTTCTTATGATTTCATCTCAATATATCTTTGCTGCTTTGCTTGAAAAGTCTTCTGTCACTCCCTCCCCCCAGTTCTACCAAGTAGGTTCAGTGATGGAGACATTTACAGTTTCTCTCTGATATTAAATAGATTGAGCTTCAAGAGCTCTTTTCAGATGTACTTTTCCATTCCTTTGATCATTTTTATGTTTTATCCAAACTCCTTCCACTCAAGAGTGTTCTTCATGGAGTGTCTTCCAGTAATAGTCATACCAGTATTAAATAAATACTCTCTCCTATTGAAGTCAGCCCTGTTTTCTCATTCAAGAGCTACATCAGTACTTTCGATAGCAGTGTTACAATGGGAGCTGATTTCCAACATAACTCCCAAAACCTTTTGATTCACTGCTTCCTAGAAAAGAATTTCCCCATCTGAATGTACGATGCTAGTTTTTCCTTAGATGTTTGGCCATAAGTTTCTGCATTCTTAAAACACATATTGTTTTCCTATGTGTAGTTTATCAGTTAACACATATTTCCTCCATTTGTCTTCATGCTTATTTACCACTTCTGGGTGACACATGGATTTCCCTTCTTCTATTAAATAAAATAAAATAAAATAAAAAAGCTGTGCCTTGCAGCATTTCGTAGAGGCAGTCCAGAACTCTCATTGATCTGGTGCAGATACCAAAGATTGTTCCAGTGTCTTTCTCCCATATGGTACACTATGTCGAGTCACTGATGCCAGGTTTCTGCACACAGAGACAAAAGCAATGCAATTTGACTTATTTTCTACTTACTCATTTCTAAAAGGGTACATTACTGTAACAAATAGCAGCAAACTTCAACGGCTCCTACAGTCATCACTTGTACAGACCACAGCCACAATAACATGAACTTGACCTATTGTATAAGGAATATCCAGATATCCCAGCTTCTATGCATATACTACACAAAAGGAACCTCTTCTAGCAGTACATCTAGTATTCACTTCGCTTTCCATTACCTGCAAATTGATATCACATGACTTTGAGAACTTCTTCCAGTTCTGTTATGTTCCCTATGGAACCTCTTTGCCCTCTGATTTTCCAGCAGATGTTCAAAAATTAATCAACAAGAAAGCCAGAGAGATATTTTATTTCATTTTTACTATCAGATATAATTTAACCGTTGCTCTGATACGACTTTGCCATCACCACCGGGGGAACTGAAATTGCCCCAGCAATTCCTGAAGCTAATTCACTGCCAGAAGTGGATCAAGTATCTCATAGCTTAGACCCTTGAAAATAAAATAAATCACTTCTTAGATGTATTGGAAGTAACATAAACTGATTTGTTCCAGTATACAAACATAAGACAATCCTCTTAAGTAGCATAGGAAAAGAATAGAGGGACTTGTCAAAAACATCTCTTGATCAAAACAATATGTAAAACTCTTAGAATATAATAAGGAAATGAGTACTTCATATAGCAGTTTCTCTAGAAAGTGAACGTAGGAGCAACCACAGTTTCACAGCTCCTGCTTTCCTACATTCTCCAAAGATATGTAACTTTGTCCATTTCCTCTTCTCAGAAGAAATGCACCTCCTGGATGCATTAGACACGCAGATGCAGTTAAACACACAGACAGTGACAGGCCAGAACACTTAAAGAATGCGTAATAAAACGACCTGAGTCCCAGCACCGAGCAAGAAAACCTTCTCAAGCAGAGTCCTTGCTCCTGACATTCAAAATAACCGAGTACCAGAAAGTTGCTTTAAAGTAATTTCAGAAGCATAGAATATTATTAATATCATTAAAAATAAAGCAGAAGATTAAAATTGCTTACAAACAGGAAGCAAAGTTTTAGTCTATGATAGGCAGATTATATTGCAAATAGGGCTTGTATGGAGAAAAGACCACAACCGCCATTACACTGCAACTATTACATGAGAGAATATGACTTCAATTAAAGCCAAAAATAACAATATGGAAAAAATAAACTATTTTTTTTTCTTAATAAAAAACTATTTGATATAAGGGTAACAATACAGAAATTAAAACACACTTAACCTTTCAATAGTTACTGAGAAGTTATTTTAAATCATCCAGGCTAAATAATTTGCCACAAAGTAGTTAGCATCCTGGCTTATGAGCAGAACATTTCTCAGCATCGAGCACTCCTTCCCCCGTAGTGGTTAAGACAGAAATCTGGAGTTCCTTCTGTAGTCAGTGCATCAATTGATTGATCCACTCTCACACCCACTCATCTCCCCATGCTCCCATGGTTTCATCCTTTTCCTGGTGGAAGCAGTGCCTTTTTGAAGGGCGAGATAACCACTTTAAAGCAGGTGCTATCTCTTAAACTGGGGGAGCTGGGTGGGAAAAATTTCAGTGAGTCACAGAACAGCTTAATCGTTGCCCACATGGATAATAAAACTACTATTAAGTGTTGGTTTGACACAGATCCTTGAAAAATTTTGGAATAGGACTTAGAGAACTTGATTTTAAAAAAACAGAGCACTGTATGGGGATCACTTGTCATCAGCAAGGTCAGTAAAAGAATACTGCCTCTTACTCTACTGAAAAATTAGATAATGAATAGGAAAGCTATGAAGAAAGAAACTGGAGAAATGTAACTTATAAATTCAATTCCTGCGGTGCTAGGAGAATATTAGGAAGTTACTTGGTCATCCAGCCATCTCTCAGGAGAAAAAAAAGAATAAAAACAAAAGAATTTCTCACAGGAAAAAGAAAAGTTTCAAAGGATTCCGTTCCTAGAAATTGAAATAGGACCAGTTCAGATCGACATATTACTATAATCATTAACAGTTGGTTTAAGTAAGAATAGAGCAGTGAAATCCAGGCAGGGTGCGTGGGTCCAGCAGGCTCTGAATGAGCAACAGCAGAGAGAACAAGCAGTCACATGAATAGTGAGCTATGACAAATAGGGTGGGCCTTCTTCTAAAGCCCTTCTTCTAAATAAATGAGACTCTGCATTTTTTATCCTAACACAGCTGATCTCTGAGCCCCAGTGAGATATGGATTCTAGCTGCCATTGATTCTCACCCTTCACTGCACTGCACTCATGGCACAGGAGGCTGAGCTGAAAATCTTCAAAACACCCTTAAAACTGTTCAGTTCGAGAACGTAATAACAGTGTTAAGATGTGCTGTGTGTTACCCCGAGCTGATCCCACATGGGCTTCACACAGCCTCCAGCTGCTTCAGCACTGCTCCATGCCCCAGAGCCCATCCTTCAGGCACAGAAGTGGGGCTGCCCTCCATATCCTCACCCATGCTGATGCCAAACGTAAGAACATTTTATTTTCAGCTGTGATAAACATGAGAACGACGAATCTCGTTCAGGATCTAGAAACAACGCAGGTTTTTGGGGGGGTCAGCTATGTTTGAAGTGTTTAAGGAAGGCTGTGCTGGATCTTTCTGGCAAGGAGCTGGCAGCAGCCCACTTCTGTTTTAAAAGTCAGGTGGAACATGAAGAAATGGGGTGTATAGGACAGTATCATACAAGACATCTGCTAGATCACACAGTATCTCAAACAATGACATTTTTAAATCACTTTATTACTCTTCGGTGGTATCCATTCTAACTTAAATGCATTTTTACTCCACATGGGTGACCAGCATGGAACTCAATATTCTAAATGAACACCAGTGTCCTGCGCAAAACAGTATGAAGTGCTTTCATATTTCTGTTACAAACACTTCTCTTAATACATCCTGGGAGTACATTTGCCTTTTCCACAGCTGCGTCACATTGTCACCCTTGGTCATGCTGTGATCAATATACCCAGTTCTTCCCCTTTTATTATTTGATATCCAAATGCCTTTACATTCAGATTTTGTTGTTGTTGTTGTTGTTTTTGTTTTTGTTTTGCAGCCAAGCTTTGGCCTGCGTACTGTGGCATCTCATTCAATTTCATTGTTTCGTTCCTCAGGAATATCAGGCTGGGGATGATGAGAACAAGATAGGGCAGCAATGAAATTGTACAAATGAAAAAGAACTATCTGAATGAAAGGCAAAAGAAATCCCTGGGTGAAAAGCAACAGGAGACAGTGGATCGCTGTAAATGAAGGGAAATAGAAAAAAAGAAAAAAGAAAAAAAACACAATAGGAGGAAGGAGTCTGGAAAGAAGAACAAAATGAACAAAAGAAGGCCTCCAGCTCCACATGCCAATCTGACATTACTCAGCAGCATTTCATAGCCTTTCTTCAATTTAATAAGAAATGAAGCAGAAATTCAGATCCATCACACTGTTAGCCTGTGAGTTCGAGTCATTCCTTCAATTAAAAAAAAATCAAGAATTGCAGTATTTTCTGCAGGTGAATAAGGATTTACCAAAACCCATTTTATAAAAAGGGAAAATTGAGCTCTTGCTGCTACCTGGCCACAGCAGGGAGTGGATTGGTGTCCTGCATAGCAGGGGCAGCAGGAGGACATGCCCACCTGGCAGCACTTTGGGCAGACCAATGAAATCCCCATGAAATGAAATCTGCAGGTGCACATATGTAACCCCTGAGCTTCACTGGCAGTTCTGCCTCCAGGGGTACTTCTGGAAAGACTAAGAGAAAATACGTAGGCAGGAGAAGAAACAGAGCTGATAGCAACAAGTATTAAAGAAGAACTATAGAAACAGCCCCAGGATATTGCCTAAACTTACTCTCAAAAGAAAACAAAGAAAACAAAACCTTGGAACTAAATTTGCTTTAAATCTGAAAAATAAGCTTGCTTTTCAGCTACAGACATGTTCATTTTTATACACAGCACATGGAGTGTTTTTTTTTTTAAACAAACTGAGGATATATTTAGACACGAGCACCATAACTGCATGCTTTGTATTATTTTAAACACTGCCTGAGAGTATTTCATGGCTTCCAGAACAGCTGAGGTTGGCATCTGCAAAAAACTGAGGGCAGAACTGCTTAGCATCTCTATCAATTATTTATTTAATGAGATAGGGTGCATGCTAAGTAGATTTGCTGGTCATAACAACTTGGGAAGAACAACTGATAAACTGGGTAGCAAGGGGCAACAGGTACTATTTGGAACAATGAACATTCCTGCTAAATGGAGGCAATAAAATGAATTTTCCCATGGAGTCAATCCAATTAGAGATTTGGAGAACTCCATCCTTAGAGATATTCAGGTCTCAAGTGAAGGAGTTGTCAGTCAATTTAATCTTTTAATCTACACTGGCACTGGTTTGAGCAGGAGGTAGGGCCACGGACCTCTGTAAGTCCTTCACAGCTTAAATTACTTTATGACTCAATGGCAAACGACTCATCGAAGTTGATATAAGGAATAGAATTCCATGGCACCACAGAGATTAAAATGCAGGTGATGTAATAAAATAAAGACAAAGGACTGCACAGTTTTCTCTAGTAGCTGAGAAAGAAAGGAAGAACAGATAATTAAACACTGGAGGATAATGGTCCAAACATACATATCAAACACTAAATTCAGGCTGAAAATTAAAAAGTTTAATTTCTATACAGAAATTAAGGGGGGACATATAGAACAGTTTCTCAGTCAAAAGCATCTACCTAGTTTTGAACCTATGAAGTGGTCAACTTGTGCTGGTAAGTGTATTAGACTCATTTCAAGAAATTCCTCTGTTTTAGTTTCTCTGGTTTCGAGAGGTAGAGGGTTAAAATCACATCAACTGTCTACCAGGATAAAAAATAAAATTAAATTGCAAAAAAATCAAGCCAAAAAGCTTTGGAATCCCATTATTTCAAAGATAGCAAGGGGACTAAACTTGTGTCAGTTTTTCTAAGGTTTGGTGTTTTGTTGTTTCTTTTCCTAACAGATGGTCATATATTTCTTCTCAGTCATTTGATTCAGTTTTCTTCTAGCTTTCTAACACAAATTAACTTCTAGAACTCTGTTTTTGTTTCTTTTTCTTCCATTGGTTGGTTGATTTTGTTTGTTTTATTAAAATTAGTGTTGTTATTTTCATTTGCGTCAGTTTTGTTATTTTTCTGTTTATTTTGCTTTTGTTTGTTTGTCATTTTTTGTTTTGGTTTTTACTATGGACTTTTTTCTTGCGGAATTTTACCTCTCATTTCTTAACTCACAGAAATCTGCTTTCTTGAAGTCCACTGTTTTAGTTTGCTATCCTTTCTCTTTTGTTTCTGAAAATGGGACTTTCTCAACCATCTCTACTTGCTCTTAGTGGTACCTCTATGCTATGATATAATCTTTCATGGGATCATGAAAAACTTTGTTTCTTTTAATCACTTTTGGTCCACTGGCTGGCTGGGTTTTTGAATTTTTATTTTTTAATATTTTTGTATGAGTTTTGTATGTGTGCTTGTTTTATTGTTAGGAATTTCAAAGTCCTATTCAGTCCTTGAAACACAGATTTCTCTGTTGGAGTGGGAGATTAAATGGCATTTGTTAAGGCAGTTTCAGACTTCTAATTTCTTGACAGCTTTTCCCAACAGTTGTCATTTTGTTCAAGATAACACCTTAAAAATATTTGCCACAATGTGTTTCCTTTACCATTTCTCTATAACTTTACTTTCACTTATACCTTATCTAATTAAGCATTTCTCAGCAGCTGAACACCTAAACAGCATCAAGACCAAGCAGAGTCACTGAAAGTGATGGAGATTAAAAGGCATTTAGACAGTGAACTTTCCTGTCAATCCCAAGGAACCCCTTAACCTCAGTCTGGAGCACAGGATATAAAACAACTCGTGTTGGTCCTCCTTCAGTTTGATCAATGCATCACAACTACCAAGTTGTACCCAAAGCAAAGTATTAATAGATCAGAACTCTGAGAGAAACATGTAGCCTTATATCTCTGTTCCTGGAGCAATGTTATTAAGTCTTTCTTGGTTTTATGTTGTTTTGCTCAAGTATTTGGCCCTTGGCTGTTGCAGTGGAAAAGCGTGACGCGTGATTCCTAAAACTCAAAGACCAGAACACAAGAGAGGAATAGAAGCGTGCTGTAATTTTCGTTCTCATTCTTCTACGGTCTTACCACAAAACATACAAGGACTAGAAACCACTCTAAAGTAACAAGAATTCAATGTATGTTAAGCACATAAACATACCGCATGCCCACATTTTCATTGAGCAGCTATTTCTAAGCTAGAGAAATTTTTCCCTATATTTCAATTGCAAAACGAAGGTGGATGTGTTACAATTTCTTTTTTTTTTTTTTTTCTTGCTTGGAGCTTTCCAGTGAAAAAGGAAAGGTCATTGGAACGGAAAATTTGTCCTTACCAGAACCTCGGAAATAATAAAAGAGGTAGATTAAGATTTTTATAGCCCATTCTCAGAACACTAAATGAAACAGCTCAAACACACTGCGATTCAGGGTTGATCTGAGGAAAGATTTGTGTTGGTTTATTCCAAATTCTCTTGTAGTTTGAGGATGAGTAGCAGGTATGCTTGTGTTTAATTACCTTATGAGTTTTTTGGTGTTGACAGTGCCCTCTGAAGTCTTGACGAAGTCCAACAGTTGCATTCTGTATAGCCAGTTGCAAATAAACCTGCTCTTAGCACTGCAGAGCATTCCCAGCAGAGGCCTGCCTGCAGCACTGGTGATTCCCATTTGTCTCAGGTGATTTGTTCCCTTCCCTCCCAACACATTCTCATTGCAGCTCTTCTACTGAAACCTGATGGCTGAGACAGGATAGTGCTGTGTAGCAATAAAATGACCACCCAAAACATCAGGGGGAGCTATGCAGTCATTTTGTTGTACTTTACATTCAATTTTTTTCCTAAATATTTCAAAGATTCTCTTAAAATCTTGAATTTTTTCAAGGAATCTGCTAATTCTTGTGGTTTGGTTGTTTGTTGTTTTTTTTGTTTTTTTTTTTTTCTTGCATTCCCTCATTCCATTCCAAATGAAATTGGAAAGAGCAGCAGAGCAGAACATATGTGAAGATTTTTTGAGTTACTAAGTAACGTAACAGTTTTTAGTACTTCATTTTCCTTTGTTCACCCATTTTAACATTTCATTTTTCTAAGCAACACTTTTCAACAAGCTATTTAGAGCGATCCCAGCTTATTTTTAAGTTGGTCTGAGTCTGTTAAATGTCACAAGAAAATTTAAACTAATCCCTTCCAGTGTTTAAGGCAATCAAAGTCTCCAACTGCTCGCTCTGCTGTTGGATGAGGATAAATCTCAGAGTGGGGTGGAATCATCTGTGGCAGGAAAGAAGCTCCTCTCACAACTGTCGAGTTTACAGGGTACAACTGAAGAAATCAAATTATTTCATGAAGACATTTAATTCAAACTCATATGTTAAGATGGATTAGAAAAGATAAAAGCTCTTTCACATCCTGCACCATTTGCTATTTTATATTTGAAAAGAATGCTGTTGAGACTTAACTGTTGAGGTGAGTATAAAATATATTCTTTACATATTCAGTAGTATAATCTGCACTTCAGAGGAAATTGCATAGAAAAGGGCACTGCAATCTCTGATGGCGCTCAGTAAATTTATTTGTTTTAAGCTTTTAAATGTTTGCTTTGTTTTTGGTTTTATGTGTACTTCTGTGATTCCCTTGAAAACTAAAGGGCACTTCATATTTTAACTGTTTACTCACATAATTTGCTGAACTGTGGCTGAAGTTCAGTGATTACTTCTCTGCTTGCAAGACCAACTCTATGTAAACTAAACTAAAAAAAAAAATCACACTAAATATATCGTAGTACATTGTAGTCTAATTAAATCAATAAGTGGCAACCCTGCAATAATATATTTTTTTTATTTGTTAGGAATCTGCTAGGAAAATTAATTCCTTTAAAACAAAGTCTTCATAGAAAAGCAGATGTGCAGCTTGCCAAAATTAAGGAAAATAGTTTGATTACCTTACAAAGTCTCTAATGAGACCCAGAAGGAGAATTAGGAAACTAATGAGCAAAATTAGAAAATAAAAACTCTTGTAATGCCAAAAAAAAAAAAAAAAGGGAAATACATGCATCAGTTTTGTGACATGATGGAAAAGAGTATCAAGCCTACCAGTACCTTCATTTCATTTTCACTTTTGACTCCACTTTCCGCTCACTTTGTCTTTCTGTCAGCTCTGCTTGCATGCATCTAGCAGACTGCAACACCCAAGCAGGGTTATCTGGTAGATTCTGTGATCAAAATACATGGGCTGCTCTGAAAGTAATGCCTCCTAACTCATGATGTTGGCCCACAACGTCAGAGGCTGGTGTTGGTGGGATGGCAGTAGGGGTTGAACCTTCCCATCAATACCCCCTTCCATTTTGTTACCATGCAACAGATGCCAGTAGAGAGGCAGTCTGGCAAAACGGTGTCTGACGTGGCAGTGTGAGCGGAGCAAAGGTGTGTAATTGAATTCCTCCATGCTGACAAAATAGCACCCAGTGAGATTCATCAACATTTTCGGGACGTTTATGGAAGTCAAACAGTGTTTATGAGCACAGTGACCAGGTGTGTTTCAGCAGTGGTGACGGTGATCTCTGCTGGTGCGGATTTTGAAGAGCTCAGCACGCAAGCTACTGTTCATCATTAACAGAAATGCAGAGCTAATGGTGATGACTATGTTGAAAAATACTGCTTTGTAGCTGAGAGTTTGCTCTATCAAATAGCGTTATTATGCTCTTTGTATTTGTTGAAATTGCCATGAATAAATAGAAGGCATTAATTTCAGAGCAACCTACATATATCACAGAATGGCCAGGGTTGGAAGGGACCTCAAGGATCATGAATCTCCAGCCCCCCCCCAACATGCAGGGCCACCAACCTCCACATTTAATACCAGACTATATCTGTAATCAAATTTAAGACTCCTCCCATTGCCTATTACGAAATTTTCATCAAATCATTTAAAGGGTACCTCTCTCCACAGCCCTACTTTAATCCAGCTTGGGTCTCAACTTCCATACAGCTTTGAGCTCTACCAGCTGCCACTGGAGATACGGACACAGCAGCACAGTGTTCCCAATAGATCCTTCCTGCCCATCTCCGTATCCCTTCTTTGGACACTAATTCTTCATGCACTTCTTATGGTGCCCAGAACTCCTCACAATGCTCGAGGCGATGCCCTATGAGCAGAGTGGAAATGCTCTACTTTGAAAGCAGAAGCTCTTAATCTTTTGTCTCCACTAATTAAACTGTCACAACCAGAGTAATTTCTTGAACTACTTGGTTTTACTGCCTTTTTTTTTTTTTTTTTTTTAAATACTGCTAGTAGCTTTTCAGTGACAAAAAGCTACACATAAATCTGAAGACTGGCAGAACATCCACAAGGAATGTTCCATAATTCTGACACATCATAGAACTACTGCACATGGAAATAATCATTAACTTTGAACTTTAACAGCATTATAAATCTAGAAGAAAATGAGAGCAGAATGGTAATTGGGTTTGTGTACCCTGTGTTACTGCACAGAGTCACTCAGGGGTTGTCCACGGCCAGTGGCTTTCATCCAAGATACACGGCCAGATTCAAGAAAGGGCTTTGAGCCCTTTCTTGAGTATGCTCAAATCCTATGGACATTGCTAATCTGAAAAATTAGCAAGTATATACTAAATCCTTTGGAATGTAAGTGCCTTTCAGCCCTGAGGCTTTTATAATTTGTTTGAATTATGGTTATGAATCAATATGCAAGCACAGCAGCCACATCCAGGATATAATAAAATATTTCTTCATTATTTGTTTGTAGACAGAAAAGTAATAGCAAACATAATTTGTTTTTATTGCCATTATTATTACAGGTTTTATGGCACAAATCTGTGAACAGTACTTTCTGGGAAAAACACCACCATATGATGGAGCCAGTCAAAAGTGAATGCAGAAATTTGTCTCCCCTTGGTTATTCAATAAACAATACTGTTAAAGTCAGTGGGGAGAACTCTTCATGGCTTTTTTTTTTTTTTCCCCTTAGGGGAGGAAAGAAGGGGGGAAACTTTTGAGAAAAGAATCAGAAGAAAAAAAAAGATTCTCTAGAGGATTATTTTTGAGAGAATTTTTTTGTCCCCCCACTAAGATAACTGCAATCCCAGGTATCAAGGAGAAAGAAGTAGGAACGAGTAATTGTCAAAATCTGTTCATAAAACTGCTCAACATGACAGAATTGCTGAGATTCATCTCCTTCTCTTCTGCCACACAGGTACCTCTCTTTTACACGCAGGTTTTAACCATGGTTTGGTTTTTATAAACAGTGGGATTTTTTTTCTCCCCAGGATGGAAAGTAAGAACGTCTTCCTAAGCCTACTGCTCTGCTACAGTTTGCTCAGAGCTGCCAGTTCTTACCTGGTAATCGAGGAGAAGACAGAATGCAACCTGTCAAAGAACAACAAAATGAACCTCCCAGATCTCCCACCCATCTCCATCGTAGGTTGGTAAAATTTGCCATTTGATGCCAAATTAACAGGACTTGAAGAAAATGCAGCTGTTGTTTAATATGGACTATTGAGATAGCTCATGATTACATTGCAATTTCACACAAATGCCTTAGCGTTACACAGAACTGCAGTGGCAATGCAGCCACAGTATTCAAGTATGGCAGTGTGGCAAACCAGAATTTAGTGTTAAAAAAAAAAAACAAACAACAGAAAACCTGCTTTTAGGTTTGCAGTTTGCTCTGAAGTTCCTATCATACCGTATGTCTTCCTATATTGAAGAGCAAGGTTATTTCATTAATATGGGCATCAATCTTCCTTTGAAAGTCCAGTGCAAATAGAAGAAGTGAATATAAGCACTTTTTTTTTTTTCCGGATCAACTCTTGTAGTAAGCTGTTGATTTCTTTGCTGAGATATTAAATAACGTCAGTTTACCTGTGTGCCAAGTGATCTTTAAGAGAGGAGAGGACTACAAGGGAGCTAGAAGTCATCAGTGTATCCAAGGCAGGACAGGATATGCCCCTACCATTGCTGACAGGTGCCCATTGGTCCCGTGATGAACTTTGTCAAACAATGCTTAACATTATCCTTCACTAATATTGTTTTCATAATCTCAACCTTGATGCATTCAATGCAATTTAATCAACTTTCAGTTATCTCTTGAGAAACTGTTGGGTACTTGGGGATGGTCAGCTGAACAATGTCATAGAACTTCTATTGTTCATCTCCCTTCCGCAGGCTTCTAGGACTTGTTCTCACATCAAATGAGTTTCTTACCTTTTATTTTCTCTGCCCTTTTACTCAAGGGCAATGTTTCTTTTAGGTGAGCCAGCTGTCCCACGCAAGTCTCTCCAATGAAATCCAAATCTCTTTATCCCCGAGTTAATCAAGTTGGTTTAATGACACATTTGTTAAGCTCGTGCCACACCATTCCATGTTGCTTCTAATCCTACACTCCCCACACTTCCAATTTTTTTTTTTCCCCTTTACAACTAGAATCAGAATTATAAAATGCATTCCCTTTGGTTAACTTTTAAGTCTCCTTGGAAAAATGTGGACATGCCTTGAACATAGCAGATAGGTTATCATGCCATACTATTTTGCCTACAGTCAAGACAAGAAAAATCTCCTAATGCTATCAGGCCTTTTTGCTTTGGATGGCTCTGAAATGCCTCACCAAAAGCATCCCTCCCTTTCTGCACAGCTTAATTCTCTGCAAGATCCACATCATCCCACCATGCTGTGAAAAAGCCCAGTTTTGCCACTTTCCCATTTTAGAGCCAACGGGGAAAAGAAACAATTAGCCAAAGTAAGAAAAGAAATTCACAGCAAACTAATGTGGTAAATGTAAGCAAACAGCGTTCATCCTTCTCCTATATGCATGCAAAAACAATGAGCATTTAACATCCAAAATTAAAGAATAACTTCAGAGGTTTGTAAGCAGCTGGTCAATTAGACAGCAGTTGAAAACACAGTAAATAAAAGATGAGGAATATGAAATTATTGGCTGGTTGGGAGAAGAAGGTGTTGTCTAAATACAGAAGGAAGAGGCAACTACAGTATTCATCTATTTAAAAAAATATATTTCTATGTTTCCCTGTTGTCTGCCCACTGGGCAACATTATCGTTACCAAAAATCTCTAGAATAACTATTGCATATTTGTGTTACACCAGTATTTATATCTCAGTTTAATTATATCACTCCATCTTTAACTGAACATTACCAAAACAATTTTATAAGCAAAGCATTCCAGAACAGTTGCAGACATAAAAAAAATCAAATTGCCACAGAATTGGTTGTCACTGAGGTATTTTAGCTACCACCAGAAAATTTCGAGGGACAGCATAACAAAGCCAACACAACATGCCAGATGAAACTAAAACCAACCAACACCGGTGGGTGCAAGCCGTGCTCTTCTCAAGTGGCCTGAAATTCCTTATGCCTGAAATACAGTTTTTCCACCCATTGTTACTTGATGATGGATGTGTAACCTTAAATCCATAATGATGCTACAGTAATAAATGAAACTGACAAGTATTCTTAATTGTGTAATTCTGCAAATTCTGGTAAGTATTAAGTGTTCAAAAAGATTTGGGTAGCAAATTCCGGAGCAAACAAGGAGCCACTATTCATAAGTAGGTGTATGCAAATCTTTTTTATGTCAACCACTCATGGATCTTATACTTAATCCAAAGCTCACAATGTACAAAATTATTGTGATATATTACTGAGAAAGGCAGTGTTCACTCTTTAACAGAAAACTCCTGCTGTGTTAGATCCCAAGGCAAGTCTTAGTTATGGAGGTAATATCAAATAGTAATTCATATTAAAGATGATACAATAATAATGTTAATATTTCTCAAAGGATAATATGAGAAATTTCACAATATTATTTTAAAAAAAGAAAAAAAAACTTTACAAACTTCCATCACAAAGTCTGAAATCTCCCCTTGCATAAAAATATTATCAAGCATATCTGTTAAATAATATTTGCTGTAAGACTGATTTAATGTTATGTTTTGCTTTTCTCTTTGAAGATTTAACTAAAAGATCCCAGAAAGTCAGCAGAAAAGAGGCAGAGAATAAGAAATCTTCCAAGGTAGGCAGCTGCTCAGAAAATATCATCAAATTAGACTGGTTTATTATTGCTATACTTTACCCCAGTGCACTTTTCTAGAAAGTTTTTACAGTCATTATGTGACTCAACTTACATAAAGTTTGAAGCTTAATATTGTAGAAACAGATGAAAAACAAGTGATGGGGAAAAAAAAAAAAGCATGATTCTATATTAGCTACAGATTATTGGCTTTTGGTTTTGTAGTTTGTTTTATTTTACAATCCTCTTACAGAAAACATACCTTAGACTTGAGATGCTCTAAGTATTTGCAACACGATTCAGGTATTGGCCAAAAAACGATTCCATTCCCAATTGCAACATGTGGGTCAACTGCCCAAGCCCTGCAGCCCAGGGACACAAACTCTCCTCATTTTTAACTGCACGTGCCAAAACATTGAAGTAGAAGGATCCAAATAATTTGGTAATTAGTTGAAAACATCACCTAGGAATTTTATCCCATCATTTGGTTCAGATTGGAATTTTTAAGACTCTCTAAGAGAGTAGAAAATAGCATTTTTTACTTCATTTTTGGGTTTGACGTGGCAGTTCTTTTGAAGCCAAACCAGTCATTGCTACAACCAGCAACATTTAGAGTTTGTTCTTTTCCTTTCTAGTGTTTTGAATGGTCAGTCTTCTCTGAAACATTTCCTAAATGCCCAGGATGACTCAGGTTGTTAAAGGCCACAGGTCCTACTGTTCCCACTGAGCTCACAGCACGTCATTCTCGCAGTCAAACTCAAAGTATCAAGCTTGAAATCTAAGGCACTTACAGGCCACATCAATTTTTAGCTCAAATTTTACTTCAATTTTACAAATGAAACTTCTGGTAAACTTACCAATTTTAAAAGATTGCCTGGGCCATTTGTGGGAGGCTCCAGAGGCCTTGCCCAGGTGCCAGGCACGTGCTGACCAGCCCCAGGTTTCCCCTCTTTCCAAATCACAGGGAAGCAGCACCCCTCAGGTAGGCTAGATCTTTTTCAGCTCACTCACCTGTGTCTGCACTTAAGGATTTCTCAGATACAAATCTGATGCACAAATGATCACTGAGCTCCAAAAGCAGCTTGACAAACAAGCTGGGCATCCAAGAGTAATTCATTACCTTGTTGAACCTGTAACAACGTCATCTTCAAAGATTCTGGCATGGCTTTCTTTGCTGCTGCTATGTTCTTCCACACAGTATATTTGAAAGGTCTTTCAGTCACATTTTTAGGCACTCATAATAGGCAGTGCCTGTTCTCTGCACATACACATGCAGCAAACCACTTTGCTCCATAGGCAATCCAGCAGTCCCCGTAGCCCAGTCCCACCACATCAACTCCATACTGCTACTTAATATAGGTCTCACTGCCAACAAACACTGACTCATCTCAAGCCAGAAGTTCCCATAGTTCACTTTCTTTGCATCTGTCCTTTATCCTGACCCATAATTGTTCTGCATTTGTATGAATTTTCATGTTTTTGTTCCAGAAAAATGCTGAACTGAAGAAACCTCCAAAACCAAGGCCCACACCTGCTGCTGACTGCGTGCCAAACTTCAAAACCTGCAAACCACACTTGAATTCCTGTTGTAACTACTGTGCCTTGTGCAAATGCCGAATTTTTCAGACGATCTGCCAGTGTCTATTGTTAAACCCAAAGTGCTAGACCAATTTAGGAACATATTAAGGCCATTATCTTTCATTAGCTTCTCGAGTGTATATGTCAAACTGCCTAATGCACGTAGAAATCAAAGTAGAGAGCTTTGAAGCTGGTAGGTTGGATTTGTTTCTCTTCAATGGACAATTATTTTCTTCATGGGATTGATGCTGTCATAAACAAAACGGGCTTTTTAGGAAGCTGACAACCAGGAAGATAGACTTTGAACTGGCATTCTTGGCAAAATTAACTTGCATTTAAGGAGAATTCTGGGTCTCAGTGTTTGCGGATTGTTAGAGTTGTAATTTGGCTTTTGTTGTTTGCTTGTTTTTCTTTTTTGGTTGGTAGCTGGGTTTTTTGTTCTTTTCTTTGAGAAGGGATTTATTAACCAAATATTTCAGTACAGTCTAACCAGCACAGCAAAACCTGCCCACAATCTGCCACACTGAAATAGGACTTCTCAACTCATGTGAGACCAGAGCTTAGGTTTGCCCTCAAGGACAGCACAGCACAGGCTTCCAGCAGATCCAATATGTAAAACTGAAAATGCAGGTTTCCTGGTTAACTCCCCCCTCACACATTCCACAAAAATTAGGACTAAAACCTTTGTAGGTTACTCTAGCTGAAGGCTACAGCAGCAAACTTTGGCTCGAAACAAGACATCTTCCTCTTCTTGTGGAATACTGATTTGTCCCAGATGACATAGCAGAGAATCTTCCCTGGCTAAGCTACCAGGAGAAAGGTCATAGGAGAGCAGGGAGGAGCAGACCTAGAAGTGCCCAACACTGAAGACTGTTCATCTGCCAGACTCCAGTTCTCCTGCTTCCCACCTTTTCTGTTCTGCATCTGCCATATTCCTCTCTTTCCCCAGAGTGCATGCACTCTTCTTCCTCCCATGGGCCTCTCTTGATTTTAGTCTTTTCCCTTCCTCCCACCATTATGGTTAGTCACCTGAGGATCCCTGAATTTTCCAATGATCTGCAGTTGCAATTTGAAGGAAATTTCTCAGCTGATTTCTTTCTAAGAGCAGCTAAGGGCTACGAAATTGCCCAGGCGGGCAAAGACAATATAGATGATAAATAGTCCCTAAAGTGGCTCAAGCCTTCTAACATCAATTCAAAGCCCAGAGCTTTAAATTTAGGCTGGGTATTGACAGAAGTGTCCGTTCACCTTTTTAGAGAGATATACAGTTGACAGAGAGTTTAATTTGAGAGCACGAATGATGGCAGGATGTCACTCTGTTCCTCATCCAGCTGTCATATATGATGCAAGTTTAGATTCTTTTAAATGAGTGTTACTCCTTCTTTTAATCAGATATCCTGGCTCAGGAATCCATGAGCTGTGGTACAAAGAGGATGAGAAGAAATACAACATGGTGGTGGGTTTGGGAACAGAATTTGACCCCTTCTTTTCCTAGGGGAGCTGTACATTCTTGACAAGCTGTTCCAAAGTTTTCATAAGAAGGTGTCCTCCGTTGATACTAAAATGATATCCATAATCACACAATTTCTACCATGGAAACAAGTACTTGTCTAATCACAAGAGGCCACAGAAACTGTTTTAACAGGGTAAGTGGAAGCAGTGGAGGAAATGGAAAGAAAGAGAGCCAAAAGTTAAACAGCTTGTGCTGTTCTCTCAACAATAGCTCCCACTTCAGCTTGGCTGTCCGCTAAGGAATTGGGCAGCGCTGAGACCCAGAGTGAGGAGTGAGGGACATAGAAGCTGACCCAGCTTGTCCAGGGCATGAAAGAAAAAGAAAGACTTCCACATGAGAATAATGAGATTTGTTGTGAAATATAGAGCACTTACTTTATAACATAGCATTTATGAATAGTGTGTTTTGACAGATTCGGTTTATTAATAAGACTTCCTCTTGTTTGTTGGAATTTATTAAGAAGAGATTGTGCTTTCTTTGCCATTCATCATCACACCAAATAATACATACAATCAGGTACTGAAATCGTTAGTAGCCTACTTTTCTGGCTAAAGATCACATTGCATGAGGGTGGAATACAGAAATCAGTAAGATATCTACTATTTGCTTCCTGTATTTAGTTTCAACAAGTATTTATGCTAAAGAGTTGGTTTTATATGTAAGAGCGCCCTAAGGGAGATGTCATCAGCACAGATGATAAAACACATGCATGACAAACACAGAGTTTCATTTTATCACATAGGAAAATGGCTTCACAAATAACTTACTGAAATATAAGTTTAGAAACAGACCCAGCAATGCTCTGAGATGCAGAGAAACCTCACTCCTGGAGACCAATGGAAATGTTATCTTGATTACAACTGAGTAGCATTAAGTACGAATAAATTGTTATTAGCTATTCCAAATATTGCCTCTCTTATGGGAATTTAAAACAGATATGGTATTTTCCCATCTCAAGCTCCAACTTGATTTCTTACTGTCACCTTCAAAGACCAGAAAATCCAAGTTGATCTGGGTGGCTAAAACAAACGCTAGAATTAACATCTTAATGACTACCAGCTCCAATACCTCAGTAATTATCTGGGGAAACTGTGAAAGTGTTGGTAGACCCCAAAAGGAAAACAAACAATTTCTCATGCTACTCTTTAGGATCTTCTCAATAAAACCTTTTCCAAGTTGTCTATACATGAGTCATCACTATCTGTGATACTATACCAGCTGAGCGTAATAAGAGCTTTAACAAATACCTTTTAGACACAGAAATAAGGTTGACTTCATGATAAAATTAGTTAAAAGAGAACACTTGGAGGCTGTGATCAAAGTAAGGAGCCAAGAAGTACTTGCATGTGCCATGCCCAAAGCTGACTCTGTAGAAGCCCTATTTTATGTTGCAAAAATTACATCATCTTAGTCCCATGGAACATGCTTCTCAGTACTGTAAGAATGACCATTTGTGAGAAAGCACAGCCTTACAATCACATTATTTGTGAGTGCAGGCATTAAATAACATCTAAAACAATACTAGATCATAAGATTTTTCATCAAAGCCTTTCAAGCTGAATTAGACCACTTTATGTCCAGAATTGACTCTGTGAACATTAAACAGACAAATTCCGGATTTGTTCACATCCCAAGCCCAATTTTACTCAGACACTTAGGACTGTGATTTGTAGAATCAGGTGTAAAATTTTTAAAAAACTCTGCTAACAAACACATAAGCATTTCAGCTTTTTTCTACTACTTAACTTTGAACATCCACCCTCCTGGACATCTTCCCCCCCACAAAGATCTCCAGATCAGAAAAAAAGATACACAATTGCTATGGTTACAACACTGCAAAATCAAATTGCCACTATAATAGCTGGAGCAGATCTGTCACAATTTCCAAAACTAAAATTGCACATTTAACAGAAACTTCTTTCCAAACAGAGACAATCTTTGATTTGTTTGCATTTTATTTAGTAGTTTACAAGATATAATTGACCCTCGAATGAGATGCAAATTGCCCTTATCACTGCCCCTGTTTTCTTTTTTAACAATACGGATGAGACAGTCCCACGTCTTACACGATGGGCATCCTATCAGCTTTGCTGAACTTTGTGCCACTGGTGGTTTCCCAATGCTCCCATCAATCCAGATCTTCCTACAAGGCCTCTCGTCCCTCCAGGGATCAGCACCACCTCTCAGATCTGTGCCATCGTCAGATGTGCTGTGGATGCATGTCTGTATCCAGTTAGTTGATAAAAATGTTGGACAGGACTGGCTCTAGAGTGGAGCCTCAGAGAACACCTCTGGTAACTGTACACAGCCAGATGTAGCCCCATTTACCTCTTGAGCTCTTCCATCGAGTCAGTTCATCACCCAGCATAGTATGAACTCGTTTGTCTCACAGTAGGACAATCCATCCAGAAGGGTGCCATAAAGAACTGTATCAAAGGCCTTACCAAGATCTAGAATCGTGACATCAGCTGCCTTCCCTTCATCTACCACTGACCAACGCCCAATCAGTCTCCGAGCAGTGGCCATACCCCCAGTAAGCGTCCCCAGTTCTATCATTCTGAATAACACCATGTGGCATGGAATGTCCCTTTGGCCACTTCACATCAGCTGTCTGGTTCTGCCCCCTCCCAGCTCCTTGCACCGCCCCAGCCCCCTCACTGGCAGGGCAGTACAAGGAACAGAAACTGTCTTGGCTCTGTACAGTATCATTCAGCAAAAATTAAAACAACACTGTGTTATCAACACTGTTTTTTCCTCAATTCAAATCACACAATAACTACAAGGGAAATTAAGTCTAGCCCAGTGTACAATCAACAAAAACACAGATGGTATAGTACATCAAGGAGCTTGGCTGATGTAATTATTATATTGGAGTAGAAAAAGAAAGGCACTCACCCTATCCTGAGCTCACAAAATAGACTCCAGATCTCCAGAAGGGATCTTTCCCCACTGGTGGTCAGCTCTTAAATGGCTCTAGGAGAGGTGGAGCCAGGCTCCACACCTTCTTGCGGCACAGCTGAATTGCCTTCACCTGTGCTCCCGTGGCTGACTCACTGCTCGCCTCAGGTGATCAATCAGAGGTTCAGGCCGTGATTCAGCAGCCCCATACACCCAGATAAAACCAGGACAAAATGTTGGTATAGAAGCTCCTGAAACTGCAGCCATTCTGGATCAGCACAGATTCTCCCATTTGCCTTGTCATTCTCTAACAGTACTGCACCATCCTTTAGTGTAACCTCGGTGTTCTTAATGGTATTCCCTTCCCCAATCAATCCTGGTTTAAAGCCCTCTCCATCTGCCTTGCCAGGTTATGGATCAAGAAGCATTTCCCCCATTGAGACAGGAGGGTCCCTGCAACCTTTCAGCCCAAAGTCTTTTCCATGGTTATACAACTCAAAGTTCTGGCACCAGTCTTGAATCCAGGCACCGATGACCTGAGCTCGCCTGTTTCTTTCCCTGTCTCTCCTTATTAGTGGAGAAAAACACTGTCTGTGCTCCAGAGTCCTTTAGCTGTCTCCCGAGAACCTTGAAATCTCTTTTGATAGATCTCAGGCTTCCTGCAGCTACGTCATTGGTACCCACTTGAAAGAGGAATGGATAATAGTCTGAAGGCTGTCTTATGCTCAAAAGCTTCCTGGTAACATCCTTGACCCAAGCCTTGATGAAGTCTGGCCTGCAGATGGGAGCCCCCATTCCCCAGAGGAGGGAGGGAGTCATCAACAACAACACGCCTTCGCTTCTTCGCAGCATTGTGTTGATGCTGCACTTACTACAAGGCCTCGGTCGGTCACACCTTGGAGGGAGAACCTGCACGAATGCTCTTCCTCTTTTTCACAACTCCCATCTGCCAGAACCTCATACTGCCCAGCTGAGCGGGCAGACAAGCGCTCCTCTCGCTGCTCTGCAGAAACTTGCTTCCACCCCTCAGGCTCCCCAGGCGGCTGCCATTACCCTGGTGCGGCCCAGATGCCGGGCCTGCCGCAGCAGTGGCAGAGCGTGGCTCCCCTGATCCATCTGTCACCTTTTCAGGCTCCCAGATGCTTCTCAGTCTCCCCGCTGCTTCCTGGAGCTCAGACACCAGGCAGAGCAGCTCATCTCCCTGGGTACACTGTGCATGCTCTTACCCTCCATCTTGGGGCAGCACCACAATCTGGGTGTCCGCATGAGGACATCATGAGTCTCTGTGAGTCCTTACAACCTGAAGGAGCTCAGAGAGATGTGAAAATGTATCCCCTTGCCTTCTTTCCCTCAGTAACAGACTTCCACAAAAGGAGCAGCTCAGCAGCATCGGTGCCCAGTACCATTTTAGACACACAGGGGTACCACTCCAGGCTGGCAGATGTGACACGTGTCCTAGAGAAGACTGTCCCCATCTGGAGCAGCAGCACGAGGCCAGGACACACTGAGCTTCTTAAAGAGCAATTAATCAAAGTGCCCCTCCTAAATTTGTGGTGCCTGCAGATTACTTTCTGAGGTAATACAAAGATTTTATTTGCAGGCTTCTCCAATGATATACAGATGGCCAACATATGGCCAAGTCCTACCTCTCCCAAAAGAAAAATGAGGTTTTAGTCATTTCTGCAAGATTTCTGAATAAAATGAAAAAGAAAAATAAAGTGATTGCTGCATGACATGTGCATGCGTATTTCTGTCCAGGAAATCTTGAGATGATGAAATCCTGACCTCAGACACAGGAGACACACTTGAATTGTGTTAATACAGGTAAAGTCAGGAAAAGACAAAGTATCATACAACAGTTTGAGTTGGAAAGGTCCTTAAGCAGCTTCCAGTTCCAATCCCTTCTGTGGGCAGGGACATCTACCACAAGGTGTGCTTATCCCAACAGGGCAGTTCCGGCCCCTTCAAATCAGTGGAAATCTTCTATTGGCTTTAATTGACTTCTATGGCTTTAATTGTCTTCAGCAAACTTTAAGAAATACTTAGAGTCACTCTCTTTAGCATCTGGTGAGTCTAACCAATAACTGTTCTTTTACCCTTCCTATTTTTGTAGGCTCCTCAACCAAATGTCAGTCATGACCTCATAGGGTATCCCATCAATCTGCACAGCTGCCTCAAGCAGGAAAGCAGCAGCAACGCAACACTTCCAGCAGTAATGGGCAGAAGTCAGCCCTGAGAATACACAGCATCCCTCTTCTTGGCATTTGAAAATAATACAAATCAATAAAGACTAATGCTATTCATCTATTGATGGCTCATAAAAGTGAATGCTTCCCATTTGGGAACAAAATATTTACAGCACTAAATGAGCACAGCAGATGGTTCGCTTCCCCTTATTCCCTCCAACTTGTTCATCTCCCTCCATCACTAACGCTTCTTTCTAAGCACATTTGGTGAAAGCTGTCACTCTTTACCTACACAACGACATTGTGCTGGGGGTTAGACACTATTTCATCCAAAGGCTTCACTGCCAGGACGGGTCAAAAAGAGTTTGAATTCTGCTGTTTAAAAAAAAAACAAACTCATATAGAGAACAATTTCAGAAAGGAGGAAGAACAGGACCAGCAGATAGCTGTTCTGACTGGGAATCAAGCTAATGTGAAGCAGATACCTACAGCTAGCGCCAACTTGAAACAAAGCTCGAGATGTCAGCCTCCCTGCTGCTTTAAATGTTTCAAAAGGTGCTCCCAATGTGTGCAGTGGGGCAACTGCTCAAGGGAAGAGACAACATGGCTATGAACCTAAAGCCTGTCTAATATTCTGTTACAGAAATTATTTTCCAATTACGAAATCATAACCAAAGTGCTGCAGAAAAGTAGCAGGTTTGCTGAGGAGTGTCTCTCCCCTCTACAGAACAGAGCAAAGTTTAAAAATTTAGTTACAGATTTTCTAAATACCCTCACAAGTTTAACCACCTGTAAGAGAAGGACAAGGAGCCAATGGAGCAGAAGGGATGGCAGTCCCCACCCTGCTCAAAGGAATATTACAAAGCTGTCAATACGTTTTGGTTTCATTCTGGAAGTATTCTTTACTCCTGGAAATATTTGTCCTTTTTTATTATGACTTTTTGTTGAAGAATTAGTGATTTCAAAAAAGGGAAAAGCAGGTCATTGTAGTCAGCACTTCTTACAGCTGTGCCAAGTCATCCGGGGCAAACTGTGTGATGGAAGAAACTACCAGGGCTTTACAGCATACAGGTACTACATCTGATTGATCTGAACAAAAAAGCACCAAAGGCAAAAAAGATACCACATCTGGCCCATGAAATCATTCTCAGGAAGAACCACTGTCATGAGAATGGGCACAGCCACGAGTCATACAGCCATCAGTGGGACTTCCACGTGCCCCTTCCTTCTTCTCAGCCAGAAGCCATCGTTATTTCCTAAGGCTGCTCCCCTCCATCCATCTCCATTTCACAGAACATGAAGCCACATCAAAAACAAAGAACAGGATCTACCCAAGCTGTACAGCAAATCAGCTGCTTTAATAAGTCATGGAAAGCAGTGTTATCTGATTGAGATAAATAAAATCTGGTAGTAAAAAAATATCCGGTTGAGATAAAGTAAGAAGATACGGACGGTTCTCTCACATTACTTTTAACTCAGTGCTGGAGGAATAAATACTACACTGCTCACCCCTTTTGGAAGAACAGCATTTTTACTAGCAATAAGGAAATGATTAACAGAAAATAAATCTGACAGCCAATTGAGGAAATATGTTATTGCTCTTCCTGGCCAAATCAAAGACCTGTCTAAAAGCTAGGAGGACAATCCTTCACCATCAGCCCCATTTTGCCAACAGGTTTGGTCACTGCAGGAGCAGCTGCCACAAGTGCAGCCCCATGCAGTGGGCTCGTGGGAGGAGCTGGAGGCATTAAGAAACAAAGGAACATTGGATATAGGGTAGAACTGAGAACTTCTCCCAGTGTGGTAATTAGGTTTATTTTAGTGCTACTTTCTTACTGTTTGTTTGGGTTCTTTTTTAATTCCTGACCCACTTAAGCAGCAGCCAGGAAGAAATAAAGGTGAGGAACAGCAATTAACTACAGTGGCCATGGACATTTCCCACCTCTCAGCCCACGGCTTCCAGCATTCGGGGAAGAGGGGGAAGCTGTAAATCTGAGTGAATTCTTATTTTATAAAAGACAGCACGCACCATACTCCATATTTAAATTTATTTTTAGATCTTCCTCATGCTCTCCGCATTCCTCTGACATACTGTACACACTTTCCCAAACCAGACCTCCTGTGTGCACGGTTAGGAACCTCACCTCCTTTCTTTTCTTTTTGCGTTTTAAGATGAGCCTGCCAACAAGGCTGAGCTCTCCAAGGCACACTGCACTCAGCCAGCCTGGGCGAGCACTGAGCCCAACGAATGCCACAGTCGAGCTCCTCATTGCCCCTGTCAGAGAGAGCACATACAGGCGTACGGCTGAGCCCATCACCCTGCTCACCCATCTACCAGACCTGGTTCACAAGCTGAACACCCAGCACGCCTTTGTTCCTCACCTCGCATTCCCCCTTGCACACGTGAAGGTCTTTCCCACTGCAACGCGGTGCAGAGATCCGTGTCCCGCTTCTCTTGGGATCCAGACCCAGGCAGCCCGTGGCTCACATTTCACCCCACTTCTGTGATATCTGCTGTGCAGTCACAAAAATGAGATTGGCTGTAGTCCATCACAGTCAAATGACCCAGCAGGCCAGATGTGGAATTCCATGCATAGGGCTTCAGTACTGGGGAGGGGAATGTGAGCCTCAGTACTTGCAGATGCTGTGCTCTCATCGGTGCTTATGTTTGTTTTGTTAGTCATTGCATCCAACTCAAACCATTGTAAAGGAATTGTGATGGGACTGACATCTGTATTGAGAGAATCACAGAATGGCCAAGATTGGAAGGGACCTCAAGGATCATGAAGCTCCAACCCCCCTGCCACACGCAGGGCCACCAACCTCCCCATTTAATACCACACCAGGCTGCCCAGCTCCCCATCCAACCTGGCCTTCAACACCTCCAGGGATGGACGGGGCATCCGCAGCCTCTCTGGGCAGCTGTTCCAGCACCTCACCACTCCCGCTGTAAAGAACTTCCCCCTGACATCCAACCTCAATCTTCCCTCCCTCAACTTCATACCATTTCCCCTTGTCCTGCTGTTACCTGCCCTTTCAAAGAGTTGATTCCCCTCCTGTTTGTGGGCTCCCTTTAGGTACTGAAGGATGCAGTGATCTCACCCCACAGCCTTCTTTTCTCCAGGCTGAACAAGCCCGGCTCCCTCAGCCTGTCCTCGTAGGGGAGCCGCTCCAGCCCCCTGATCATCTCTGTGGCTCTCCTCTGCACCCTCTCCAACAGCTCTCTGCCTTTCTTGTACTGGGGCTCCAGACCTGGACACAGCACTGCAGATGGGGCCTCACAAGAGCAGAGGAGAGGGGGACGATCAAAATGCTCAGCTTCAGACCAGACTGAATTCATTGTATGTAGATTAAAAAAAATAAGAAAGAACAAGAAAGCTGTTTTTAAAATTGCAGGTGATTTGGCACAACTCAGCAGCAGCAGACGTGCTCTTGACAATAGCAAGCAATCCAGCAATAAGGCTGTGTAATTTCCTTCGCTATGGATCAGGCACCTTCTGAGAAAGCAGCAGGGTTTGGGACACAAGACAATGTTTTTTTTCCTTAGGAAATAACAACAACAAATAAAAGGAAAGCAGCTACTACACCACAGGTCATGTTTCAAAGCCTTTCGTCTATTCTGGAATGCTGCTAAAGCAGAAGTGAAATCTGCACATTCTACTGTGAACATTATGCAAAACTGCCCCTGAAGAAGAGTTCAAATCAGAGCACTGTCTACGTTCGGCCAAAGATGCTTGCACCACAGCAAGAGAGAACAAGACTGCTTTTAGAAAGGGAAGCTGCTGAACTCTAGCTGAACAGCCACACAGCACACAGTGACAGCTGGGCAGAAATATGAAATGCCCCCTTGCAATAATGCTGCTGATTCACACATCATACTGTCAACAGGAACTGGGCATAGCATTTCTTCTCCAGGCAGCAGTAAAACCACAGCAGCACTACAGGAGGTGGGAGGGAGGAAGAGAAATTCTACAGCAGTTTTATTAGGGTGTGTGTTTGATCTAGTCTTCTTCAACCAACAAAACAGAAGATCTAGCAAAAAGCATTCCAAATATGATTTTTATATTTTATCAATTCAAACCACATTTGAGTCAAACTCCCACTCTGTTAACTTGCTCAGGCTACTGTATTTTCAATAGTAAAGCAAAACTGCTTGGGATCTGTCAGTGAAAGCACTGCAGTAGGAAGCCACTGGTCTGTTCTCTTCCCTCTTGGCAGCAATGCTCCAGTGCACTGGAACACAGCTCTGCAAAGCAGATACTGCAGATCTGGCCAAGCTGCCAGTGCATGGACACCTCCCTGACCCACCCATGGAATCACAGTTTCATAGGCTCAGTCTCTGAAGTTCCAACAGAAGCTGAATGTCAGGAGTCTGCACTGGGCTTTCCAGACTTAGCTTTGCACACAAACTCTCCCTTGAGACATTTTCTGAAAGTCAGCAGCTGCAGCCCCTGAACCCAATAATGTGTATCGGACTTCCTCAGGACTCCAATAACCAGGAAATGCAAAATTTCAACTCTTTCTGTGGAAAACAACACACACACGTATATATACACACATGCAAATAAATTCCTCTATATGCTAAACAATTTCTGTAGGCAATCCATCACTAGCAAATAGCAATGAGAAATGAGAAACTGACATCCAACATGCTGCTGCCTTTGACTACTACAGGAGCACATAGCAAAGACAGAGTGAGACCATTCCCAGGTGCAGAGGAATAAAACAAGGGGCGATGAGCATAAATCGCAACACGGGAAATTTTAGTTAAATATACAGAAAAAAAGTTAATCTAAAGAGTAGTTGAATATTGGTTGACAAGACTGAGGAGGTTGGGTAATCTCAAACCCCAGAGAAGACTGAAACTCACCCATGCAAGCTGATCAGCAACTCGACCTCGCTAGCTCTACTTTGAGGTGAGGGATTGTCCACCAGACAGGTAGGAAGGGCTAAACTATTTGATGAGTCCATATGGAGAGGCAGTCACATCCAAAACATAATTACAACCCTAGACTTCAGAACAGCAGGCTTTCAGCCAAGGGATGGGCTTAGGGAAGACAAAGCCCAGCTTTGAAGAGACTAACAAGGAATCTGAAAGGCGACAAAAAGGACAACATCCAGCTCTTGTTTCCCTACTGCAATTATTTTACTGACTTGATATATCATCTTTATTCTGACACCAGAGCTGTGTGTGATGTAGGGTGACCATCTCCTGCCATCTACATTTAGACACAGGTGCACACATTGGGGTGGAACGCTGTATAAATGCATATTTAAAGGTTAACTCATACTGAATATGGATTCATTTATTGGGGCTGGTTTCGTGAGACCCATACTCAAAACTGATGCTCTTCAGAGGCTGACAACAGATTATTTGCAGAATGGAAAGCAATAAAACAAGCTGCATACCAAGCAACATTTGGTTACTCATTTCTTTTTTTGACTTATCCACAGTTCATACTCCACACCATCTGCTTTAATTGCTTACTGACACCTGTTGCTCGAACATGAATCTCAGAGCTGTTTTTTGGTGGCATTTCTTCAATACATTCTACCAAATTTTTCATTTTCTTACATTCAGCCGGCTGTACAATACTGACTGAAGAAGGTAGTGGAAATAGAGGTATTTCATAACACGTGGAGATGAATCTGGATAGGCAGAGCTGCTAGGGTTTGTTCCCTTTGGTTGTTATTTTGCCTGTCCCCCATTCCCTCCTCCCACCACCCCATCTTGTAACTCACAGCCCTTCAATCATAACTAAATAACTTCAGGAACAGCATTTCTCATCTCAAGTACATGACATGGCTAGCCACAGCACTGGCTTTTGCCAGGAAACCACAAGTGGACACACAAAAAGGTTTGATTGATTCAGTGAATACGCAGGACCAAATAGATTCATGGCAAAGCCTAAAGCATCTCACTACACAAGTCAGGCCACAGTCACATCTTTAATAAAAGCACTCTGAGTCAGTGACAGAAAAGATACAGCAGACATGACAACTCTGAAAAAAGAACCTGGGGGTAAAAGCGTGCTGCTGGTGTTTTCCTAGGACCAATCAAGAGCCCTAACCCTAACCATCTCCTCAGTGACTCCTCAGACATTCACCAACACTAGAGGACTGCTAAAGTAAGTCACCTTTGCCTCACACCCCTTCCACTGTTGCAATGGAAGCAGCATAGAAGGGTCTTGGTTCTAATTAAAATCACTGGAGTAGATTAATCCAGAGAGAATGCCAGCTCTCATCTCTGCATAGGAGATTACATTGATTATACAGGAGGCAGATCAAGCAACCTGCAGAAATACTCCTCCTTAGTTCCCCGTTTCACAAAAGGTATTTCAGTTAGTGCACCTTCATGAAGAGAAGCCTGACACCACCAGCCTTGAAACAGAATTCAGCTAATTCCCACAGAGCATGGCAGAAAGCATCTCTCTGCAGAAACAGTTCTGCACTCCACTGATTAGCCTGCTCAAACAGCTGGCCACATGTTTGACAAGAGCAGATATTTAATCTAGTATTCCCTTTTGTCCAGCTCTTACTGGGACATTAGGGGCCAATTAAAGGTGCATAGGATCCTTTTTGCTGTGAATTTAGCTAAGTACCAATTCTAATTCCATGAGCCAGGGTGATCCTCTTTCTTTAAGGGAAAAAAAAAAAAAAAAAAAGACTAAAAAAGCCCTGAAGCTCCATTGGTAAGGGCACAAGTTCTGCAGCACTGAGAGGATGATGGCAAAGGGCTTGTTCTCAGAAACCCAGCACACACTAGAGCTTTGGAAGGTTGCATCCCTGCACTTTGGTCTTTGAGTACTGCCACCTGCTCAGTATCGGTAGTGGTCTGGCTTGAAGGGCCCATCCTTTGACAAGCCCAGGTATTTGGCCTGCTTCTCACTCAGTTTTGTCAACTTCACACACAGTTTGTCCAGATGTGCAGCAGCCACAGCTTCATCCAGCTAGAAAACAAAGCATTGAAAAAGATTAGTAGAAGCTTCAGTTCAAGAAATCATGGCTGACAGTAAGAAATGAATACCTGAAAACCAGTAGCAGCTCCAAGGACAATTTAACAGACCGATGCAACTCTTCCTGTCAACATACACCAACTGCTTGAGTGCAGAACCATCTAACTTGAGCACAGAATCATCCCCAGATGGAAAAGTCCCAACTTAATTTGACTTCCTCAGAAGCATGAGACAAATATATCATCCAGCCCATTTCAATCCCATTTACACATTCACATCCATCCACAGGTAGAGAACAGATATCAAACTATTCAAAGATAAGAATGTCCGGTTTGGCAGAAGGGAAAAGCCCCAGTCATTTTCTGCTATGAAAACACCTGGACATGGACATACTAGACTATCATAATGTTTTATAGAAATTCTAATACGTATAAATAAATTAATACATCTCCCCCTTCCAGGTATACTTTCTCTGAGATATGTATGTTAAGAATATTCATTCCAGAATCACTAATTCATCAACAGCTCTATTATCTATTGTCATGGTCTTCACGAATAATAAAATACTTTATATCTCACTTCCTGATCTTTTCTTCATTCCAGGGGAGTCAGACAGACATGCAAACTCAAGGGTCAGAAAAATGAGCAGAAAGTTAAGAGGATATTTAAGTCTGAAAACAGACAGCAACATGGCAAACTAGCTGCCATGTCAACAGGAAGGCAGAGCTGTGAAAGATGTTCAAGGAGACAGGACAGCACTAGGAAAGGACAAGGTGCATATAATAGAAAGGTAAGTTATATCATTTGCAATTCCTGCAAGATACGAATGATCACTGCTAAGGAAACACAGATGCAAGATAAGTCTGAACTGCTGCAGCAGAGACAAAAAACTGGTGCTATCTCCTCTATGTATGTAACTGTTGCAATATATTTGATCACCAAATCAACAAAACAACCAAGTACTACATCTTCAGCATCTGTCAACCAGCACATCCTAAGCAGAAGTGTTCTAACAAGAAACTACTCTAAAGTAACCCCATCATAATAAGCATATTAAAGTTGTATTTGTGCTGAATAATTCAGTGCAGCTCAATCTGTTGGCAGCTTGGTGTTACTCTGAACATCTACGGAGAACCAGGGAGGGCAAAGATGTACAATCCAAACCATTAAAAAGAATAGATTAAGTGGTTGAAGAATGTGGAAGCAAACCATGAAAGCTATAGGATACTACATAAGAATCAAGAAAACCAAGAAAGAAAACCCAGCTGGAGGGACTGTGTCTAGAATGGGAAACAAGTATTTAAGCTTAGTAGATCATGTCAGAAGAAAAATGTTAAAAGTCAAATACATATCAGGTTGAACTGTAGTGATATATTGAGATGTGACAGGTGCGTTTCCAGCACAACTGAGACAGATTAGATCTACTTGAAAAGGAGCTGATACTGAGTCACCAGTATCTCGCAAATCAGGTTCTCAAACTGCAGCAGAAAGAAGCTGTTTCACAGTTGCTTCAGCTTATGGACTTCAAGATTTAGAGAAAGGCAAACTGACATTCTTACCTACTGCACACTTCGAATCAAGCAGTTGAGCATAAGGAAGGATACATCTGACAGCAAGAACATGGATGCAATACTTTGCTTCAATTTCCAGAAAATCGTATTGCAGAAAAGCAGGCATGTTTGTAATAGCTCATCACCAGTTCTTAAATTTACATTTAGATCTCAAAGCCACTATGCAGAACAAGGAGAGGTACTAGCCAAAAATCAGGAAAGAAAGCCCTTCTATCCATCTTTTGTTGTTTCTGACAAGAAGGCAGCTTTGTTCATTGAAATTATCTGTGGAGCCCAGTGGGTAAAGATCATTTTGCCACAGTACGTGAACCTGAACACTGCATTGCCATACAGTGCACAAACACTCAACTCCATTTGTAAGTAACAGATCTAAGTGTTATTTCTCACTTTCGGTTCAAGTATGATTACTAAAAACTGTTGTTCTAGAAGAGAATGAAGCCACATTTTATTAGCAACATCGGGCTTGCTCTTTTTCCTAGGAATTGTCAACAAAAATTTTCTCTGAAGATGACTGTGTGTCAGAGAGCTGGCTGATCAGCTGCAGATACACTTTGCTTGATCATCAATAGGCAGTTTTGGAAACTTAAGTTCTTCAGCAAACATTTCACAAATAAGCCCAAACATACACTTTATACTTCCCAGATGAAAAGTATTTTCACATTTTGTCCCACACCTGGTTCTATTTCAAAGCAATGGGATTTAACCCCAGTATCCTTTTCAATGAGCAACTGAAATTCTCATGTTTGTTTTGCAAAATTAAAACCAGGTTAGTTTTATAAAGGAATTTGCAGGTTATGATATGACCAGATTTCTCCGAGAACAAAGAATCCACAGATAAGATTAAAGGGAAACACAAGGGAATTTGTGTCATTAATATTTTGTGAAGCTATTAGGATCAGATTGTAATAAGCTCTGCTCAGGTGCAAGAGGGACCCAGATTCTCTCAACCACAGTGAAGATTTTTGATTTCACTCCAACTCTTCAGGAAGGAGCTTCCTGACTATTCTCAGACAGCAAAGGCTTTCCCAGCAGCTTAGTAAAGAGCTGCAAATCAAGGGGAAAAAAAAAACAAAAAAAAAAAACAGGACATTCCTGTCACAAACAAGTTCTACGTCTTCACACTGTCCTAGCTACAAAAAAGAAAGAAAAAAGCTCACTTCACATTGTGTGACCGAAGCCCTACAAGTTTGCACTTTTCTGCCATTCTAACTCACCTTCTTTGGCAGGAAATGGACTCCAACAGAGTATTTGTCACTATTTGTCCACAGCTCAATCTGTGCCAGCACCTGGTTGGTGAAGGAGTTGCTCATGACGAAGCTAGGGTGACCCATGGCACAGCCCAAATTGACCAGTCTGCCCTCTGCCAGCAGTATAATATGACGACCGTTCCTCAATTTATAGCGATCCACCTGGGAAAAGAGCAGTGAAAGGTGAGGGCACAAGCAGCATTTGAAGTCACAGAATCCTCAAGAGGTCCACAGGGACCTCAAGAGGTCACTGAGTCCAATCCCTATCTAAAGCAGTACCCTACAATAGGTCGCACAGATCAGCATCCAGACAGGTCTTGAATATCTCCATAGCACTCATGTAAAACTCGGTGGGCTCCCTTTCCACATCAGCAATTCAGCAATGGGTTTACGATGCAGACTTTCATTACAATCAAGATGCTCCTCACCATTCCCAGCCAGAGTTCAGTAAGGCTCGTAACTGCTCTGGACTTCACACTACATAGATCTTAGCATCTGCTTCACATTTAATCAGTTATCCTGTTCTTCTGGTTCTTTCACATGCATACCATCTCAGGTGTCTGTGGCATGGAACGTGCTGCCTGCAGTAAGATGTAATTCATATATACTTAATTGTAACTGCTGGTGTGGAGAGAGAGGTGAAGCAGCACCTCTGTGTGCAACAGCCCAGAACATTTGCACCTGATACACAGGTAAGGGCCAGATTTTGCTCAGCCTTCTGAAATTACTCCCCAGTGAATCCTCCCACCTCAGTAATGCCTTGATTTACAGTCAAGGCATGAGCAGTTTGTCTTCCAGGGACAGGCTACTGTAGACATCTACCAAATCTTCAGCACCACCTTTTAGGAGACCTGAAAACACTTGTGGTTTGACAGCTCACCTCCCACAGTGACACCAGGCCTAAGTGAGAGCAAGACAAGTCCCAAAGTCAAAACACAAGGAGATCTATCCACTTATCAAGCAAGTCAAATTGCATGCATAGCTGAAAAGAACTGGTAAATTAAATGGCTGTCCTAGACTCTGGTGCACACTCTTTGCTTTCAGGGAGAAAGATTCAGTCCTCCATTCAGGCTGATTTCCAGGGACAAAAGGACAGGCAAACAAGGGCTAAGGAGACAGGTGCTCAGATACACAAGAGCCCAGAGATCAGGAGACTGTCACTTCATATGTGCCTCAGCTGTCTGGGCCAGACTGGAATCCCACAATGCCTATGCTAGCTCTGCTTCCCCCTCCTGCCAGTTTCTAGCTCTTCTCTCCCTTGCCTTCACCCTGTAGAAAGGAATTATATTAAATACTAAAGCCTAAAATGAAATTACAATCTGGACTGTAAGTTGTAAGAATGTTCATTGTTCCCTGGTATTTACTGTTCATCTATTATGTCAAGCATGTGGAAGCAGACTAAAGCTTTGAAAAAGAACAGTAAGCTTTGTTAAAGGTTAACAATGTTTTAGACAAATTTTGCTGCCATAGCATAAAGACTTAAAAGGGTTCCTTTCCTGCAGCTGTATTTATACTTTATGTCTCAAAAGGGAATATGAAGCAAAATACAAGCCACTCAATTTTGTTCTTAAAGCTTCAACCTATAGGTTAAAAGCCATTCTGAACTCAGTTTTGTTCTTAATAATTCTGCCTTCAAAAAAAACCAAACTTTATTCAGTTTAGTAGTACAGATGTGATAATTTAAACTAGCAATGACCATTTTCCTAGAACTGGTACTTCACTTTCAGACAAGATCTGGGCCTCTAATTATCTTCCCCAGCTGTGATTCAATCCCAATACTCTATTTCTGGGGTTTGTATAATACAGATTACTGTCTTTAGCACACATGTAGGCAGTAACCATCTCAAACAGAAGCTCCAAATAAAACTCTTTATTTTTCCTACCCAAGAGCTGTACAGCAAGGTAAGGTTAGCAAGAACTTTCTTTCACTGAGCAGCTGCAGTATATTTCTTATGGATGCTAATTCTCCAGTGTGGATCACTAGTGACAGCTCTCAGTTCACCCAAAAAATACCACATGCACCACCAGAAGACTATGGGAGGGAGAAACGAAACCAAGCAGACAAATCAGAACGCTAAAGAAAAAAACCTACAACAACATGGCTGATAGTAAACACTGTTCACTGCTACAATTAATTTTCAAGGTTGAGGTAGTTGGGCTTGTTTAGCTTGGAGAAGGGTCAGGAGAGACCTCAATGCAGCATCCCATGACTGAAGGGAGCTTATAAGCAGGAGGGGAAGTAACTTTTTATATGGTCTGATAGTGATAGGACAAGGGAGAATGGCTTTAAACTAAAAAAGGGGAGATTTAGGTTAGATGTGAGGGAGAAATTCTCTACCCAGAGGCAGTGTAGCTCCAGCACTGCTGCCAAAAACTGTGGGTGCTCCATTCCCGGAGGTGTCCAAGATTATGGCTGGGCCCTGGGCAGCCCAAGCTGGGGGGTGGAGGCAGCCAGTCCGTAGCAGGAGGGTGTGAGCTTGATGATCCTTAAAGTCCTTTGCAACCTAAGGCATTCTATCATTCTATGATTCTATGCACGTGTTTGCACATTTCTCAGTCCACCACTTAAGCCAGGGCAGATTTCTCAGTTGTGTTCAAATTCATTAAAGGAACACTTTTGTCACAGAACTGTAGAATCATAGAAAGGCTTAGGTTGGAAGGGACCGTAAAGACTATCTGGATCCAATATCCTTCCCACGGACTTGGTTGCCATCCACCAGGATCCACCAATTCTAGTTCCAATGCAGATGAATTCCCACATTGGTTGTGAGGGATTGAAGCTGCAGGACACTTCCTTGTTCCTAACTCCAAAGTTATCTCCTATCTCCAGCAGTAAGCAGCAGATAAGGAAGAATACAACAAAAGCCAAATTTCCCAATAAATCCTCTCAGCTTCATCTATCTCTAGATCAAGCTGAGACAGAGGTGGTTCATTCAGGGATGGTTGGTTGTTTTGTTTTTTTGTTGTTTTAAAATATGTACAAACTCCAGCTAAATATTTTTAAACATACATTTTCGTGTCACCTACAGCACCCTGGATGACATCCTGTGTTAACAGGTCCATTATTTTGGGTCACTCTGGACCTCCTGCTTGCAATAGCAATGTTTTACAACACAACAGAGAGATTTAGGATAGGAAGGAGGTAACTCTTCAGCATTAAACCGTATGGGCTACTTTGACCCTAACTCCAATATTTTAAAAATAAAACATTTGTTTTGAACCAGACACTTAATAGTTTTCATGCCTTGCACTACACTGCATCTCACTGTTCAGGGCACCTAATATATTCATGACAGGCCTGGCTCCTGACAAGAAACAGGACTGCTGCTTTCTCAAACACTAATATTCAATTTTTCACATGGATTTTAAGAGCCACGCTCAATAGTCACGGGCAGGTAGTTTGTATGCTACTACATTAATAGCCATTTCAGTCTTTGACAACGTTTATAAACAGTCCCAATTTTAAAACCTTTTAAAACCTGAGCTATCCAAAAGCAAGCAGGCTCTTCTAGGACAGAAGCTAGGGTGAAGTCAGCCTTACACTAAGGTCATGGGCACAAACATAGTGAGAACTTGAAAGTATAACTTCATACTTCACATTTAGGGCCACAACAACAAACGTGACACTGAAAAGAGGCTCACAACTGCTTAGCAAGAGTTTGATGTGGGTGGCCAATGAGCCACAGGAGGGTCATCTGGAAGGGCAGACAGATCTACTAAGACATACACCTAGGTATAGTTAAAAGAAAAAAAAAAAAAACCTGTCTGAGAATCCCACTGTGAGCAAAAGTTACCTCTTCAAAAGGTAATCAGAAGTTCTATACCAAGTTAGAAAGAGACTGGTTAGCCTCAGGTGATGTCCTCCCTCAACGTCTGTGTTACAAACGAGTTTTAATTTAGTGCTGTTTCTCTGTTTAAGGATACAGCTGAAGAGTTGGAGTTTTCAGAGCCCTACTTTTCCGTGTGACTACTGCCATAGTTTGAAGTAAATACATTGTGGAAATGCAAGCTGAGCAAGGATAAAATATCCTGCCTTCTCTGCCCACACACAGACTTCTGGTCTCCACAGGTTTCTAAAATAAAGCCACTGAGTCTGGAAAAGAAGCCTGAATTTAGCAAAGCTCCAATAGGCTTCACCGAGGCTTTAATTTCAGAACAAAAGTTGCTTTGAAAACAAAGGTGTGAATCCTTCAACTCTTGGCAAAACCCAAGAATACATTTCCTTGAGATTCATTCTAATACCAGCACTCTGCATGAGACCTAAGACTCTTCTGGTGCAGGGCAGCTACACGAGCAAGCAACTTCCTTGGAGGAAGCTGAGATCAGTCAACAGAGAATCCATAGGCTCTGCTCCTAAGAAGTTCTATATGATCTCTAATGATCTGTTCTGTATTCATCATTCAGCTTGTTTTTTAAACTGAGTTAGGGCATTACTCTCAGATGGTGGCTATCAAAAAGCACATTTTCATACTTTGCCAAACATCAAGGTCGACCTCCTGTAAGAAACTAATTTGATGCAATCAACTATGAGACCATAACTAAGGAATAGGTTCCTGTTTGTCCAGAAGGAAAGAATACACAGATGTACCCATACTAGGCATCTCTTCTCAGAGACCATGCTCTAAGTCCTGGGCACTTGTTGGAACCAGTTGTTTTAATATCAATGCAAGAATATTACATGCAGCTTGTTACAGACTAACAGGGCAACAGCAGAGCAGAATTTGCATTAAGATTAGCCCAGAACAAACCTGGCTTCCAAAAAAATCAATTAACAATATAAAAGCTAGAATGTAAAGAGTAGAAGCATCTGAAAGGAAACACTTTCCATTCCGGCAGCAGACACTGACTTGTAATCACTCTGTTCTATCAGGATGCCTTCTACATGGGCTATCTCACCTGAGGTTTAACATTCACCACCTCTACTGCGTTTTGATTCAGCCACTTTGCATCAACTTCCACATCAAAATGACCAATATTACAAACTATGGCATCATCTTTCATCTGCTCGAAGTGCCTGAAGGAAAAAAAAAAAAAAAAGAAAGAAATCAAAAGTCAATGCACAAAAGAAATGTGCCTTTTCCAAATCCAGGAGGTGCTTTGGCCCATAGCTCTGCTCAAGGAGAAATGAAGAGCTCCTGGATCTGCAGTTGATTTTCACAGACATGATGCGTGGGTGCAGTAATCATCTAAACATGTAAAACCTGCTAGGAAAAGTTTCAAGCTCCTAGTAAAGGACTCTTCCCAAGGATGGAAGAGGCTATTGAAGATGAATTGTTGTCCCAGTATAGAAAGTTGAATTAATTTTTTAGTTGGTCACTACTAAAATATCGGCAGTTATTCTGTTCCTTCCTACACAGAAGGAATCTCTTTCTCCATTACTTTAATGTTTCCAGCAGTGTCACATTCCTGGATACTAATGCCTTCATCTCCTCCCACTTAATCTGTCCTCATACTACAACACATACAATCCTAATGGCAAAAATAGGAATGAGTTTGTGTAGAGCAGAGGGACTATAAACTGAGATCTAGGAAGTGACAATAAAGAGCCTGTAGGGCAGTTTATTGAGAACAGATTAGTTTCAAGATTGTTGTGTGTATTCACAGATGGAATCACTTTCAATCTTTACCTACCTCTCCTTCCGTTCACATTTATCAATAGAATTCAGAATAACAAAATTAACAATCAATAACAGAATTCAGGCCCGCCCTCCCATTTTCTTAAAGGTCTCTCTGTCCATCTATGCTTTTTGTTTCTCCACCATTAGACATTGTAGGACAGGAATAATTGCAACGTGGCAACAATCAACAGTTTAAAAACTGAAGTCTCAGTTTCTCATTAAATTAATGCTATCTCTCACCACGTTGCTGACAAGTTATGACTATATAAAAATCAAACTGTAGCAGTGTGTTTTCACTGAAGCAAATGACTAGATCATACCTGCCCTGAACAATGTCAGTGCAGCCAGTGGTTGTAACAAAGATATTGCCTTCCTTGCAAGCCTCCTCCATTGTAGTAACTTCATAACCTGAAAATGAGAGAAAAAAAAAATTATCTCCCTACCCAATCACCAGACATTGTTCAAAAATGAACTGCAAAACTGAGTAAAGCATTAAGAAAAAATTATGAGTAATAGAAGGCTGTGCCAGTGCTTAATCTATGGCGAATGCATGTTAGCAGATGTACTTTCCTTACACTAAATACCGAGGCAGCACAAAAATATCTGTATCCCTCACCTACTTCCAGTGTGAGGATCTTATGCTTCCAACTCCCTGCAACCAAAGGTGTAGCGTCTGCCACAGCTCTTAGATTGGATTCAGGGTTTGCTTCCAAAGAAAATGTATCCACAATACCTGCAGATTCTAATCATGTATGAAAAGAAACGGGATAAACTGGTACTACCCAGAGCTAAGTGAAGCAGCCACAGAAGAGTTGGAGTACAGCTCTGAGAGCGTGCTGCAAGCACAGCTTCACACTGGAAAGCAGAGTTGCGTTCATCTACAAAAGCATCTAATGAAGACAAGGTCTGCTGTTTTACTGTGGAAATATTCTAGTAAGTCTTAACCTACACTGAAGGTAGAGTTGCCCAACTTGAAGATAATTAACCCATTCACAACCAGACTTTCAGCATTACGAAATAGCGGGCTTTCCCCACTAGAGTCTTTTTATCTGTGACTCCAAACATATCGTCAAGGCCTACAACAACTGAAGTTGTAAGGAAAGAGTTCACTGTATGCTCAGTTAAACAAGAGGTGTGTCACTTCTACAACAAAGAGGCTGAAACCCACTGAAACTTTCTCAACTATCATTTATCGCTCTACACCAACACAGAAAGACTCCCTTCAGACGCAGTAATTTCTATCCCTTCTGTTCTCACCTTCCATAGCTGCCTGCAGTGCATTGATGGGATCAATTTCAGTGATGATGACTCTTGCTCCAAAGTTCCGCAGGGCCTGAGCACAGCCTTTGCCCACATCACCATAACCTGCCACCACTGCTACTTTTCCAGCAATCATGACATCTGTAGCACGTTTGATACCATCAATGAGGGACTCTCGGCAGCCATAAAGGTTATCAAATTTGCTCTGAAGAAGAAACAGGAGCCATTTCAGAACAGAAGAAAATTCACTCAAGCAAAAACTCCTTAGAGAAGCAAAATGGATTTGTGTGTGCATACATAATCAGGAGGCAGACAGTCAGCTAAACATTAACTACAATGAGGGATGAGAAGATGATAATCTGGCTTGATGTTTTTCATTTATCCTTTTTCAGTCTACATAGTTATGCCACATACAGGCTTCAGCATGCCCCTGGTGAGAAACATTTCATAAATGAAATCAATGAAAATAAAGGAAATCTCTCCTACCAATAGCATAGGAAGTTGGCATAGAGTCAAAATATCAAACTGAAGGAGCAAAAATCTGTCATTCAGTTGCATGTCTTCCTGGAGGTCTGTAACTGCAGTTCATACAAATCTTTCATTGCACAAATCCTCAACAGTATTTGAAAATAAGCACTTGTTTGGCACTAGAATAAAGTTAGCTCAATTCAAATCCATTTCAGAGGCTTTTTTTAGAAACATCTGAATTTCTAAATCTACTAAACAGTATTAGTAGTTATTATGCAAGAGGCAGACATGGGTGAAAAGGATGTAGAGGAATGTCCAAAATCAACTGGTTTCCAGTCCACTAGCTATGGAATAAAAATGTCAGACATCTTTGTGAACAGAAACAAGATAGTCTTCAAACAACAAGGTGCAGAGAAAGCAGACCAAACCATTGAGAAATGCCATTCCTGACAGAATAATATAAGAGACTGAGGTTAGTCTCAGAGTATTAAACAGCCAAAAAGTACTGAAACAGTTGTGCCTTAAAGTGCTACTCTTCACAGGCACACTACAGGCAGGAATTATTATCACAGTGCTTCACTATGAAAACTGCTTAGAACTGCACACGGTGACTCAATATATACTTACTGACTAGTTTTAAAAACACCTGGATACACGAGCTTCATGCACACCTGAAAATCACTCTATAATTCATCTGCATTCAAAATCATCATCACGCTCTCAATACCATTCCTTCCTCTTTCCTAAAGGACTTGTCATGGGAAGCAGAAATATGATTAAACAAAGGATATAAACACTTTCTTCTCTATCCTTAGCAACTGTTGCTTTCAGAAATACCTTTACCTGCCAAAAGCTCATGCAGGTCATTGAGTTTCTTTTCCAGCTGTTACCTGCCTGTGGCTTTAAGCCACGCAGTGATGACCTGTTTCTTGACAGAGGAACTAACTGTAGGCTAACACAGCTATAATTCCAGAGATGTCTTCATTTCTTTTGCATTTTAATAATGTAACACACATCCTTGCACACAATTAAGCCTTGAACATTCTAAAAATGGGACATTTACGACACATCACACCAGAGACATCGTGGACTTACTTCAAGGATGTGCTGAAAATCTGTTCAGTTCCACATCTAGAGTACCTCAGCAAGAGAAAGAATACTTGCAGGGGAATAACATCCCAGCACCAAACCTGTTAGCACAGCATAGCGTAAGTGCTTTAACTGCAGTACCTTGGTGACAGAGTCGTTAACATTGATAGCTGGCACCTTCAGAGTCCCATTGGCTTTCATCTTGTACAGGTTGTGAACTCCAGTGGTTGTCTCTTCTGAAATACCTCTAATTCCTATGGGCAGAGTAAAATGATTTATGTTTGGTTGGATTTAATGTCACTGCAAACCAACACATCCAAGTGGCAGCAGTGTCTTCCAGAGGTTTAAGCTATAAAAATCTTTGCAGGAAGCAGGGACGAAATCAGAACCCTCATTTGGATCCTCAAATGGCACTCTGAAGCTTCAAGAAAGTTTTCCCCCACACGGCTATCAAAGCAGCAGGACAAAGAAATCGTTGGAAAAAAAGAAGGGGCCAATTCTAGACCAGGAAGTCAGGAAAGACAGCTCTAATCTATTTTCTCACACTGAGCCAACTGCAAAAAGACTTGAATGTTCAGACTTTCAGTGATGTTTCTGAAGTCTGTTCCATACCGGCAAGGTGGCCTGAAAGGAGACGAGAGATAACCACACTCAAGTCTAAAGCACTTGAAACAACTAAGAAAAATTCAAATTCAGTTTGTTGTTCTCAATCCTCCTGTCAGTAATCAGCTGCAGCTCTGATTAAACATTCTCCACATGCTCCAAATCTAGACATTAACTGCATGAAAATTCCGTTTCAAGGGTATTACTAGCACATTCACAAAGTATCATTTCAAATAGGCCCTTGTTTGAAAACAGTCCCAGAGATAGAAGCCAGCGACAAACGACTGCCTAAAAATACAAACATCGGATAAGGGAACCAGACCTTAATATGACAGTAACTGTCACAAAGTAACCTCACTTCAAACAACACGCAAAAGCCAAATTTGTAAACGTGTCCCTGTTTACCCTTCATACCACATACAGTATGAATTCGGGGTATTTCTTCCCCTTACCATCTCAATAATATCTCGCTGCATGCAAGTTGTCTAATTGCTATACTGTAAGCATTCTGGGTGTTGCTCAAAGCTTATCTGCACAAAAGAAGTGGTGGCAATTTGTGACAGTCAATAAACCTGAGAATCACCTATGCAGTTGAGCTGCATACCCTGCACAGGTTACGGTGACTAAGTTTGTTCTTTGATCTGGAAGCATGCTACAAGTCAGCTAATCTGTCACTGCATGAAGTACTGGGGGAAGATAGAACAAATCTGCAAAACCAAGCTGAAACCGCCACCAAGAGCAATATCTCTGCACAGAGATCCATACGACACTGCAGCAGCTAATTTGGACTGCCAGCCCTTCCTCCTTCACAAACAGCAGCAGCAAAGCAGAGATGCCAGAGGACCTGTCCCACAGCACAGGGCAGCAGCCGGGCTCCCAGCACAGCACCCTGACCGGCGGCAGAGGGGAGGGCACAGCACCAACGATCCACCATCACTTATCCGGGCTTTTACTTCTGGGGACCGAAGCGCCCCTCGGGAAGGCCGGCACATCCGGGACACGCGGCCCGGCCCGGGCAGCGCGGCCGGAGCCGCTGCGGAACTATGGTGCCCCCTTGCGGCGCGCCACGGACATCGCCGCCACCTCCGGCTGCCGCGCGGCGAATCAGCGGGGAGACGCGTCTCGCGATGCGGCCGCACCGCCTGCAGCGAGCTGCCAGCACCGACCGCGCTCCAGTGCCTCGCTCCTACTCGGTCACCTGCTGAGACGGTTAAGTTGAGGCTTGGCACGCCGAGAGCTCGCTGGTAGGGGGCAGGACAAGCTAAAGAACATCATCTGGCGCGTGTTGAAATCTAGCACCTTTCCCCAAAGCGTTCTTCCAGCGCAATTCTCTGAGCAACGAGTGACTCGAGAACAGAGGAGGGCCTAAAGCGTGGAAAAAAGCTGAAGCAACATGAGGAATTCTTGCTGAACATTCAGACCTGCCTTACCTACCTGAGCAATGAGCAAGTCTGCCCCATGGATCACCAACAATACAGCCCTCTCTGAACAGCAGGCTTCAGCAGAGATGCCAGAAATGATCTTTGCATGAGTTCAGGTGACTTTGGTTCTGAAGTCTTTCCTTCCCCTTCTTTCATTATGTTGGTTTTAAGGGCATTCAGCCTAGCAAAACATGGCAGTAGTACAGAGGCCATTCTGCCCTCTAACAGCAATGGTGCTTAGGGATTAAGGGAAACTTGCTGAGCATTTCCATGCACAGGTGGTGGAATGCTGCAAGAAGGCTTCTCAACTCCAGTCAGTGCAGATAGCACATATTTTGGCAGGGGAAATGTTGACAGGTATGACATTCCATCTAGGTCCTTTAAAAACCCAGGTGAAGGGCCACTCCTGTGAATTGGGATGGCAGACCAGAGATGGATGCCAATACAGCAGACAGCCACTGTCCTGCTGAAACATATCACACTAATTGCTTGCACAACAGGAGTGCAAGACAAGTGAGAGGACTCTGAAGAGCAGATAACAAGGCTGCAGGTGTGAAAAGTTCAGCACAAGCACCCTCAAGAACAGACACAAATAGACACAAATTGAGGTGTTAGCTGCATGTGCTTGACAGGGGAGCAACCCCATTAAACAGAACTCAAGTATGAAAAAATGCATTTTGAAGCCTGTCACAATTCCAAGGAGGCATGATTAGCTGTGGCTTCCTTGGTCATGAACTTCACACGGAGGCAGCCCAGAAGAAAGAGACCTCTAGTAAGCAGACACCAATTTCCACTGCATTACAGTTCACTGCTGGAGATCTAATGACATGAGGATGAGGGTCAAAGAGAAAGCAAAGCATGTCACACAGTTGCAGTTTCTTCTTTTCCTTGCCACCCTACCCATACAAGCACACAGATGGGCAGTACGGCCCAGCCTCCTTCCTTCACACAGCCCTGTGTCTTGACTACTTCTGATTCTGCCTATTAAGGCAGTACAGCTCAGGAAAGCTGATTCAGCAGGTTTCTACAGCAACCCCACCTGCAAGGGCCAAGAATGAACAGCAGAACAGCGATCAGTAATCAGTTTAGTTTCCCCTCCATATGCCTATTCAGTTATCTCCAAATCCTAGATCAAACGTCCTTCAGGAACAATAGGCCTCTGTGGCTTGCAGCAGCACATATGACGAAATCCAGCAGAGCAAAGAAGCTGCTACAGTTGCCCAGCACAGATCAGCCTGCTACTGCAAGTCGTGCCAAACTGCCCTCAGATAAGTCTTTTTACAGATAACACGTGCTAGCCACACCATGCTGTTTTACTAGCTTATACTAAAGGTAATAAATCAACAAAGCAGGAGTCACAACCCTGGCTATCAGCATCTTTACTGATAAATAGGACAAGTTGATGCCTTGCAGTTCATGTACTGTGAAAATTTAATTCCTTTCGAAGAAAAACTACAGGTTCTCATAAGCTGATCTAAAGGTGTATTGAGAGTACAGGGAACAAAAAAGCAACAACATTAGATAATATTAATTGCAAGCAGACATTAAGCAATTCTAAAACCCAGCCCATTTACAGAAATGTCTTGGCCAGACAGCAGCCCTACTTGTTATTCAGGTAATGGATAATGTGAATGAAGGCCAGAAGAACAGTCAATGTAGTATAGATACTACAAAGCAAAGATGGAAACAACAGCTCCTGCAGGAAAGAGATTCTGCTCTTGCATTGTGAGCAGTTTTCACAGACACATCCCATTGCCTGCTTGCACATGCCTTTCCAACCTTCCCACATCCCTTTTACCAAAGCAGGGAATTCCCACTGAAAAAGTGCCAAACTGGCCTCCCAGGTAGAACTGTACCTGACAACAACTGCAAGTTACCTTTCAAGAGCTGTGGATATTTGGTATGAACTAGGTTGGTAAGATCTCCACCGTCATCCAAAATCATGTTGAGGGGCTGCCCGTCCTTGAAGTACAGGGTCTGCTCAATGCACCACAAATATTCCTCGTCCGTTTCTCCTTTCCAGGCAAATACTAAATAGGAACAAAAAAACAATTAGTTTCTTTCTGAGCAAATAGGAAAGCAGCAAAATGAAGATCTCACTGGCAGCGCTCAGCAGCAGAGCTGACATGTAGATGATTATCTGTGCCTGCAAGCCAGAAGAGACATTTTCACTGGAAAGAAGATCAAAATCTCAAAACGAGCAGAAGTTAAAACATTTTGCCTTCTGTTCCAGGCCACAAACTTGATTAAAACTGAGACTTTCATTGCCCTCCTCACTATTCCATATTAAGAAAGAAAAATCAAAGCAAACCAAAGCAGACGCACATCCACAACGCCCCACTTACTCCCTTAATTCACCACGGAATTACAAACAGCCACAGGATATATTGATACAAACAAACAAAAACACAACTCTAGCATTTCTAGTATAGCAGGAAAAATGCACCAGACTTTGGCATGAACAAAGCACCAGACCAGAAACTCTCCTGCAACTTTAAATTCTAGTTTCTAGCACAGTGCTAAAATCCATGCTGCTGTGCATCCTCTGCTCTTATAAGGGCAGATCTCAAGATCAGCACATTCTACAACATTCAACAACATTCATCAACAGCATGCTCCAGCAACTAACACATATCTATCAGTACCTTTGCCTTTCCAGCATTTGTAGCTGCTTCATGCTACGCTCAAGCCCTGTTGATACTCAGTTATTCAAACATACTGAGCACAACTTACATAACCTAACACTGGACACCAGATAAATTGCCATGTTTCTGCTGTTTATACAGAAAACTTCAGCTCTGAAGCCACCCCTGCAGCTGCCCCTTCTGCAGAAGGGTGCATCAGTGTCCCTCATTGTCTACAAAGGATCAGCACTCCTCCCACGTTTCTAGATTCGCTGTGTGAAGTGTAATATTAACAAAAAGTGCAAGTTCCACCAAGCAAAGATAACAGGGGTGGAAGCCAAAAGGTCAGATGGATGCTCCACCCACAGACTGCTCTTCAAAAGTTGAGTTTTGAGTGTTAAGAGCAGTGAGGGATGCAGTTCTCTAACATCTAGATCCAGGAAGTTGCTGCTGGCTCTCTCACACTGCACGCTAGAGGCAGGCAGGAGGTGATGCTCACAGCCAGTAATACCATAAGAACCAGGGAAGGGATTTTTCTTCTTTACTTTAAAATGGATCACAACTGGGGAAAGACTTGTTGCAACAGCTAATTATATCAGTAGCTAAAGACACCTCTAAAGGAAAGAACCAGGCTGTCAGAAAACATTTTTTGTCTCTGCTAACAGCCGGGCTCCTTTCCCCAATCGCTATTAGCAGCAAGCTTGCTGGAAAGCACCAAACACCTTCTGTACACACCTACACACCAATCTCTAATTACCCAGCCCATTTAATCATCTTAGTAAACAGGCTTAAGGCTGGTAACTTACAACCCAGCTCTTTTGTAGTCTAACACCAGATCAGCCATTGTTAGGCATGCTAAACTGTCCGATGCAATGCAGCTGGAATCAAAATTTTGTTTTGTAACAAACACTGGCTTTCAGAGGCTACTTCTATCCTGAAGTTTATTCAGAAAAGCTAGATTTGTACAGTTTGATTCAGCTAGAACAGGCCCTATACCCCAATTCAAAGCCCAATTAGAACACGGAGAACTTACCAGGGATGCCAGCTTTTGCAATAGCAGCTGCAGCATGGTCCTGAGTGGAGAAAATGTTGCAGCTTGACCATTGTACCTGGAAAACAACTCAAGTTTTATTTGCTGAACAAAGTTCTGAGATAGGAACTCTATTTAGACACAAAAGGGAACAAGAGCAGAAAAGTACATTAGTGCAAATTCCTGCCTTTCTAAATAGCTCTGTAAAAGTTAATAGGAAAACTAAGTATTTGACTAGGACAGGGAGAATAATGCCACCTCAAAGGATAGCAGAGCTTCAGCTGTGCCACGTATTCAGCCACCTCTTTATTCGTGAGAGCTTGTGCCAGACACCCAAAGAGTATGTTCAGCTACAGATCTTCAGGAAAAGCACAGTATGATGGGTTCAGAAAGTCTGCATCACTGAAGTTGAGATTTTTAGAACAGCCACGTGACAAGTGTCCAGTAAAGGATATGGCCATGCAGCAATACACCAAGAGGCACTCAAGAAAGTCAGAAACACAGCTGAAATGCTGCATGCTATCAACAGGCATTCTCATGAGATTATGCTCAAACAGCTCCCACTCTGTTCTCCAGTCATGGAAGCTTTTCCAGCTGAGCTAAGCACTTCCCACGGATTTCATAACTAGGCTCGGGCACCTAGAAAAGCAACAGCACATCGCTGAGCTGCATTAATAGGGACCTGCACACCCACTGCAGCTTCACAGTAGTGGCTCCCAGGTCCGTTCTGTTACCGGGAGCCACACACTGGAGCTCTCACTCTGTTCCTTACAGAGCTGACCAGCAAGTGGGTATCTGCATGCTGGTTTGCCAGAGACCTTAAGGAGCTGACCACAAATATTCTAGGGAGCAAGCTGGCTGGGTTGGTTAGCAGGGCTTTAAACTAATTACAATGGGGGAAGGAGGTGTACTGGGTTACAAAGAAGAGCGTGGGAATGCTGTCACCTGGGAGATGGTAGAGGAAAACCCCAGACTTTCCTGGAGGTATTAGGAAGGGCTTCTCCAAGAAGGCAATGAGGCCAACAGCCAAGCTGAAGTGCCTCTGTTAGAAACCACAGTGCAATTGAGAAAGTATGATCTATTTGCTATCATGGAAACACAGTAGAAGGAATACCACAATTTCTAGTGAGTTATGTCCTCATTATTATAGTATAGTTTGGGTTGGAAGGGATCTCAAAGATCATCTGGTTCCAACCCCCAGTCCACACCCCCAGAGAGGCTGGAGAGTATCCACAGAATACGGTTTGATTGCAGTTACCTTCCTTCCTTCCAAGCGCCCAGACTGTGATAAAACAGATGAATCAGAGTTGAATCCAAACTCAAAGCAGTCTGAACATGCAGAACAAGAAAGGAGCTCACAATCAAGCACCAAGGTAATACAACAGCACACATCTTCAAGGCACAACCCCAGCTTATGCTTAGAGGAATCACATCACTGCAGGGACCTCCCTGAATGACTTGGATGTGTCCCATATGACATTGAATTTGGCCTGTATTTAGCTATATTTAAGATAGCACACAACTGCTGCCTAAGCCTGCCATATTAGGATACAGCAACCAACAGGAACAGCAAAGAACTTCCTAAAACTCAGCAAGTACTGCTTGCTTTTAAATCCTAAGAAAGGACAAAGTTATATACATAATAGTAGAAACAAAGCCAGGGCTAAATCTGCATCAAAGTTCTCCTTCAGCACTGCACTAGCACAACAGCTCTGACCAGGACAATCTCCATACACAACAGCACACACTGCCCCTGCATCCTGACTAGATCTATCCCCCCAGTTTTCACTTCTTTTTTTTTTTTTTTAAAGAAATGCTTTATCTGTTGGAGAGAGCTTCCCCTTTTTCCACTGCCTCTGGGTAAGCAGGACAGTGCTCAATAGTTTTAGTCCTTCCCAGGCTCATACTCCCAGGAACAGATCCCATACAGGACTATCTCTGGGCAGGCCAGAGTGCATACAGCTAAACTTCAGGACAAAGGAATTTCAGATCACAAATCATGCTTAACATAATCCACCACTGAGCTCCCCGCTCAGTACACAAGCTATTTGGATTGTGCTGAGATGTCCTGTGCAGTGATCACTCAGCCATGATGTTTGGACTCATTCTGCAAGCCAGGCACATGGCATAATGCAGTAAAGGGCTTACAGGTATCCGAGTCTTTAAGATGGACCGGGATAATTGGTCCAGAAACACAGTGAACTTGAAATCAGTGGAATCCCCACCTGCCATCACTGAACCACATTGCTTCTACAGTATTTTCTGCACATCTGAAGGGCTAGCAGGAGCTCTCAGAGGTTTCGTAAGTTTTTGCTGAATTTGAAGGCACAGTGCAGTTCTTAACACAAGCTAATCCATGCTGCAGGCAGTCACTAGAGCCTCAGTATTAACAGCAACAGCACAATCAGCAAACACAATCAGCAACAACACTGCATGACCAAGCACAATACAACACATGAGAGCAAATCCTAGCATCACTGCTCAGGGAGCTGCATGCAGCCAAAGGAGCTGTTTAAGCCAGCAACCCAGTCCAGAACTGGCACTTCTCAAGCTGCAGCTTGTCCAGAGAAAGGACACGTACCACATCCTAGGGGGTGTGCATTACAGCTGATGAAGTTTTTGCTTAAGGGAAGAAGAAATAATCCATCCAGAACTGTGACTCTTCTAAAAATGCAGAAGAATTTGCCAGATTCCCCTGTGATAGTTATATAAACTGAAGCAGTGCCCCAGGCAGAGCATTACCTAAGAGCATGCTGAAGGAGAAACTCAGAGCCACTTTACCTCAGCTCCCAGCTTTATAAGGGTCTCTATGAGAACTGCTGTCTGCACAGTCATATGGAGGCAGCCGGCGATCCGCGCACCCTTCAGGGGCTTCGAGGCACCATACATCTCCCGCATCTTCATCAGCCCTGGCATCTCATTCTCTGCAATCTCAATGGCCTTGCGACCCCAGTCAGCAAGGCTGATGTCAGCTGCAAGAGAAGGAGGACAGGTGTAAGAGTTTAAATAGCTGAGACCTTGGTATCCCTTCTCACACTTGTGGACAGGCATCAGCTGCAACAGCTGAACTGAACACCAAGCAACAGCTGGGAGGCAGAGCAGGAGGAAAATGGGCCCCATCCCTCTTACCCCCCTGCTTTTGCACTATGGTGCACAGGCTTTTAAGCAAGCTCAGACCAAAAAGCCCCAAAACAACAAAGCTCCTGTACGGGCACATTAATCTATTGCTCAGGAGCCCTGCAGCCCATTCATTAAGTTCCAAGTTCCAATCCACTTCTGCAAATACTGCCTAAAGCTCTGACAGTTCCAGAGGTTTCCTTCCATAGTAGAAAGAGTAGCATGCCTGGGGGGAATGCCTGTACAGTCACAGCTTCTGCAAGTGGGAACACACACAGCACACACCCTGCAAGGTCTCCGGGCACTGAGCCCAGCCCTGTCCCCAACAAGGACTCAGCTGCAGGGCTCCCACTGTGTCTCCACAAAGACAGCTTCTGAAGGACCATTAGTCACAATCTGCTTTACTTCTCCAAGAAGGGTCTTTCACTAAGAAAGTTCACCAAAAACTGAACAGGAAATTTCCGACAGTACATAGAGCAAGGAAGAGAACACTGCAGCTGCAGCAGGTCTGACTCCAGCTGCACCTACAGCAGGCGGACAGCCAGCATCCAGGCACACCGCTCTGCAGCACCAGCCAGAGCCAATGCCCAGCACCCAGTGAGCTCTTTCAGAGGCCTCAGGACAGTATCATTTCACTAACAGCACGGTCAGCTAGCTTTCTTTCAGCTAGCTGGTGAACGCACCGAGTCAGAGCGCCTGGTTCCACCAGACAGCCTAATTGCACTTTATTCCCAAGCGATGCCCGTTAAGCCCACGTGCCTGGCCGTCACAGCAAGCACGGGCTGAAGAGGCCGAGGAGGCGGACAGACACCGGAGCACCGCTGACAAGGGGGAAGTGGGGGCGGGGATCTTCTTCAACCTCACCCTTCTTAAAGCCGTGCAGACTTCCCAGAGCGTGCTTAAAAATACCCCCTAGTATTTTAGGTTCGCATCCCTGACAATGTTTTTGTTTTTATTTTTTAAACGAGTGGACTATTTTCTTATTATGTTTATTAATCCTCCAAAGCCCTACAGCTCTTCAGAGGCGATAGTTCCGAGCAATCCCCATCGCAACCCCGCCGGGTGCAACCCCGGCTCCGCCGGTCCTCACGCCGTTCGCGCAGCCCGTCCCGCAGCTCGGTGGTGACTCCACGCTCGCATCCCGGTCCCGATCCTCAGCCGATCCTTCCGGCCGGACACATCCAGCGGATCCCCGCTGCGCACCCGCAGCCCCGGCCACCCCTAGGCGGCCGCCTCCCGCAGCGGCCCGGCCTCACCGCGGACCCCGCCGCAGCGGCCCGGCTTCACCGCCTCGCGTCCACACCGCTCGCCGAGGAGCGGCGGGAGCCCCGCGGGGCCGGGCCGGGCGGGCCACGCGCACTCACCCACTTTGTAGGGCAGCCTGTCCGACATGCCGGCGGCAGAGCGAGCGGGAAGAGGAGGCGGCGGCGGCCGCGGGCGCGCTTTAAGCGGAGGCGGAGCCGCCGTGTGCGTGAGGCGGGGCTGCGCCTGCAGCCCGGGAACGAGGAGAGCGGGGACCGGCGCCGCGCTGGCGCGGGAGCGCCGCGGAGTCTGAGAGAACCGAACGGTGGGGCCGGGCCTGCAGGCACGGCCGTGGAGCTGCGCGCCCTCCGCCGCCCTCCCCGCACAGAGCGCAACGAGGCGATGCCGTGAGCTCAGCGCTGGGTTGAGCGGAGCGGCGGGCAGAGCGGCACCTGAGCTGCCCGAACCTTGGACTCTGCTGCGGCCTGATCCTGCTCGAAGCCTGTGGCAGCTGTGCCAAATGCCTGCCCCTGGCCGCGACCAATGCGGGTCTCCGGCCCCGGCCTTGCCCGAGGGTCAAACACGTGTTGGCTTTGCTCTCTGTACTGTTCTAAAGCGTTTTTCAGAAATTTCAGTTGTAATCTGGAGCAAACTGTGCAACCAGTCTGTTATATGTCATTTATCGATGATTTATTTCACAGTGAGGGCTTCCTTATGCTTACCCGGTGTTGGAAAACTCGGGAGAAAGACAGGGGAGTATTTTGGTGCCTGCCTGTCACATCCCAGCCTCCTCATGGAGTGAGGCAGTCTGGCCTTGTGTAGAGGCCCGGGCTTCTTCGATGTTTGCTAAATCTATTTTTCTTTTGCTGGGAGTTTCTTTTCCAAACAATATGTTTTCTAATCCCTAACGCTATGCTCGCATTGTTTGGAACATGTAACAACTATTATAGTTTTGCAAGAAAGACTAAGTCATATAATTCAGTAATAATGCTTCTAAAACACGCTGCTAACATACCAGTATTTTTACTTCTTCTATCAGCTATTTCTAAGGATAAGTTACAGAATAAAAATGCATTATGTTCTACTTCTTCAAACCAATTGCTCTTTTTGATATCGAGTGCAGAAACAACACCGTTCCCACACCAGGAATTCTCACTGAATTATTTTGCAAAGTCTGAACTCTCCATGTGGATCAGTGCAGAGCTTACCCTGACTCAGTGCTCCGTGTAAATGAGATTCAGTATTTGCTGTCTGAGAAGCGGTTGTACTTCAGTTCTACAGCAAACAGCCCACAGAGAAGGCTGTAGTCCTGCAGCTAGTGGGTGTGCAAGCAGTAGTATCTGTGTTTGATATCTGCAGTGCTGCCCATTGTATTCTCGTGTAACGGTGGTACGACTAGAGGGAATGGCTTCAAATTGCACCAGGGGAGATTTAGGCTGGACGTTAGGAAATACTACTTCTCTGAAAGAGTGGTCAGGCACTGGAATGGGCTGCACAGGGAGGTGGTGGAGTCACTGACCCTGGAGGTGTTCAAAGAACATTTGGATTTTGTGTTGAGGGATTGGTTTAGTGAGAGCTATTGGCGATAGGTGGATGGTTGGACTGGATGATCTTGTAGGTTTTCTCCAAGCTTAGTGATTCTGTGGCTGCACCAGTACACCTGGCACCATGTCGAGCAGTTCTGTACATCAGCAGGTGCCCAAAGGACAAGTGTGTCCACAGCTCTGGGACAGCTTCTCCTAATTCAGTTGTGCTTTTGTGGATTTACATCACTAACAATTTTTTCATCACAACTCAAACACTGGCTCGCATCAGCAGGACAGCAGTTCATGTTCTGGCCGTTCTCACCTGCCCCACCAATGCCACATCCAAGCACTTCACTTTCAGCACACTGCAGCAGCTGCACATTGCCCTGCTGACATGGAGGAACTGCCCAACAGCAACATGGAGGAACTGCCCAACAGCCCTGTGGGGCATTGCGTGGTCAGCCCCCAGCAAACCTGATCATCAGTTTGTCAGTTATAGTGTAACCTGCTGTAATCCTCTATGCAGAAAGTGTCCCTCTGAAATTTGTCAGCAAGGCCAGAACGTAAACATCACTTCATTTGCTCCCATGAGTTTCAGCTCAACTCTTACTTCCCTGCAAGGACTGAGACCACCACCTGCTTGCATGTGAGCCAGAAGTGGGCGGCAGGAGCTGATGGTATTACATGTGGACAGGTGACCACCTAGCGTGAAGGTGCTGCAGTGACAGTGAATGTACTCTGAATTATTTGTAAGGGCATAGAGAGTGCTTAAAGATAAGCTAGCAGCTCTGTTAGCCCCAACCTTGTGGGATTTAGGAGATAAAGACCTCATAACGGTGTATTATACCACATCAATTTAGGAGTAGTCAGAGCCTTGACTATTCAATACACCTTGCTCTTTTTTGTGTTGCTATCATTGGTGGTTTTGTACCACCAGGTGGCACAGGATAGGCACTAAATCACAGGGAACAGCATGAAGTAGGGAGAACAGATAGTGCAAAAAAACACTCAAGTGGAGTACACAAAACAGTGACAGGATGTTGTAAATGCCATACATCCTGTTACCATTTCACTTACTGTAATATTTCAGGTAAGAAAGTTGTGGGTTGTGAATTTAGCTATCTCTAAGTCACTGAGAGCTGTGAAATTCAGGAGAAAAAAAGAAAAAGAGAAAGAGAGAGAGAGAGAGAGAGAGAGAGAAAGAGGAGGGGAAGGCAAGGGAAGGCAAGGGAAGGCAAGGCAAGGCAAGGCAAGGCAAGGCAAGGCAAGGCAAGGCAAGGCAAGGCAAGGCAAGGGAAGGGAAGGCAAGGCAAGGCAAGGCAAGGCAAGGGAAGGGAAGGGAAGGGAAGGGAAGGGAAGGGAAGGGAAGGGAAGGGAAGGGAAGGGAAGGGAAGGGAAGGGAAGGGAAGGGAAGGGAAGGGAAGGGAAGGGAAGGGAAGGGAAGGGAAGGGAAGGGAAGGGAAGGGAAGGGAAGGGAAGGGAAGGGAAGGGAAGGGAAGGGAAGGAAGCCCCAAATTTCTGTGTAACACAGCTAATACTTCACACACATACTCTGTACTAAACCAGTTAGTTGCTTGTTGTAGGGCAATTTATATATATCATATACATTATAAGATGTAATCAGATAGGATATTTTATTTAAAAAAATGCCTATGATTTGCTCAACAGTATTCTCCCTTATTGGACTGGGAGAATCTGTACAGAGTGTGCATTAGAAGTGCACAGAAAATGGGGCTTTTTTCTGTGGGGCTGTACCTCATTTGTCTCAGAAGGCAGAAGATGGGTATCAGTGACAAGAACAATCTGATGGTTAACTCAGAGAAAGCTTGGTTGCCCTTCAGGGGAACCTGCAGGTCAGCCCACAGCACCTCACCCAGAGCAGCAGCCAGGCAGCACATCACTCCTCTGCAGGATGCCGGGTGTCTGCCAGCAAGTCACACGGTCCCTCACTGCTGCACACTACAAAGGCTGAGGGTGTCCTTCAGGGTACACTGCACCCAAGCAGCTGCCATCCTGGAGAACATGATGAGCAGGCTATGCTCTTTCATATTCCTTGACCAATGTTCTGCCAGGCAATGTGGGCTGAAGTCCAGGGTACATCACTGACCTTAGAAAACATGCAACAGTGCCAAATACTGTGACAAATCAAACCCTGGATGTCTCAAAGTGGTACCCTCAGGCAGTGAAAACATCTGATGTATTCTGTACCTCAGTTCACTCCTACCCAGGAAATGCAGAAACGTATTTCCCTTACCAGGAAATACTTTCCCACAAACTTACACAACCCCTGCAAAAATAAATTCATTTGTTTCTGTGAAGTACAACAATTCTGTCGTGGCAGCACTCAGGAGCACCCTGAATTAGGAGACTAATGTTGTTTTACTCTGCATGGGGCTTGATATGAGAGACTGCAGAATCCCCATACTGAGTGATGCAGAAGGAGGTGTTGGATAACTGTGGTTTCAGCTAGCAAAGGCCATTCTGTGCAGTGAGAGAGTTTGATGGCCCTGTTAGATTCCATCATGGTAAGTATCAGAAGGTGCCTAATGAAGTGATGCATCTTCCAAGTAAAGTGCTTGGCTCTGCAGACTCTGCTCTTAGCCAGAGCCCACAGAAGGGCTGCAAAGGCCCCAGCCAGCAGCTGGAGTTTGCAGCAGCTTTCTTACATATGTGACTCACACTGCTAATTTAGCTTAGTGTGGATTACATGTGGTCTTGAGCTCTTGTTCATGCCTAAAGTTGGCTTTTAGTACAGTGTCATTACAGGTAGCATAGATACATACCTATGGTACTCACAAACGCGTTACAGCTCAGGCTGCAAGAAACCTCTGCCTGCCTGTCTCAAGCAGAAGCTCATGTATGACCTTGTGTGTTCCTACCAAGTCCTTCACAATGTTGTTTCACACTATTACCCTTTGCAGCAATACAGAATAACAAAACTCGGGATATAGTTCAACTTTGACTTGTACTGGAGCAACATTTCTATTACTGTAACTGTTAATGACTGTAGCAGTTGTCCCAGTGGTGTTAAATTCATCAAATTCCAGATTCACTGCAGCTAACTCTCCTCCCTGCTCCTTGGTAGAGACATACCACACTTTACCAGGTTCTGAATGTGTCTGTGCTCCCACTTTCTGTCATTAACTGCCCAACAGAGGGCAGAGGGAGCCTTCATTTCAACTTCCCTTTGGATGAGGACTACCACTATTTGCATAAGAGATTGGTATGATCAAGCTGGTTTCGTTTGGAGGAGTAAAGGTAGTCCAAGGGTTAAAAGAAGGCTATGTTTATGTTGCGAGGATGCTAGAAATTATTTACTTGAGAACATGCTTTCTGTACAGCCACTGCAAGCTGTGAGCAATGAACTGGAGCGAAAGTGAACTAGTATGAAGAAACATTTGAACTAATTTTACCTCTTAACTATTATTTTCACTATTCCCCCAACAAGAGAAAAAATACCAGGTTTTGTTTCTCTGGGGAACCTGATGTACAAGAGTCTGGTTCAGTCCCTGGGATCCTGGGACTCTGGGTTGGTGGTAAGACAATGCAACGTCATCTCCTGCCTCCAAGTCATAGCGAGCATGAGCACAACATGAACTGAGGACTAAGCCCTAAGCCTCGTAGAGCAAGTTTAACCAAGTAAATTCCCCCTTAAACCAGTCTGGGAAATTCCGAACACTGCATGTGGTATGTTAATGGCATGCGATGGGACTGGTACAGCAAGCCTCCTGCCCTTCCTGTTCCTCACCTGAAGTCTGTAATTCAGCTGCCCAGTTACTTCATGCTTACTGAGCATACAAAAAAGGCTGGGTAAAATAAATAGAGTGAAAGAGTGAGACTATTACTAGCAGCTAAAATCTTTTCCTGTTAGTTTCCCAAGACCAGAGCTTTTGTTCACATCAGCTCCAAGGGACAAACAGACTTAGTGAGACACATAACATGATGTGGGGAATTTATAGCTCAAGGGAATTTATAGCTTGGGATGTTTTGTAATTTTTAGTGGAGAGCATTCAGGCATCCTGGCAAAAGGGACTATATAAAGTAAAGAAGATATACAGTCCTGAAAGTGATAAAAATTTAAAAAATAGAAAATAGGACAAAGGAAAAAAAGTTTATTGGCTTTATTTGGCTTTGGATCAAGCCTCAGTAATTTAAATTGTAGTTTCTCCCTTTGTGTTAGCTTTGATATTACATAGCTTTTTATCAGCACCTGTTCTGCTCTGAAACACAACCTAATTTATACCAGAACAATTTGCAAGGAGGTAAACAGTTAGGGAATGATTCAGTCTTTCTGTTGTAAATAATAAGCAACTGTACAAATGAGGGCGGGTGTCAGGGTGGGACAGGAGTAAACTTCGGGCTAAACAAGATAAAGGCTTTCTCTACTATCTTCCCCATTTCAAAAACTCTTCTTAAAGAGACTGGCAGAAGCAGGTATCCTACTCCTGAAACAGGGTAAAAGCATGTGCTCCTAGACATAGGGTCTGGACAACAAGGCTGTACCAAGGACCCAAGGGGTGCCTCTGGATCCTGTAAACCTGCTGTGCCGTTTCACCACTGATCCAGCTCAACTTCAGGCTGCTTGCAAGACCTCTTTGAGGACAAGAGCAGGGCAAAGCTTCCAATCAAAAAACACACAGTAAGCTGTGGTGATTCTGCCCCTCTACTCTGCTCTCATGAAACCCTACCTGGAGCACTGTGTCCAGTTCTGGGGCCCCCAACACAAGAAGGACATGGAGCTGTGCGAGCAGGTCCAGAGGAAGGCCATGGAGACGATCAGAGGGCTGGAGCACCTCCCCTCCTTAGCCTGGAGAAGAGAAGGCTCCAGGGGGACCTTATAGCAGCCTTCCAGTACCTGAAGGAGCCTTCAGGAAAGGTGGGGAGGGCCTTCTTATAAGGGCGTGTAGTGATAGGACAAGGGGAAATGGCTCTAAACTGAAAGAGGGCAGATTTAGACTAGATATTGGGAAGAAATTCTTTGCTGCGAAGGTGAGGAGACTGGAACAGGTTGCCCAGCGAGGTTGTGGATGCCCTCCCAGAGGTGTTCAAGGCCAGGCTGGATGGGCTGTGAGCAACCTGGTCTAAAGGGAGGTGTCCCTGCCTATAGCAGTGGGTTGGAACTAGATGATCTTAAGAGTCCCTTCCAACCCAAACCATTCTATGATCTTATGATTCATTCTATGATTCTAAGTTTCACACATCCCAGCACCAGCATGCCCTATCTTTTCCTGAAAAATCCCCAGCAAATTTATGGTATAATGTTCTTCAGTTCCAGGAAAGAATCACATTCATCCTTCTGTGTGGGGAGACAGTAACAATCTTCCCAGTATCTTGTCCTTCCTTTAAAACATTCATATATCTTGACTGTGTCATTTCCTTTCCCAAGACAGCTAATCACTTCCTCCTGGTTCTCTGATTATGCACTGGAGAGCAATTGAATGATAAAGTAATTAAATAGCCACATGTCTTTGTATTACCCTTTAATTAGATTACTTGGAAGTAATAACAGTGCCTTGCCAACCTTGAAGGTTTTGTTCATTCTTTCTCCAGTTAGCAGGAATTAATTGATATTTTCCTACTGATATTTTTCTAAATCCCCAGTCAAAGTAATCAATACTGATTTTAAAGGTAGTTAGAATTATACATGCTCTACCACCATACTTCTGTGTTCATGAGTGAAAACAACTGATTATAAGACAACACAAAAATAATCTCTTTTTAAGGATGGTAATTTCAAAATAAGTTTGATCTTAAATTATAAATCACTCTCTGCAGCAATTATCCAGTTACCACAAATTCTAGAAGACTTGTTTTTAAAGACAATTTGCTTTATAGTTATTTACAAAGTACTTTGAAATCCAGTCATAAAAAAAATGTTGTGAAAATGAAATATTCGTACACTTATAAATCATCAGCTTCACAAAACCTTAAGTCAGGCAGAAGTGTTAAGCCGTTATTAAAGATTTAAAATAGCTTAGCAGCTAATGGAAGTTGATGATGTGATGACTACTGAACAGTCATTGTGTGATATTTGCTTGGGGCTGTGTCTAGCCTAGAACAGGTAAGTGTTCACACCATCAGAATTGCTTCCATGGTCACCGTGGGCCCTTCAGTACCAGGACTGGCTTTTGTTGTTGACTTGTACAGTGTTAGTGAAGCCCTAAGTGAAGGTGGATAAAATCTCAAGAAACTCGACAAAGATAAATGCAACTGGTCCAAGACAGTCCTGCCTCTGGAAGGGAGTAACTCCAATTCAGCAGGACGCACAGGGGCAAGTACTTGGAACACAATTTGCTGGAAGAGGTGCTGGGTCACTTCTGCCACTGAATTAAATTCATCTTCATTTGCTGCATCGTTCTGGTGTTAAATCGTTATTCGGTGTTGGTGTAGCAGTTCACAGAAAGGCTATGATTTTTAACAGGGAAAATTATGCAAGAGTTTGAATGGGAAGATTTCACGACATTCATCTTGTCCTGGAAGCATAAACTAATCAGTAATCTGTGCACCTGGAGTGCATTCTGCTTATGAATTTTACAGGTAACACAAGTGGAACTTGACTCGAAGCATCAAAAGCTGGAAAAAAAAAAGAAAAAAAAAAAGATTGGGGTTGCTGATGCTGAATAACATTTTTATTCCCAATGCAAGTTACAAATGGAGGAAAAAAAATATAACACAGGAGAAATTACAAGGTGTCTCTGAAAAGCAATACTGAATGTCATTGATCCACATCTGCTTTAGCAACCTTTACATTGGAAGCCTAAAAGATAAAAACTGAGACTGCAAAGAGCCACGCTCCTCTAGTGATATATGCACGTCTGTTGCATTGGATAGGAGTCACATGTAAGAGTGCTTGGGGCAGCACTCCTTCCTGAAAACGCCAACCCAATACTACAAACTTAGCTCCCATGGCCAGGGTGAAGGGTCACGAGGCACCTACACTTTTGGGATACCACAGGCAGTCTGCAAAAACAATGTCATAAACAGCTGTGAGATAGAAGAAGCACACCACAAAGGAAACCAGCTATGCAGATGTGGAACTCCAGATAAAGCCAGCCTGAGCCTTACTATCCTGGGGCAGCGTTCTGTACCGTGATGATGGAGAAGAGACGGCTGCTTTTGTATGGGGTTCCAAGGCAGAATTTTATGGTAACAGGACGGTGGGTGCTGACATGGGTGCCATCCTGCTGGAGAACACAGCCGGAGCAGCCTGCTGGCCTAGACCTCACCTACAGCAATGCTGACTCAGTCCCGGTGTGCGAACTGCCCTGTTTGTGTGTGACCGGGGGATGGCTTCAGAGCCCCACACTTGTAAGAAAACTAAAATTTGCTCTTCTAAAGAAGTCATTTTAATGAAGTCTTAGCAGGGCCCTTCTACACTTTAAGAATTAAGGAGTCTTTTCTCTGATTTCATAGCCTGAAAACTACGCCTTCATACCCCACTGTCAAATGAGGCCAAGCGCTGTTATTTCCACACGTTTGGTTATGTCATGGGCATGCTGGTAATGAAAAATAAGTCACTTCAAACAATAACAAAAAAAGGCTTTATTAAGATTAGTATCAAAATCTTAAGTATTTGTCGTGGATGCATTAAAAACGAACCAAAAAACCCCTTTAATCCCGTCTCAGCCGCTACCAGCGAGTCACAAGCACGGCCTCACCGACAGCAGCGCCTCCCGCAACCGCGCGCGCGACGACCCACCCCACCCGGCGACCCCCCTCGGGCCGCATTGCGCACGCGCAGCGCCCGGCGCGGGGCAAGCCGGGACTTGTAGTCGCCGCTCGGCCGCGGCTGCTCCGGCGACTCCGCGCGTGCGTACATCGCGCCCGACTTTGGAAAGTCGCTGCCTCAGGTTGGGCTCGGACCGGCTGCCATCTTGGCCGAGGGACGGAGGAGCTGCTACGCCGCCGCGCCCGGTGAGGGGAGCGGGCTCGGCGGGGGGGCGGAGGTTTCGGGAATCGGCGGGGATCGGACCCCGCGGGGCGGCGCGGCGGCTCCGCCGTTCTTCTCGGCTCCGGGCGGGCGCGGCGGCACAGGCGGGGGGCGCGGGGACCCCGCGGGCGTAGGCCCGGCCGTCTGAGGGGCTCCGGCCCCGCCGAGCCTCGCCGAGCGGCCCCGCCACGCCGGGCCGAGCCGGGGCCGGGCACGGCCGTTGGCGTCGCTCCGCGCCCCGCGGCGGCGGTCCCGGGACCTCCGGCCCGTCTGCGTGGCCGCCCGGCTCCCGCCCGCGTCCCCCGGCGCTGCGCGCTTCCCCTCCCGCGCGGCCCCGCCGTCCTTCCGCGCTCCCTGCAGCCGGGACCGGCCGCTCCGCCTTTCGGGGCCCCGGATCGCTCCCGGCCCGGGTGCCGCTTTCCGGTGGCCGTTCCGCGGGCGGCCCCTTCCCGTCGCGTTCAGCCCCGTCCCGTCTCTCGGCCGGGCTTCGCCGCTTTGTTTCGCGCGAGTACAGCTGTGCCGTGAAGCGGCGTTTCCCAGCACGAGTGTGCTTGGAGGTGTGCGTGCCCTCTTGCTGGTGCCGCCGCTTTATTTTGGAAACACGGACGAGTTTTGGCTGTTAACTCTCCTGTTTCCTGATAGGGGTCCGTGACCTTGTGTGGCAGTAGTAAGTACGAGTGGAAGGTGGTGTCTGAGGGTGTGAACGCCTTTATTAGATCGGCTGTGACATCCAGGAGTTCAGTTGTTGTGATAGGTGTCATTTGTGATGTTAAATTGATAAACAAGCTTGTATCTAAGTATGATGTGGGGAGAGAAAACCAAGCAGTCGGACCATCTGTTGTCATTTGCGTGGCATTCTTTATCCTTGAAGCTTCAGAAAACATCCGCAGAAAAGCTAACCTTTATAGCTCTGGTAGGATAAAAAAATTCAGAAGCCGAGTTCTCTTTTAGAAACAATTTTTTCTCAGTGTTCCTTGTTGGTTTTTTGTTTGTTTGTTTTTCTTTTTTCTTATTTCTTTTTTTTTTTTTTTTTTTTTTTTTTTTAATCTCTGCTCACTTATCCTTTTTGCAGAGAAGGAGGAAAAATGTGAACTGGTATTCCTGAGAAGACAGTTAGTATTGAGAAACTGCTGGCTGGCAGTAGGTCCAGCTATTGCTTGCTTGAATTGACCCAAACAAGTTGTGGATAATAAGAATGAAACGTCAGCTGCAATCTGACATTAGCTCCCAGGGCTTTATTGCCTTTAAAACATCTTGTTTGAAGAACAAATTTCAATTCTTTTCTTTCTTCTTACAGTGAAAGTCCAAAGCAGTTCTAATTTAATTACAGCTATATTATTCTTTGCTGCAGCCATTTGAATCCGAACTTGGTCTACTGTAAGTTCTTAGTGGTGGTTTGACTGACAGCTTTAATCACTATTCTGAATGTTTTCACCTTAGTCATCATCAGGGCAATATGCAGCATTCTAATCTGAAGTGAATTTTCTTGTATTTAAGAATTTGTATTTAAGGATGTATTTAAGAAAGAACTGTTGCCATATGTGTAAGAGGTGATGTTGCAGTGGAAAATAACTGAGACTTCTGAGTGCTAACTTTGAAAGCTTCTTACAGATTAAACAGTTATTTTGGGTCTTAAGAGAGATTGAGAGATTATTCACATGAATTTATTAGTTAACAGACATCATCTCATTTTCTTCACTCTGTTTTTGTTCCTGTTGTAAAGTTAAAGGTGTTTTTTTTTTTTTTTTGTGATGAGCCATTTCCTGAAACACAAAGTTGTTTTGTTTCTTTTGGTTGTATGTTTCAAAATAGCTTGAGAGTTAACTGCAGAGCTGATAAGCAGATAGGAAGGCAGGTATTAGAGCAGCGTGGTGCTTCTCATGGAGAGCTGACTTTGTCATTGTTTCTAAAAAAAACTTGCATTAAGACTGTTTGAAAACAGTGTTAAGTGAAGCTGAAAAGATGTTTGATCTATTTTGTAGGATGTGCAGGAGTTTGGTAATTTAATGGCATTATCATTATCAGTCAGTGGCAGCATCTAAACAAATATCTTTTGTAAATGTGAGCGATACAAAGTAGTAAACGTGCTAAATCCTGGTAGAATGCTTTCTGTGTTGCAGCAAACAATGCAATTTCTCCTTAAAATTAAGGGAAAAGATGTCTCCGGGGTCAAAGCAGGAGGGAAACCTTGTGGAGCGCAGTGCTGAAGGTTCTGGGTGTGCTGTCACTGATGCTGCTTGTTGTTAAGCCTTTCTGTTTGGCTGTCCAGTTGTGTTCATTTAGTGTAATAATGTAATAGTGTAATAATTTCTGCTCTGTGTGTAACTGGAGGAACTCCTTTGTGCCCTTACAGCTAAGGAGAGTGAACATACACGCATGACTAGGAGGAGAGCACTTGCCTGGGTTGATTTCAGCAACTGTACTTTTGTGTGCTTTGAGGTGAGTGCTCACCTCAGAAGAGGAAGCAGACAAGCTGGGATTACAGTCTTGCTTGGGAGGACTGTTTGGCTACATGGTTACTTTTTACTGTCTCACAAATTGAGTATTTTTAATGGTTTTAGGCAGTCAGCTGGTTTGCATTCTTGGGCTGTGGTATGGCTGTTAGCAGAGCTAATTCTGTGCCTGTGTTTTGAGGAGGGAGTGGTAGGTTTTCTTCATCCCTTTTGTATGAGAAATAAAGCAATAAGGACCTGAACGTTCTGGGAGTGATTGGCTTTCAGCTTTTACTTCATCGGGCAGAGTTGCTGCAGCTGAGGGATTGATCTCTTTCTTCATCAGAATTGCAAATTACACTTTATAGAAATGAAAATAATGCGACAGACTGGGAGAGAGCGTTTTTAAGTAACCAAGGCCCTGTTTTTTACGGCCGCCTTTTAAGTTACGCCTGGAATTTCTGCTTCTACTACAGTGGGACACTGAACAAACTTCCTGATAAACATCAGGGATTTTTCCCCCCTCGGAGGAAACACGATCCTAGATGTTGTTACACTGGTTATTCAAATCTTTTTTCCTTTAAAAAAAGCCAAGCCCAACGATACGATCTGGCAGAATGTTAGTATGCTATTCCCTTTTAAAAAACATTTTATGACAGTCCTCCCATTTAGGAACTGATAATGCCTGCCTTCCGCCCACCTGCCTGAGCTATTCTAAACTGCTCCTGGAAGATGTCTATTGTTTCAGTCGTGTGCAGCAGTACTTACATGGATGCACTTAGATCGCTGATTTTGAGGTTCAGAGCTTAGATGTAAGTAGTGTTGTCGCTGAGCAGAAGAGGCCCATTTCCTTCAGGTGGGTCATTGAAGTATTGCTGCATGAAACCCTGTTTCTTATTGAGAAAAGAGAATGTTAAGTGACATCTTTTCTGGGGCTGCACAGATCTCAGGCATTAGGCTGGGCGGGTTATTGGGACTCTCGAGGAAGTGGTTGATATTGACCTCTGTAAAATCTTTATCCTCTCTGCTTACTTTGATTTATAGATACAGGTTTTTTTCAGGGGGTGTATTTTTTCTCTCAGCATTAGCTGGATAGTTGGTAATCTTTGAACTTTAATACAAAGAGAAAGAAAAATCAGATCAGGTTTAAGAGACCTTGAGTAGAGGAAGACAGCATAAAGACATAATTGACACTCCGACTCTGATTTATTCATTACATCATGAAATGGAAAGCGATTTGCAGTGAAATATTCATCAAGAGTGTAAGTTTATAACAGGGAGCATGTTCATTTACTTAAATAAGACAGGCTGTTTGATTTCTGAAGTTTGACGTGGCTGTGATGGACCTCCTGTCCGTGAGGCCCCTCGTGCACTCTGCAGGATTACCTCAGAGGGACGTGAAGCATTTGCTGCCTTCTACGGCTTTGCTCCTTCCACTACAGTGGAAAATGTGAAGGAAGACTGAGCAGAGCTGAAGAGACAAACAGTGGATTGTTAATTTTTAACATGCTTTTGGTCAGCATCCATCCCTGGTACCTGCTCCTATCCCCGAACGCTTGCTATCTTTTAATTATATATTAATGTTCATTACTCTTGCTTGACAGTTAGAGCAGTCAGATGTCCAAGTGGTGATTTCTCCACTGCTGGTCTCATACCTATTTAGTTGGATTGAGATCTATTGCTCCAAGTGTGACATTTGTACTTTTCTGATGGTGTAATTTTTGCTCTGCCAGTGCCATGAGTTATTCTTCTCTTGATTTATTTGCAGCACAGCTAGATGGAGTGAATTCTTTGTAAGGATTCCTCCATTTTCACGTTTTCTTACTTGTCAGGGCCTGAAGTAGTTGCCCATTGTGTCACGGATGGAGTTCACTTCCTATGGACCTCTGTAGGACTCTTTTCTTCTCTTTCTCTGGGCAGCCTGGTGGTTGGTGACCCTGCACACAGCAGGGGGTTGAAACCAGATGATTATTGTGGTCCTTTTCAACCCAGGCCATTCCATGATTCTATGGCTTGCTGTCACAGGTGTGCACGTAGCTGTGTATTTTCTGCTGCTGTGACTGTATCATTTCAGAGTCCGGATTAAAAATTAATGATTAATATATTAAAAAATGTTCATAAGGCAATAACATATTTAAATGAAAAGCTTACATGAAAGTGGTGACATGCTTATTTTCACTGGTTTTACCTGAGGTTGAACTTCTTTCCCTGGCTGTTCAGGTGACAGCTCCTGGATAAGGAGGGTAAGGTAACTTTGCTGTGTGAAGGAGTGGGGAAAAGAAAAAAGAAAATTGAAGATAAGTTAGTGTGGCACTCACTTGTTTGTTGTCTAAGGACAGCAAGGCCATTTCTTTTCTAAATGTGCATGGTTGGTGAAGCATGTGTGCTGTCAGGCGTGATGTTGTCTTCAAAGGCACTTCTTGTTCCAGCTATTGGAAGGGAACAGGAATGATGAGGGAAATGCCAGAGGTTTAGGGAAAAAAACTGGACTACCTCATCCAGCACTGAAAAAAAGTTTCTGTAGCTGTCTGACCTAAGTTGCTGGCACGTGTTTTCAGTTTTTCACATTGTCTTAATTAGAGATTAATGGTGATGTGTGACGTTTCTAACTCCATCTTAAAGTGTTCATCACCTAAGGTTGTAGAGGAAGTCTTATAATCACTGGGCATTACTTCTGTGAGCAATTGGCATACTTGACTTTCTGCTTGTTAAATTGAGTTTACCAGAAAGGCATTAAAATATCAGTTTTGAATGCTACTTAAGTGTTCACACAATAACCTCCCAGGTTTGTATAAAGATGTAAAGGTTGCCTGTGGAATACTGTGAAATAATAGTATACTTATCTGTGTGAAATAAGTGCAAATATTTGTCTTTTGCAAGTGCAGCATGCACTGTATAACAGCAAGCAATTTCCATAGAAGTGCTGCACTTGTTAAACATTTGCCTGGACCAGATCTGGTTCACGTCAATGAATAAGCTATCACAAGACGGAGGTTTTCTCTTTGTTCCTCTCTGTGCACCTGTAGAATCAGAGTATTTATTTAACCCCTGTTCTGACATCTGGATTGGACATCTGCACTGGCTCTGTGGGGACCTGTTGATGTTGCTGGTGGTTTATTTGGGCATTCTCCAAAGTTTAAAGGTTTGAAATAGAGTCCTGTGGGATGTGTGTAGCGTGTTGGTGCATTTTCCTTCCCCCTCCAGGAGTCCCTCAGAACTACAAGGCTTCTATGGCATTAGTGACAATTCGGGAGTTATTAATGCAAAGGAAAATGTGTGAGGAAAATCTCATCTTCCTATCTGTCTGGGATATGAACGCCTGAATAAAAACATGACTCTCTTGCTGGTGTTATTAGAGACTGCTGTCTCTAATAACTGTGAGGCTGAGTGTGGAAGGTACCCACAGAAGGAAACTCACAGTGCAGGGAGACTGCAGGCACTAAAGGTAGGGATGGGATCTATTGGGATACAGATCCAATTGTCCACAGTAGGAATTTATTTCCTTTTGGGGATTTCACTTCATATTTTTAAAGCAGCAAATTCTGTCCTTGGTATTTTATATTTTTGCTAGTTCATGCCTTGTAAGTAAAAGCAGTAAGATCATTGTGCAAGATGAACCAAATACAAAGTGTCTTAAAACTGAAGTCACACCTCCTCAGATGACTTGGGTTTGAATCTGGAAGAATGCTTTGTTGGGTAAAAAGGTGACTATGTGGCATTGTAACCCAACTGGGACCTGCACTTCTGCTCCAGGGCGAGCAGCGTTTTGTTTTGCCTCTGATGCATGGAAAGGTGAGCTGTGAGGGGCGTAGCATATGAAGTGTGTTCATGCTGAAGTGTACTTCACATGTAGAATATCTTGCTGTGGAATATCTTAAAAACAACACATAAAAATGGAAACAAACCACCAGCAAAGTATTTTGTTGTTGTCAGGGATCCTAGGCTTTTTTCTTTCTTTTCTTTATTTCTCAGTAGGATTCACTGAATTGAGGCAGGTAAGTGTTGGCCTAGCAATAGGATTGGCACAAGAATGGGACAGAAGAGGGGAGTGCAGGGGAAGGAGCCACTCTCTGCTCACATGATAACTGGGAGCTGCGTCCTCATCACTCTGACACTGCAGTTCCTCTAAGTCATGGAGAAATTGTAGTTTTAGGAGGCATTTCTAAGCTTCTTCACAGCTATTTATGTTGTGTCCCTATAGCGTGGTGATTGATTCCCTTAAAATTGAAAGATACCATTAGTGTTTGTTGTTAGCATTGGTCTTGTGCTGTTGTTTAAATATAATTAATAAATATATAAATATAATTGTCAGTTCTTCATGTGAAAAATCTAGGCTGTGAAGACTGAAACATTCAGCTATTTTATTTATTACTGAATTGATTTCTTAAATATTCCAATTTCTGCAGTCTTCTGTGTAACCCAGGATTTCGAAAGAGTAATCTGCTTTATTTCTTGATGGTTTCAGAGCAGCCCCACAAAAAAGACAATTGAGATGGGAGTGCTGGCAGTACTGGAGTAATGGTACAGTTCTAAGCTGCCGTCTTAGAGTTTGTTTTATTTTTCAGGGAGGCAGGAGCTGGGATGTAGCAAACAGTTACATTTAGACGTGGCCTTGGGATGGTTGTGTTGGTTCTTTCATGTCATCTGGTCAATGGCAAAGCTTCCCACGAAACAGGTGGCAGGTGTCTGTTGTAGTTAAATAACAACAGGATTCTTCCAGAACTCAAGGTTTCACTTGCATCAGTTTTTAAAAAAAGAATTTCAGCTCCCTCAGCGTTTGCTTAAATCTTTTCTAAATTTGTACAGAAATTTTCATCTCCTTTCCATCTCCTGATTTGTGTGCTTCGTGCTTTAGACTGGAAAGTCACAACCTTTGTTTCTATGTGACACTGGATTAAGCCTGTAGAAATATTATTTTATCTTGTTGCAAATAGTAGATTTCAAGTTCTAGTTTCTTTAGTTGATCATAATGCTTCAGAATATTGAAAGATGCAGCTTTTGCAGTGCATGTGTGTGTGCACTGTGGCAGCCAGTTAAGTGGCTGCAGAAGGACACTGGTTGTTACAGCTCAGTTTCTCAGGAGGTGCTGCATCCTGCTTCAGCTCATTTGCTGGAGCACTTAAAGGCAGCAAGTGACAGAACTCTCTTATTCAAGAGATTTCAAATAATCAGCAAATTTCAGATTTGCCATTATGTCGGTAGTGGTAGAGAGTGATTCATCATTTCTTTGATGATCCTTGCCAGGTAGAAATGCAGATCTGTGCAGACGGTTTTGATTCAGTGCATTGCTCAGATACCTACAGTGATGACCTGTTCAGCAAGGAAGTTGATAACAGGCAATACTGTTTGCCATGGGTTTCTCCTGAAGCCTCCATGGCCCTTGTTACCAAGTTATTGAGAGCAAATAAGCTGAGGCATATCTGGGCCTCTCTTTGCTACTGTATCCCCAGAGAGATACCTTCATATGTGGTGCTCTTCATTAGAATCCACGGAATTGTACAGAGAAACCCTAAAACCCGTTGTGAAGTGTGCTGTACAGGTTTGTGCAGAACATACCTACATTAATCTAAACAGGAATGTTTGCAATCTGCTTTATGCTTTTAAGAAGACAGCCTGCTGTGTTTGAGCCTTCAAGCAGCAGGATGTAGTTTGGATTCTGGGTTTACAGACAGGAGTATACAACAGCTTTAAAAAAAAAAAAAAAAACTACTTTTTAAAACTATTATAAGTTGTCATACTTAGTAATGATTACAGGTAAAAGTGTAATTTAATGGTCATATTTTGTTTTGTTTTTTTTTTTTTAATCACTCTCCAGGAGTGAAAACCTTCATGTAGGTTTGTTTGAATAAGGAAGTGTGTGAACCAATGGTAATGGTATGATGCTGAGAGTGGAGCAGGGAAATACATGGAAGCAAGCACTGAGCTGTAAACAAGAAAAGTGAACAGCTGGAGGTTACAGAATCCTCTGTAGGTGGTAAATAACCAAATATATAACTGCTTCTAAAGCAGCTGGTTTAAAAGCTGCAAGGTAAGTTGTGAAACAAAAGATGGTAGTCCTGGATTTTGTTTTACTGTAAGAGTTTGTTATAAAGAGATCTTTTATAATATTTGGATTAATATTTATATTTCAAATACATTCCTAAATAGTTGTAGTACAAAAAAAAAGTTTTCTTCTGATGCCAAATCACAGAATAACCTGTCAAAATGCTTAGAGCTCTGTTAGAGCAGAGCTGCTCCAACACACCAACTAATAACTGCCACTGCATGTCTGCATCCAACGCTGCATTCAGCAGTGTTTCTGAAGTTAATCATTTCATCCTGAGTAATAGCTGTAATCTAAACTGCAGTGCTGATTTGGGTTCAGTACTTCTGTAATAACGAGATGAGGTTGCTAAATTACGCACTGGAAACTGTGAAATGAGTGAAAGTTGCATTGTAACCATGAGGCACTTTGATGTGAATTGGTCAGCACAGTATGCAGCTGTATTATACCTCCCTCAATATATTACCTGTATACAACAGTGGGACTTTTGGCAGCATAGTTTTGATGTTTTTGCTGTCAGAAATGAAACTGCATTACCATTTTTTCCCTCAAAGATTTGGATTAATTTATATGGATACCTAAAATGAACTTTTAGAAACCGTTAGAAGATCAATGCCCTGTGAGTGAATTTGCAACCCAAATTAGTCACACCTGGGAATTTTTTTTATGCTACTTAGGGTAATTAATTTGATTGAAATTGCTGGAGAGTTTGGAACACAGGCACTGTAGATTCTTGAAAGAGATGCAGAGCAAGATATGGATTAACAGTCCAGATTGGCTCAGGAAAGTTATCACAGTGTGAATTAAAAATGAAGGAAATTCTGGAAGGTGCAATCAGTTGGGTGCCTGCCACCAAAGTAAAATACCTCTTTGAGTAAACAGAGAATCAGCCGTGATACCAAATCACTTCCCCATCTCTGATGAAACGTAAGTAATGGAGGAATGCCACAGGTTCCAAGACAGCCATAAGTGAGGGTTTTATGAGGTTTCTTATCAGTGCAAAAGAAAATTAAAATAACCCAGGAACACAGTGTGCATGTGAAGTGTACAGCTGCATTCTTTCTGTGGGGACAATGGAACTTGGCTTTGATTTTTGCATGTTTTTCAGTCTCACGGTACGTGATTGTTGTTAATTGAACCTAGTGAACTCTTTGGTATGTTCTTGGGCATTTTGTGGAAGGCTGACTTGAGCTGCTTTGTTTTGTTCTTTTTCATGTTGAGCAACAAAAAGGTAAATGAAAGTGGTTTCTGAAAGCGAGAATAAGCACCTCATGTAGGCTTACCCACTGCATTTGAATACAGGCCTTGTGAAAAGCTGGAGAAACTAAAGTAGATCTCAGAGCCATAGAATATCCCGAGTTGGAAGGGACCTCCAAGGGTCACCAAGCCCAACCCGGCCCCAGACAGCAACGCCCCAACCCAAACCCTACGGCTGAGGTTGGTGTCCCAGCGCTTCCTGAGCTCCAGCGCAGGCCGTGCCCGCTGCCCTGGCAGCCTGTGCCATGCCCACCAACCTCTGGGCTCGGCCTTTCCCTGACCCCCAGCTGCCCCTACCCTGACACAGGGTAGTGCTGTTCCCTTGGGCCCAGTGACAGTCAAGATTACCAAATCACAGGAATCTGCCTACTCGTTTATGCAGATGGTGCCTTTCTATTCAGACTGATAAAACTTAAGCTGGTCACTGAAAGTGAACCTCAATTGAAGGGGGGGGCCAGGGGGGAACCTCGATAAATATCTCTGTAGGGGAGGAGTCAGTTACCAGATAGACACCTACAAAGAACAAGCAGGAAGAACAGGACAGGTGCAGAAGGAATTATTGAGTTTATTTTAGGGAATTTGAAGAATCGCAGAAAACAGTTGAGAATTTAAGAGACTCGTGGAGATCATTTAGTCCAAAACCATCTGCTTAGAGTGACATGGAACAGACTGCTGACTGTTGTGTTCAGTCAGGGTTGAAGCTTCTCTGAGGATGAAGACTTAACCACATCACAGTTAATAAATAAATTACTCTCCCCTGTGTTTAGTTGGAATTTCCTGTATTTTAATTTGTTCCCATTGTTGTCCTGTTACTGAACACCACTGGCAAGAGTCTGCATTCATCTTTGCCCTCACCACCCCCTGCTCACTGATACCATTCCATTACTAGTTTTAACAAAGCCTGCTCTCAGCTGCCCTTCTCTTCATAGGCTCCCAGACCTTCTCCACCTCTGTGGAGAAGCCCTTAGCTGGGCTCACTGCAGTCCATCTGTGTGTCTCTTGATTTGGGGAGCCTGGCAGCAGGCTCACTACTGATGTGGTCTCACCAGTGCTGACTGCAGGGGAAAGGCCACCCCCCTCATGCTAGTGGTGCTCTTAATACTGCCCAGCGTACTGGGTGCTCTTTGCTGCAAGACAACCCTGCTATTTCATGTTCAGTGACACCAGTGTTTTCTGCAGTGCTGCATTCCAGCCAGCTGGCTCCCAGTCTTTATTTGTGCATGGGTTTATTCTTCCCTAGGTGCAGAATTTTGTGTCTCCTATTGTTAAATTTCTTGAAGCTTCTATCTACTGATTTCTCTAGCCTAGGTTCTCTCTAGGTCCCTCTGAGTGGCAGTAATACACCTGGTGTGTTAGCCACTTCCTGACTTTTTACCATCCGCATTTTGCTGAGTGTGCTTGGTCCCGTTGTCCAGAAAATGAATTAAGTTGAATGGTGTCAGTCAGGACTGACCTCCGGCTGGACTCAATACCACGGATTGCAGTTTTTTGGGTGTCACAGTGCTGCCAGTTTTAAGCCCACCCCACAGTCATCTGAACCTGCTCACACTGTCAGTCTATCTGTGAGGTTGTTACTGGTGGCACTGTCAAAAACTTTTCTAAAGGCACGGTAATCAGCATTCACTGCTGCCCTTACCCAGAAAGCCAGTCATCCTGTTAGAGACACCTGCTAGGCTGCTCCAACATGATTTCCCTGTTCCTTCCTCATCCTTAATCTGTTTGGAAGTGGCTCCTGTGAGCATTTCTTCCCTGACCTTCCCAGGGACCACGATGAGGCAGACCAGCCTGTGATGTTCTGGTTTCTCCTCGCTCTTTTTGAAGACAAGTTATGTTTGCTTTTTTTTCAGTCTCCAGGAACCTTTGGGGAACATGGGAGTCACTCTGCTTCTGTGAGGGCTGCTCCAAAAGTAATGCATCCTATTATATGATTATCGTAGAATGGTTTGGATTGGAAGGGATCCTTAATATCACCTCGTTCCAGCCCCCTGCTATAGGCAGGGACACCTCCCTCCAGCCCAGGTTGCTCACAGCCCCATCCAGCCTGGCCTTCAGTGCTTGCAGGGAGGGGGCATCCACAACCTCGCTGGACCACCTGTTCCAGTGTCTCACCACCCTCGCAGTAAAGAATTTCTTCCTAATGTCTAATCTAAATCTGCCCTCTTCTAGTTTTACACTGTTTTTCCATGTCCTGTTGCTGTATACCCTTATGAAAAGTCCCTCCCAGCTTTTCTATATGCCCCCTTCAGGTATGGGAAGGTTGCTGTAAGGTCTCCTCGGAGCCTTCTCTTCTCCAGGCTGCAGAGCCCCGTTCTTTCAGCCTGTCCTTGTAGAGGAGCTGCTCCAGCTCTCTGATAACTATCGTGGCCCTCCTCTGGATGTGCTCCAGCAGCTCCACGTTCTTGTGCTCCATGATGATGGTGGTATGGCAGCTGAGGTTGAACCTTCCCTCTGGTTTTCTGTTCTGTTGTGTTGTGGTGCGGCAGATGGCAGCAGAGGGGCAGTCTGATGTGGAAATGCAGATGAAGCAAAGATGTGTCTCTGAATTCCTCTATGCAGGAAAAAAAATGGCACCCATTGACATCCACTGATGTTTGCTGAATGTTTATAGAGACCAAGCAATGGATGTGAGCACAGAGGTGGTAGGTGGTGTGATTCTGCACTGGCAACAGCGATGTGAAAGACAAGCCACATTCCTGATGATCATGCGGTAGAAGTCCTTAAGAAAAGCAACAGACTGAAAATAACCCCCTATAGATAGCCTGAAAGGGAAAATGCTGCATGAGTTTGTATTGATAAAAGATACAGGGAAACTCAGAGCCTAAGGTGCTGAGGGACTAGCTATGACCTTTGCTAAACCCAGAATTATTTTTGGAAAGCTGTACTTCAGAAAGGGTTAGCTTGGAAGCTGTTCTCAATCTTTCAGTTGAGATCCAGATGAAATGAATGTACAAATTTATATTGGAAAAATGACCTTAAATATAGAGTAAATATAACACATTCTGAGGAACGTGTCCTTAAGCAACTTGATGTTTTAGTTCTACGTGAGCCTCCTCTTTCTCCTCATATATTTTAGTAACAGTATGAAGGGATATGTGAAAGGCTGAAACATTGGGAATGTAAGGCATTCATCCCCATTTCTGCCATAGCTAAATAAGATACACTTGTATAAAACCACTGAGCAACTCACTTTGCTGTTGTGGCATCTGGAAACTTGGATTTCTCTTGAGATTGCACAATTACAGCTTCTGTCTCACTGCTAGGTTAGCGGACTGATTTAGTAACATTTCTATAAGGCTGAGCAGCCTGGCCTGGCTTTGAAGCTGGCCCTGTGTGGGAGGGCGTTGGAGTGGACGACCTCCAGAGTTCCTCTCCAGCCCAAATCGTTCTGTGGTACTATAAAAGCATTTGGGTGGAAATCAAAGTGATTCAGAGAAGTATGTTCTAAGTTAGCCTCTTTCAGTAGCATATTTTTATTTACATTGTTTTCAGATCATTTTTAGAAAGTGTTTTCTTTTAAAGAAACCACAATATTAGAAAATAAAAGTGTATGTAGGAAGGTTCTGAGAGATGCGATGTAGATGCTGCTTGATGGTTTTTCAGACTATGTTCAGAAATGTCTGGGCCTAAAACCAAGTCAGCTTGTCTTTGCAGCCCCTGGGAAGTGTTTGTGCAAGGCTTTGTACCACTGCTTTAAAGGCACTGACTGTTCTGTATGTGTTGTCTTCCTGTCCATAATTTTCTGGGCATGTAATTGGCAAAATTTTGTTTCCTATTGTACATTCTTAAAAGTATTTTTTAACTCTGTTCATATGGTTTATGTGAAATAACACTTTATCCTTGAATGTGTTTATTTTAAACATTGAAGTGCTGAATTGTGTATTTCCTGGCTGTTAGTAGTAACTTCTTTCCAGTAAAATAGTTAAAATCATGAGAAGACATGTAAGAGAGAGGTGATGTGATGCATCTCTTTCTGGCAATCATCAGTTAATAGACTTAAAGGAAAAAAATTGCTTAAAGGGGGAAAAATAACTTAGTTTTGCCTTAATATTTTTGCTCTGGGTGATCACATTAAGATTTAATTGCCATAATTAATAATTAATTAAATGCCATGGGTAAGTAGCTTATGGCCTGTAGGTTTGTGTGTCCATGTCTTCTTGCCACTGTGTTGTGTAAATAAAGCAGTGATGAACGGAGGCCTCCGGATGAATTCTTTCCTAGCAAAAGGCAGGAGAAGACTGAGAAAAGTTCTTCAGAAAAACTGTTTTTAGTATGTTGAAGGTAAGGTCCAAAATAACTTCGTGCTGACACTGACATTAGCGCTTGGCTGAGTTGCTCAAGGCTGGGATTTGTTTTGTAGGAGGAAGTGCTGAGCCTCTGAGCCAACTGCAGCTTAAAGCTAATTGCAGGGCAGAATGAGATTGTATAGGGCAGCTAATGATGCTTTTGGAAACGTGGTGTTTTGTAATTATCTGGAACTTCTTCAGTGCTTTCTTTGATGCTCAAAGTTGTCATTTGCGATGAAGTTTATTTAAAGTAGTGTCAAGAAATGTAACTGTAGAGTTATCAAACAGTTGTGTGTATTTCTAGTCAGGTTATAGTCTTAGGAAAGCTATAAGCAAGGCTGTATGTTGTAGAACAAAGCGGTTATGAAACAGTGGCAGGCCAAAGCCAGCCCTGGTATTTCTGCTTCTTGTGCCTGCCCAGCTCCTCTCTGGCAGGGCAGTGTGAGAAGCTGCCATGTCCCTGGCTTTGTGCAGCACTGCTCAGAATAACTAAAACATCTTTGTGTTACCACCTGCAGGTCACAAATCCAAAACATAGCGCTGTAGCAGTTGCTGTAGAGAAAATTAACTCAATTCCTGCCAAAAGCCATAGGGCTGGTCAGTTTGCTGCAGGGTTTAAGTGACTGCAACTGTCTGGGCATACTGACTGCTTTTTCCCAGAGAAAACTGTCTTCCAGAGTTGCTACTGGAAAGTGGTGTTTATACTTTCTAGACATCTTTGGGTTAGAAACTGGAAATATAATGCTATTTTCTTTTAAATTAAGAAATAAGAAAATGCTGTGTCCGTTCTGTTGATGCACATCTATAGATGATATTCGGATTCACTTTGTAACCATCTTCCACTCTGAGGAAGGATGTCCGTGAAGTTACAGCACTGGTTTATTTTGAGAGCTGTATTTCCACAGATCTCCATATATGAGATGGTTCACAGTGCATGGAAGTGGAAGAATTAAAAGGGAAAATTTCTATAATTTCTACAAGACATGAGAGTTCTGATTGTTAGGAGTTGATTGACGCCTTTTCATCATATTTGTAATAACAGCCTACAGAAAATTGGGGAAGTTGAGATGAACAGAGTGATTTGGAGGAGCCTTCCTGTGAAGGAAAAACACTGCTTGTTCTGACAGCCTGGTTCTCTGCGTGCAGTTGGTGACCTCCAGCTCCGGATCCTTCAGCTCTTCAGTACAGCAGCTCTGACACTGTCAGTCGGTGGGCTTCAGCTATGAGTTTAATTTTTATGTTGGAAGCAGAACTTCCTTTAAACCACGCTGAAAAGCCTACGATGCAACAAAACGGCATACAGTCATGGTAGACCAGCTGCTGTGGAAACAGATTTGGGGCTAAATTTTATTACTCATCTTTGATAAGCTAAATAAAAATGTGCTGTGGTCATATGCTTAGAAACTTTGTTTCTCTGTAAACTGAAGTCAACAAACAATAACTTAAAAATCTTGATGTAGAGAGTAGCTTACTGAGAATGGCTTTGCCAGTCATGGAATGGTTAAAAGACCACAAACCCTTCTTCAAATGTTACTTTGCACACCTGTAACCAGCCTACAATAACACTTGAGTACTCTAAGGCTGAAAAGGACTGGGTCGAATGCCAGACCCCATGAGTGAACAGCAAGCAATGTGTTTTGCTGTGTGAGTACCCGGGTGGCTGCTTGCTTTCCATCTAGAAACTGTAATTTTGCTCTGGTTGTGCACTAATACTGAAAAATTATCCTGAAACCTCATCATGGAAGTGTTAAGAAGAGATTTAGTTTTGAGTCGATGTAGTATTGTGTTGGTGATGTATTATCACAAAAATCTTATTTGAAAGAGTTCAGAAAGCCAATGTGAATTGCTAAAAGCTGTAAAATGCAGGAGTTAATGTCCAGTCAATAACAGTAACCCAAGCAATAGCATAATGGTCTTTTTTTTTTCAATTTTTGTTAGTTAGAAAGATACCATTTTATCACCACCTCCTCAGCCTTGCTGGGAGCACTTTGGTGCTCTCTACTGCGGGTTACTGGGCTTGGCAAGCTGTGGTACATCTTGTTTTCCAGCTATGGTATTTAGGACCCAGCTGCTTTAAGAGTTGCTTTTTCTGAGATTACAGAAAGGAACCAGTTTTAGCTTAGTGGTTTGCATATATGAATGATTGTTTCTCCCTGAAATTGACAAGAAAACAGCTGAAATAAAAATAGACTATCTCTTTGTTTTCACAAATGGTTTTAATTATCTTGTGCAGCTCTGTGCAGTGGCTTTCTTTTTCTGCCAGGGTTTTTGGACTCAGGCAAAAGTTTGACTCAAGTCAAACATGTACACGTTCGTGCACACTTGTCTGTTGTTTTTCCTTTCCGCTTTGTGAACGTGTATTAGAAGTTAGTTAAAGCTAACATCCTTTCGGTTAGGAAGGAAATTGATTGGCGAGCGATGAGAGTTTGCAGCGAGGGCTGTTCTGTGCCATGTGCCATGCCTGCTAGTTGTAGTCAGTTCCAAGAACGGCTGGTGGTTGGAACTGCCAAGGTACTGAATGTGGAAGCACCTATTGCATTATATTGCTTTATTCTCTTTCTATTTTGTATGTTCCTGTGCTGTTTCTTCATGTCTTTTTTCCAGTTCTCTTACTTGGTGTCAAATACTACATGTACTATGGAAAAGTCATGAAAATCTTCTACTGAGATGTAGGTTATACAAGTAGGACTTCGGTGCACGGGAATGCTAATAAATTAATTCTTTATAATTTTGATACAAGTCTTCGTTTTGGGAAGTCTGAAGGCAGGTGGGTTGGGATTGCAAGCAGTTCTGTCATTGGAGGCATTTTTCTATGCAGGTTGAAGCTGATGGACCAGTTTCTCTAATCTGCAGGGTTTGCATAAGAGCACCAGTTATCCCTGGTATAAAAGCTGTGCCAAGAAGGTGTCACTGGATGTCTGCCCACAGTGCTTCCACACTGCTTTCATCTTTCCTTGGGCTATCTCTTTGTTTTGATAGCCAAGTTAAATACTTCCAGCTTAAAAGCTTTGGGTTCAGAGAAGTTTCCCATGTTCAGTTCCCTTTATGAAAGGAAACTGTTGGAAATATCTAAATAATTTATCAGGATGGTATCTCTGATAAAGCAGGTTTTATTTCCAGTTGCCATGGTGGGCCTCCTACAAGCAGGAGGGCACACAGAAAACAGCATTACCTCTTTTATGCCCTATTACTTCACGCTTCTCTCTTCCTCTCCTGGTTCCTCATTGGCTGAGGACTTCAGGTTCACAATCTTCCCAAAGCTCAGCTAAACATACAAATACTGGATAAACATCAATTGTTGCTAGCTAAGCATATATCATTAATTAGTTGACTTCTGACATTTGCCCACTCAACTTGGTCATTGTTTCTGGACATCTGCTCGTCCTTGCATAGAGATAAGCTTGGAAGGAGGATAGAGGGGAGTATCCCGATGCCTGCCTGTTGCATCCCAACCAACCCACAGAGCAAGGCATCCCAGCCTTGTGTGGAGGTCCTGCTTTGATGTTTGTTAAGTCTGTTTTTTTTTTGCTGAGGGTCTCTTATCCAAACAGAATAGCCCTACAATATGCTTTCTAGTCCATAATACTATACCTGTACTATTTGGAACATTTAAAAACTATTGTAGTTTTGCAAGCAAGCATTAATCACATAATTCAGCAACTATATTTCTAAAGTATGTTACTAACATATATGGTATTTCTACTTTTCACATCAGTTATTTCTAAGGACAAATTACAAAATACGAATACACTGTGCTCTACTTCTTCAGATCAATCCCCCCTTTTCAATATCTAATGCAGAAACAATATTCCATTCCCACAGAACTAAGGAAGATATTTGGAAAAATGGGATCAGCCCCGAGGATCAGTCTTGTACAAATAATTGCCTGAGTGTTTTTCGGAAAGCTGTCTAAGGCTGTTGGTAGTTCCTTGGTCTTTGGTTCTGTAATGCCTAATCCATTCATGATACAGCAGAGCCATCTTTTAATCATATTGTGGGATATCAGCATGGTTATCTGATTAGGTTCCCTGCTGCGTGTAGGGCTGTGGGAAGTTACTGTAACGGGGCCCAGTGTGAGACCTTACAGATGGGAGGGTGCTGTAGGCTTTGAAAGTCTCCAGGCAGTTCTCCTCACTTGTTCTTGCCTTCTCTCAGACTCAGTTCCCCTCACACTCGTACTGAGGAGCACCAGGGCATTCTGTTCTGTGTGTCAGGGAGTTGCACAGCATCTCCTCTGTGCAGCGTGAGGTGAACCTACCTGCTTCTGTCAGCTGCTTATTGTGCTCTTGAGTCCCTTTGGTGACAAACTACGTTATAGATGGATCTCTTACATGTTTTGGGAGTCAACAGTTGTTTGAAGCTGGCCTTTTTCTTCAGAATCTGGCTTGCTTAAGCCTCCATACTGAAGTGAGGGTTAATGCTGGTTGTTTGTTTTCTCCTTTTATGAAATATCCACCTCTTTATAGCTACAGTGTGTTTTCCTGTTAACCCAACAGAAAAAAGAATGACAGATGTGATGTGCTGTAACCCTGTTGCCATCTCCTCTATTTAAAGCATAGGCTCTTATGCTGACACGTAGTTTTGCTGCAGTCTTATCACAGTGAAGACATCCTTGTCTTGACACCAGGACATTCTGTTTCATTGCTACAAAAAGTGTCCTTTGTCAGTAAAAGCCTTTCTGCTGACCTTTGTTCTGCATGTATATTCCATTACTTCTTTGTTCATACCAATTTTAATATCTCTGTTAGGATTTTCTACAAGGTAAGCTTACTGGTAGAAAAACACTGAACAGAAAGATTCAGAAGGGCAATTACCTGGAATAGATTTAGGAAATCTCACCAAATACAACTAGACTCCTTATTCTAAAGGGGAAGTAACTCTTGACTGTACTGTTGTGCTTTGGAACAAAGCAGAAATGGTTGTATGTAAGCAGATGCAACAAGTGGTTCTGGTTTGCATTATATAAATGAATTAGGTTGGAAAAATATGGATTACTTGCATACATGATTAACACAGCATAATGGATGGTTTCTATTTGGCTTTCAAGGATTTCTCGTTAACCAGTCCATTGCAGGGGAAGGGAAGAAGTTGGGCAGCTCTTCTGGTTCATGGTTTATATAACTTTACCACTGCTTCCAAGTTGTGTCACTTAAGTTGTTTCCCAAGCTAACTGCATTGTGTTTCTCTCAGAAATAGATTTTTGCTGGCATGTTGCCTTTGAGTGTGCACGTCACTCATCCTTGCTAGAAAAACTGTCTGTATGTTGGCTTTGTGAATAGCTGAACCAAATTAAACACAGCAAAACAGAGTGGTGCCTGTAGTGCTGGTTGACACAGTAGTGCTGGCTGTAATCAGATGAGTACCATTACTGGTAGCAGCAGAACAACACAAGAACTCAGTGCTTATTCCTCACGTCCCTGGCAGCCTCAGAGAGAGCTCCTGGAAATCTGCCTTGTAGTGTCATTGTTTGTGCCAGCTCTTCTCTCTGCCAGTGAGTCAGTGGGGTGGTGAGTCCCTGTGCAGCAATAGTGTTCTGACTCAAAGTGTAACGTTTTGCAGTTCTGTTTCACGGTATAAATTCAAACTCTTGAAAAACCTTTGTTTGCTTAATTTATAGTTCTTGAATTGTGTGTGAATGTGTTCTGTAGCTGCTGATAATACACTGTGAAAGTATCTGGTTTAAATATTAGTTCATCGTGAGTTTTGTGATGTTCTTTTGTATGAGAGAAGCAGGCTTGCTCTGAATATCTGTAACAAAATTCTGTTATTTCTCATGTTTTCATGCCTGCTGTTGGTTTAGCATCTGTATTTTAAATTCTAACAGGAGCATTGTGGCAGAACACTTGTGATTTTACTGCATTTTCGGTGAATTGGTGTAGTGCTGCTAACATGCTGTATGACAGAATGTTTGGAACTTTGAATGGAAGGGACCCTAGGGCTCATCCAGCTCCAATACCTTCCATGGACTGTTTGCCTCCCTCCCAATCAGGCTGCCAAGGGCCCCTTTCAGCCTGGCCTTTGGCACCTTCAGGGATTTTATTGTGACCTGTTGTACCTCACTAGGTTCTCACAGGCCCACTTCTCAAGCCTGTCCAGGTCCTTTTGGATTACATCCCTTCCTTTTATTGTGTCAATTGACCACTTAGTTTGATGTCATCAGCAAACTTGCTGAGGGTGCACTCGATCCCACTGTCTAGGTCATTGATAAAGATGTTGGGGACTTCTGGTCCCATGTAGGAACCCAGCGGAGCACCTCTCATGGCAGGCCTTCAGCTGGACATAGAACTGCTGACCACAACTCAGCAGTCTTAAGAGTTCAGAGTCTCAGGGAAATAAACTGTTTGACCAATCCTTGTTACCTGTTCTTTTGTTACAGTGAGATACCAGGTTTCTGTTTCCTGGCAGTGTTCAAGAGGCATCTGAATGAGGAGCTACAAGATATGGTTTAGTGCTTGTGGTAGCAATAGTAGTGGGAGGACGGTTGGACTAGATGATCTTGCAGGTTGTTTCCAACCTTGTGATTCTATGATTCTACCTCTCAGAGGGAAATAGAAGCAACTGTTCTACCACCAACTTCAAGATGTCTCAATTTATTGACAGTAACAAGGTCCCCCCAGAGCCTTCTCTTCAACAGGAGTACCGTTCTATTAGCAGAGATGCTCCTGTCCTTTTTTGTAGCTTGGTTGCCATCCACTGGGCTATCTCCAGTGTGTCCAAGTCTCTGTTGTACTGGGAAGCCCAAATCTCAATGTTGGCCTCACCAGGGCTGAGCAGAGGGGAATGGGATGACGACCTCCAGCTGCTGGCAACACCTCTCCTAAGGCAGTTTGGGGAGAAGTGATGCTCAGTGAGATCTGAGGCAGAAGAGTTGTGGAGTGCCTCAGCATCCTTTCCCTCCCAGCACGTTCCATCCCCATACTGTCCCAGGTGAGGCCAGGCTACCTGCTCAGAAGCAGGGCCCAGTGTGGTGTTATGCTCCAACACCCAGCTGCTCTAGTCAGACCCAGCTCAGCCATTCCACATCCTCATTGTCTTGTGATGACTGAACCTGGCTGGTCCTGTTGTGCTCCTGTTGCCAGAGGAAGTTGCCCACTCTCTGGTAGGAGGGCCAAGAGGTGCTGTGCTTCACGTGCCTGGGTGAGATGCTCCAGGAGCGACAGGGTGGTGTTCTTTCCCACTTCTGCCTGGTCTGCTGGAACCTTTCCTGGGGCTGATGGGTCAGGGTGTCCTCTGGACTGTGACATAAGGCTCAGGAGGGTGGTGGTGGGCTGGCACAGTACAGTGTGCAGTGAGTGCTTGTAGCAGTGCAATGCTGGATGCAGCCCCTGCAGCAGGTGTCAGTTGTAAACCAGAAGTAAACTCTTCCCCCTCCAGGACTTTCCCTTACATCCTAACCTTAGCTGTTACCTCTCAGTGGGGACTTGTAACACGATTTGGGAGGAGAGTTGAGTACTGTAGTCATGTGTGCTTAGCATGTTCTTCTTAGAGCTCGTTATTGTACTCAGGAGTATGAACCTTGCCATTAATTTCAGCCTTCTCCATGTCATTGGTTCTTCTGTCTTAGTTACCATTGGTGGTTTGGGGGTGTGCATTTTCTCTTGTCTCTCTTTTCTGGCCAGAATACTTCCACATACTTGTAGAATCCCTTCTTATTCGTCTTCGCATTCCTTACCAAAGTCACCTCCAAGTGTGCTTTGGAGAACATTTCTGACTTTCCAGCTGGGTGCTCCCTGCATGCTCTGGTACCTCTGTTTGTTCCTCCCCAGGGGCAGAACTGTGCACTTCCCCTTGTTAAAATCTGTGAGCCATTTCCTCAGCTTATCCAGGTCCCTCTGGATGGCTGCATGGCCTTCTGCTGCATCAGACGCTCCTGGCTTTTGGATCCTCAGCAGCCCTGTTAGGGTACACTCAGCCCCATCACCCAGATCATTCGTGAGGCAGTGATACAGGCCTGGACCCATGGCTGACCCCTGGGATGAGCCTGCAGGATGGCTGCAGTTGTCCCCAATTCAGACAAGCCAGCAGACATGCAGGAAAATGTCCATAGGCATCTTGGCTTGGTATCATCTGCAGATAGGCTGAGAGCATGTCCTGAGTCGTCATCCAGCTGCAGGTGAAGTTGCTTCAGGTACAGTCACAACCACACCATGATCTTCCCAGGCACAGGGCTTAGACTCACTGGCTTGTAGTTCCTTGGGTCTTCCTTTCTTCCTTTCTTAAAAATGGGAGTGATATTTCCCTTTTTCTAGTTGGAGGGGACTTTGCCTGCCATCCACCATGTTTCAGATATGATGGAGTGTGACTTGGCAGCCACATCAGCTGGTTCCTTTGGAACCCAGGCATGCATGTCATCTGGCCCCAAAGACTTGCACGTGCTCAATCTTATGACGTAGCCTCAGGCTTGATCTTCTTTTACAGTAGGAGAGATTTTGCCTAGTGGTTGGGGGACAGGGAAGACACTGGAAGCCTGGCTGCCAGAGAAGTCTGAGGCAAAGAACTCAATGAGTACCTCAGCCTTCACCATGTCTGCTGAAGCCAATTCTCCCTTCTCATTTACCAGAAAGGAAGACTCTCCTTCTTCTGACCAACGTACTTGTAGAATCTTTCGTTATTTTTCACGTACCTTGCCAAGTTTGGTTCCATTTCTGCCTTGGCTTTCCTTTGTATCCAGGCAGCATCCTAGTGCTCTGCCCAGCACACCTCCCTGCTTCCACTACCTGCACATTTCCTTCTTACCCCTCACTTGGAGCACAGTGTCCCTGCTCAGCCCTGCTGGTTTTCTGCCTCCTCTGCCTGATTCCTCACACTGGGAGATGGAGAGCTCTTGTGTTATCAGGCTGGCGTCCTTAAGAGATATGGCTCTGCTCTGTTCCTTTTTCCCTAAGGGACAGCTTCCCTGGGGATCTCATCCAGTACTGCCTTAAACAGCCAAAACTAGCTCTTCTGAAGCTCAGGGCCCTGAAGTTTTTTGCTAGGCCCATATTCCTCGAGAGCTCCACCAGGCCGTGCTCACTGCAGCCCAGAGCAATTCTAATCTGAACCTCTTTGCTGAGCTGGTGAGCACCAGGTCTGTCACCATTCTCAGGTTGGTTTGTCTGATGGCTAAGGAAGCTAAGCTGTGTTCTGCTGCTAAAACCCTCTTTGTTTCCATTTCTCATATAAACATCCCATGATGCAAACCTCAGAATTGCTTCCTTTTCTAACCTGCACTCAGCACTGTTAGAATCTATCTGTTTTTTTCCTCCTAGTTGATAACTCAGCATTTTCTTTCTGCATGTCATCTTGCTTAGGCATAACTTACCATGTCCTTAGAACTTATTTTAAGGAAAAACCAAGAAAAATGTGAAACAAAAATAGCTTTGTGAAACCACTTTTTGAAACTTGAAATTTTCAAATACCTACAAAGTTACAAAGCAAGAAATTGCCACACTTGCTGGTTTTGCTTAGCCTTACTGGGTAGTTGTAAGTAACGTTTGAGAGAAAAGAACCTTTCTGCCATATGACAGCCTACAGTTAAAAACAGGTTTCAGTGTTTTAGGGGGAAAGAGAAGAAGTGTGTATGAATTCCTTACACAGAAAACATGTCCAGTGTTGACACAAACACTTCACTTGGAGTTGTTCCTGAAATACAGGTCTTATCTCTTACAGCTATGTGAATCGTGTCAATTGTTTAAAAAAAAAAAACAAAAAACAAAACAAAACAAAAAAAAAACACAGCTGTCATAAAAGCAGCATACTTTATATACAGTCTTTTTAAATAAAATGTCTCATAACTGAGACTTTTTCCAGAATCTTGTATTCCTCTGCACACGGATTTTCAACACCCATTGTTAACATTAGTATCTTAAAGAAATGTTTTCCTTATTGCAGATATTTTGACTGGCTCGTGGAAATAGCAAATTCCCTTTGAGTCAGTTCACCTCTGAAATGTAGAGCAGGCTGTGTTCTTATAAATAGTTACTAAACAAACATCAGTTTTCCAGCAGCAGACTGTGCAGTTATTTCAGTTTTTTTAATAATAATGAGTGTGTGCCTACATATTTTCAAAGCTATGCATGTATAATAGTCACAGGATTTCGTTCTCACCCAGCTGTCTTCTGTACTTTCAAATGAACATGAAATAAAATTACCTTTTAAAGCAAGTCTATCCTTTAATGATTCCCATCCATGAATGAAGGTCTCACAGTAACCCTCTGAAGGGCTTTCTAGTCTTTGCTGGCTTTTCTTCTGCTATTTATACCCACTGGGTTTGCAGGGTAAGAAACTCGTTCTTTCCTTGCTTTGCTTCAACCATGAACTCAATGCTGCTTTTCTTTCTACTCTTTCTCATGATTTGTTAAAAGAAAAATAAAGCCCCCAGCTCACAGCCCCATCTGTTTCTGAACGTGTTGGTAGTGTCTGGGCTGTGTCCCTCTAGGATTTCTTCCTTTTCTTCTGCACCATTCACGCGCAAGCAAAAAAGTTCAGTGATGAACTTTGCTGTCATGGATTAAAATTCCTTTGAGGATGATGCATTTTGCCCTAAGAGCACGCCATGCCATAGGGGAGGCTTTGGAGAAAGCACTGTGGTTACGGTGGAAATTCAAAGAACAGAATCCCAGAAGCAGGTGAGGTCCAGATGTGTGACTGCAAAGTGGGTTTGTTCTAAGCCACGCTGTCTGTGCACACAGTGAGAGGTGGCCTTCTGCAGCTGAGTGTAACCACAGTTTGTTTTGCTAGGATGCTGTGAAATGTACAAAACCTGTTCTTGTTTGTACGTGGCAGCGGCTGCCCGTGACATTTCTTTTTACCATGAGCTAAACAAATTCTGTGTGTTTTTTTTTCTTTTTTTTTTTTCTCTGCTCTCTTCAAAATAGAGACAACACACTTTTACATTGAACAGTGGAAGCATCAAGTAGTTATTAACCTGATAAAAGCCTGATGAAATCTGGCTGGAATCACAGTAACATTAGATTTTACTTTGTTACGAAGTGTGTCAGTGGAGTGCATTAGGAGCAGATAGCTGTGCAGAGCATGAAATGGCTGCAGGAAGGGACAGGGCAGATCAGCTCCTGGCTGGAGGAGTTCCGGGCCAGGGCTGGGAGGAAGCCATAGCTCCGTGTTCTCTGGGTACAGGCTCTGCTTGTCAGATCCTGGTTGTGTTCTTTTCTTTGTGTCACCATCCATATTCCAACCAGCTCGTTCTTCTGAAGGGGAAGTGTAAACTTCTGAAGTGAGTGCTGGCCGATGCATGTAATGCTGTGCTCGCTGCAAGCCTTCTTCAAACAGTAACAATTCCCAATTCATTGTGCATGCACAAAAGGAACGGGATGAAAGCTGTCTTTCATCTCTTTGGGTACGACAGAAAATTCTGGGCTGCTTAAAATTGAAGTTTGTCTGATGGTTTAAAATCAACAAGTGCATACGTAGCTCAGTGCAGCATAAGCTATCCCATAATTACACCTTACTGTGGCCTGTTGCAAAAATAAATGATCTGGGAGGATACTTGTAGCCACCAGTGACTGGGACAAGCATTGGAGTGATTATTTCTACTGAGTGATTATTTCTACTGACAGGACATACTCATTCCCTGTTATGTGATACTTAATCTTTTCATACACTAATTAATTTGTGTAGGTGTGTTCATCCCTTATGGAAGTGAAGCCTATGTGATTGTGCTCTTTACTGCCTGCTGCCTGCCTTCCTTCTCTGTGTTGCAGCTTTTGAGCCTCTCAACAAATGTTCCCAAATTTCAAGTTCTGGCAGACTCCTTGGAAATGGGTAGCTGCATCTAGGTGAAAAATGGCAACGTGATCTTACTGTAATTTAAGAAAAGTAAAAACAAAGCTGGATATTAATGAAGACACAATTTCCTACTGCATAGAAAAGGCTTGAGTAGGCATTCTCAAATTGGCTGGAATATTTTCAACTTGTGGAAAACCTGGGTTGCAATGTCTTGAATGATATTTTTGTTCATTAGCTGGTGATTTATAACATCATTTGGAAGCAATTGTCATATTCCCTTCCACTGGCACAGGGTCCAAAGTGCAGGGCAGTCACAGTGCTTGGTAGCTGTCGTTACTTCGTGCCTGCCTGCCCACTCACACCCAGGTACTTTAATAGACACGTTCCTTTCTTTCAGAACCCTCAGTTATTACTGTCCCTACTGTAATAAAATGGCAATATTTTTATAATTATTCAATATTGTAGTTTTCATTTTTATGTCTCCCTAGGCTGGTTCTCGTGCTAAAAGTTTGTGCAGTTATCATGAAAAAATTGCTGCTCATACAGTAGTTTCTTGACTACTGGATTCTAGATTGTGTGCCTCATTGGTACATAAGCAATAAGATAAGATTCTTCAGCTTGATCGTTGTTGAACAGTAATTAGGAGCTTAATGGCAGTTGAGAGAACTAAGCTCTGTATGACATGGTTTCTTACTCTTAGAAATACTGGCAGGCTCTTGAGATGTGACTTGAGCTGACCAGTAAGACCTGCAGGCTGGGCTGTGTAAGTGCCAGTATGTGCATGTGGCAGTCAGATGGATTCAGGTGTGTGCAGGATGGGCATTTCTGATGGGATTAAGCTGATAGATTGTCTTTTTCCCCATGTTCTCAGTGAAAATGGTCGAATATTAATACATTAATTTTACTGGGCGTATTTTGCAGGCTTAGAAATGAAAATAAGCTTTAACGTGTGCTTCTGCTGTATGTGCTTACTGTGTGCTTCCAAATGTAAATTAATCCTCACCTTCAGTAATTGTGTTTGTTATGTGCAGTGCTATTTCTCCAGGAAAACTTCAGTTCTGCACATTCAGACTCATTTGGGCTGCTGAGAACAGCTGTGCTGCTCTGGGTGCTTCATTCGGCTGCTTTCTTAAAGCACAAAGCTTATCTAGCTTGGCAGAGCTCATCACAGGAACAGGCTTAGGAGTTGTCCTTGAAAGTCTTGTAAATTTAGATGATTTCTAAAATACTTCTCTTAAAAACGTTTTCACCCTTGCAAGATTTAGATTTCTGTGGTTCGCAGCTGGAATTTAGTGGTTAGAAGTCCTCAAGTCCACTGATAATACAATCTGTTTGAGCAAGCTGGTTGTACTCTTGTTGGTGGTGTGGCTGACACCTGTGTGTGCAAGCTGCAGCAAGTAAGAACTTTCCATACGGCCACTCTTGAAATACCTCTGTGGAAGCAGCAGTTTCACTGCAATCACAGTACGCAGACTTCGGCTTTGCAGCGCAGCCTCAGAAAAGGAATTTGTGTTCCTCTACTGTGGCCTCCTTTCTCAAACTGTGGGTTGCACAGAATGTAGAGAAGGTTTGGACTGCTTGTGGTGACACAGTTGGGAACACCTCGTGTGTAGCGTTTTGTCCTTCAGAAGGAGCCATTCAGCTAACCTTACCTGCCTTGCTGGCAGTAGCACTGCATGCAGCAGACGCCCCGGTCGGTGCTGCTCGCAGGTCCAGAGGCTGAGCAGAAGTGGGCAGCAGATGGAGCTCGGATGGACGCATTGGTGCATGAGTGGTTTTGACCACAGCAGGCAGTGAGGAGTCGGCAGAGGGAGGGGATGTGACACAGAGGGGTTGCATTAATAAGTCTGAGCAAGGATATCAGGATACTTCAAAGTAATCTGTATCTGAATATAGCAGCATATTTAATTTGTCTGTAAACATCAAAGCTACGTGATGTGTATTGGCCCCATCTGCTTTCCCCCGTCCTTGAAAACCAAGTAGAGAATGGAGTGCGTGAGTTCAAAGAATAGCAGGAATACCAGTTTGCTTTAATGCCATTTGCAGAGGGTGCTGGGGGGCCAGGAGAGCAGGCTGTGCTGAGAGGGAAGGCTGGGCAAGGGTGTCTCATCCTCTTCCAGAGGCAACGTTTCCTCTTCAGTGTTTTGGAATTACAGCCCCAGGCCTCAGTCTGACCAAATGGAGACAAAAGACTTAGAGAAACAGGTTTCTCTAAGCTTTTTAATTTCATAATTCCTGTCTTCTGCGCTTGTGGGTTTGTTTGATAGCTTTTGGAGTTTTTCAAACTGTAATCACTTCTTACCCCAGGACTCAGGATATCAATAAAAGCAACATTTTCAGACAGAAGAGTAAACACTGGTAAGATAAGAATGTTGTTCACACACGGTTGATGGGCAAACTGAGGAGACAAGATCAGAAGATCTTGTTGGTCAGGACATGAATGCTTAGAAATCATGTTTTGGTAAAGGCTAAGCCCTTAATGAGCTGTGTTTGGTACTTTAGGACAGGGAAGGAAACTAGAAAGAGAATGAATATGGCTGTTTTGTTTGCAGAATAACGTATCTACACATAAAAAAAAAGATAAGACAATGAAATCATTTTTGAGTGTTCAAGGTTTGATATGTTGACACTCTCTTTATCCAGATTCAAGATCCAGCCCATATTATGGCTGGCACTGGATCCAAGTCAGGATTACCTGGTGGGCTGTATATGAAATCACAGCTTCAGATCACTGGTAAGTTGTTGGAAATTATGTATCTTTTCCAATCAAAAACGTACAAGGAAAAATTTTCATTTATTTGTTTTTCTCCCAGTAATTAAGGAGTAATTATAGTAGCATGTTGCGTTTTGGCAAGCTTTTAATGGTGCAAAGTCCATGAGAAATAGCAAGATAAAACTGATGGTGTAACAAAATTGTGACTTGGCAGAAATATGTAGGATTTTATCAAAATGTGTTTTGAAATTATGCTTTTTTATGTAAGGAATGAAGAAATGAATAATTACTTTTGAGTAGCATTAAGTCAGTTGTACAGAACAGTAAGAGAGAACTGGGTAAGTTCTGTTTGAAATGTAACAGCGTAATACAAATCTGCTTTCTGTTGCTAACAGCTGGCACAGCACTGAATCTTAACAATTTCACAATCTTTTTTACATCTCAAACAAAGTGAATTTATATGCTGTTCATTGCATTTGACTTCTTTGTTAAACATTTTCAGTCGTGATGAGGATGTTATGTAATTGAGGATCTGTAGATTGCATAGGAATGGATTTAGGAGGCCATGTTTTGCTTTTTGTAGTGCCACACAACAGAACAACTGCTGAAACTTAGCAGGTTTCTCTGCTCTCTGCCTGACAAATTTTACTCAAGTGTGAAAGCTGAAGCCTGAGAATGGAAGGTCTGTGGATGTATGCACATGTATATTTAGAAGCATTTAGGCTAAGCTTTGCACCTTCAGTGTGGGGATATATGCAGAAGTTGTACAAATGAAAAGAATTGTCATAAACAGATGGGAAAACTTCAGACCAAACAGAAGATGAGAAATGAATAAATTGTGCTGCCCCTTGCTGTCAGTTTGAGGACACAAACACGATTTTTCTCACTGGAGTTTGAGACTTGAAGAAATATCTCTTCTCTGCAGATTGATATTGGAGATGAGAATTGAAGAGGTTGCAAAGGCAGTGCATCTTCCCATAGCCAAGGGAAACCTAGCTGAGGGTTACATTACTGATGCCTGTGTGAGGTTTGCTCCGTCAAAGGCACGTACAAGGAAAGAATTGTCTCATCTTTAGGATGAAGAGAATTATGATGTTCATTTCTTAATTTCTTCCTTGTTCAGCCACTGTCTGCAAAACTTTCCTTTGGTGCAGGCAGACTTTGCCTTCTTCTAGAAAGTTCAGTAAACAGCAGCCCCCATCTGTCTCCCCCTTCTCTCTCCATTCTGCTGCTCTCAGTTGGTTTCAAATGAATTTTCAGGCAATCTGGGTAAGTAAGAACCTCAAAAGTAGGCACAGGACTGCTGATTTGTGCTGATTCAAATCAGATCTTGATGTCTTTGAGACAGCTAGTGATGTTGAGGCATGAACTGCTGCAGTATCCAAGTACTGGAGACATCAGGGGAAGGTAATTCTTGGAGATCAGTGCCAGCTAACGGAACTAATTTCGGTGAAAGCTCATAGAGAGAGAGAGCTTCCCTTGGGAGCAGTTCGGATCAGTTTGTACTAAGCTACTTCTTTAAATCTCTAGAGGAATATAGACTATAAAAGGAAACTAGGTAGATTAACCATAGGGGCTTGAATTGGTCACCTTTTTTAAATCATGTAGTGCAGCTTAAGTAGCGATGAAAATACAGGAGACCAGACTGACATTTGTAGCAACAGAGCAGGGTTCATTGGCCAATTAGAAGAGTTCGGGTGTTGGTTGTAAGTACTGATTTGTAAGCTTAGTGCTGTCAAAGAATCCAAGAACTCTCCTAATCTAAGAGCCAAATAAATATTGGGGTAGGCACATGCAGACCAAATCAAGGCAGTGTACTCAGTGTTTGGCAAGACGGGAGTATTGTAGTTGATGTTGAATGTTTAAAAAATGAAAATTTCAGGTTTCCATTGCTGTCCAGGTATTAATATAAAGAATATATTTATTAGCATGAGAAAAGCTCTAGAGCTGCAAGTCCCATCCAAGTTTTGCTGTAGAACAGTAGGTAGTTATTAGAGCTCCAAATTGTCCTTCTGTTAGATTTTGTGTAAATAAGGCTTTGGTACAGAAAACTTAACAAACGTTTCCTTTTCTTAAGTGTCTTCTCATCACCAGCAGTGGCACTTGTCCAGGGTTCATTAGTGAGGAAGATGGCTTGTGTTTCCAGCTTTATAAGAAGCAAGTGTAATAAACTATAGGAACGATCCTGGCTGGGGACAGGGAGCAGGTTAGGGTGATATTTTCTGCTTCCAACACTGAAGTGCTTTTGGGGATCTAAAACTGATAATTATCAGTCACAGTGTCTGATGCTGTGAAGAAGTACTGCTGTGTGTTTGAGACTTTTGTGTGAGATGTAACACTGGACAAAATAACCAGAAATGCAAAAACATTTGTTTTCCATGTGTGCTTTCTCTCCTGAGTGTTGCTGTCAGCCATCAATGACCTAATACTTGAATAGTGAAGTAGCCAGCTGAAATATATTATTTGCTGTTGAAATATTCAGTTGATTATAACTTTTCTCTTTCTTAACAGTTATTTCAGCAAAACTAAAAGAAAAAAATAAGTGGTTTGGACCCAGCCCTTATGTGGAAGTCTCAGTAGATGGACAGTCAAAGAAGACAGAAAAATGCAACAACACAAATAGTCCAAAGTGGAAACAGCATCTTACAGTGTATGTTTGATGGTTTTGTTTTCTAGTTTGAGTTAAATTAATGCTGTGCAACTGACTGTGGATGTAAGGGTGGATTGTGTTATTATTTTAGACAAGGCATTCTGCATTGCACAGCATAGAGAGAATTTTTAAGGGCTAATATACTACATTTCAACCTATCTATTCATAAAACCATTGCATTATGTCCCGTAGAAAAGACATAGTGCTTACAAGGAAATGTATCAATGTATGTAGTGTAAGAACTCAGCTCTAATTGTGTAAGTAACAGGAAAGTGAAGATAATCTGATGAAGCTGACAGACCCATTCATGTTTTCATTGTCACAATTAAGGAATTAGTATTTCGTGGCTGAAAAGTGTAGCTGTGTGTGGCAGTGTCCTGCAGTGTGCTGTAGCACTGTGAGTTGGCTGCCTATAGTCACTTCCCACTTCAGTCCCAAGTGCAAAATTGCTGTTGCGTTTATAGCTACAAAGTACAAAGCTAGCATTAGTTTCAAGAAGAAACAGAGTTGGTGTTTGCTTCTGCCAGTGTTTGTGTTGTGAGATGATAGGAGGTATAAACACTGATATTAAAAAAAAGATCTGCAGCTTCTGTTTATTTTAACTGTTATGTCATCAGCTGTTTGGTGGTGCTCTTCTTTCTGCTGTTGTCAGAATACTTCTACAAAGGAAAAGGAAAAGTCTCTCTAGGCTTTCAGGCTTTTCTTTCCACTGTGAGAGCTCCTATATTCTCCATGGCTTTCCTGCTCACATGCACCATCTGAGCTGTCATCTTCCTGCAAAATGCCAAGCCACATTTAGAAATACAGCAGTTAGCGTGGTTTGACTAAGCTTCTTTTGGAGATAGAGGGGAGACAGTAACTAACTGCCCTCTAAAAAGGATAATTGCGTTGGCATATGTTTCTTCTTCAGTAAGGGGCTCTCCCAGCAAGTCATTGCTGACAGTTTGGGATTGGAGGGCCTCACAGCACAGGTAGTGTGCTGTCAGCTTCAGAATGTGGCCCTGCTGGTGGCTTCTCTGGAAGCAGACACTCACAGTCTCTGCCATCAGTAAACAAATGGAGCTGCCTGCGCGCTGGGCAGAGATTCCAGCATCGTGGTTCTATGACCTTATCAGCCAAAGCAGGCTTTTCACATTGCCACAGTTTGTACTCTGCTATTTTTAATAATTTTTAAGTGACAGTTGATGTACATTGCTCAGTTCATCCAAAAACCTTTGCACTAATGCTCAACTTCTTTGTTTCAGAATTGTCACTCCTCTAAGTAAATTAACCTTTCGAGTCTGGAGCCATCAAACATTAAAGTCTGATGTCCTCCTGGGAAGTGCTGCCCTGGATATTCATGAGACTTTGAAATCAAACAGTATGAAACGTAAGTACAAGTTTGAGTGCAGTGTGTAACTCTGTGGTGAGCATTGAGTGTTCCTTTTGTTGCTACAAATTGTATTTCTGAGCATCCTCACAGTTGTTTGTTATAATCTTTATTTCCTTATACACAACCTATCATGGTGTCGTTGGAAGCCTGATGTTTTTCACTTTGCTTTTATGTGCAGGAGTGAAAGTGTGATTAAAGAGTGGTTCCTTTTACATAGCCTAAAAGCTGGTACATTTCTGGTGCTGGATGAGAAAACGAGTGAATGTTGTTGATGTTCTAAGTAGTGTTACACAGGTGTACGTTGTACTATTTAATGTGTCTTAGAACCAGTGAGGCAGTATGTGCACCTATGGAGCTTCCAAGTGGAGCATCACATCCATTGTCAAATTTGCATTGCTACAGCATACAGCCCTGATGTGCTCTCATCCTTATTCTGACTTCTGCTTCTTGACTTTCAGATGTGGGCACTCAAAGTGCAGCATTGGTAGCACTGTAATACGCTTTTCTCCTGACAGTCACTGTCCTGTTGTGATTGTAGCTGGAAATTATGACTCCACTGCTCTGTATAACAACTGGTGTCATGCTGTATGTTACTGGATGTTGATTCAGGCATGCCTGTTTACAATTGCATTTCAACCAAGAACTGGCATGTACCCAAAAAGTACCTCTGACTTAGGGATGTGATACGGAATCTCTGCATTCAAAATGCAAAACTCCATGTCACTGGATAAATGTGCTATGTTTTACTCCGAGATAGACTTGATAGCTGTTCTGAATGAAGAATGAGGTGAATTACATTTTCTATCTATAGATTGTCAAGGCCAGGTATATTAATTGCTTAAGAAGTGTGGGCAGAAACCAGAGACTGCATTTCTCCTGTAAAGATACACATTTCTTTAGGCAGCAAAAAGCTTGTGTTCTAGTTCTCCCTACTTTGTAGAAATAATAAGTTTGCTGACACCTGGGAATCATTAGCTGTACCACACAAGGTGTAAGAAATTATGCAGAGTGCTAGCAGAAGTTGTGTATTTTTTCTTGATTGCTGTGATCTCTTTCATTATATATAAAGGATAACCCTGACTTTTTTCTTGTACTTTTTCAGTTGATCAGGTAGTGGTAACATTGCATCTTGTTGGTGACAGAGAGCCAGCAGAAGTGGTAGGAGATTTGTCTGTCTGTCTAGATGGGATGCAGGTAGATCCTGAGCTCCTGACCAATGGTGATGCCTCAAGTACAAGAAGTAAGTGACTTTCAGCTTAAATGTACAATCTATATAATATCTGGTAGACAAAGATTTTTTTTTTCTTTACTGAATGCTTGAACGCAGTGTTTTAGTAATGGTAATGAGTGGTTTATTTAACTTGGTGCTAGTAGAGACCAGAGCTTTTATGTGCTTTTATTTGAGGTGGAGTCATAATCAGCAAAGATTATCAGCATTACTGTAATGTAAATAAGATCAGCACCTTAGTTTTCTGAACTTTGCTTACTTTATCTAGCAATTACGAGCTACCATTGTGCTTTACTTTAATGAAAGGCTTTAGCTTCCCTCAATTTTCGTAAGCCTATAAGCAAAAAAGCAATATAAAATGGATAAATTTAGTCTCATCATAGTAAGCATTCTGGCTAGGAAACAGCTTTATATTTAATTTTCATTAGATATCTAAATGAAATGCTTACACAGATTTTTGCTGGAGAGGGAGATCCACTCTTTTTTCTGTTGAATTCGTATCTTCGTTCTCAGGTAACAAGGAGAATTTTTAACTGAAAGTCTTCAGTAAGTGTAAAATGTGTCATGACATTAAAATAAAAGTAAGGCATTGCAGTTCCTTTGGTTGAGACAGACAAAAGTGCATTTCTGAGGGTGATGCAGTGTGCAGACTAGAACTGGATGGGAGGTGATTTCCCCAGGATCAAACAGGCTCTCTGTGGTAGAAACCAGCTGGATGATGAGCTGGCTTGTGCCAGAAAAGTGCTTTTGTTTTTTGAAGGACTAAATGAAGTCAGGTTCTGATTGCATCCAAATATGTAATTGTGCTAAAAAGATTGATCATGTGCTCTGATGGAGTGTGATTTTTGTTGTTTGTCTTGCTTTTTCTAAAGCAAGCCCAAATACTGTGAGGCTTGTAGAGCAGGGCTGGAAGTGAAAGTAACAGATTTCCCTGAGGTGCAGTACTTGGAAGAAGTAAAAGCACAGTTGGAAACCATTTCCTTAAATTAACCTACTGAGAAAAAAATGCTAGTAAGTAGGAAAAGTCATGCAGATAGTGGAACTGAATACAATACTCCAGAATGCAGGCAAGTGTTAGAAAGCAGTTGAACAGAGGGTTCCAAGACAATGAGGTCTGAAGCAGATGAGAAAAGAGAGAGATCTTGAAAAGATTCAGTGTAACATATTCTAGAGTGGAAGGGCACTGGCTGGCCCTGCATTGTTGCCTGACTGGCCTTTGAAGTTAAGTTTGTGTTTCTGGAATTAGAATCACTTCCTTGAACAGCAGGTCAGGGTAAGAGTTTACATCCCACTTTTTGGCTTACAGCTGCAGTAAGTTCCCATCAGAGCTGATAATTGATTTCCTTGTTAATGGCATTTGTTTAATTCAATGGAATGAAGTATTTGTGCTATGGACGTGAGCGTTTCAGTGTTGCATGTTGCAAGTGCTGGCACAAAAGGCAAATATTTGCAAGGTAGCTGAATAAGCAGTTGAAAAACGTTTGCAAATCTAAGCTGAATTGCTCTAATACTTTCTGGAGAGCAGCCAAATTTGGACCTGCTTCAATGCCTTGATGCTTCTTGTGCATAGAGAAAGGGAATGGTCCAGGTCAGAGAGACCTCTTCTCAAGCAAACAGCTGCAGGGGTTTGCCAGCCAGCCAGAGAGAGGATTTTAGAGGAACTTGTCCTCCCTGCTCTGCCTGCCCTCAGAACAGGGACAAGAATATGAAAAGTGAGTTTCAATGGAAAAATGACTGCTTGGTACTGCTAAGAGACAGAAGAGAGTTACAGAACTGTGTGCCTTTGGCAGTATTCATGCAGTTGGATAAGGTAGTGTTACATCTTCCATAAGGTGAAAATGTTACTGCTTTTGTACTTTGTGGCAGCAGTGCTTTAAGAAAATGCAGACACACAGATAGGTGTGACATGTGGACAGCCTTAAAAGAAGCCAGTAGATCGGCAGCATGTAAGTGTACAGCCTTGGCATTTGAGAGGAATCTGGGCTTTAAAGACTTCTGCTTTGTGTGCTTGGAAGTGATTCCAAATGTTGCTCATACTGCTGCTGTCCTTTTATTTCTGGTATTTAAGGTCCTACGCAGAGTGACAGCTCCAAAGCAAGAAATGAAGCTCGGTAAGACTTTTTTCCCTTGTTTTTTGCACTTAATGTTTGCATTTCCGAATGAGGGACTGTATGGTTTACAAACACGATGACTGAATAATTTAAGTTCTGAGCACATCCTTAAAAAAATTATACTATTGTGCATTCAAATATTTAATTGTCTTTGAAAGCAAGTTAATTGTAACAAGTTTATTTAACATAACTAGCAATAGGAACCTTTTTCCAGAATTAAGCAAAACTGTTTTGCACTAGCTCAATATAATGTGAGAGCGTTGGCTTTGCATTCAGTAACTTAGTATTTGCAGATTTTTCTTTATCTGCTTCATTTAAAATGTTGGAAAACTGCATGGGCTGTCAGTCTTGGGCATCAGAACAGGTGCTTTGGTTTGGCTGAGTCCATCAGCACATACAGTTGGCATGTTTTAGAATTACTCCCAGGTACTGAACCATAGCTGGAAAGGGTGCATAGAAGGATTTAGGTTCAGTTAATCTTCCCTGAGCAATTAAGTGTGTTGTTATGAGGTGCTTATGCATCCTACTGTCTCTGTTATGAGGACAGCACCTTGTGTTAAGAGTGCTAATGTTGATGAGACCAGTAAGGTTTTGGCTGCCACAGCAGCTTGCTTTGTAAATTTCTGCCTTAAAGAGGTCTGAAATAAGCATGATGTTGCATTGGCTCTCATACATGAATCTACATTCCTAGTTCAACAATTGTGAGCCTCTTCACATACGTTATTCTTGGATTTATAGCTCTTCTGAAAATGCTTGAGCTGAATGCAGATTTTCAGTATCACAGGCAAATTCTGTTCTGTTTTGAAGACACGTGGTTGAATCTCTTGACTTCACTGTCCTTACTGTGAGGAGCTATTTCAGGGAGCATAGCAGCAGTAGGTGTTATTTTTCTCAATGAAAGCTAGCAAGCTGCAGTTTAGAGCTGGTCTGAAAAGCAGTTGTCTCACTCCAAAGTACAGAGTATTTCTCCTTCTAATGTGAGTGCAGCTTCCATTCTCGAGACAAGGATACAAATAAAAATCCCAAAATAAAAAGATTTATTTGAGATTTCATTTCCCAATGATAGATCAGATTGCATAAAAATAAATATAATCTTTAAAGAAGTCCCACTGGTGCACAAACACCACGGTGCATGCTTTTTACATTTGTTTCACAGCACGGAGGTATCAGAACTCTATTTTGCTTTGTTAAGAAGATACCAAAAGATAACAGTGCAGTATTTGAAGATTGATTTGGGATTATGTCCCATACAGCTTAGTGGGACAAAAGTGACCATATTTAACCTGCAGTGGGCACCAAGCCACTTCAATTAGTTTCCAGTTCTACGAGTATTTTAAGTACTTGTACAATGTGCAGCACTCTCAGATGAGATCTGGATTAGCTAAGTTGATCTGTAAGAAAGCAGAACTCATACCTCACTTAGCTGAGTAGTCTGGAGTCTTCCTATAGAAGTTTTACATAGTTCTGTTTCCTTTTTTTGCTCAGAAAAATGCTTCCTTGCTTGGGGATGGAATGCCCAATAATAGTAATAAGAGCTTGTGTGGTTTTAGTACCACCTAATAGGGCTTTTGGTGTTCCTGAAGGATCCCTTTTGAGGATCACATAAGTGCTCTGGAACATACCTAGCAGCACTTACTGCTGTGTGTATAATTACATTTCATATGCACCGTTGTCTGAAAATGCCTGGTCTAAGTACAGAAAAGATGAAAGGTTTTACTTTTGACAGTAAAATTCAAACAGAAGCAGTGTACTTCCTAGGGCCAAGGGAAAGTGAGGCTGTAGTTCTTGCAGACTTCACATCCCCAGTGATTTGTACATCATGGTCATTTACTTCAGGGTAGTTGTAGCATGGTATAAATTGTCACGTGTAGCACACCTAGTATGGGGCAGAGGTACATTTGGCATTGATATTGAGGTCAGACATAGGTGATTCTACTTGATCTCTTATGCCTTGTGGTTTAACTAGGCCTACCTACTACCTACTGTGTGTTTATAAGAATGTAATTTTAAAGGCATTGGTCTGAAATGAAACCTGTGCTTTTGTTGCTTGTGGCCTCTGTATTTGACCTGCCAATCCACTAGATTAACTGAATGCTTTAGACATAAAGGTGTAGATGCATTTACCTCTGCTCAGTGGAGTACAAATGTATCAGAGTAATACACTGCTAGATGTAACTGAACAGAATGAAGGAAGACAGCTGTTTCAAGTTCAGTGCTTGAAAAGTTGAGATGCTGATTATTAATTCGTAGCTCCTCATCAAAATCTTAGTCCTAAATTCTCCAGCAATATCCAGAACTGAGCTGAGGGGGAGAATGTGTGTGTGTAGTTAATTTGTGTAAAATTTGTAAGCATTCTGTTTGTTCTGAACGTATGCTTACCCTGTGGAGCCAATGCATACAGGCTGTTCTCCAGTCTTAATCAGCTTCCCATCTCATTAGAGACCAGTGGCGTTCATGGGAGGAAAAGGTTGAGCAGCAAAGTGCAAAGGGCCTGAAGGCAGGTGTATGGAGTTGGGTAATGAAAAAGGAGATTTCCACAGCTGAGGTCTTGTACGCCTCGGGTAAATTCTCAGAGTGTTTGTACAGATTTGTAGGTTTTTTTATAATTATCATGAATGTAAAAATCTTATCTAGCCATAATTCTTAGATTCTCATTTCTTTTATAAAACTTGTTGTCATGCATATACTCTTAGAACAGTTCTCCTTTCTGTCTTTTCCTGCAAAGGACCAACTCCAATGGCCTTGAAAGCTCTGAAGATGCTGCTTCAAATGAAAACAAGGCTGTTAATGGCAGTGATTCTCCACTACTCACAAATGGAAGCTGCAAACCTTCTCGACCTCCCAGACCTTCTAGACCACCTCCACCCACACCCCGCAGACCCACATCAGTAGCTGGTACGTATTCTAGGGTCAGGCATCCACTTCAGAGCTGTGGATTCTCTGTACAGTCTTAAAATGAACATAATGTTTCCTGATGTGTGTTTTTAACTACAATTATTTTCATGGTAAATTCTTGGATATATAACTTCTATTTGAACAGTTTGCATTCACTATCATTGTTCCTCTTATGAGTAATTTCTTGTTTCCATGACTGATAAGAGATGATTGTAGTGATTCTGCTAAATACGTTGGAGGTGGTGCCAGAAGAACATGAGTGAGTGCCACTGTTGCTTTCAGTTAATTTTAATGAGACCTGTGAACAAATCTGCTGAAGGACTTACAGAACTGTCTCAAGCAGATAACGTTGGGGCTTGAAAGACTAGTAGTTTGTTTCTACAGTCCTGGTTAAATTATTTGGAACAGCAGCACTTCAAATGTTGATTGCATGAAAACAAATGCACTTTTTAGTCTATCTTAGAGTTTAGAAACTCCAAAACTTGAAGACAGTGCGAGGTGTTTTCAGGTTAACTCCTCCACATGCACACACTACCAGGTGTTTTGGTGATCTCATTGTCACAGTTGATAAATGCTGAGGCTGGATGGAAAACTAGGCTGCAGTAATTACTTTAAAAGATAAAGGCAGTGTAGTTTAGTAATAAGACTTGTGTATAGTTCTTAGTACTGCCTACCAAATGGCCTGCATGGGAAAAAAAATCTGAAAGCGTTTAAAGAATGCATGTATTCTCCCTTCCACACCCTTAATTTTTCCACGTTGTGTCAAATCTCTTCTTGAAAATGTTAGGCATACTGCCTCTTAAATTGTTGCAAGTAATAAATGGGAAATCCATCATTGCAAGCAAGTAGCTTTTTTTTTATAATCATCTAGTGTTTAGAGAATGCAGACAAGTTGCTTTAGTGAATCACTTTTCTTTGTAATATCAAAGCTGTGCAACTGATAGCAGTTCTTGGATTAAAGCATTTTTACAGAGTGCAGCTAAGTTGCCTTTTTTGTGTATGTGTGTGTGTGTGTGTAGTAGAAAATGTGGCTGTATGTGTGCACTACTTCAAACTACCACCTTTTGCACGTTTACTTTTGTGACTTTTGTGAATTCTGAAATAGGTTACCAATAAGGAGAGAAATAGCAATTAAAGATATTTTTTTTTTCTTCTGACATGCCTGGCATCATAGGAAGTGTAAATGGTTCTCCATCCACGTCCACAGAGAATGATGGGGCCAGTGCAGGTTCACTGGCAGGTGCAGCTGCAAATACATCTTCAGAACCGAGCCCTGAGGGGGCAACAGCAGCAACAACAGCTCCTGCAACGGCTGCACTCACCACACCTCCAGTATCAAGACAAGTCCAGCCAGTAAATCCTCCAACTCAGGCACTAGCTACAGTCAGTCAAGGTCCTCTTCCACCTGGGTATGCGCTTAATGAATTTTTCTGCTGCCTTTTCTGTTTTCTTCTTTTAAGCATACCAAAATACGTGTAACATCTGTCTTTTGCTGCATAACAAAAACTCCCAAAAGCTTTTAAAGTGAAGGTTTTCTAAACTGTTTGACCTAGTAGACCTTCAAGTGTGTGTGTGTGTGTGTGTGTGTGTGTGATTAATCAAGAAAGGAATTAAATTTTAAGTAGTTTTGATGCTTGTTGTGAACTGCTAAGTCAGTGAAACAGAGGTTTTAAATAGTGAGACAACTTGCTGTCTTCAAATTAGAAGTCAAGTAGTAAGAAACTGGTATAAATAAAAAGGAAAGTTACTGTTGCAGGACATAATCTGCTCTGTGGATTTAAATTTTATAGTTCATACACTGCACCTCCTGAGAGCAACGTGGGCACAGTGAGATATTTCATACCCATGTGGAATTTGTCAGATGATTGGTCTCTTGCCTCAAAGATATTATTTAGATTCTTAACTTTGTCTCTAAAAACTAGAACTGTTTCTGTACTCTGAGTGAGGGAAAGCAAAAGCTTCCTAATGTGAGTGGTATAATAGGTGAATTATTACCTGCTTTAATTTGCCTGCAGTTAAAGCAATAGGTGGTTGAGGCTTGGATTACCATGCTTACAGGAGAACTGTGAAGGCAATTTTGAAAACATCAGTTGTTGCTTTACCATTTTTATTTCATTAGAAATGGCAAATTACTGTGCCTTTCCCTCCATGGTGCATTTGATACAAATACAGGTGTAAGTCAGCGTCCCAAATGCTGCAGATTCAGAAAATGCAACTTCAGTGCTCTTCTGATGAACTGCTTATATGTAACATGTGCAACATCTGCATAATTTAGAGATTTAAATTAAATGAGTATTATTCTAATAGGGTATTATGCTCCACTGATGATTCTGCTCAATGCATTACTGATCTGTTTGGTATTGAATACATAACACTGCTTGCTAAGGCAGCATGCACATGCACGAATTTTAGGTTTAGTTTATCAGAACCTGAAGGTGGTTATACAGAAAATTAAAAAAAAAAAAAAAAAATTGTTATTCTGAATGCTTCAAGTGTTTTACTAAGATGAGCATTTTACAAAACGAAACGTTTCTCATCCTTTACTGGATCCTTCATACTGTTGAGCAGCTGTAGTAACTCCACGTCGAGATAGAAGTGATTAAGTGTCATTTTGTTTTCAGATGGGAGCAAAGAGTAGACCAGCATGGTCGAGTATATTATGTAGATCATGTTGAAAAAAGAACAACATGGGATCGGCCAGAGCCTCTTCCTCCAAGGTAAGCCATGTAAAGGCATCTGACTGCCTTGGATGTGCCTGGACTGGGTGCATCTAAAACTGACTATCAATTTACTACAGCTGGAAAGCACATTTGTACATTGCACGTGAACAGGAGCAAACAATTTATCCAGTTTGTTTCCGAAGAGTTCTACAGTATGGAAAGGAGTTGAATGTCGAAGATAATGAAATGAGATTGCTTGTCAAAAGAATAAGCAAGTGGGAATATGCTGATAAATGGGTGAAAACAGTAGGCACCCTTGACTGTGGAAGATAATCAAACCACAGGAGGGTGTTTTGTGATTAAGACAGCTATTAGCCTGAGCATGAATGCTCTTGGTTACCTATTTATCCTGAGGTTATTGCTTCCAGTCCTTTGATCTTGTCTTAGCATTCCAGCTGTTAAGTTACTATGCTCTTATAAAGAATCTTTAGTTTTTAGGTGTTTCCAGCTGTTAGAACAGCCAGTGATGTTACACTTTGTGCAGGTGGCATTCTCTCATTTGTTATTCTTCTTTTTTTGTCCATACTGAAAGAAAAACACAATTGTTGTATTGCAATTCATTCAGGCTTAAGTGATTCACGCATTGGAGAATTACAAAGTAAAAGCACATGGGACAGTAAGGAGAATTATATTTTAATGAACAAACCAAGCTGGCATAGAGTAAAGGGAACCTAACTGTTGTATTCAATTATTTTTTTATTTTAATTTTGAGAGAATTTGTTATTGTATTATTAAAACTTACTCAAAACCATGGTGGTTTTATTCAAACTTGGGGATTGGAATAAGATGGTCTTTAAGGTCCCTTCCAACCCAAGCTGTTCTGTGAAGTTTGGGGACTGAAATATTGAGGGTGAGGGGGGGAAATCCCCCTCCTCCCCTGGCAAACAAGGATTTCTGTCCAAACAGATTGAACTTGTTGAAAAGAGCGTGAAGAAATCCTGTATTGTACCACTCAACTATCTGAGTTTTTCTTCTCTTTTTATGAGAAGCCTGCAGATTATTGTCTTACAGATTGGCTGGGGTAAATGCAGTAGTAAGAGTACAGTACTGACAGTGTTTGGGGTAGCACTTGAAGGGTAGGTTTTAACCTTTCAGTGCTTAAACTGAAAGTGCAGGAATGGGAATGAATCTGCCTTGGGAAGAACATATAGGGGTTATATGTGATTTTAGCTCTTTACATAGTGTTAGTGGAGAGTGAAAGATGAAAAACACCTCTATTAATGAGCCCATGCCTCAAGTCTGCTTCCAAACATAATGGCTGTTTGCCTGTAAGTGCTGCTGAACCATTACAGTTGTCTGCTCTTGAGAACTCGCAGATCTAATTTTATTGTTAATTTTTTAAAGCTGGGAGCGACGAGTTGACAACATGGGGAGAATTTACTACGTTGACCACTTCACGAGAACAACCACGTGGCAGAGGCCAACATTAGAGTCAGTCCGAAATTATGAACAGTGGCAGCTGCAGCGCAGTCAGCTTCAAGGAGCCATGCAGCAGTTTAACCAGAGGTTTATCTATGGGGTAAGAAACACGGTGCTGGCTGTAAAAGCTAAGAGAAGCACCTTTTCTGAGTCCTGAACCCATTATTCTCTCTTCTGCAGATTGAAACTAGGTTTATACAATTGTTTTGAGCCTGTTTGTGGGTGACTTCTTCCAGCAATGATTCCAGGCTTCGTTGCAGTTTATTCTTTAGATGTATTGTATCTTTGAGTTTGTAGCATGGTATGAAGTAGTAATTGGTAACCTTGGTCCATGTCCTTGCAGTGGCTGTAGACAATGTGATCGTTTTTACGTATAATACCTATATAATATATATTATAGCTGAATGTATCTGATGTTCTTTGGTAAAATTTATGTCTAATATTCATAAAATTAGTGCTATTTTATTTATATTGCAATGGCTTAGCCAAAGACTGGGAAGGAAGGCAGGCTCACAGGACACGTTTCTACTCTGAGTAAAGTGAAATGAATGCACTCAAGGCAGAGGAATTGAAGATAAACCTTCCAGAATTGCAAGTGTATTGTTTGCCTCAGAATAGTAGGAATAATGCCTATAACAGTAGATGCAGTGCCTCTGAAATAGACTACAGAAACTGAAATGCTACTAGCTTGTCAGGAACAGAGCAGCTTCTCAGGTGCTAAGGAAAAGAGTACTGTATGCAGGAATGAAGTGGTTTGCTTTCTGATTGTTTTGGGTACCACTGTACTAATTTCCCTCTGTGTAGGCAGGGGCACTTCACAAAGGATAATTATTTTCTTGGCTCTGCAGTTCATGAAGCATGCCAAAGGCTGTAAAATTAGCTAACAGAAGAGCTTAGTACCAGGAAACAAGTGAGGCCAAAGAAAAGACCAATTTGTAATGAACTGTATGCTCTTTGCTTGCAATTTCCACCTTTTTTTTTTTTTTTTTTTTTTTGAGGAAAAAAAAATTGTTGGCATTTTTAGTTATATGTAAAATCAACAGAAATGCATATATACTTCAATGATTTATGATGGCTGCGTTAGAACATCTGGAAAGCAAATGGATGGTAGCTGGCCATTATTAATGCACCGTTTGTTTGTGTGACTTTCAGAACCAGGACTTTTCTTCTACTCAGAACAAAGAATTTGATCCCCTTGGCCCACTGCCACCTGGATGGGGTAAGACTGATTTGAAATAGTGTTTTGTAAGGCAGTGTAATTAGACATTAAAGCATTAAAGATTTCTGCCAAGTTATTTTATCAGCTTTTCTAGGCTACTTTTGTTTAAATGAAAATCTAGATCATTTTCCCTTTCAAAATTAAATCCAATCAAGCGTTACGTTAAAATGTCAAGTCCTGACAAGGATGTGCAGTTTTGAAGTGCATTAGAAACTACAGAGTATTCTGTTTTTTCTCAGTAATTATTGTGTCACAATAGCTTCTTTCATACTGTCATCCTACTTTTCACCACTTTCATTAGGCAGGGTTTACCCCCTCTCCCTCCACCCTGGATATTTATTGCTCTGAAAAGCTTTTATAATGATAACTAATAATCATTCCTGGACTTGTCCCTCTCCCTGGAATAAATTTGTTTGGTTTTGTACTTCACAAGTTTAACAGTTTACAATTAATGCAATTTTTCATGCATATGTCTACAAAAATGTAAAAGTTCCTGCTGTGATTGTGAAGCAGATGTGAGAATTCAAGTTTCATGATACACAGGGCAGTGTTCTCAGGGTTGTTTAATTTTAAAGCAAGTGACTGCCTGTCAGAGTTAGAGTTGGGTTTTTGTTTTTTTGTTTTTCAAACATAACTATTTAGATTTCTGTTCTCATGTAGATGCAACATCATGCCATAAAATTCTTGTGCCCTCACATGTGCTTTATTGCACGACATATGCAATATTTCAAAGCATGTTTTTCAGGCTGATGTTGCTTGGGAAGCTATGAAACTGCATTTCCATACTGAGATGAATTCTGCTGCCAGTGTAGCTCCTGTAGACAAGTGTCTACTTCCAGACTTCCCTTGTAAATTGAAGCTTTTTACCTATGATAGTCAAACTTTGGCTTTTTTTTGTAATTTGTCTTCTACATTCTGCATGCCTCGTAACTCCCTAAATAAAAATGCTGTAAAGAAATGCCAAATGATCCAGAAGACCAAATCCTTGCATTTATTGTAAACAGTTTTCAATCATGGACATATATTTATCGGAGTGAAAATCTTGGAAACCACATTCACTTTCATTTCCTGTCTGTTACATGAGTATGAAAGATGATACTGCTGTTCCCATACCTTTGTACTTTCTTGATTCTTTTATGTACCTCTGCAACCTCTTTTATCTTCATTGTCTATATGGTTTGTGAAGCGTGTAGCAAAAATCAAAGCAGCTGGGATTTCTTGTGGAGGAAACAGCTTCTGGTTTTGCTTTCTTCCAATTATTTTTTCTTATTGCTAAAAAAAATAGCGTAGCAAAGGATCTTAATAGGGAAAATCATCTTATCTGTGTTGTAATCCTTATACATTTTTAACTTGGAAAAATACCTGAAAAAGCTTTTTAAGAAGTGCAAGCAGAAGGCCAGTGTGTGTAATGAAGGGTGAATCTCTTGTGATTAACTGTTTCCTTCCCACAAATGTTTCTGTTGTTACTATGATGTCCAGACTCTCACTGCTACAAGCTGCACAGTTGTAGACAGCTGATCTTTTCATGGTAATAATTGAGATGCTGAGAAATTCTGCATGAACACCTTAAGTGCAGCTTTTCACTGAGGATGGGTGATGATGCAGTTTCATATGATTATTAGCAGTTGGCATTATTTAGGTAAACTCCTATTTGTGAATAGACTAGTAAGGAGTAATGTCAATGAAAGTGAAAAGCTGTTGTGTCAAAGGAGGTACAGGGAAGCTTGAACACAGGTGAGGCTGTGGCAGGCTCTGGTAGTTGGATTTATTTGTTTTATTTAATGTTTCAACAGTATGGTAACTTAGGTCTTGAAATTTGTTTTCTTTTTTTATATTTTTAGAAAAGAGAACTGACAGCAATGGCAGAGTGTATTTTGTCAATCACAACACACGTATCACACAGTGGGAAGATCCCAGGAGTCAGGGGTAAGAAATCAATTGCAGCTTCTTGTAAATCTGAAGTGAAAAAGTAACAAAGTAATGATAATAAGGGCTAGGTGATACTGCCTATGGCTTAAACATAGGCTGTCACAGAATCAGAGAATGGCTCGGTTGAAAAGGACCTTAAAGATCATCCAGTTCCAACCCCCTGTTGTGTGCAGGTCACCAACCAGCAGCCCAGGCTACCCAGAGCCACATCCAGCCTGGCCTTGAATGCCTTCAAGGATGGGGGCATCCACAGCCTCCTTGGGCAACCTGTTCCAGCGCATCACCACCCTTTGTGTGAAAAACCTCCTCACACTATTGAATCCAAATCTCCCCAGTCCCAGTTCAAAACCATTCCCCCATGTCATATACGCAGTTCTCAGACAGTGAATATTAAAGGATACCACTGAAATGAAGATTGTCAGAAATATCACAGAGTAATAATAGAGTTAGCAGGAAAATCTTGGTCAGCAGCAATGAGTTAATTCCCCAGAACAGTTCCTACTATTTTTCTATATTGTATATATATTTCTATTGCTGTGGGACAGAGAGAAGGATTTTGTGCATCCCGTGATGTAGAAGATTCTGAGTCAAAATATTATTTATCAAACAGACAATAGCAAAGAGATAGAGATGAAAACACAAACTCCAGGAACCGCAGCACTTCCACCTTATCATTTTTTAATAAAATAATAATTAAAAAAAAACTACTACAAAAGAAAAAAACAAAGAGAACTTGAGACACCACCACAAGTAATTGATTACTGTATTACTGTTTAGTTTGGGGTCCAGTTACTTTGTCTCTCAGAGGTAGGAAGTGAAGAGAAGGATGTTTTATCCCAGATTTTCTGAGTGAGATGAAAACTTCCACCAGGTGAAACAACTTCACCTCTCCCTTACACAAGAGGAAGAGAAGCGGAGGTGCTAATAGCCGTAGCCAGAGATGATGGCCTTTCCGTGTCAGGCACATCTGCAGCAGCTAACTGCATGGAAAACACTATTATTTCTAACAACCACCCAAATTCAAGAAAAGTGGTCCTACAGTGTCTTTCCATGGGGGAAGGTCTCTGGGAACACTTTGGTGGATACTACTCAAGTTTTCCAAGTATTTCAAGATACACTTACAGTGATATCAAACTTGAGTTGGAAGTTGTCAAAAAATTGTACAAGGCACTGTTTGTATTTTCTTTATGTTCTTTTATTTTTGTCATTCTGAAACATGAAGCTTTTGACTACTGCAATTATATGTGAGGTAGCTAAAGTACTTACTAAGGCAGTGCCAGTTTCAGAGTAAAAATGTAATAAATGACAGTTTCTATTTGCTGTTATTCTCGATAATGCAACTGAAAGAGCTAAAAATGTATTTAAACAATCACTGTGGTCTGAGAGCTGACTTGAAAATTGGAGAGAAAAAGGCAGAATAAAGATTGAATGGGAAGTTTCTCAGTCCACACTTCCAGATGCACTAAAATTTTTACCGTCTCCAGTCACTGATCGGTTGCCTTAATTGTGTTAAGTTGCATGAAGTTCCCATGTATTTTCTTGTACTCACAGTCAATTAAATGAGAAACCCTTACCTGAGGGCTGGGAAATGCGATTTACTGTGGATGGCATCCCGTATTTTGTGGATCACAATAGAAGAACCACTACATACATAGATCCCCGCACGGGCAAGTCTGCTCTGTAAGTGGTTTTTGACTACTAGCTTTTAAATGTGAAGTTTAACAGCCATCAGTTTTAAAAGTTCATTTCCTCTTCGTTTTGTGTACATGTGAACTTTTTATTTCCTTTTTTTTTTTAGTCCACTGATAACTCCTCCTGAAGAGGAGTGTTTTGAACACTTCAGAATTGCCCTTGATAACCAGTATATAAGACATGAGGTTCATTGGTATTTCTGATGACCAGATCCCTTTCTTCCATTTACTAGTCTTTCTTTTTGTAAATACATTCTTTCTTTCTTTGCATTTTAGGAGATGAACTGGAATTAAAACCAGAACTTAAGTACAAACTTAAATTAACCAAATGGTTAATGACATTCCATTCTTCTTATTATATTTTTAAATACAATTAATAGGTAGATATACTGTTGGAAAAAATGCTGCATATACACTTTACAGTTTAAAAGGAGAGGTTTTTTTAGTTTAAAAACAAAAAAAAACCCCAACGTTCTCAAATGAAAAGAATATCCAGCCAGAAAGCCAACTGAACCATGTAGCTACATAGACAATAAATTAGCAGACTTTTTCTTAAATTATGGAAACACTTTTGAAATTCTGTCTTCTTGCATTGGTTCCAGAGACAACGGACCCCACATAGCTTATGTGCGGGATTTCAAGGCAAAGGTCCACTACTTCCGATTCTGGTGTCAGGTATGGATTTCTTTATTGGGAACATTTCTTTCTTTTTTCTGTGTTCTGCTGACTTGCTGTAAATGAACCACTTATTCAATGCTGTACAAATAAGATTAATCACATTAAATTAATCAACCTACTTTAAGTGAATTTAAAAAGGAGAGAGTGAACACCAGGCCTGTATAAACAGATGCAAGTGGGAAGGCAGCTTTAAAACTTGGTATAGAAAACCTACATTTATTTACAGTTTATTTTGCAAACTGCTGAATTAAGAATGCAGTTTTCCTTGTGCTGTTAGTAAGTGAATGTGTGAAAGCACAGTATTCTAAAACACGGTTAATACACAATGAGGTTTCTGCACAAATGTTTCTGAAAGAAAGTGCAAGGTGTCTGACGTGAAACACGTGTGTCTAAGCTTGGAAGAACATACTGTGTTAGAGATTGGTATGTCCTTCTGTCGTAGCAAATTGCAGTTAGTCCTGGTCCTTTACATTCTGCAAATACCGTAGGACTGTGTAACTTGGTACCTTGGAAAGAGTCTTAGTTTTAACTGCTTCCATTTTCAAAAGTCCATGAATTATAGTTTGAAAAAGCAGAGTGGAGCCTAATTTTTCACTTAGTTCAGAATTACCACTTAATACAAAAAAAACAGAATGTTTTTTTGTATTAAGTGTTGTGCTGGAAGGCCTGCTGATTTAGACTGTGTGTTTGATCTTAATGTTTTCCAGTGTTCTGGCAGAGTACACTTTGAAGCTGTTCAAAGCAGGATCAGAAGGCCTGTATACCTGGCTGTAGGTCTCAGTTGTGGAAGCAATTGTTCTTGGAGTAAATTAAAGTGAAAGTGTCTTGATTGCTGGCTGCTTATATAGATTAGTGAAATCTACCTTTACCTCTTAAAACAATGTATATAGTAAACTACAGTTAAAAGAGTATTAGAAACATGAAGTGATTGTGTATCTCACCTCTGAAAAATGTCATTTCAGCAACTGGCAATGCCACAACACATAAAGATCACAGTGAGCAGAAAAACATTGTTTGAAGACTCATTTCAACAGGTATTGTACTAAAACATGTTAGTAGTGGGCATGAGAAGTTGAAATGAAGAAATCTGTTATCTATGTGTCATTCTTAATGCCCTGACACCTTAATGATGTTATTTGAATAGAGACTAACAAAAACAAGCATGGCTGTATGCTAACTATTAGTATATCTAAAGGTCATGCAAAAATGTGAAATTCTGTCTCCAAGTGTCACTGTGTCCATGAAGCAAATATATATATATATTTTTTTTTTTTCCAAAACATTATTTAAAATCTATTGAGTTTGTTTTGGGAGGAGTGCAACTCCCCCTCCTCTGGTAGTTAGCATGCTCTGCTGTGTTGGCACACTTATCCTGTGTTACATAAGCACAGTTTTGTACCAAAATACATTAAGCTGAACTTTGTCTCAGTGTTAGAGATCTTCAAAAGAGTAATGAAGTGGTTGAAAGAAAACAGAAATGATTAATTGTATTTGAATTACTAGTAGCAAAATTTCACAATGTTTAGAGATCTAAACCATGCTTAAAATTTGTTTCTGTACAATATGTTAAGTGCTTTGGAATTCTCGTTTTACTTTTTTACTGTTAATTGTGGCAATAATCACTTCCAGTGCTTGTTAAATAGAAGCTGAGAGCAGCTGTTTTTCAGTTTGATAGAGAAACAAATTTGAACGTGCAGAAACAACATGAGATTCTGCTTGGTCAAATAATAAAGGGGGCTAGTAGCAGATAAAACAAACCCTGGAACTGAAAATTGACTCCAAACTAATTTCTAAAATTGCACTTTGTTATTTTGTAGTAATTGTAGAAGTAATGAAATTATGTTATTACTGGAAAGAAGCAGGAGAGAGACAATATAACCATGTAAATGTCAACAAATCTTGGAATTGATCAGTAGTTTAGATGATGTAACCACAAAGACCTAACTTGCTTAGTTCAGCATTTGTCATTAGTAGTTATCTGTGTTGGAAATACAGAATTTGCTGTGATGATAACTACAGCCTAGTAGAGATTTTAAAATAACTTTAATCCAAATTCTATGCCTGTCATTGCAAACAATTTTGATTGTAGGTGTTTTCTGTTTTGTTTTTTTTTTCATTGCTTTTTGCATTTTCTCTTTGCTGCTTGTAACTTGGGTACCACTCAGGTACCATTCAGTATTGTATTTTAAAAATCCTGAATTTATGTACTTTGGCCCCGTGTTATTTTTTGGCTGTTTTTTTTTTTTTTTTGTCAGGTACTTATGTACAGACTGTTTGCCTAAGATGAGTATTTGATTTGCAAATTATTATTTTTCTTTCTTGTTAATCTGTGGAAATATGTTTGCTACTAACCCCTCAGATGTAATGAACGTTGGGTATCAGGAAAAACTTTGTTACAGGAAGGGTTGTTAGGCAGTGGAATGGGCTCCCCAGGGAGGTGGTTGAGTCACCACCCCGGATGTGTTTAAAAACCATTTGGATGTGGTGCTCAGGGCCATGATTTAGCAGAGGGCTGTTAAAGTTGGGATAGGATAGTTAGGTTGTGGTTGGACTTGATGATCTTTAAGGTCTTTTCCAACCTGAGCAATTCTGTGATTCTGCTATTCCATGAATTCATGATTCATTGAATGCTGCTTGGTATAGTAAATAGTAATATGCCCAGCCAATGTTTGTAGCTGTTTTCTTCACATAAATGGATTGTTTTTCTTTTACTAAGATAATGAGCTTCAGCCCTCAGGATCTGCGGAGACGTTTGTGGGTTATTTTCCCTGGTGAAGAAGGCTTAGATTATGGAGGTGTTGCAAGGTAAGCTGAACTAAGATGATGAATAATGGTTTTTCCTGCAAGTTTTTCTGAAGGCTTCTCTAAAGTACATCCTTGAACTGCAGTGCTTTCAGAATATTAGCAAAGCTCATTCCTAATCTTTCTTTAGAATATCACTGCATGCCTTAAAACTGTTTAAAACACTTTTCAGTTCACTTTTAGTCTGTCTCAACAGATGCACAGTTCATTGCCTTTGTCATGATTGTTGATAACCACAGTAGAGGTTTACTGAAAATGGGTGGAAATCTACTTTCAAGTCAAACCTCTTATGTGAATGGAATGAGAAGAGCATAAATTAATTAGCATTGCCTAAAAGTTTACAGTTTAAACCCATGATAGCATTTTAATTGCCTGTTTTACAAGGAGGAGCCATTTTCCTAATCACTGATGGTAGGGTAACATTGTAACTTTGCTTACTAAATGATCTTTTTTCTTAGTTTCAGTTCAGTTTAGCCATACTTCCTGGGAAAGAAGTCAGCTTGACTACTTGTGTTAGCAAGTTTTTAGCTCAGCTTTCAGCTTATCAGTTCGTTCAGCTCATTTTTAATCTTTTGAAATGTACTTTTTGTTGTTTGTGATTTCAGGGAATGGTTCTTTCTGTTGTCACATGAGGTTTTGAACCCAATGTATTGCCTGTTTGAATATGCTGGAAAAGATAACTACTGCTTACAGATAAACCCAGCCTCTTACATTAATCCAGACCATCTGAAATACTTCCGTTTTATTGGAAGATTCATTGCCATGGTATGTTCAAAAACAAAGTTATCTCTGGAATTTTTCCTTTAGATATTTTGTCATCAAATGAATAATTAAAAGTGCATCTTTGAGCTAAAATTTTTACGAGGTGTTTGTATATAACTACTATGAGTATAAATGAATCAAACATATTAGCAGCTATAATATTTTGAGTTGCTCTAATATTGAGCTCTCAAATTTCATTGGTTCACAGTACAGAATGTTGTCATATTGAGTATTCAGTCATCCTTTGCATTATTTTGTCTGTTTTCGTGTTCTTCAGGCTTTGTTCCATGGAAAATTCATTGACACTGGTTTCTCTCTGCCGTTCTATAAACGTATCTTAAACAAGCCAGTAGGACTCAAGGATTTAGAATCTGTTGACCCAGAGTTTTACAACTCTCTCATCTGGGTAAAGTGAGTTTGACTTGATTTTGTTCTTGAAATGGCAATAAAATGTTTATTTTTCACTTATGCCAGAAAGGAAATGTAAATTTATTACTGAAAAAAAAAAAACCAAACCACCAGTGAGCAGTAGGGTATGTCAGCTACAGTATAGTAATGGAACTTTTACCATCATTTAAGATACACAGATAATTAGATATGCAAGACTTCATTGCATTTTTAATTCACTGGATATTCTACACAGCATCTTGCTTTCTGTTTTTCCTATTTTTTAATAAATCTAGCTGGACAGAAGTGGTAGTCTTGCATGCTGTTACTAATAACATGAGTAAATTCCACTGAAACTGGAAATCAGCAAAAGAAATCAGCAAAAATCCTTTCAGTAATGCTTTGAAACAGCTGATTGAGTTAGTTAGAAAGCACTTTGGTGCTTACAGTGACTTGCAGTTAGCAAATGTAGCTTATTATTTGCTGTCATGTAATTCTTATGTCAGTCGTACCTGCATTTTTTACTAAACAGTTAATATCAAGGGTTTAAAGTTAATTCTTGTATATTTTCTAGCTGTTGCTGCTTTTTTGCTCCCAGGTGAATGATTTAAGCCCATTTCTACATCTAGCCTTCCATGTATGCATTGTCAGTCATTTGTATGCTCTACATTCGTATTCTTTTTGAGTCCTCCTTCACTCCTTTGCAGATTTCCTCTCTAGAGAGCAGTAAGCAGAAAGGATGTGGAGTTTATAGACAAGAGCAATTTTGGAAATGTCATAAAAATACTACTTGGAAATAATTTTAACCAACATTTAGTTTTAAAGCATTGTAATTCGGTACTAAATTTATAAGAGCAGGGTTGTTATGCACCATTTGTTCTAATAACAGTGGTGATTTTCTTTTCCTGACAGTTAAAAGCAGGAATTGGGGGCTGCAGAGTACAAGGGATAAACAGTCAGTTAAAAGTTCTACTGCTATAATAATAAATAATAATTTTTTGAAAATCTGAAAACTTAGGCTGGTTTATGTGTCTAGAGAGGTAAAACGTATTTCACTTGAGAATGATGAAGCATTTTTTAAAAAGCTTAGGAGGTGAATGCATTTTTTAACAGCAGAAATATGAAAGACGAAAAGTAGTGAATCTCTGGTGATGAATCTTGGGATTGTTAGCAAGGAAGAAAGGGTGAAAGAGCTTTTGAGACATCTGCAAGTTGAAATAGGAGTTTTGGATCAGTTTTGAGAAAGTAGCATGTTCTGTGCTGGGTGATGTGCTGCTAGAAGGTGTAGTAAGGGAACATTTCATTAGGAAACGTCAGTAGTTGGTATTTGAGTAAAGATGCCATGAAATTGAGACCTGAAAGGGAAAACAAGATCGAAGGCTTGATTCTTGTGATTAAAGAATCTCAAGTAGGTGTGTTTTTTTTTTTCTTTATAAGAAGAACCATTTGTTATCCTGTGACTTACTGGGTTTTAGAAACCAAGCAAATACAACAGTGAGAGAAAGGCAAGGTACTGGAAAGAAATTTACAGTAATTGGTTTTTAATCCAGGGGAAGGAACTTGTGAATAAATTCTAATAAGTACCATGTGTAACAAAATTTACCTTAGGAACAATGTCAATCCATTACCGTTCTGTGGGAAGTCTAAGAGTGAAGGAGAAGTTTTAACCTTCTGTAAACATAGCCACCTCTTTGCATTTGTCTGTGTAGTACAGGTGAGCTGGACACTTGTTCAGCACTATCATTTGCACGTTTCAAAGCAGTGTTTTGGTTTTTTTTTAATGACATCTGATAACTTGAAGGGCTTTTGGTGCAGAAGTCTATCTATTCTCTGCATGGTTCTTTTGATGCATGTGTTACTATAATGGATCAAAAGAGAGCACAGAGCCTTCTGAATATCAGTGCTAAGCTGCTTGTCAATGGCAATGAAGAGAACTTGTAGACATTACAGATTACTTTTTCCCCCTCCTCGCCTTTACTTCAAAGTGCGCAGCATTGCCAGATAGCATTCAGGTGACAGTTTGTGTGAGCTTTCCAAGTACAAAAAGTTTGAGTAAGTTTGCAAGTAGGACCAGCAGTCCTACCAGGAGAAGCTCACATAGGAAGGAGGGAGCTAGGAAACTCAGAACTTGTCAAAAACAGCTTTTGCATTTCACTCTAACTGCTAGTTTCAAATTCCTCCACTCTGCTGGCTGCATATGCTTTTATTAATTTACACTTAAGTATTTTGAGGGGTTTCTTTTTGGCTACTTTGGCTGTTGGGATTTTTTTTTTGACTTCTAGTTCATTGCCTCAGAAAAAAAAGCGATGAGGAAACTTAGGGCTGTAGCAAGAACTTTTCTGAAAGCTATCTCTAGAGAAAATACAAACTATCTGTTACAGTATCTGTACTGATACAGAAGTCTTCTAATCTGGAGTCCATGAAAGGCTTTGCCCCTTTTGAGTAAACACGGAAGTATGTGAGCGTTTCAGAGAAGAACTTTCAGACCTCTGAGCAGTGTGCACTAAATGCAGAGGTCAGCAGCTGGACCTGCTTACCAGCACTGCTGAAGGAAATGACCGTAAACGTGCAGTAAAAAAATCACACCTGGCAGGGAGGATACCATTTCATTAATTACCAAAAAGCAAATGATGCAAGTTCCCAGGAAGCTTTGCAGTGATATTGAATCACTTTCTGTTCTGCCTATTAGGTGTTTGTTTTTCTTGTTCCCGCTGTTTCAGAAAATCTGCAGAATTACTTTGTTTGGAAAGACCTTGAGAGTTCGTCTAGTGAGGCCCCTCTGCTCAAGCTGGGTCACTTAGAGCAGGGGTCTTTCATTTGAAAGGAAGAAGTAATTTTATTTTGCCATCCATCAGCTCTCCTAAGGTTTCGTACTGTATTTTGGAGAGATCAAATTGAGAAGCACCGTTGCATCGCAGCACTAAATACATCACGGTGATGTTTTCAATACTGATGTTTCTATGTTTATAGTTCAGGACATTTGCATTTTATGTTGGGGAAATGTTCATCAAGTAGTGGTTTCACCAGTTATCAACAGAACACACACTGTGCTGTCACTGCCCCTTCTCAAAGGAAGAGGAGGGAGAGAAAATGTGGTTGGAAAATAAATGAAAGAAATGCTCATAGGTTGAGATAAGGACAATTTAAAGGAAAAGGAGGAAAAAGAAAAACATCAAGCAAAGGCCATACAAGGAGAGAAAACAATTATCCTCTGCTCATCATAGAGTGGCCTGGGTTGGAAGGGACTTCAAAGTCCATCTGGTTCCACCTCCACTGCTGCCAGCAGGGTTGCCAGCACTAGATCAGACACCACCAGATCAACTTGCCCAGGATGCCACCCAGCCTGGCCTTGGACACCCCCAGGGATGGGAAATCCACAGCTTCTCTCAGTAGTAAGCAGTGTTTGGCCACCCCTTGGAAAGCAGGGCCTCAGTACATGTTGTGGCCCTTCCCCAGCTCCTCGTGCTGTGTGTGGCATCTTCTGGTATGAGGTATCCCTTCAATTAGCTCAGATCAGTGCCCTGCTGATGTCCCTTCCCCCTCTTCTTGCTCACGCCCAGCCTGCTGGCTCAGGGGCTGCAGGGTTGATGCTGTGCCAGCACTGCTTGGCAGGAGCCAAAACATGGCTGTGGTACCAGTGCTGCTGGAGCAGCAAGTGCTGAGCACAGCACCGTGTGGCTGCCGTGGGCACAGCAGCCTTGTCCCTGCCTGCCCAGTACAGCCCCCCTGCGTGTGTGCATCACTGCACATATCAACATAGAAATTGCAATGTTGCACCTGTTATTAAACCATAATTAATCTGGCTATTAAACCATATAGAGAGAACAGAGGTCCGAGCAATGTTTGTTGAACTTACTTTGAAGATTCTAATGAGAAAATTCCTCTTTCTCAGGAATGTATTATTTTGTTAACTTAGGAGCTTGGGATATTTTGATATATGTTTACAGGATAGTCCCATCAATATACTGGAGTTGAAGATAACTCATTAAGCATTCTGAGTCTTTTTCATCTTATCTGCTATTACTTGACAAGGCAGCAGGTAATGAAACATACAACAATGTCATTGCTTGAAAGGTTTTTGTATTCCATAGGCATTCTGCTTAGAGGTGGTGGGTAGTTTGTCAGCCCAGTGTCAGATGAATTTAAGGATGCTGCTGTACTTAGTGCACAGTTTGCTTATGCACATCAGTAAGGTGAAGTCTGTAAATCTTACAAAACCACAGTTATTGTGTAACATTTCCTTAACTTGATTCTTGAGCTCTAAGCAGTTAAGAAAAGTCCTTATATTCTTCATACCCATCTCTTCTACTGCGTGCACAGTCTGGACCTGGTTATTTATAATTGCATTTTCTTCCTTGCAGAGAGAATGATATTGAAGAATGTGGTTTGGAAATGTTTTTCTCTGTTGATAAAGAAATTCTAGGTGAAATCAAAAGCCATGATTTGAAGCCAAATGGTAGCAACATTCTCGTGACAGAAGAAAACAAAGAGGAATATATTAGGTAAGATTAAATGAAGATTTTAAAATACTCTTCTCTCCCATTTCTTTTAGCTCAATCAAGAAAATACTGTCACACTATGTCATATGAAGATTATTGAAATTCTATCTATGAATAATTACTGATGTTGGCAGTTGTTCAGATTCTGCATTTGAAAGGAAAATATTGATGGAAATATTAAAAAAATATATATTACTTTTCCCAAAAGATTCAGCTTAGTAGAAGCTCCACTTGTTTGTTTTTTTTCCCCAGAGATAATTAAGTTTAGCAGAACGTTGTGACAACAAATGTGAACTTTGTCAGATACTTCACCATACCATTGCACACATTTATTATTCACATCTTGGCTTTGTAGACTGTTGATATTCTCTCCAGCCATTTATGCTGTTGCTTGTTTTTAACCAAAGAACATTTTTGGATGCTTTTGTGGTAAACTTGAGTTTTTAAAAATGCATAGTTTCAATACTAGTTTCCATGTAAACTGCCCTTATAGTGCTGTTATGTCTTGGCATTTGTAACAAGGCAGCATTATGAACAATGTAATGTGTTGTGCTGTCGTAAATGAGGAAGTGTGATATAGCAGTACCAGAATGTTTTAAAGCAAGCAAAGGAGCCTACGAGTGATTACAGAAGAAAAACATGAGCGATGAGGTGCCTTGTCTCAAAATATCCCCTTCTTGTCTTGAAATATCCCCAGCGAGCAGCAGCATACAAGCTCTGCTTTAAGGTGTGAACTTCAACATTATCTTACATAGAGGACTTGCTCAAAACAAAAAGAAACAAGCAAGAAACCACTGCACATGTGGCAGGCATGAGATAAATTGAATAAGTAGAATTTTCCTCTTTCTTATGATATGTTCTGTGATGGCTTTTTTCTGGGAAAGGTTTGAGGGATGAGGGAGTAGGAATTGCTTTCGTCATGAGTCGTCCGAAAACATTTCACAGAAATTGTAACATTTGCAGAAAGAACATATTGGCATTTTGCAGTTGTGCAAAATACTACGTGGGATAGAGAGTAAGGAGTATCTGCAGAAGACCATTCTCTTCTAGTTTTGAGGAACCCAGGGAGAGCTCAGATTCCAGCCTAAGTAATATTCTTTTGCCATACTCTGGGTCCTGTGTTACGTTCCCCAGAGTTTCATCTCTCCTTTGGGTTCCAGTTCTCCTGACAGGTTAGGCTTGAATTCAGCATAATATCTGCTTCTCCCTGGGTTCAGGTTCTTCGGGTCTCCTGCCTGCTTTTCACCTTTTTATTAATGGAGAGTGGAGTTTCTACCACAGAGCAAAGTTTCATGATTAACAGAAACAAATATGGAACTTTCCAAATGGACATAGTCGTTTCTTGGTAAGCTAGCAGTCCTACTTATCTTCACCAGTACCACCTGATCTAGATTTTACCTTGTCGTGGATAATGACTGAGATTTCTGGGGACAATATTAGATGAATCTAGCTCTGCGTTTTTTTTCCTTCTCCAAATACCTAGGGACTGCTGTGCTCTCATTAATATCATCAGTGAGTAAATGCTGCCTCCTGTTTGAGCCTAAAATGTTTTCCATAGCAGAGTGGTTGGAAACATAGGGTTTTAACTTAAAACTGTTTGCACAGAATGAAGGTTGCAAATACTGTTATACAGTGCTCTATCCCCAGAACTTCCCAGACTTTCCATAACTTTTCTTAACATAGCTTACAGTTCGTTTCAAAATAAACTAACAAAGATTAACTTGGGTTAGCATAGCCCATTTTAAATTATCCTTCTGTATCTTTTACAGGCTGGTAGCAGAATGGAGACTTTCCCGAGGCGTTGAGGAACAGACACAAGCTTTTTTTGAAGGCTTCAATGAAATTCTACCACAGCAATATCTGCAGTATTTTGATGCTAAGGAACTGGAGGTAAAGGGTTCTTTGACTATTGCCAGATCCAGGTTGTGACATGTAATACTTAAATTTCAGGCAGTGTCTGAAGAGCAGAGTTCAAGTTCAGGTTCTGTTTCGAGAATGTGTGAGAGAAGCCTTACGTGTTGGTTAGTGTTTAGTTAGCATGTTCTTCTTCACTTTCTTCTTCACAACCAACTTACCTGTTTTTAGCACAAAGATTCTGCCAGTGTGAACTTTTTGACTGATTGCTTTTGAAATCCTTGACATTGAGATTTGCTTGTGTTTAAAGAACGATTAATTTGAAAGAAAGGGGGGTAAAAACCAAATATCAGTGGATGATCACGTTACTGAGTGGACCAGCTTTTAGCTACTTTTGATCTCTCAAAATTATACTCTGAAGCAAAACATCGCATTTCTAGCACAGAATTGTATGGTTAGGCAATAACAAAGTGTATGTTCCTGGTTTGAATGTCTAAATACAAACATTTTCACAAATGGCTTTTCTATTTTGTGGCCTCTCCAAATTTTGTTCATGAGCAGTTGTTATTATTTGCTGTGGAAGTTTTAAAGTTTAGAATTAAAAATGAGCATACTGTGATTGCAGGTGCTTTGAAGTACAGCAGAATTTGAGTACAGTAGTCTTGCTGTGGAAGCAAAGCAGTAGCTTGTAGTTTCATGTCTGTTATCCTTTTTCTCCCCTAAAGGTGCTCCTGTGTGGAATGCAAGAAATTGATTTAAATGACTGGCAGAGGCATACCATCTACAGGCATTATACCAGAACCAGCAGACAGATACTGTGGTTCTGGCAGGTTTGTAGACTGCTTTTGTCCTCAGTAGAGCACAGCAACAGCTTAGTGAACAACAGTCAGAATTACTCAGCAGATTTGTAGTGTGTAAATATAAATTATTGCTGCTAATCCAGCTATTCTAGGGGTGATGATGAAGTGAAAATGTAAATATTAAATTTTACATCAATGTTAATTATTATTTTTTAGTTTGTGAAAGAAATAGATAACGAGAAGAGAATGAGACTTCTACAGTTCGTTACTGGAACATGCAGATTACCAGTGGGAGGATTTGCTGACCTCATGGGTAACAAGCCCTCTTTAATGCATTTTACACTTACATTAATTCCTTTCTTTAATAAGGACCACGCTGTATGTTTAAGGATATTTTGTATGAATGTATATTGACTCTTTTTCCTAAATCTTGCATTGCTAGAGCTGTGACAGAAAAAGGGATGGAGGGAATGTTAGCACACACCTTACATCAGTGATTTGATAGGTGGTTTGGACGTGGTCCTGGCAGGGCAGCCTGCTCTGAGTATCCCTGCTTGATCAGAGTGGAAGGACTAGGTAAACTCCAGAGATTCCTTCCAGCACCAAAGCAACTATGTGATCCGGTGATTGAGTTTCTTTCAAAACCACTTCATATTTCTGCATTTTGCTACATGGATTTCTTCAGAGAGATATAGGGAAAGACAGATGTCTTTGGTTTCTGCAAGTCTCGTTTTCTCTTCAAGCTTTTCACACTCAGTTGTCATGTATTACCTACTGATACATGTAGGCAGCTAGACCTGAGACTTAATTATTTGATTTTTTTACAGGGAGCAATGGACCCCAAAAATTTTGTATTGAGAAAGTTGGGAAGGAAAACTGGTTACCTAGAAGTCACACCTGGTAAGTACATAGGATAAAATTCTATTATGGTTCTGTTTTTACTGATGACAATCTACTTTGAGATTTCAGTAGGTGGGTAATGGATGAAAATGGCTGAGATTGTGTGAAAGCAAAACACTGGGTTATGCCAGTAAGCTTTGTTGAATAATAGTTGAACTTCCGAAAAACAGTTTTGTTGTGGAGCTGATTCCATTGTAAATGGATTTGCACACTACTGAAAACGAAAAGTAAAGTAGTACTCAAGAGTTTGGGATTGATCTATCTTGGCAGTGAAAACAAATAGGCACACTCCTGCTCCCTCTTCTCTAGAGAAATTGTAGCTTCTGCTCTGTTTCTCAGTTACACTGGTGCTTTGTGAAGATGCTCAAATTTTAAATTTCAAATACAAAGGAGAGATAAAGTGAGACTTCTTACTAAGTACATCACCATTTCTGGAAAATTATTGTTGTTGGAGTGCTTGTGCTTTAACTCGCACTTTCACAGATAAATGCACCTCAAGATACAGCTGGTTTAGAGGGTATCAATCCAGTTATCCCTCTAAACAGGAAAGTTCATATGCCTGTGTTCCTACTGGATTTTTGGTGGTTTAAATAATTCTACAATAATTAAGATTTTTCTTTGTTTTCAGTTTCAATCGCTTAGACCTTCCACCCTATAAGAATTATGAGCAGTTGAAGGAAAAGCTGTTATTTGCAATTGAAGAAACAGAAGGTTTTGGGCAGGAATAGCTGTGATTTGCACCTTGAAGAATGTGAACTCAACACGATGTTCTTCAATTCTTCTGCTTGTTGCACACTTCGTTGTAAAGTAGACTTGACTTGGATTTATTTAACAATACTAGTGTGTAAGTCAATGGATGTTATCCTGGGGTTTTATCCACATTAACTCTGGATTTCTACTGAGCACTTTCAGAAATCAAAAGAGCAATCAGATATGGCTACAAAGGAATTGTGACCCAAGTAGAGATTTAAATCCAGCTTTGGGCTCTGCTTTGTTTTACCTTTCATTACTTAGAATGTGTCCTTAATGACTGACAGGTTTTTTAAAATAGTTTTGTCTTTCCTTTTTAGTAGCATATTTTGCTACTGATGTACTGGGAAGTTCATTAGTAGCTGCAATGCTGCAGCAACATCATAACCTCTTTACAGCAGTGTTATTAGAGCCAACTTGTAACCGTCCTCTGCCTACTGTGAGCAAATTCATTGCTGAAGCTATTTTTGTAACTCAAGTGTGGCTGGACTGTTTTTCCTTGCCTGGAGTCTGCTCACATGCCAGTGGGACTCAGACTGCTGTTAAGGGGATGTCAAACTGTGGCACAAATCCAGGGCGTAGCTGTGCTTTGTTTTTTTCACAGTCTTGCTAATTTCAGCAAATAAACGTCTGCCCAGAGTTGCTGGAACATTTGCTTGTGCCCTCCGAAGAGTTCTGATCTTTTTCTGTGTAACACATCTAACTTCTACAACTATGTTAACACTGTGGTTCTTCCCTTGTTTTGCAAAAGATGAGACCACCTGGGATTGCACTGATTCAATTTAGATTCCCATTTGCAGACTGATGATTCTTGTGGGAAGTGTTAATGGACATTATACTCAGTGTTACTCTTCTGTGTTGCAGTCAGTTTTCTCTGAAGATTTTGTTGGTTTCTCAGGAAGAGGTACAAAATAGCTGGAGTTTAAAAATGATAATGCTTAGCATTTTTGGTGATGAGCTGGTAATGCCATATTAGCTAAGGCTCAGAGGACTTGGAAGTTTGTATGTGGATTCCAGACTTTCGACGTGTTGGAGCATCAGAAAACAGTTCTATAAAGATTAGCACAAGTTCTTAGGAAAGTTTCTATGCTAGGTCACCCTAAGCTGCTTACACAGCTAGTAACTTTTGTAGTAAGTCCTTACTGGATTAATAACATCTTTTGCTTCCCTTTAGAATCTGTTAGTATTCAGTTCTCTTCTGGTTTACAGTGATATTTTATTGCTCCTTTAGACTGAATGCACTTTTCAGGTATGGTCAGCTCTTTCCTTATCTGAAGGGAGGAAAGGAAACCTCTGTGAGTCGACATGGCTGTTAGCCATAGTCAGAAATGTGGCACTTGAAGTAGCACGTAGCACAAGTTAAAGCATAACCGTAGCTCAAAGCGTTGGGACAGCAGCTGTTGTGAAGAGACTTCTGTGTTCTGGAGCTGAACCAGGACACCGGGAAACTAAAACCGAACCTCCAGTCTTGAAGAGAATATTTCCTTCCTTCTGTCTAAGCTGCCAGAGGGAAAATCTGATTCAGGCCTTTTAAGAACCAAGACATTACAGTTTGAACTGACTGAAAGAGTTTTTCAGGTCGAAGTGATACATGCTCATTGGAAAGAAGAACGATAAGACCTTAGAGTAAATGCCTCTTTTTGTCATGCGTATTCTAGCAAGAGCAGTGGGAAAGAGTTTCTGATGATACAGGGATTATCCTCTTTGACCTTTTCACTGGCTGTGAAAGCCACACAGTTTTACTAGGAGGAAAATCTGCCAATTTCAAGACATTTGATGGCTATTTTACCGTATACAGCTCACAAGGAGAAGAAAAAAGCCTTATAAATATTCTGTTTATGTTAATTCTTACCGTGAAATCTAGTTATCTAACATATTTACAAGAGAGATTGAATTAAACAGGATAATGCAAAATTAAGCTACGAAAAATAGTTTGTGTTCTGCATAATGATTTATGATTCATGTAGGGAAGCTAGAAATGTTGGTAATGTATAAATATCACCGAAAAGGCTTTCAGCCCTATATTTTTAAAATAAAAAGTAGTTATAATTGAAATAGCCCTAGCCCTAGTTCTATAGGGTATGGCTGTTGAATATTTTTATGGTTGAAATGTTTAGTTCAGGAAAAAGGTAAATGCTTGTATATATTTTTGCAGTCTCGGATTCCACTTACTCCATTTTTTCTTCCTTTAATTTAAGTGGCATGTTTGTGTCTTTCCTGCTGTATTAGGATGGGGAGAGGGGGCTGGATATCCCAAGCACCAGAAATGATCTTAAAATACTGCAAACAAAGAATCGGCTGGGGAAAATAGTCTGTGAAACATTGTATTTGGCCAAAAATTAAAGTAAGCTAGGACTAGCGTGCTGAATTGGCAATGTTCTTCAAGTCTGAAGTAGAGTTTACTTAAACGTTTTACTTTGTAAGCTAACAAGTCTGTTAATTTTTTATAGCGTGTTCTGTAGAAATAAAAAGTTGTCAATATGAACCACTGGTGCACTTTTCTGTTCTTTATGGGGATGTGGTGGAAACATCACGTGGATGACCCACAGCATCTGCTATCCCAGATAATATTGGATGTTCAGCAGAGGTTAATGAATTTGTCTCCCGCTGCTACTCCCACTGCTTTAGCAGCCTGAGCTGTGTAAATTGATACTGCGCAACAAACGTGTTCATATGTAGCTGCCAATTAATCCTAATTTTCAGGCATTAAAATAACTTCTATTTAGAATTTTGCCTTATGAGAATGACATGAAAAAATGAATGAAATGCTGAGCTGCAGATCTAAAGTAACAAAGCCTTATTGCTCCAGGTAGCTCAGGAAGTGTTTGTATGTGACATTGCACAGTAAAAACGTCATGTCTTCATCTGATCTAGTAGAGAAACTTATATTTTAATGCATTTGTTTGTGTTCCAGAAAAAGGAAAAAAAGCTCAAAACAAAACAACAAAAAGAAAAACTGTTTAATTTTTCTTGTTTGCATTATCACTACATGCTGCCCTGAATTTGTGATTTCAACTCTTTCTTATATTGGTATCTCCAGCCCCCTTTTCTTGTGGGTGTCTTTTTAATTTTCTTCAAGAATCATTGTTTGTGTATATATGCTCTAGTGAACTAGGACATTAACTGGGATCAGCAGCACTGGATTGTAAAATACTGTACTGAAATTCATTGTCGAAATTTCCTTGTATTGTAATTTCAAATACTCAGGTAACTGTAACAGTATCTCAGTAAGTCAAATACTTTTATAAAACGACTTAAAGAGATGGAAGTCCTGTTGTCATTCCTTCTGTGTTATGAAGCAACAGCGTAGAAATGAATGATTGAGCGGCTTCAGGGCGTTGGAGGTAGGCTGGGATTCCATGTTTTCAGGTTTCTGCCTCGTGGGGATGTGAGCAGGCATTGGGCCCGAGCCCCGCTGGTGTTTGTCACAGCACAGGGGCTGCGGGGGACGCCGGCAGCGCAGAGCGGGGAAAGCCGGGCTGTGTGTAGGCCAGGGCATGAAATCTTCCCTCGGCACATGCGTAGCTGCTGAGGTTTTCCCCCAAGTCTTCGTGCTCTTGGATAATAAGGCTCTGCAGCAAAAGCAGCGGGGCACTCCTGATAGCTGGGGCTCAGGAAAGGGCCAGAAGAAGAGGGGTGGCCAGCAGGGACAGGGAGGTGATGGTCCCCCTCTCCTCTGCTCTTGTGAGGCCCCATCTGCAGTGCCGTGTCCAGGTCTGGAGCCCCAGTACAAGAAAGGCAGAGAGCTGTTGGAGAGGGTGCAGAGGAGAGCCACAGAGATGATCAGGGGGCTGGAGCGGCTCCCCTATGAGGACAGGCTGAGGGAGCCGGGCTTGTTCAGCCTGGAGAAAAGAAGGCTGCGGGGTGAGCTCATTGCAGCCTTCAGTACCTAAAGGGAGCCTACAAACAGGAGGGGAATCAACTCTTTGAAAGGGTAGGTAACAGCAGGACAAGGGGAAATGGTATGAAGTTGAGGGAGGGAAGATGTCAGGATGTCAGTTGGATGTCAGGGGGAAGTTCTTTACAGCGGGAGTGGTGAGGTGCTGGAACAGCTGCCCAGAGAGGCTGCGGATGCCCCGTCCATCCCTGGAGGTGTTGAAGGCCAGGTTGGATGGGGAGCTGGGCAGCCTGGTGTGGTATTAAATGGGGAGGTTGGTGGCCCTGCGTGTGGCAGGGGTTTGGACATTCATGATCCTTGAGGTCCCTTCCAACCGTGGCCATTCTGTGATTCTTGTGTGAAGGGCAAACCGAATCCGAGTCTGTCAAGAGCACAAAGCAATGAAATGCAGCACAAGGCATTTATTGCCTGCGTAGATGATCTTCTCGAGGCATCTCCGTTTCCGAGCTGCATAGAGAGCGTGGAGAGAAAGAAAAGGGAAGGGAGGGGAGGGGGGGGAGGGGAGCGGAGGAGAGGGGAAGGAAGGAAGGAAGGAAAGGAAAAGGGAACTGTGAAGGGGAAGGGAAGGAAGAGGGAAGGGAAGGGAAAAGGAAAAGAAAGGGCACGAAAGGAAAGCAAAGCAGAGGAGAAGCAGAAAAGTCGCGTGGCTCCGGCGCCATCCGGGAGGAATCCGGCAGCCGCCCCCAGGCCGCCCTCAGCAACGTGACGCCGCAGGCGGTTGCTGGGGCCGGGGCAGGAAGTGCTTCCTGCCGGCGGAGAGCACTTCCGGGGCAGCGCGGCACGGCGGCGCGAGGGCGGCGAGCGGGGCCGGGAGGAGCGGGCTGTGTGCCGGGAACGGGGTCGGGCCTCGGCCCCGAGCGGGGGCATCGAGGGGCTGTCGGGGGAGGAGCTCGCGGTGCCGCCGGCGGCCAGAGGCGGGTCCCGGCTCGCGGCTTTGCGGGCCGCGCGGCGCTCCGTCGTGCGCTGGGAGCCGTCGCGCCGCGATCCGGTGCCGTCGCTCTTCGTTTGGACGCGGCGGGGAAGCCGGCGTCTCGCTCGCTCGCTCTCGTTGGGCGTCGTCTGCGTGGCGGCGGGCCTCGGAGGTGGCGGCGGGGAAGCGCGGGGCTCCGTCCGGATGGCGAGTTTGGCTTTTGGCCTCGCTCGGCGGAGTTTTGCGGGAGGCTGTGGATGGCGGGGCCCGATGCTGCGGCGAGGATGGCGACGGCCCCGTGTGGCTGTGGTGGTGTTTTACGTTCTGCTCAACAGATTGAACAGCCCGATTGTGCATTTTGGAAATTGTCGTTTCTTCAAGCGAGCAAGTAAGCAAAACAGCGCCGGGCGGCCGGGGAGTCTCTGCTCCAGCAGCGGCGCGCGCTTTCCCCTTCCAGCTGACAGTCTTCATACGGTTCACTCCCCGGTGTTCGTGGCTTCATAATATCTCTTGCGCAGGCGTGGGCCTGTTGCTGGGCAGCCGTCCTTTGTCTTGTCAGATGGGGGGGAGCTGGGATCTTCGCAATGCATCCGCTCGTGATCCTCACGCAGCATCTTTAAAGCTGTACGAGTCCTGGGGTCCGTACCTTAAAGCGTTACGCTTGTTGGTGTTTCCGGATGTCTGTAGTAGGAAACTGGCCCCCCCTGTTACTGCAGTTTTCTAGTGATAAGCTTAAGTTTTTGTGCGTTGGTGTTTCAGGTGTGTGAATGAGGACTCCGCGCTGGAATTGGTGCCGAGCAAAGCCCGGGCGAGGAATGGATCCACACGCCTTGGTGCTCTGTTTGAGTGGGGGAGGAGTGGGCATGGCTGAAGGTTTGTCGCGTGCTCTGGATGTCAGTGAGCGGGACGAGTGTGCGCTGAAGTTCTGTGTGATCCTGTTTGTTGCTTGGGAACGGCTGCCTTGATAGCTTGGCGGGAGGGAGGCAGGGAGGGAGGGAGGGAGGGAGGGAAGGAGGGCGAGGGAGATGTTAAAAGGGCAAGCAGTCAGGAGCGCGTCGTGTTTCTGCGCGCTTTGTTGGCGCTGTTGTAAGTCTTTGGGTGCACAGCGAGGCTGTGTGCAGCGTTCGGCATCGCAGGTGCTGTTAGGAGCTGAGCTGGGTGCCGTGGCAGGCGGCGCGCAATGAACATCTTGGCCCACGCAGGCGCTGCAGGCTGTGTTCTGCTGGTTTGGCACAAAGAGGACGGCCCCGCTCAGTCCGTATGGACGCAGCCACGGTGGCAAGAAGGACAAGCAGTGCTTTCCTAGCCGTGTCTTAGCACAGCAGTCAAGCTTCCTGCGTACGGCCGTAGCGCTCCCGATGCTCTGGGCAGGCACGGCAGGCTGCGGCCCGCATCAGGTCTCTGCCTGTTAGCCTGGTTTTCCCTCGTCCCCTGCCAAGAGAAAGTGCAAAGGGGAGAAGCTGTGCGGGAGCTGGCAGAAGCTGCCCGGGCGGATGTAGGCAGGCCCAGCGCTGGCCCTGCAGCTGAAGTGTTCCTGGCTGTGGGTCTGACCCGCACGCACCTCGCTTAGCGTGCGCTTCCTGTTCTGCTGACAGCTCCGTGCCCCAGCTGCTGCCTCCCTGCTCCCCGCTCCCCGCTGCCGGCTGCCAGCTTCATGGCAGGAGGAGATGCTCTCGTGCTGTCGCTGAGCACGTGCAGTAGGGAGAGGGCCTGCAGTGACTGACATCCTTCCAAGTCCCTGGGTGTCCTCCGGAAGTTGTGTGCTGCATCACTTACCTACCTCGTCTTTGCCCCCGAGGCTGCCTGAGATGCCCCAGCAAATAGCAGGGCTGTTACTGTGCTGAACGCAAGGGCTTTCTCAGCGAGGCGAGTAACAGAGAGCCTTGCTGAGGAAGCTTGTTCCCTGTACCGCATTTCCTCAGAGACTCTGCAAGATTTGTTGAAAACTCAGTGGGACGTATTTATTGTAGGTAATGTTTGAGTGCCCAGCAGGAAGAGGCTCGGGATGCTGAAATGGAAGCCGGGGCTTCTGTCTCCCAGGAGGCAGGCGTCGTCAGGTCCACTTTGGAGCCTGCCGTTGTTTGCGCTGAGCTCAGGAGATCCCTGAGCGTGCCGCTGTGTGCTGCGTGGCCCAGCCCCAAAAGGGGATTCCCGTGTGGCAGGAGGGAAAGGAGGAAGGAGGCCGAGGGCCCTTTTGTCGGCTTCGGCTCCTCTGTGGCCTCTTGCTGGCCGGAGAGAAGGGCTGCCCGCTGGGCACAGGGAGCGCCTTGTAGCTCCCGTCCCGTGCCCTGTTCTCCAGCCCCCTCCTCATCCTGTGCAGAACGCCCACTCCCAGCAGCAGCAGAACAGGTGCCGGTGTAGAACCTTCCCTATGTCACAGCTGTCTCCTTGGTCGCTGCCGCCCCACCTGGCGCACTCGTCTCTGAGCGTGCTGGGCAGGTGGCAGCCATGTCCAGCACTAAGAGAGCGAGAGTTGAGGAGAGCGTGATTTTAAGTGGGAAGAGGGAGCTGGGGGCCCCAGAACCGAAGAGGAGGAGGGGGCCCGCCATGACCATCAAGCGGAGGAGGGAGAGGAGGAAGAGAGCCCGGTTCCATCGCGCCCGGACCACCGCTGTGAGCGACCATGGGCAGCCCATGGAGGTGGATCCGCCTCCAGAGGAGCCCATGGAGGTGGATCTGCCTCCAGAGGAGCCCATGGAGGTGGATCCGCCTGCGGCACAGCTGGCCTGGCACCACACCACCGTGCCAGGCCCCGCATCGGCGCAGTCACAGCTCCGCCATCGCTGGTCCGGGCGCTGGGCTCCTTACCCGCTGCGCGGCCCCCGCCCCCAGCATTAGCTGGGTGGCATTGCTTCACATCTGCTCCTCCTCCACCTTGTTGCTCCTCTGCGGTTCTGCAGGCCCCCAGTTCCATCTTCCCCCTGTAGGAGTTAGGTCCCGCTTCTGGGCTTTGTTGTTGATTTTAGCGTTAGCTTAGTTTTAGTGTTAAGTGTAGTTTTAGCGTTAGGCATAGGTTCCTGTTAGTAGTTTGGAGTTAGGCGTAGGTTCCTGTTAGTAGTTTGGAGTTAGGCGTAGGTTCCTGTTAGTAGTTTGGAGTTAGGCGTAGGTTGCTTTTGGTAGTTTAGAGTTAGGCGTAGGTTGCTGCTACCAAGTGGCAGTAAATGCTGCTCACTCGGTAAGCTGCTCACTCTGCCCTGATTTATCATGCAGGGAAATGAGTGCCACTGCCCTGAGAAGGGAGGTTTGGTGACGTCTGCGATGAATTGAATTTCCGTCTTGTGACTTTTCTGTTGCAGAACATGGAGGAGCGGCTGAGCAATGGAGTTGGGACTCGGGGGAGCAATAGGTGCCTGTGTCCCAGGCTTCCTGTGTGGCCCTTGCAAGGTAGGTGTGCCTAATGTAGGCGTGCGCTAAGGCAGTGCTGTTGAGACACAGCTTGTGTCACTGTCCGCACCAGATCTGCTCTCTGTTAAGCTTTTCCCTTATTTTATGTCCCCCTGTCCTTTTCAGCTCCTGCTCCCCTCGCCTGCAAGTGGAGCGATGCTCAAGTTTGAGGAATCTTTTCCTCGGCAGGCGGTAAAAGACGCCGCAGCTGCGAGTTTTGTGTCCTTCTTTGTTATTGGGTCAGTAGAGCAAGGATATCTTCAGAACAGCTCTCTAAGTCAGCCTGTAACACCAATGTGCATGAGAGAATAAGGACTCTTTTTTTTTCCCCTCTTGTAGAAAGCAGCCTCCTTGAGAGCAGGAGAGCAGCAGGCTGTCTGCTGTGTGGCTGCTGAAGGGCGTTTCTCCCCAGCTGAGATCCCTGAGCCCACGCTGGCGGAGAACGAGCTGCGCCGCGGTGTCTTCAGTGGAGCCACTTTGCAGCTTCTCTGTGCGCTCGCTGCGATCGTGCCCGTTTCCAGGTGCCATAAGCCAGTAAGTCGTGCTCTGTGAGGCTGATAGAAAGGCGCAGACGGTAGGCAGGGAGGGAACAGTTTGTAGCCGTGGCCTACGGTAGTGTGCCCCGGCACTGCTGAGAGTGCCGTGGTTTGTTCTGTCCTGCCTTCCGTGTGCGTGCTGTTCCTGATGCACGCAGGAAGCCTTGAGGTGCAAGCTCATCTTATCCTGCTGCTGCTGCTGTGCTGCGTGCACGCGCTGCCAGGCACAGTGTCCAACCCCTGTGCAGGCGCTGCCTTGCAGGAGATGGCTTTGGGTTCTAGTTTGTATGGGACTTTTGGGAAGGAGATAGAGGTGGAGCTTCTAGCGTGCCCGAAGGTGAGGAAGGCGGTTTCCAGTACTGGCAGCCAAAGCTGCCCGGGCGGGTGACTTGAGCTCCCACAGCGAGCTGTCAGCCAGTTGTTAGCCGTGAAGGTTCCCTGACCGTTTCTGAATTGCTTCTTGTAGGACTCGCGCAGTCCTGGGAGATTGAGACTTGGGAGACAGTGCAGAAACCCAAGGCAAGTGCTGCTCGGCTGAGGAAGAAAGCCAAGAAGGAAAGCAAAAAGAAATGATAAGGGCTTGAGCGAGAAGGCCCGCAGGACAGCAGAATCGGCTGGAATGCTTCCTGGGAGGTGGCACCAAAGGCAGCTGACTGAGTCGTCCGGTTTTCTGGCATGGCCGTGCGTGTCCTGTCACGGACAGTGCAGAGGAACTAAGGCAACTGGAAGGGAAGGGCTTGTGCTGCGTCCCAAGCGCAGAGGACTCGCCAGAGGCAGGAGTTGATCTGTGGCAAGAGGTGGAGACGCTGCGTTCCTTCAGGATGCGTCTCTTCAGGGCCAGGGCCGGTCTAGTACGAGATTGAAATACGGCTAGCCGGGCCTGGAGAGAGAGGAGGTGACGAGGCCACAGGCTCAGGCTTCTCCTTGTGTGTGACTGGAGGCCGAACGACTCCTTGCTAGGCAGAAATCCTGGACGCTGGGGTTTCATTTTGGGCTGTGTTGATAAATACAGCCCAAGTCCTTTTGTATTGAATAAAAGCGAAACCAACTTTTTAAAAATGGTGCTGCCTCTTTCCGTAGCTGGTCCAAAGGTCCCTTGCTTGGGCTGGCAATTGCGGGGCCATGAACCGGTCGGCTCTCCCCTGAAATTCTGCTGGTTTTGCCCCGTTTCCTTGTTGGTCTTGCCAACGGGTGGCCTTTCAGCCCAAGCATAACTGCTAGCGCCAGGCCGTGAGCATCCCCTTGCTCTGCAAGGACTGCAAAGGCACAAAGGAGGGGAAGCAGCGCGGGAGGAAGAGAGGTGTCCCTGCATTCGGCCCCTCGAGCTCGCCTCTCTTCCCTGATGGCTTTCTCAGCCTTGGGCTGTGCTGAGGGTTGCTGTTTGCCCCGGGAAGCCCAGCTGCACGCGGGCAGCCGTGGCCTGCACATCAGCCTCCCGTTGAGGCATGAGGAGTTGAGGCACATGGGGATGTGGGAGGGCGTGCAGCAGGAGGGGCATTGGGCCCGAGCCCCGCTGGTGTTTGTCACAGCACAGGGGCTGCAGGGGACGCCGGCAGCGCAGAGCGGGGAAGGAAAGCCGGGCTGTGTGTAGGCCAGGGCATGAAATCTTCCCTCGGCACATGCGTAGCTGCTGAGGTTTTCCCCCAAGTCTTCGTGCTCTTGGATAATAAGGCTCTGCAGCAAAAGCAGCGGGGCACTCCTGATAGCTGGGGCTCAGGAAAGGGCCAGAAGAAGAGGGGTGGCCAGCAGGGACAGGGAGGTTGATGGTCCCCCTCTCCTCTGCTCTTGTGAGGCCCCATCTGCAGTGCCGTGTCCAGGTCTGGAGCCCCAGTACAAGAAAGGCAGAGAGCTGTTGGAGAGGGTGCAGAGGAGAGCCACAGAGATGATCAGGGGGCTGGAGCGGCTCCCCTACGAGGACAGGCTGAGGGAGCCGGGCTTGTTCAGCCTGGAGAAAAGAAGGCTGCGGGGTGAGCTCATTGCAGCCTTCAGTACCTAAAGGGAGCCTACAAACAGGAGGGGAATCAACTCTTTGAAAGGGTAGGTAACAGCAGGACAAGGGGAAATGGTATGAAGTTGAGGGAGGGAAGATGTCAGGATGTCAGTTGGATGTCAGGGGGAAGTTCTTTACAGCGGGAGTGGTGAGGTGCTGGAACAGCTGCCCAGAGAGGCTGCGGATGCCCCGTCCATCCCTGGAGGTGTTGAAGGCCAGGTTGGATGGGGAGCTGGGCAGCCTGGTGTGGTATTAAATGGGGAGGTTGGTGGCCCTGCGTGTGGCAGGGGTTTGGACATTCATGATCCTTGAGGTCCCTTCCAACCGTGGCCATTCTGTGATTCTTGTGTGAAGGGCAAACCGAATCCGAGTCTGTCAAGAGCACAAAGCAATGAAATGCAGCACAAGGCATTTATTGCCTGCGTAGATGATCTTCTCGAGGCATCTCCGTTTCCGAGCTGCATAGAGAGCGTGGAGAGAAAGAAAAGGGAAGGGAGGGGAGGGGGGGGAGGGGAGCGGAGGAGAGGGGAAGGAAGGAAGGAAGGAAAGGAAAAGGGAACTGTGAAGGGGAAGGGAAGGAAGAGGGAAGGGAAGGGAAAAGGAAAAGAAAGGGCACGAAAGGAAAGCAAAGCAGAGGAGAAGCAGAAAAGTCGCGTGGCTCCGGCGCCATCCGGGAGGAATCCGGCAGCCGCCCCCAGGCCGCCCTCAGCAACGTGACGCCGCAGGCGGTTGCTGGGGCCGGGGCAGGAAGTGCTTCCTGCCGGCGGAGAGCACTTCCGGGGCAGCGCGGCACGGCGGCGCGAGGGCGGCGAGCGGGGCCGGGAGGAGCGGGCTGTGTGCCGGGAACGGGGTCGGGCCTCGGCCCCGAGCGGGGGCATCGAGGGGCTGTCGGGGGAGGAGCTCGCGGTGCCGCCGGCGGCCAGAGGCGGGTCCCGGCTCGCGGCTTTGCGGGCCGCGCGGCGCTCCGTCGTGCGCTGGGAGCCGTCGCACCGCGATCCGGTGCCGTCGCTCTTCGTTTGGACGCGGCGGGGAAGCCGGCGTCTCGCTCGCTCGCTCTCGTTGGGCGTCGTCTGCGTGGCGGCGGGCCTCGGAGGTGGCGGCGGGGAAGCGCGGGGCTCCGTCCGGATGGCGAGTTTGGCTTTTGGCCTCGCTCGGCGGAGTTTTGCGGGAGGCTGTGGATGGCGGGGCCCGATGCTGCGGCGAGGATGGCGACGGCCCCGTGTGGCTGTGGTGGTGTTTTACGTTCTGCTCAACAGATTGAACAGCCCGATTGTGCATTTTGGAAATTGTCGTTTCTTCAAGCGAGCAAGTAAGCAAAACAGCGCCGGGCGGCCGGGGAGTCTCTGCTCCAGCAGCGGCGCGCGCTTTCCCCTTCCAGCTGACAGTCTTCATACGGTTCACTCCCCGGTGTTCGTGGCTTCATAATATCTCTTGCGCAGGCGTGGGCCTGTTGCTGGGCAGCCGTCCTTTGTCTTGTCAGATGGGGGGGAGCTGGGATCTTCGCAATGCATCCGCTCGTGATCCTCACGCAGCATCTTTAAAGCTGTACGAGTCCTGGGGTCCGTACCTTAAAGCGTTACGCTTGTTGGTGTTTCCGGATGTCTGTAGTAGGAAACTGGCCCCCGCTGTTACTGCAGTTTTCTAGTGATAAGCTTAAGTTTTTGTGCGTTGGTGTTTCAGGTGTGTGAATGAGGACTCCGCGCTGGAATTGGTGCCGAGCAAAGCCCGGGCGAGGAATGGATCCACACGCCTTGGTGCTCTGTTTGAGTGGGGGAGGAGTGGGCATGGCTGAAGGTTTGTCGCGTGCTCTGGATGTCAGTGAGCGGGACGAGTGTGCGCTGAAGTTCTGTGTGATCCTGTTTGTTGCTTGGGAACGGCTGCCTTGATAGCTTGGCGGGAGGGAGGCAGGGAGGGAGGGAGGGAGGGAGGGAAGGAGGGCGAGGGAGATGTTAAAAGGGCAAGCAGTCAGGAGCGCGTCGCGTTTCTGCGCGCTTTGTTGGCGCTGTTGTAAGTCTTTGGGTGCACAGCGAGGCTGTGTGCAGCGTTCGGCATCGCAGGTGCTGTTAGGAGCTGAGCTGGGTGCCGTGGCAGGCGGCGCGCAATGAACATCTTGGCCCACGCAGGCGCTGCAGGCTGTGTTCTGCTGGTTTGGCACAAAGAGGACGGCCCCGCTCAGTCCGTATGGACGCAGCCACGGTGGCAAGAAGGACAAGCAGTGCTTTCCTAGCCGTGTCTTAGCACAGCAGTCAAGCTTCCTGCGTACGGCCGTAGCGCTCCCGATGCTCTGGGCAGGCACGGCAGGCTGCGGCCCGCATCAGGTCTCTGCCTGTTAGCCTGGTTTTCCCTCGTCCCCTGCCAAGAGAAAGTGCAAAGGGGAGAAGCTGTGCGGGAGCTGGCAGAAGCTGCCCGGGCGGATGTAGGCAGGCCCAGCGCTGGCCCTGCAGCTGAAGTGTTCCTGGCTGTGGGTCTGACCCGCACGCACCTCGCTTAGCGTGCGCTTCCTGTTCTGCTGACAGCTCCGTGCCCCAGCTGCTGCCTCCCTGCTCCCCGCTCCCCGCTGCCGGCTGCCAGCTTCATGGCAGGAGGAGATGCTCTCGTGCTGTCGCTGAGCACGTGCAGTAGGGAGAGGGCCTGCAGTGACTGACATCCTTCCAAGTCCCTGGGTGTCCTCCGGAAGTTGTGTGCTGCATCACTTACCTACCTCGTCTTTGCCCCCGAGGCTGCCTGAGATGCCCCAGCAAATAGCAGGGCTGTTACTGTGCTGAACGCAAGGGCTTTCTCAGCGAGGCGAGTAACAGAGAGCCTTGCTGAGGAAGCTTGTTCCCCGTACCGCATTTCCTCAGAGACTCTGCAAGATTTGTTGAAAACTCAGTGGGACGTATTTATTGTAGGTAATGTTTGAGTGCCCAGCAGGAAGAGGCTCGGGATGCTGAAATGGAAGCCGGGGCTTCTGTCTCCCAGGAGGCAGGCGTCGTCAGGTCCACTTTGGAGCCTGCCGTTGTTTGCGCTGAGCTCAGGAGATCCCTGAGCGTGCCGCTGTGTGCTGCGTGGCCCAGCCCCAAAAGGGGATTCCCGTGTGGCAGGAGGGAAAGGGGGAAAGAGGCCGAGGGCCCTTTTGTCGGCTTCGGCTCCTCTGTGGCCTCTTGCTGGCCGGAGAGAAGGGCTGCCCGCTGGGCACAGGGAGCGCCTTGTAGCTCCCGTCCCGTGCCCTGTTCTCCAGCCCCCTCCTCATCCTGTGCAGAACGCCCACTCCCAGCAGCAGCAGAACAGGTGCCGGTGTAGAACCTTCCCCATGTCACAGCTGTCTCCTTGGTCGCTGCCGCCCCACCTGGCGCACTCGTCTCTGAGCGTGCTGGGCAGGTGGCAGCCATGTCCAGCACTAAGAGAGCGAGAGTTGAGGAGAGCGTGATTTTAAGTGGGAAGAGGGAGCTGGGGGCCCCAGAACCGAAGAGGAGGAGGGGGCCCGCCATGACCATCAAGCGGAGGAGGGAGAGGAGGAAGAGAGCCCGGTTCCATCGCGCCCGGACCACCGCTGTGAGCGACCATGGGCAGCCCATGGAGGTGGATCTGCCTCCAGAGGAGCCCATGGAGGTGGATCTGCCTCCAGAGGAGCCCATGGAGGTGGATCCGCCTGCGGCACAGCTGGCCTGGCACCACACCACCGTGCCAGGCCCCGCATCGGCGCAGTCACAGCTCCGCCATCGCTGGTCCGGGCGCTGGGCTCCTTACCCGCTGCGCGGCCCCCACCCCCAGCATTAGCTGGGTGGCATTGCTTCACATCTGCTCCTCCTCCACCTTGTTGCTCCTCTGCGGTTCTGCGGGCCCCCAGTTCCATCTTCCCCCTGTAGGAGTTAGGTCCCGCTTCTGGGCTTTGTTGTTGATTTTAGCGTTAGCTTAGTTTTAGTGTTAAGTGTAGTTTTAGCGTTAGGCATAGGTTCCTGTTAGTAGTTTGGAGTTAGGCGTAGGTTCCTGTTAGTAGTTTGGAGTTAGGCGTAGGTTCCTGTTAGTAGTTTGGAGTTAGGCGTAGGTTGCTTTTGGTAGTTTAGAGTTAGGCGTAGGTTGCTGCTACCAAGTGGCAGTAAATGCTGCTCACTCGGTAAGCTGCTCACTCTGCCCTGATTTATCATGCAGGGAAATGAGTGCCACTGCCCTGAGAAGGGAGGTTTGGTGACGTCTGCGATGAATTGAATTTCCGTCTTGTGACTTTTCTGTTGCAGAACATGGAGGAGCGGCTGAGCAATGGAGTTGGGACTCGGGGGAGCAATAGGTGCCTGTGTCCCAAGCTTCCTGTGTGGCCCTTGCAAGGTAGGTGTGCCTAATGTAGGCGTGCGCTAAGGCAGTGCTGTTGAGACACAGCTTGTGTCACTGTCCGCACCAGATCTGCTCTCTGTTAAGCTTTTCCCTTATTTTATGTCCCCCTGTCCTTTTCAGCTCCTGCTCCCCTCGCCTGCAAGTGGAGCGATGCTCAAGTTTGAGGAATCTTTTCCTCGGCAGGCGGTAAAAGACGCCGCAGCTGCGAGTTTTGTGTCCTTCTTTGTTATTGGGTCAGTAGAGCAAGGATATCTTCAGAACAGCTCTCTAAGTCAGCCTGTAACACCAATGTGCATGAGAGAATAAGGACTCTTTTTTTTTCCCCTCTTGTAGAAAGCAGCCTCCTTGAGAGCAGGAGAGCAGCAGGCTGTCTGCTGTGTGGCTGCTGAAGGGCGTTTCTCCCCAGCTGAGATCCCTGAGCCCACGCTGGCGGAGAACGAGCTGCGCCGCGGTGTCTTCAGTGGAGCCACTTTGCAGCTTCTCTGTGCGCTCGCTGCGATCGTGCCCGTTTCCAGGTGCCATAAGCCAGTAAGTCGTGCTCTGTGAGGCTGATAGAAAGGCGCAGACGGTAGGCAGGGAGGGAACAGTTTGTAGCCGTGGCCTACGGTAGTGTGCCCCGGCACTGCTGAGAGTGCCGTGGTTTGTTCTGTCCTGCCTTCCGTGTGCGTGCTGTTCCTGATGCACGCAGGAAGCCTTGAGGTGCAAGCTCATCTTATCCTGCTGCTGCTGCTGTGCTGCGTGCACGCGCTGCCAGGCACAGTGTCCAACCCCTGTGCAGGCGCTGCCTTGCAGGAGATGGCTTTGGGTTCTAGTTTGTATGGGACTTTTGGGAAGGAGATAGAGGTGGAGCTTCTAGCGTGCCCGAAGGTGAGGAAGGCGGTTTCCAGTACTGGCAGCCAAAGCTGCCCGGGCGGGTGACTTGAGCTCCCACAGCGAGCTGTCAGCCAGTTGTTAGCCGTGAAGGTTCCCTGACCGTTTCTGAATTGCTTCTTGTAGGACTCGCGCAGTCCTGGGAGATTGAGACTTGGGAGACAGTGCAGAAACCCAAGGCAAGTGCTGCTCGGCTGAGGAAGAAAGCCAAGAAGGAAAGCAAAAAGAAATGATAAGGGCTTGAGCGAGAAGGCCCGCAGGACAGCAGAATCGGCTGGAATGCTTCCTGGGAGGTGGCACCAAAGGCAGCTGACTGAGTCGTCCGGTTTTCTGGCATGGCCGTGCGTGTCCTGTCACGGACAGTGCAGAGGAACTAAGGCAACTGGAAGGGAAGGGCCTGTGCTGCGTCCCAAGCGCAGAGGACTCGCCAGAGGCAGGAGTTGATCTGTGGCAAGAGGTGGAGACGCTGCGTTCCTTCAGGATGCGTCTCTTCAGGGCCAGGGCCGGTCTAGTACGAGATTGAAATACGGCTAGCCGGGCCTGGAGAGAGAGGAGGTGACGAGGCCACAGGCTCAGGCTTCTCCTTGTGTGTGACTGGAGGCCGACGACTCCTTGCTAGGCAGAAATCCTGGACGCTGGGGTTTCATTTTGGGCTGTGTTGATAAATACAGCCCAAGTCCTTTTGTATTGAATAAAAGCGAAACCAACTTTTTAAAAATGGTGCTGCCTCTTTCCGTAGCTGGTCCAAAGGTCCCTTGCTTGGGCTGGCAATTGCGGGGCCATGAACCGGTCGGCTCTCCCCTGAAATTCTGCTGGTTTTGCCCCGTTTCCTTGTTGGTCTTGCCAACGGGTGGCCTTTCAGCCCAAGCATAACTGCTAGCGCCAGGCCGTGAGCATCCCCTTGCTCTGCAAGGACTGCAAAGGCACAAAGGAGGGGAAGCAGCGCGGGAGGAAGAGAGGTGTCCCTGCATTCGGCCCCTCGAGCTCGCCTCTCTTCCCTGATGGCTTTCTCAGCCTTGGGCTGTGCTGAGGGTTGCTGTTTGCCCCGGGAAGCCCAGCTGCACGCGGGCAGCCGTGGCCTGCACATCAGCCTCCCGTTGAGGCATGAGGAGTTGAGGCACATGGAGATGTGGGAGGGCGTGCAGCAGGAGGGGCATTGGGCCCGAGCCCCGCTGGTGTTTGTCACAGCACAGGGGCTGCAGGGGACGCCGGCAGCGCAGAGCGGGGAAGGAAAGCCGGGCTGTGTGTAGGCCAGGGCATGAAATCTTCCCTCGGCACATGCGTAGCTGCTGAGGTTTTCCCCCAAGTCTTCGTGCTCTTGGATAATAAGGCTCTGCAGCAAAAGCAGCGGGGCACTCCTGATAGCTGGGGCTCAGGAAAGGGCCAGAAGAAGAGGGGTGGCCAGCAGGGACAGGGAGGTGATGGTCCCCCTCTCCTCTGCTCTTGTGAGGCCCCATCTGCAGTGCCGTGTCCAGGTCTGGAGCCCCAGTACAAGAAAGGCAGAGAGCTGTTGGAGAGGGTGCAGAGGAGAGCCACAGAGATGATCAGGGGGCTGGAGCGGCTCCCCTACGAGGACAGGCTGAGGGAGCCGGGCTTGTTCAGCCTGGAGAAAAGAAGGCTGCGGGGTGAGCTCATTGCAGCCTTCAGTACCTAAAGGGAGCCTACAAACAGGAGGGGAATCAACTCTTTGAAAGGGTAGGTAACAGCAGGACAAGGGGAAATGATATGAAGTTGAGGGAGGGAAGATGTCAGGATGTCAGTTGGATGTCAGGGGGAAGTTCTTTACAGCGGGAGTGGTGAGGTGCTGGAACAGCTGCCCAGAGAGGCTGCGGATGCCCCGTCCATCCCTGGAGGTGTTGAAGGCCAGGTTGGATGGGGAGCTGGGCAGCCTGGTGTGGTATTAAATGGGGAGGTTGGTGGCCCTGCGTGTGGCAGGGGTTTGGACATTCATGATCCTTGAGGTCCCTTCCAACCGTGGCCATTCTGTGATTCTTGTGTGAAGGGCAAACCGAATCCGAGTCTGTCAAGAGCACAAAGCAATGAAATGCAGCACAAGGCATTTATTGCCTGCGTAGATGATCTTCTCGAGGCATCTCCGTTTCCGAGCTGCATAGAGAGCGTGGAGAGAAAGAAAAGGGAAGGGAGGGGAGGGGGGGGAGGGGAGCGGAGGAGAGGGGAAGGAAGGAAGGAAGGAAAGGAAAAGGGAACTGTGAAGGGGAAGGGAAGGAAGAGGGAAGGGAAGGGAAAAGGAAAAGAAAGGGCACGAAAGGAAAGCAAAGCAGAGGAGAAGCAGAAAAGTCGCGTGGCTCCGGCGCCATCCGGGAGGAATCCGGCAGCCGCCCCCAGGCCGCCCTCAGCAACGTGACGCCGCAGGCGGTTGCTGGGGCCGGGGCAGGAAGTGCTTCCTGCCGGCGGAGAGCACTTCCGGGGCAGCGCGGCACGGCGGCGCGAGGGCGGCGAGCGGGGCCGGGAGGAGCGGGCTGTGTGCCGGGAACGGGGTCGGGCCTCGGCCCCGAGCGGGGGCATCGAGGGGCTGTCGGGGGAGGAGCTCGCGGTGCCGCCGGCGGCCAGAGGCGGGTCCCGGCTCGCGGCTTTGCGGGCCGCGCGGCGCTCCGTCGTGCGCTGGGAGCCGTCGCACCGCGATCCGGTGCCGTCGCTCTTCGTTTGGACGCGGCGGGGAAGCCGGCGTCTCGCTCGCTCGCTCTCGTTGGGCGTCGTCTGCGTGGCGGCGGGCCTCGGAGGTGGCGGCGGGGAAGCGCGGGGCTCCGTCCGGATGGCGAGTTTGGCTTTTGGCCTCGCTCGGCGGAGTTTTGCGGGAGGCTGTGGATGGCGGGGCCCGATGCTGCGGCGAGGATGGCGACGGCCCCGTGTGGCTGTGGTGGTGTTTTACGTTCTGCTCAACAGATTGAACAGCCCGATTGTGCATTTTGGAAATTGTCGTTTCTTCAAGCGAGCAAGTAAGCAAAACAGCGCCGGGCGGCCGGGGAGTCTCTGCTCCAGCAGCGGCGCGCGCTTTCCCCTTCCAGCTGACAGTCTTCATACGGTTCACTCCCCGGTGTTCGTGGCTTCATAATATCTCTTGCGCAGGCGTGGGCCTGTTGCTGGGCAGCCGTCCTTTGTCTTGTCAGATGGGGGGGAGCTGGGATCTTCGCAATGCATCCGCTCGTGATCCTCACGCAGCATCTTTAAAGCTGTACGAGTCCTGGGGTCCGTACCTTAAAGCGTTACGCTTGTTGGTGTTTCCGGATGTCTGTAGTAGGAAACTGGCCCCCGCTGTTACTGCAGTTTTCTAGTGATAAGCTTAAGTTTTTGTGCGTTGGTGTTTCAGGTGTGTGAATGAGGACTCCGCGCTGGAATTGGTGCCGAGCAAAGCCCGGGCGAGGAATGGATCCACACGCCTTGGTGCTCTGTTTGAGTGGGGGAGGAGTGGGCATGGCTGAAGGTTTGTCGCGTGCTCTGGATGTCAGTGAGCGGGACGAGTGTGCGCTGAAGTTCTGTGTGATCCTGTTTGTTGCTTGGGAACGGCTGCCTTGATAGCTTGGCGGGAGGGAGGCAGGGAGGGAGGGAGGGAGGGAGGGAAGGAGGGCGAGGGAGATGTTAAAAGGGCAAGCAGTCAGGAGCGCGTCGCGTTTCTGCGCGCTTTGTTGGCGCTGTTGTAAGTCTTTGGGTGCACAGCGAGGCTGTGTGCAGCGTTCGGCATCGCAGGTGCTGTTAGGAGCTGAGCTGGGTGCCGTGGCAGGCGGCGCGCAATGAACATCTTGGCCCACGCAGGCGCTGCAGGCTGTGTTCTGCTGGTTTGGCACAAAGAGGACGGCCCCGCTCAGTCCGTATGGACGCAGCCACGGTGGCAAGAAGGACAAGCAGTGCTTTCCTAGCCGTGTCTTAGCACAGCAGTCAAGCTTCCTGCGTACGGCCGTAGCGCTCCCGATGCTCTGGGCAGGCACGGCAGGCTGCGGCCCGCATCAGGTCTCTGCCTGTTAGCCTGGTTTTCCCTCGTCCCCTGCCAAGAGAAAGTGCAAAGGGGAGAAGCTGTGCGGGAGCTGGCAGAAGCTGCCCGGGCGGATGTAGGCAGGCCCAGCGCTGGCCCTGCAGCTGAAGTGTTCCTGGCTGTGGGTCTGACCCGCACGCACCTCGCTTAGCGTGCGCTTCCTGTTCTGCTGACAGCTCCGTGCCCCAGCTGCTGCCTCCCTGCTCCCCGCTCCCCGCTGCCGGCTGCCAGCTTCATGGCAGGAGGAGATGCTCTCGTGCTGTCGCTGAGCACGTGCAGTAGGGAGAGGGCCTGCAGTGACTGACATCCTTCCAAGTCCCTGGGTGTCCTCCGGAAGTTGTGTGCTGCATCACTTACCTACCTCGTCTTTGCCCCCGAGGCTGCCTGAGATGCCCCAGCAAATAGCAGGGCTGTTACTGTGCTGAACGCAAGGGCTTTCTCAGCGAGGCGAGTAACAGAGAGCCTTGCTGAGGAAGCTTGTTCCCCGTACCGCATTTCCTCAGAGACTCTGCAAGATTTGTTGAAAACTCAGTGGGACGTATTTATTGTAGGTAATGTTTGAGTGCCCAGCAGGAAGAGGCTCGGGATGCTGAAATGGAAGCCGGGGCTTCTGTCTCCCAGGAGGCAGGCGTCGTCAGGTCCACTTTGGAGCCTGCCGTTGTTTGCGCTGAGCTCAGGAGATCCCTGAGCGTGCCGCTGTGTGCTGCGTGGCCCAGCCCCAAAAGGGGATTCCCGTGTGGCAGGAGGGAAAGGGGGAAAGAGGCCGAGGGCCCTTTTGTCGGCTTCGGCTCCTCTGTGGCCTCTTGCTGGCCGGAGAGAAGGGCTGCCCGCTGGGCACAGGGAGCGCCTTGTAGCTCCCGTCCCGTGCCCTGTTCTCCAGCCCCCTCCTCATCCTGTGCAGAACGCCCACTCCCAGCAGCAGCAGAACAGGTGCCGGTGTAGAACCTTCCCCATGTCACAGCTGTCTCCTTGGTCGCTGCCGCCCCACCTGGCGCACTCGTCTCTGAGCGTGCTGGGCAGGTGGCAGCCATGTCCAGCACTAAGAGAGCGAGAGTTGAGGAGAGCGTGATTTTAAGTGGGAAGAGGGAGCTGGGGGCCCCAGAACCGAAGAGGAGGAGGGGGCCCGCCATGACCATCAAGCGGAGGAGGGAGAGGAGGAAGAGAGCCCGGTTCCATCGCGCCCGGACCACCGCTGTGAGCGACCATGGGCAGCCCATGGAGGTGGATCTGCCTCCAGAGGAGCCCATGGAGGTGGATCTGCCTCCAGAGGAGCCCATGGAGGTGGATCCGCCTGCGGCACAGCTGGCCTGGCACCACACCACCGTGCCAGGCCCCGCATCGGCGCAGTCACAGCTCCGCCATCGCTGGTCCGGGCGCTGGGCTCCTTACCCGCTGCGCGGCCCCCGCCCCCAGCATTAGCTGGGTGGCATTGCTTCACATCTGCTCCTCCTCCACCTTGTTGCTCCTCTGCGGTTCTGCGGGCCCCCAGTTCCATCTTCCCCCTGTAGGAGTTAGGTCCCGCTTCTGGGCTTTGTTGTTGATTTTAGCGTTAGCTTAGTTTTAGTGTTAAGTGTAGTTTTAGCGTTAGGCATAGGTTCCTGTTAGTAGTTTGGAGTTAGGCGTAGGTTCCTGTTAGTAGTTTGGAGTTAGGCGTAGGTTCCTGTTAGTAGTTTGGAGTTAGGCGTAGGTTGCTTTTGGTAGTTTAGAGTTAGGCGTAGGTTGCTGCTACCAAGTGGCAGTAAATGCTGCTCACTCGGTAAGCTGCTCACTCTGCCCTGATTTATCATGCAGGGAAATGAGTGCCACTGCCCTGAGAAGGGAGGTTTGGTGACGTCTGCGATGAATTGAATTTCCGTCTTGTGACTTTTCTGTTGCAGAACATGGAGGAGCGGCTGAGCAATGGAGTTGGGACTCGGGGGAGCAATAGGTGCCTGTGTCCCAAGCTTCCTGTGTGGCCCTTGCAAGGTAGGTGTGCCTAATGTAGGCGTGCGCTAAGGCAGTGCTGTTGAGACACAGCTTGTGTCACTGTCCGCACCAGATCTGCTCTCTGTTAAGCTTTTCCCTTATTTTATGTCCCCCTGTCCTTTTCAGCTCCTGCTCCCCTCGCCTGCAAGTGGAGCGATGCTCAAGTTTGAGGAATCTTTTCCTCGGCAGGCGGTAAAAGACGCCGCAGCTGCGAGTTTTGTGTCCTTCTTTGTTATTGGGTCAGTAGAGCAAGGATATCTTCAGAACAGCTCTCTAAGTCAGCCTGTAACACCAATGTGCATGAGAGAATAAGGACTCTTTTTTTTTCCCCTCTTGTAGAAAGCAGCCTCCTTGAGAGCAGGAGAGCAGCAGGCTGTCTGCTGTGTGGCTGCTGAAGGGCGTTTCTCCCCAGCTGAGATCCCTGAGCCCACGCTGGCGGAGAACGAGCTGCGCCGCGGTGTCTTCAGTGGAGCCACTTTGCAGCTTCTCTGTGCGCTCGCTGCGATCGTGCCCGTTTCCAGGTGCCATAAGCCAGTAAGTCGTGCTCTGTGAGGCTGATAGAAAGGCGCAGACGGTAGGCAGGGAGGGAACAGTTTGTAGCCGTGGCCTACGGTAGTGTGCCCCGGCACTGCTGAGAGTGCCGTGGTTTGTTCTGTCCTGCCTTCCGTGTGCGTGCTGTTCCTGATGCACGCAGGAAGCCTTGAGGTGCAAGCTCATCTTATCCTGCTGCTGCTGCTGTGCTGCGTGCACGCGCTGCCAGGCACAGTGTCCAACCCCTGTGCAGGCGCTGCCTTGCAGGAGATGGCTTTGGGTTCTAGTTTGTATGGGACTTTTGGGAAGGAGATAGAGGTGGAGCTTCTAGCGTGCCCGAAGGTGAGGAAGGCGGTTTCCAGTACTGGCAGCCAAAGCTGCCCGGGCGGGTGACTTGAGCTCCCACAGCGAGCTGTCAGCCAGTTGTTAGCCGTGAAGGTTCCCTGACCGTTTCTGAATTGCTTCTTGTAGGACTCGCGCAGTCCTGGGAGATTGAGACTTGGGAGACAGTGCAGAAACCCAAGGCAAGTGCTGCTCGGCTGAGGAAGAAAGCCAAGAAGGAAAGCAAAAAGAAATGATAAGGGCTTGAGCGAGAAGGCCCGCAGGACAGCAGAATCGGCTGGAATGCTTCCTGGGAGGTGGCACCAAAGGCAGCTGACTGAGTCGTCCGGTTTTCTGGCATGGCCGTGCGTGTCCCGTCACGGACAGTGCAGAGGAACTAAGGCAACTGGAAGGGAAGGGCCTGTGCTGCGTCCCAAGCGCAGAGGACTCGCCAGAGGCAGGAGTTGATCTGTGGCAAGAGGTGGAGACGCTGCGTTCCTTCAGGATGCGTCTCTTCAGGGCCAGGGCCGGTCTAGTACGAGATTGAAATACGGCTAGCCGGGCCTGGAGAGAGAGGAGGTGACGAGGCCACAGGCTCAGGCTTCTCCTTGTGTGTGACTGGAGGCCGACGACTCCTTGCTAGGCAGAAATCCTGGACGCTGGGGTTTCATTTTGGGCTGTGTTGATAAATACAGCCCAAGTCCTTTTGTATTGAATAAAAGCGAAACCAACTTTTTAAAAATGGTGCTGCCTCTTTCCGTAGCTGGTCCAAAGGTCCCTTGCTTGGGCTGGCAATTGCGGGGCCATGAACCGGTCGGCTCTCCCCTGAAATTCTGCTGGTTTTGCCCCGTTTCCTTGTTGGTCTTGCCAACGGGTGGCCTTTCAGCCCAAGCATAACTGCTAGCGCCAGGCCGTGAGCATCCCCTTGCTCTGCAAGGACTGCAAAGGCACAAAGGAGGGGAAGCAGCGCGGGAGGAAGAGAGGTGTCCCTGCATTCGGCCCCTCGAGCTCGCCTCTCTTCCCTGATGGCTTTCTCAGCCTTGGGCTGTGCTGAGGGTTGCTGTTTGCCCCGGGAAGCCCAGCTGCACGCGGGCAGCCGTGGCCTGCACATCAGCCTCCCGTTGAGGCACGAGGAGTTGAGGCACATGGGGATGTGGGAGGGCGTGCAGCAGGAGGGGCATTGGGCCCGAGCCCCGCTGGTGTTTGTCACAGCACAGGGGCTGCGGGGGACGCCGGCAGCGCAGAGCGGGGAAGGAAAGCCGGGCTGTGTGTAGGCCAGGGCATGAAATCTTCCCTCGGCACATGCGTAGCTGCTGAGGTTTTCCCCCAAGTCTTCGTGCTCTTGGATAATAAGGCTCTGCAGCAAAAGCAGCGGGGCACTCCTGATAGCTGGGGCTCAGGAAAGGGCCAGAAGAAGAGGGGTGGCCAGCAGGGACAGGGAGGTGATGGTCCCCCTCTCCTCTGCTCTTGTGAGGCCCCATCTGCAGTGCCGTGTCCAGGTCTGGAGCCCCAGTACAAGAAAGGCAGAGAGCTGTTGGAGAGGGTGCAGAGGAGAGCCACAGAGATGATCAGGGGGCTGGAGCGGCTCCCCTACGAGGACAGGCTGAGGGAGCCGGGCTTGTTCAGCCTGGAGAAAAGAAGGCTGCGGGGTGAGCTCATTGCAGCCTTCAGTACCTAAAGGGAGCCTACAAACAGGAGGGGAATCAACTCTTTGAAAGGGTAGGTAACAGCAGGACAAGGGGAAATGGTATGAAGTTGAGGGAGGGAAGATGTCAGGATGTCAGTTGGATGTCAGGGGGAAGTTCTTTACAGCGGGAGTGGTGAGGTGCTGGAACAGCTGCCCAGAGAGGCTGCGGATGCCCCGTCCATCCCTGGAGGTGTTGAAGGCCAGGTTGGATGGGGAGCTGGGCAGCCTGGTGTGGTATTAAATGGGGAGGTTGGTGGCCCTGCGTGTGGCAGGGGTTTGGACATTCATGATCCTTGAGGTCCCTTCCAACCGTGGCCATTCTGTGATTCTTGTGTGAAGGGCAAACCGAATCCGAGTCTGTCAAGAGCACAAAGCAATGAAATGCAGCACAAGGCATTTATTGCCTGCGTAGATGATCTTCTCGAGGCATCTCCGTTTCCGAGCTGCATAGAGAGCGTGGAGAGAAAGAAAAGGGAAGGGAGGGGAGGGGGGGGAGGGGAGCGGAGGAGAGGGGAAGGAAGGAAGGAAGGAAAGGAAAAGGGAACTGTGAAGGGGAAGGGAAGGAAGAGGGAAGGGAAGGGAAAAGGAAAAGAAAGGGCACGAAAGGAAAGCAAAGCAGAGGAGAAGCAGAAAAGTCGCGTGGCTCCGGCGCCATCCGGGAGGAATCCGGCAGCCGCCCCCAGGCCGCCCTCAGCAACGTGACGCCGCAGGCGGTTGCTGGGGCCGGGGCAGGAAGTGCTTCCTGCCGGCGGAGAGCACTTCCGGGGCAGCGCGGCACGGCGGCGCGAGGGCGGCGAGCGGGGCCGGGAGGAGCGGGCTGTGTGCCGGGAACGGGGTCGGGCCTCGGCCCCGAGCGGGGGCATCGAGGGGCTGTCGGGGGAGGAGCTCGCGGTGCCGCCGGCGGCCAGAGGCGGGTCCCGGCTCGCGGCTTTGCGGGCCGCGCGGCGCTCCGTCGTGCGCTGGGAGCCGTCGCGCCGCGATCCGGTGCCGTCGCTCTTCGTTTGGACGCGGCGGGGAAGCCGGCGTCTCGCTCGCTCGCTCTCGTTGGGCGTCGTCTGCGTGGCGGCGGGCCTCGGAGGTGGCGGCGGGGAAGCGCGGGGCTCCGTCCGGATGGCGAGTTTGGCTTTTGGCCTCGCTCGGCGGAGTTTTGCGGGAGGCTGTGGATGGCGGGGCCCGATGCTGCGGCGAGGATGGCGACGGCCCCGTGTGGCTGTGGTGGTGTTTTACGTTCTGCTCAACAGATTGAACAGCCCGATTGTGCATTTTGGAAATTGTCGTTTCTTCAAGCGAGCAAGTAAGCAAAACAGCGCCGGGCGGCCGGGGAGTCTCTGCTCCAGCAGCGGCGCGCGCTTTCCCCTTCCAGCTGACAGTCTTCATACGGTTCACTCCCCGGTGTTCGTGGCTTCATAATATCTCTTGCGCAGGCGTGGGCCTGTTGCTGGGCAGCCGTCCTTTGTCTTGTCAGATGGGGGGGAGCTGGGATCTTCGCAATGCATCCGCTCGTGATCCTCACGCAGCATCTTTAAAGCTGTACGAGTCCTGGGGTCCGTACCTTAAAGCGTTACGCTTGTTGGTGTTTCCGGATGTCTGTAGTAGGAAACTGGCCCCCGCTGTTACTGCAGTTTTCTAGTGATAAGCTTAAGTTTTTGTGCGTTGGTGTTTCAGGTGTGTGAATGAGGACTCCGCGCTGGAATTGGTGCCGAGCAAAGCCCGGGCGAGGAATGGATCCACACGCCTTGGTGCTCTGTTTGAGTGGGGGAGGAGTGGGCATGGCTGAAGGTTTGTCGCGTGCTCTGGATGTCAGTGAGCGGGACGAGTGTGCGCTGAAGTTCTGTGTGATCCTGTTTGTTGCTTGGGAACGGCTGCCTTGATAGCTTGGCGGGAGGGAGGCAGGGAGGGAGGGAGGGAGGGAGGGAAGGAGGGCGAGGGAGATGTTAAAAGGGCAAGCAGTCAGGAGCGCGTCGCGTTTCTGCGCGCTTTGTTGGCGCTGTTGTAAGTCTTTGGGTGCACAGCGAGGCTGTGTGCAGCGTTCGGCATCGCAGGTGCTGTTAGGAGCTGAGCTGGGTGCCGTGGCAGGCGGCGCGCAATGAACATCTTGGCCCACGCAGGCGCTGCAGGCTGTGTTCTGCTGGTTTGGCACAAAGAGGACGGCCCCGCTCAGTCCGTATGGACGCAGCCACGGTGGCAAGAAGGACAAGCAGTGCTTTCCTAGCCGTGTCTTAGCACAGCAGTCAAGCTTCCTGCGTACGGCCGTAGCGCTCCCGATGCTCTGGGCAGGCACGGCAGGCTGCGGCCCGCATCAGGTCTCTGCCTGTTAGCCTGGTTTTCCCTCGTCCCCTGCCAAGAGAAAGTGCAAAGGGGAGAAGCTGTGCGGGAGCTGGCAGAAGCTGCCCGGGCGGATGTAGGCAGGCCCAGCGCTGGCCCTGCAGCTGAAGTGTTCCTGGCTGTGGGTCTGACCCGCACGCACCTCGCTTAGCGTGCGCTTCCTGTTCTGCTGACAGCTCCGTGCCCCAGCTGCTGCCTCCCTGCTCCCCGCTCCCCGCTGCCGGCTGCCAGCTTCATGGCAGGAGGAGATGCTCTCGTGCTGTCGCTGAGCACGTGCAGTAGGGAGAGGGCCTGCAGTGACTGACATCCTTCCAAGTCCCTGGGTGTCCTCCGGAAGTTGTGTGCTGCATCACTTACCTACCTCGTCTTTGCCCCCGAGGCTGCCTGAGATGCCCCAGCAAATAGCAGGGCTGTTACTGTGCTGAACGCAAGGGCTTTCTCAGCGAGGCGAGTAACAGAGAGCCTTGCTGAGGAAGCTTGTTCCCTGTACCGCATTTCCTCAGAGACTCTGCAAGATTTGTTGAAAACTCAGTGGGACGTATTTATTGTAGGTAATGTTTGAGTGCCCAGCAGGAAGAGGCTCGGGATGCTGAAATGGAAGCCGGGGCTTCTGTCTCCCAGGAGGCAGGCGTCGTCAGGTCCACTTTGGAGCCTGCCGTTGTTTGCGCTGAGCTCAGGAGATCCCTGAGCGTGCCGCTGTGTGCTGCGTGGCCCAGCCCCAAAAGGGGATTCCCGTGTGGCAGGAGGGAAAGGGGGAAGGAGGCCGAGGGCCCTTTTGTCGGCTTCGGCTCCTCTGTGGCCTCTTGCTGGCCGGAGAGAAGGGCTGCCCGCTGGGCACAGGGAGCGCCTTGTAGCTCCCGTCCCGTGCCCTGTTCTCCAGCCCCCTCCTCATCCTGTGCAGAACGCCCACTCCCAGCAGCAGCAGAACAGGTGCCGGTGTAGAACCTTCCCCATGTCACAGCTGTCTCCTTGGTCGCTGCCGCCCCACCTGGCGCACTCGTCTCTGAGCGTGCTGGGCAGGTGGCAGCCATGTCCAGCACTAAGAGAGCGAGAGTTGAGGAGAGCGTGATTTTAAGTGGGAAGAGGGAGCTGGGGGCCCCAGAACCGAAGAGGAGGAGGGGGCCCGCCATGACCATCAAGCGGAGGAGGGAGAGGAGGAAGAGAGCCCGGTTCCATCGCGCCCGGACCACCGCTGTGAGCGACCATGGGCAGCCCATGGAGGTGGATCCGCCTCCAGAGGAGCCCATGGAGGTGGATCTGCCTCCAGAGGAGCCCATGGAGGTGGATCCGCCTGCGGCACAGCTGGCCTGGCACCACACCACCGTGCCAGGCCCCGCATCGGCGCAGTCACAGCTCCGCCATCGCTGGTCCGGGCGCTGGGCTCCTTACCCGCTGCGCGGCCCCCGCCCCCAGCATTAGCTGGGTGGCATTGCTTCACATCTGCTCCTCCTCCACCTTGTTGCTCCTCTGCGGTTCTGCGGGCCCCCAGTTCCATCTTCCCCCTGTAGGAGTTAGGTCCCGCTTCTGGGCTTTGTTGTTGATTTTAGCGTTAGCTTAGTTTTAGTGTTAAGTGTAGTTTTAGCGTTAGGCATAGGTTCCTGTTAGTAGTTTGGAGTTAGGCGTAGGTTCCTGTTAGTAGTTTGGAGTTAGGCGTAGGTTCCTGTTAGTAGTTTGGAGTTAGGCGTAGGTTGCTTTTGGTAGTTTAGAGTTAGGCGTAGGTTGCTGCTACCAAGTGGCAGTAAATGCTGCTCACTCGGTAAGCTGCTCACTCTGCCCTGATTTATCATGCAGGGAAATGAGTGCCACTGCCCTGAGAAGGGAGGTTTGGTGACGTCTGCGATGAATTGAATTTCCGTCTTGTGACTTTTCTGTTGCAGAACATGGAGGAGCGGCTGAGCAATGGAGTTGGGACTCGGGGGAGCAATAGGTGCCTGTGTCCCAAGCTTCCTGTGTGGCCCTTGCAAGGTAGGTGTGCCTAATGTAGGCGTGCGCTAAGGCAGTGCTGTTGAGACACAGCTTGTGTCACTGTCCGCACCAGATCTGCTCTCTGTTAAGCTTTTCCCTTATTTTATGTCCCCCTGTCCTTTTCAGCTCCTGCTCCCCTCGCCTGCAAGTGGAGCGATGCTCAAGTTTGAGGAATCTTTTCCTCGGCAGGCGGTAAAAGACGCCGCAGCTGCGAGTTTTGTGTCCTTCTTTGTTATTGGGTCAGTAGAGCAAGGATATCTTCAGAACAGCTCTCTAAGTCAGCCTGTAACACCAATGTGCATGAGAGAATAAGGACTCTTTTTTTTTCCCCTCTTGTAGAAAGCAGCCTCCTTGAGAGCAGGAGAGCAGCAGGCTGTCTGCTGTGTGGCTGCTGAAGGGCGTTTCTCCCCAGCTGAGATCCCTGAGCCCACGCTGGCGGAGAACGAGCTGCGCCGCGGTGTCTTCAGTGGAGCCACTTTGCAGCTTCTCTGTGCGCTCGCTGCGATCGTGCCCGTTTCCAGGTGCCATAAGCCAGTAAGTCGTGCTCTGTGAGGCTGATAGAAAGGCGCAGACGGTAGGCAGGGAGGGAACAGTTTGTAGCCGTGGCCTACGGTAGTGTGCCCCGGCACTGCTGAGAGTGCCGTGGTTTGTTCTGTCCTGCCTTCCGTGTGCGTGCTGTTCCTGATGCACGCAGGAAGCCTTGAGGTGCAAGCTCATCTTATCCTGCTGCTGCTGCTGTGCTGCGTGCACGCGCTGCCAGGCACAGTGTCCAACCCCTGTGCAGGCGCTGCCTTGCAGGAGATGGCTTTGGGTTCTAGTTTGTATGGGACTTTTGGGAAGGAGATAGAGGTGGAGCTTCTAGCGTGCCCGAAGGTGAGGAAGGCGGTTTCCAGTACTGGCAGCCAAAGCTGCCCGGGCGGGTGACTTGAGCTCCCACAGCGAGCTGTCAGCCAGTTGTTAGCCGTGAAGGTTCCCTGACCGTTTCTGAATTGCTTCTTGTAGGACTCGCGCAGTCCTGGGAGACTGAGACTTGGGAGACAGTGCAGAAACCCAAGGCAAGTGCTGCTCGGCTGAGGAAGAAAGCCAAGAAGGAAAGCAAAAAGAAATGATAAGGGCTTGAGCGAGAAGGCCCGCAGGACAGCAGAATCGGCTGGAATGCTTCCTGGGAGGTGGCACCAAAGGCAGCTGACTGAGTCGTCCGGTTTTCTGGCATGGCCGTGCGTGTCCCGTCACGGACAGTGCAGAGGAACTAAGGCAACTGGAAGGGAAGGGCCTGTGCTGCGTCCCAAGCGCAGAGGACTCGCCAGAGGCAGGAGTTGATCTGTGGCAAGAGGTGGAGACGCTGCGTTCCTTCAGGATGCGTCTCTTCAGGGCCAGGGCCGGTCTAGTACGAGATTGAAATACGGCTAGCCGGGCCTGGAGAGAGAGGAGGTGACGAGGCCACAGGCTCAGGCTTCTCCTTGTGTGTGACTGGAGGCCGACGACTCCTTGCTAGGCAGAAATCCTGGACGCTGGGGTTTCATTTTGGGCTGTGTTGATAAATACAGCCCAAGTCCTTTTGTATTGAATAAAAGCGAAACCAACTTTTTAAAAATGGTGCTGCCTCTTTCCGTAGCTGGTCCAAAGGTCCCTTGCTTGGGCTGGCAATTGCGGGGCCATGAACCGGTCGGCTCTCCCCTGAAATTCTGCTGGTTTTGCCCCGTTTCCTTGTTGGTCTTGCCAACGGGTGGCCTTTCAGCCCAAGCATAACTGCTAGCGCCAGGCCGTGAGCATCCCCTTGCTCTGCAAGGACTGCAAAGGCACAAAGGAGGGGAAGCAGCGCGGGAGGAAGAGAGGTGTCCCTGCATTCGGCCCCTCGAGCTCGCCTCTCTTCCCTGATGGCTTTCTCAGCCTTGGGCTGTGCTGAGGGTTGCTGTTTGCCCCGGGAAGCCCAGCTGCACGCGGGCAGCCGTGGCCTGCACATCAGCCTCCCGTTGAGGCACGAGGAGTTGAGGCACATGGGGATGTGGGAGGGCGTGCAGCAGGAGGGGCATTGGGCCCGAGCCCCGCTGGTGTTTGTCACAGCACAGGGGCTGCGGGGGACGCCGGCAGCGCAGAGCGGGGAAAGCCGGGCTGTGTGTAGGCCAGGGCATGAAATCTTCCCTCGGCACATGCGTAGCTGCTGAGGTTTTCCCCCAAGTCTTCGTGCTCTTGGATAATAAGGCTCTGCAGCAAAAGCAGCGGGGCACTCCTGATAGCTGGGGCTCAGGAAAGGGCCAGAAGAAGAGGGGTGGCCAGCAGGGACAGGGAGGTGATGGTCCCCCTCTCCTCTGCTCTTGTGAGGCCCCATCTGCAGTGCCGTGTCCAGGTCTGGAGCCCCAGTACAAGAAAGGCAGAGAGCTGTTGGAGAGGGTGCAGAGGAGAGCCACAGAGATGATCAGGGGGCTGGAGCGGCTCCCCTACGAGGACAGGCTGAGGGAGCCGGGCTTGTTCAGCCTGGAGAAAAGAAGGCTGCGGGGTGAGCTCATTGCAGCCTTCAGTACCTAAAGGGAGCCTACAAACAGGAGGGGAATCAACTCTTTGAAAGGGTAGGTAACAGCAGGACAAGGGGAAATGGTATGAAGTTGAGGGAGGGAAGATGTCAGGATGTCAGTTGGATGTCAGGGGGAAGTTCTTTACAGCGGGAGTGGTGAGGTGCTGGAACAGCTGCCCAGAGAGGCTGCGGATGCCCCGTCCATCCCTGGAGGTGTTGAAGGCCAGGTTGGATGGGGAGCTGGGCAGCCTGGTGTGGTATTAAACGGGGAGGTTGGTGGCCCTGCGTGTGGCAGGGGTTTGGACATTCATGATCCTTGAGGTCCCTTCCAACCGTGGCCATTCTGTGATTCTTGTGTGAAGGGCAAACCGAATCCGAGTCTGTCAAGAGCACAAAGCAATGAAATGCAGCACAAGGCATTTATTGCCTGCGTAGATGATCTTCTCGAGGCATCTCCGTTTCCGAGCTGCATAGAGAGCGTGGAGAGAAAGAAAAGGGAAGGGAGGGGAGGGGGGGGAGGGGAGCGGAGGAGAGGGGAAGGAAGGAAGGAAGGAAGGAAAGGAAAAGGGAACTGTGAAGGGGAAGGGAAGGAAGAGGGAAGGGAAGGGAAAAGGAAAAGAAAGGGCACGAAAGGAAAGCAAAGCAGAGGAGAAGCAGAAAAGTCGCGTGGCTCCGGCGCCATCCGGGAGGAATCCGGCAGCCGCCCCCAGGCCGCCCTCAGCAACGTGACGCCGCAGGCGGTTGCTGGGGCCGGGGCAGGAAGTGCTTCCTGCCGGCGGAGAGCACTTCCGGGGCAGCGCGGCACGGCGGCGCGAGGGCGGCGAGCGGGGCCGGGAGGAGCGGGCTGTGTGCCGGGAACGGGGTCGGGCCTCGGCCCCGAGCGGGGGCATCGAGGGGCTGTCGGGGGAGGAGCTCGCGGTGCCGCCGGCGGCCAGAGGCGGGTCCCGGCTCGCGGCTTTGCGGGCCGCGCGGCGCTCCGTCGTGCGCTGGGAGCCGTCGCGCCGCGATCCGGTGCCGTCGCTCTTCGTTTGGACGCGGCGGGGAAGCCGGCGTCTCGCTCGCTCGCTCTCGTTGGGCGTCGTCTGCGTGGCGGCGGGCCTCGGAGGTGGCGGCGGGGAAGCGCGGGGCTCCGTCCGGATGGCGAGTTTGGCTTTTGGCCTCGCTCGGCGGAGTTTTGCGGGAGGCTGTGGATGGCGGGGCCCGATGCTGCGGCGAGGATGGCGACGGCCCCGTGTGGCTGTGGTGGTGTTTTACGTTCTGCTCAACAGATTGAACAGCCCGATTGTGCATTTTGGAAATTGTCGTTTCTTCAAGCGAGCAAGTAAGCAAAACAGCGCCGGGCGGCCGGGGAGTCTCTGCTCCAGCAGCGGCGCGCGCTTTCCCCTTCCAGCTGACAGTCTTCATACGGTTCACTCCCCGGTGTTCGTGGCTTCATAATATCTCTTGCGCAGGCGTGGGCCTGTTGCTGGGCAGCCGTCCTTTGTCTTGTCAGATGGGGGGGAGCTGGGATCTTCGCAATGCATCCGCTCGTGATCCTCACGCAGCATCTTTAAAGCTGTACGAGTCCTGGGGTCCGTACCTTAAAGCGTTACGCTTGTTGGTGTTTCCGGATGTCTGTAGTAGGAAACTGGCCCCCGCTGTTACTGCAGTTTTCTAGTGATAAGCTTAAGTTTTTGTGCGTTGGTGTTTCAGGTGTGTGAATGAGGACTCCGCGCTGGAATTGGTGCCGAGCAAAGCCCGGGCGAGGAATGGATCCACACGCCTTGGTGCTCTGTTTGAGTGGGGGAGGAGTGGGCATGGCTGAAGGTTTGTCGCGTGCTCTGGATGTCAGTGAGCGGGACGAGTGTGCGCTGAAGTTCTGTGTGATCCTGTTTGTTGCTTGGGAACGGCTGCCTTGATAGCTTGGCGGGAGGGAGGCAGGGAGGGAGGGAGGGAGGGAGGGAAGGAGGGCGAGGGAGATGTTAAAAGGGCAAGCAGTCAGGAGCGCGTCGCGTTTCTGCGCGCTTTGTTGGCGCTGTTGTAAGTCTTTGGGTGCACAGCGAGGCTGTGTGCAGCGTTCGGCATCGCAGGTGCTGTTAGGAGCTGAGCTGGGTGCCGTGGCAGGCGGCGCGCAATGAACATCTTGGCCCACGCAGGCGCTGCAGGCTGTGTTCTGCTGGTTTGGCACAAAGAGGACGGCCCCGCTCAGTCCGTATGGACGCAGCCACGGTGGCAAGAAGGACAAGCAGTGCTTTCCTAGCCGTGTCTTAGCACAGCAGTCAAGCTTCCTGCGTACGGCCGTAGCGCTCCCGATGCTCTGGGCAGGCACGGCAGGCTGCGGCCCGCATCAGGTCTCTGCCTGTTAGCCTGGTTTTCCCTCGTCCCCTGCCAAGAGAAAGTGCAAAGGGGAGAAGCTGTGCGGGAGCTGGCAGAAGCTGCCCGGGCGGATGTAGGCAGGCCCAGCGCTGGCCCTGCAGCTGAAGTGTTCCTGGCTGTGGGTCTGACCCGCACGCACCTCGCTTAGCGTGCGCTTCCTGTTCTGCTGACAGCTCCGTGCCCCAGCTGCTGCCTCCCTGCTCCCCGCTCCCCGCTGCCGGCTGCCAGCTTCATGGCAGGAGGAGATGCTCTCGTGCTGTCGCTGAGCACGTGCAGTAGGGAGAGGGCCTGCAGTGACTGACATCCTTCCAAGTCCCTGGGTGTCCTCCGGAAGTTGTGTGCTGCATCACTTACCTACCTCGTCTTTGCCCCCGAGGCTGCCTGAGATGCCCCAGCAAATAGCAGGGCTGTTACTGTGCTGAACGCAAGGGCTTTCTCAGCGAGGCGAGTAACAGAGAGCCTTGCTGAGGAAGCTTGTTCCCTGTACCGCATTTCCTCAGAGACTCTGCAAGATTTGTTGAAAACTCAGTGGGACGTATTTATTGTAGGTAATGTTTGAGTGCCCAGCAGGAAGAGGCTCGGGATGCTGAAATGGAAGCCGGGGCTTCTGTCTCCCAGGAGGCAGGCGTCGTCAGGTCCACTTTGGAGCCTGCCGTTGTTTGCGCTGAGCTCAGGAGATCCCTGAGCGTGCCGCTGTGTGCTGCGTGGCCCAGCCCCAAAAGGGGATTCCCGTGTGGCAGGAGGGAAAGGGGGAAGGAGGCCGAGGGCCCTTTTGTCGGCTTCGGCTCCTCTGTGGCCTCTTGCTGGCCGGAGAGAAGGGCTGCCCGCTGGGCACAGGGAGCGCCTTGTAGCTCCCGTCCCGTGCCCTGTTCTCCAGCCCCCTCCTCATCCTGTGCAGAACGCCCACTCCCAGCAGCAGCAGAACAGGTGCCGGTGTAGAACCTTCCCCATGTCACAGCTGTCTCCTTGGTCGCTGCCGCCCCACCTGGCGCACTCGTCTCTGAGCGTGCTGGGCAGGTGGCAGCCATGTCCAGCACTAAGAGAGCGAGAGTTGAGGAGAGCGTGATTTTAAGTGGGAAGAGGGAGCTGGGGGCCCCAGAACCGAAGAGGAGGAGGGGGCCCGCCATGACCATCAAGCGGAGGAGGGAGAGGAGGAAGAGAGCCCGGTTCCATCGCGCCCGGACCACCGCTGTGAGCGACCATGGGCAGCCCATGGAGGTGGATCCGCCTCCAGAGGAGCCCATGGAGGTGGATCTGCCTCCAGAGGAGCCCATGGAGGTGGATCCGCCTGCGGCACAGCTGGCCTGGCACCACACCACCGTGCCAGGCCCCGCATCGGCGCAGTCACAGCTCCGCCATCGCTGGTCCGGGCGCTGGGCTCCTTACCCGCTGCGCGGCCCCCGCCCCCAGCATTAGCTGGGTGGCATTGCTTCACATCTGCTCCTCCTCCACCTTGTTGCTCCTCTGCGGTTCTGCGGGCCCCCAGTTCCATCTTCCCCCTGTAGGAGTTAGGTCCCGCTTCTGGGCTTTGTTGTTGATTTTAGCGTTAGCTTAGTTTTAGTGTTAAGTGTAGTTTTAGCGTTAGGCATAGGTTCCTGTTAGTAGTTTGGAGTTAGGCGTAGGTTCCTGTTAGTAGTTTGGAGTTAGGCGTAGGTTCCTGTTAGTAGTTTGGAGTTAGGCGTAGGTTGCTTTTGGTAGTTTAGAGTTAGGCGTAGGTTGCTGCTACCAAGTGGCAGTAAATGCTGCTCACTCGGTAAGCTGCTCACTCTGCCCTGATTTATCATGCAGGGAAATGAGTGCCACTGCCCTGAGAAGGGAGGTTTGGTGACGTCTGCGATGAATTGAATTTCCGTCTTGTGACTTTTCTGTTGCAGAACATGGAGGAGCGGCTGAGCAATGGAGTTGGGACTCGGGGGAGCAATAGGTGCCTGTGTCCCAAGCTTCCTGTGTGGCCCTTGCAAGGTAGGTGTGCCTAATGTAGGCGTGCGCTAAGGCAGTGCTGTTGAGACACAGCTTGTGTCACTGTCCGCACCAGATCTGCTCTCTGTTAAGCTTTTCCCTTATTTTATGTCCCCCTGTCCTTTTCAGCTCCTGCTCCCCTCGCCTGCAAGTGGAGCGATGCTCAAGTTTGAGGAATCTTTTCCTCGGCAGGCGGTAAAAGACGCCGCAGCTGCGAGTTTTGTGTCCTTCTTTGTTATTGGGTCAGTAGAGCAAGGATATCTTCAGAACAGCTCTCTAAGTCAGCCTGTAACACCAATGTGCATGAGAGAATAAGGACTCTTTTTTTTTCCCCTCTTGTAGAAAGCAGCCTCCTTGAGAGCAGGAGAGCAGCAGGCTGTCTGCTGTGTGGCTGCTGAAGGGCGTTTCTCCCCAGCTGAGATCCCTGAGCCCACGCTGGCGGAGAACGAGCTGCGCCGCGGTGTCTTCAGTGGAGCCACTTTGCAGCTTCTCTGTGCGCTCGCTGCGATCGTGCCCGTTTCCAGGTGCCATAAGCCAGTAAGTCGTGCTCTGTGAGGCTGATAGAAAGGCGCAGACGGTAGGCAGGGAGGGAACAGTTTGTAGCCGTGGCCTACGGTAGTGTGCCCCGGCACTGCTGAGAGTGCCGTGGTTTGTTCTGTCCTGCCTTCCGTGTGCGTGCTGTTCCTGATGCACGCAGGAAGCCTTGAGGTGCAAGCTCATCTTATCCTGCTGCTGCTGCTGTGCTGCGTGCACGCGCTGCCAGGCACAGTGTCCAACCCCTGTGCAGGCGCTGCCTTGCAGGAGATGGCTTTGGGTTCTAGTTTGTATGGGACTTTTGGGAAGGAGATAGAGGTGGAGCTTCTAGCGTGCCCGAAGGTGAGGAAGGCGGTTTCCAGTACTGGCAGCCAAAGCTGCCCGGGCGGGTGACTTGAGCTCCCACAGCGAGCTGTCAGCCAGTTGTTAGCCGTGAAGGTTCCCTGACCGTTTCTGAATTGCTTCTTGTAGGACTCGCGCAGTCCTGGGAGACTGAGACTTGGGAGACAGTGCAGAAACCCAAGGCAAGTGCTGCTCGGCTGAGGAAGAAAGCCAAGAAGGAAAGCAAAAAGAAATGATAAGGGCTTGAGCGAGAAGGCCCGCAGGACAGCAGAATCGGCTGGAATGCTTCCTGGGAGGTGGCACCAAAGGCAGCTGACTGAGTCGTCCGGTTTTCTGGCATGGCCGTGCGTGTCCCGTCACGGACAGTGCAGAGGAACTAAGGCAACTGGAAGGGAAGGGCTTGTGCTGCGTCCCAAGCGCAGAGGACTCGCCAGAGGCAGGAGTTGATCTGTGGCAAGAGGTGGAGACGCTGCGTTCCTTCAGGATGCGTCTCTTCAGGGCCAGGGCCGGTCTAGTACGAGATTGAAATACGGCTAGCCGGGCCTGGAGAGAGAGGAGGTGACGAGGCCACAGGCTCAGGCTTCTCCTTGTGTGTGACTGGAGGCCGACGACTCCTTGCTAGGCAGAAATCCTGGACGCTGGGGTTTCATTTTGGGCTGTGTTGATAAATACAGCCCAAGTCCTTTTGTATTGAATAAAAGCGAAACCAACTTTTTAAAAATGGTGCTGCCTCTTTCCGTAGCTGGTCCAAAGGTCCCTTGCTTGGGCTGGCAATTGCGGGGCCATGAACCGGTCGGCTCTCCCCTGAAATTCTGCTGGTTTTGCCCCGTTTCCTTGTTGGTCTTGCCAACGGGTGGCCTTTCAGCCCAAGCATAACTGCTAGCGCCAGGCCGTGAGCATCCCCTTGCTCTGCAAGGACTGCAAAGGCACAAAGGAGGGGAAGCAGCGCGGGAGGAAGAGAGGTGTCCCTGCATTCGGCCCCTCGAGCTCGCCTCTCTTCCCTGATGGCTTTCTCAGCCTTGGGCTGTGCTGAGGGTTGCTGTTTGCCCCGGGAAGCCCAGCTGCGCGCGGGCAGCCGTGGCCTGCACATCAGCCTCCCGTTGAGGCACGAGGAGTTGAGGCACATGGGGATGTGGGAGGGCGTGCAGCAGGAGGGGCATTGGGCCCGAGCCCCGCTGGTGTTTGTCACAGCACAGGGGCTGCGGGGGACGCCGGCAGCGCAGAGCGGGGAAAGCCGGGCTGTGTGTAGGCCAGGGCATGAAATCTTCCCTCGGCACATGCGTAGCTGCTGAGGTTTTCCCCCAAGTCTTCATGCTCTTGGATAATAAGGCTCTGCAGCAAAAGCAGCGGGGCACTCCTGATAGCTGGGGCTCAGGAAAGGGCCAGAAGAAGAGGGGTGGCCAGCAGGGACAGGGAGGTGATGGTCCCCCTCTCCTCTGCTCTTGTGAGGCCCCATCTGCAGTGCCGTGTCCAGGTCTGGAGCCCCAGTACAAGAAAGGCAGAGAGCTGTTGGAGAGGGTGCAGAGGAGAGCCACAGAGATGATCAGGGGGCTGGAGCGGCTCCCCTACGAGGACAGGCTGAGGGAGCCGGGCTTGTTCAGCCTGGAGAAAAGAAGGCTGCGGGGTGAGCTCATTGCAGCCTTCAGTACCTAAAGGGAGCCTACAAACAGGAGGGGAATCAACTCTTTGAAAGGGTAGGTAACAGCAGGACAAGGGGAAATGGTATGAAGTTGAGGGAGGGAAGATGTCAGGATGTCAGTTGGATGTCAGGGGGAAGTTCTTTACAGCGGGAGTGGTGAGGTGCTGGAACAGCTGCCCAGAGAGGCTGCGGATGCCCCGTCCATCCCTGGAGGTGTTGAAGGCCAGGTTGGATGGGGAGCTGGGCAGCCTGGGAGCCTGCAGCGGGAGGGCTGCAAGTGAATGTGTCTCGGGCCCAGAGCTCAGGCTCGAGGTTGGAGGACACTGAGCTGTGCTGCGCTGCTTCAGCTCCAATGGCTTTTAGCGTGTTATGGGCTGCCCCGTGTGTTCTGTGCCTGGGTGCTGCGAGGGCTCAGTGCTGAGCCTTGAAGGGCGACTGCTTTGCCCTGCTTTTTCCTATCACTCCATGGAGTTTCTGCATTTGAATTACTGCATGAAGATCTGCTTTTTAAACTGTTCATTGTCCCTCTACATCATCTGCAGCCTGTGCTGCCAGGTCATGATGGAGTGGTTGAACAATACTGGTGCTGGATAGAGGCCTAGGCAGCCTTCTATCAACTGGCTTCCAGCTGAGCTTTTTGCCAGTTCTCACAGCCCTCTTTGTCTGGCCATTCAGCTAATTTTCTGCCCACCTAGTAGCCCTCTTTTTTAGCTGGTATTTCGCCTTCAGTGCCCGTGGTACACAAAGTGATCGTCCCCCAGAGACACTCTGCCTTTCTTCCCTGCTGTCCTTTCTCTGTTCTTGCTCTTGCAGATGTTCACCAAGGGTCAGTAAATGCAACTTGGTTAGTTGCAGCAGATTCCAAACATAGTTTTCTACACCTAGTGTATATCTGCAGTAGGAGAGCAGACTATCAAGTGGCGCAAACCCAAATTTTGATATTACTTCAGAAAATTCGAAGTAGCTGCAGCCATATTTCACATCAAATTGAGGCGGAGAAAATATGGCCATCTGGTGCTGCAGTGCTTGGCTGCTTACTGGTTAAAGAGCACAGGGTGCTGCATTGAGAGCGTGCAGATGGAAGCACCGTGTGTGGCTCAGCTCTGGACATACAGCAGGAGCAGGGAGGCAATGTGCTGTGTCACTTCCTGCTTATTTTTCAGTGCTTTGGCTAAAAGTGAGGAGAAAACAAATGTCCTTCAGGTCAGCATTTTCTTCTCAGCTGTCTTTCTGCAACTGCACATAGCAGGGGTTGGAACTAGATGGTCTTTGTGGTCCTTTTCAGCCCAGGCCATTCGATGATTCCGTGACAGCCGGGAGCAGCCGGACCTCGCTTCCCTGCACGGATGTCACTCGCAGGGCTGGAAGACGCAGCGTTCAGTTGTGGCAAAGAACGGAGCCCAAAGAACTGAGGAAAATGAGAGCGACAAAGCCTTTTATCGGGCATGTTTAACACCAACGGGAGTCGCGTTTCACAAAGGGCCCGAGTCGCTGCCACAACTCTCGGCCGAGGGCCTCGCCTCGCCCCGCTTCGCCGCCGGGCCCGGCCGTTACCGCGGCGACGGCGGCACCGCCCCGAGGGACGCGCACGCGCCTGACCCCGCCCGCAACGAGTGCTTCCGGGTCAGCAGCGCGCTCTGCCCTTTGATTGGTGGAGCCGGAGGCGCATGCGCGCAGGGCGTGACTGGGCTGCGAGGTGGTGGCTCGCGATGGTGAGTGAGGCGGCCGGGCTGGGGCCGCTCCTCAGGCCGTGCCGCTCGGCTTCGGTGTGAGCGCGGGCCGGGCGTGCTGGGGCGGGAACTGCGCCGCCGGGATCGCGAGGGAGCTGCTGGGAGCCGCGGGGTGCTCGGGCGGCCGGCACCGCTCAGAGCCGTGCGGGGGAAGGCCGCGGCGCTGCCCTGCACCGCTGCGGTGTCTGAACGCCAGGGATCCTCGGCCGTCTGTGGATCCGAGCTGCGGGTCGAGACAGCCGGAGGGAAGTCGGGAGAAAAGGCCGTGTTTATTACCGGCTTCTTCAGGCTGATGTTCTGTGGAACCCGGAACGTTCTTTTTTTTTTTTTTTTAATTTAAATTGTGGGAGATTGCAGCCGGAGGTTATAGCGTTAGGGCTCAGTTTGTGTGGGAATAAAGGAATGCAGATGGAAGCTGTGTGTGAAGAACTGCAGCAGCTCATTGAGACACGCAGTGGGATTGTGGCTCACACCTTCTAGGCAAAACCTGCTGTGCTGATATGCGGTTTGTATGTACTTACTCTTATGTAAGAGTCTGACAGGAGGAGATTTTGGTCTCCTTTTACAGAATGCATCTTTTTCCCAGATGCTATCTCTTGCATCACCTGGCCTTATGTTGGGATTAAGGTTTTGTTTGCTGCTCGGGTTCAGTATGTGATGTTTTTCTGGATGATGTTTTTGTTGGCTCGGTGAGTGGCAGAGGTTCTGTGAGGTGCTGGGGAGGAGTCTCCTCTGTGTGCAGCTCCAGAAGACATCCCTGAACAAACAGCTGTGAGCTGCCAGAGCTGCTCCCCCTCCTCTGAGTTGGGTTATCTGCTGGTTGGTAGATGAGATTTAAAGTCAGCGTAGTTCTGTGTGGATGCTTCTTGGCACCCAAGCAGATTTGTTGAGGTCTGATTAAGTGTTTTGATGACTTTGGACTCAGATGCATCTACGAAGAAGACAGGACATTTTTTTCAGATGGAACAGAGTGCCACTGTTTATCACTCAGCCTGTAGTTGTCTGTTTGTTTTTTTTTTTTTCTCTTTCCTTTTCTTCCATGTGGAAGCAGTCCAGCATTCAGAAGAAATCAAGGCCTCTGCCAAAGCAATTAAACTAATATATTTTTTTTTTCTGTGTAGGATAATAATTCTGCTTTGTCAAGACAAGCTCAGGTGGTGCTGTGTGATCATAGCAGCAGTCTGCATTACTCTGAACTACTTACGTTCCCAAAGCCCCATGGAAGCTTTGCTGGCACTTCTTAGGCTGAACTGATGCTTTTTTTTGCTGACACAAATCACCTCTCCCAGCTGGGGGAGGTGGGCAGAGGGTTACTCACAGTACCTGACAAATGCAGCCCAGTTGGCCGTGTGCCCCCTGTAGCTCTGGCCTTTCCCATGACTTTAGCTGATTCTTTTGTTCTGTGCCAGGTCTTGCAGGATCTGAAATGTCCAGCATGCCTCTGTTTCCTTTACAGGGAGTCAGAAACACCAAAATTGATGCTTGGGCCTTCAGTCATCTTTTTTTCTTTTATTTTTGGAGGAGTTGATTTTCCAAAGCAGTGATCCCTACACCAATAATAATTCTAAATAAAAAGCACGGATCATTTCTTCCGTTTGCTTTTTATGTTTTTAATTCCTTTTAGCATTGGTTTGAGAAAAGGGAGGGTAGTTTTGCATGGTGAGTGTGCGTTATTCTGTTTTGTTCATGAATTCCATTTGTGTGTACACAAATTTTGCTGCGTGCCTATCCTGTAGCAGTCTAAGAAGTCTTCCCACTGTGAGCCAGGAGGGTTGGGAGGAGGAGAGGGCAGAATTAAAAGAGAGTTCCAAGTTTGCACAATATTGTAATCACAAATGACTGAAGATTACTCAGACAGATCATAGAATCATAGAATGGCTTGGGTTGGAAAAAAGCCTAAGGATCATCAAGTTCCAACCCTCTGCCACAGGCTGCACCACCAGCCTCCAGGTCTGGCACTAGACCAGGCTGCCCAGGGCTCCATCCAACGTGGTTTTGAACACCTGCAGGGATGGGGCATCCGCAGCCTCTCTGGGCAACCCGTCCCAGCACCTCACCACTCTCTCTTTTGATTTGTGCTTTCTGTTTTTGCAGGCTGAGGTAGAAGAAACGCTGAAGCGAATTCAGAGCCAGAAAGGAGTGCAAGGAATCATTGTTGTTAACTCTGAAGGTATTGTCAGTCTGTTTTCTGAGATCATAACTTACACCACTCGTGCATTTTAAGGAGTTGCAGTTGATGTCTCTCTTCAGCAAAGATTTTCCTGTACGTAAGCTCAGCTTGTTAAAATTGTGTGATTGTCAGTTTAAACCAAATGTTTTCTAGAAATAATCCTTAGAAAACATGACAGGTATTCCCAGTCTTCCCCTAAAACACTTATTTTTGTTTTTATTTATCTGTTTATACATCTCAAATGAATAACTGACAAAGCAAAAGTAAACCACTGATGCTAGTAGAGGGAAGTGGTTATTCTCACTTTTGTCTGTGGTTGCAGAACTTAACCTCTCTATCTTATTTCTGTTCATACTCTTCTTTTAAGCTTTAAAAAGAGCACTCCTGATCCCATTCCCCTGTTTTAGCTCTCTAACCCATACTCAGGTTCACTGGCCACTCCTGGAGGGAGTTGGTTCAAAAGCTGTGTTACTGACCCTTGCTGTCCCCGTGGTGGCTTTGTGCAGGTATTCCTATCAAAAGTACTATGGACAACACCACAACCATTCAGTATGCTGGCCTAATGCACAGCTTCATCATGAAGGCAAGGAGCACTGTGCGAGACATTGATCCCCAAAATGACCTCACATTCCTGCGGATCCGCTCCAAGAAAAATGAAATCATGGTTGCTCCAGGTAAGAGGAAGTAGGCTGAAAGCAGGCATCAGAGCATCCAGCAGCTACTTCTCCTGTGAGGTCTGTCAAAGTCGCTTGTTGGTTTCTCTACAGTAGAGATGCTGTGAGCCTGAGAAATGAGTTCTGCATGCTGCTTTTATTCATGTTACCTACTCTGTTCTTTTCCAAAGACTTTGTCCTTCACTGCTTTCTTCAGTTGGAAATTTTATCACTGGCCTTAGTTTGCTTTTTCATGCTGCAGTGTGCGAAATCACTTTCCTCATTTCATTTTTATTGGAGTAGAAATGGTTAATTAGCATTTGATAGTGTGTTGCAGCCTCTCATTTGCTTTGTGTTTTTCAATATGAAATACAGAAAGTCAGAAATAAATGTTTTGAGACCAGTTTCACCTAACTGAGTGCTGAACTTATAAACCATCTGAAATGGGATCGTTCAATTGAAAACTGGCACAATTTTTATTATTGCACATCCTGTCCTTGGTTCCCAGGAGCAGATCCCAGCTGCTCCCTCTGCTCCCCCTCCTCAGGGGCTGCAGGGCGCGGTGAGGCCGCCTCTCAGGCTCCTGCTCTTCAGACCAGGCAACTCCGGTGCCCTCAGGCTCTCCTCACAGCACACATCTCCCAGTCCTGCTGCCCGCTCTGTGTCCTCCTCGGGATGCTTCCAAGAACCTTCACGTCCCTTTTATGTTATGGAGCTCAGAGCTGTACACAGTGTTCAAGCTGAGGCCGCACCAGTGCTAAATATTGTGGAAGAATCACCTCTTTTGACCTGCTGGTTGTGCTTTGTGTAATACACCCCAAAATATTTGCCTCTCAGCTGCCAAGGGACACTGCTCGCTCTTGCTGAGCCTGCTGCCACCAGTGCCCTCATTCCCTTCCCGCTGAGCTGCTCCAGCCACTTAGCTGTAACATCTGCTAACTCCCTCTGAAGCAAGTCCCGCCAGACCCCGTGGACTTATGGCCATTCAGCTGGTACAGCTGCATCCCTACAATTGTAATGTCTGCTAATTGAAAGTTATTGCTTCCCAGTCATGTCCTCCAACTCGGAGGTCAAGACAAACCAAGATCTATTGTTGTTATTAAATACTGAGGCAGAAAAGGCATTAGACGTCTCCACTTGTGAGGTGACCTTTCACTCCAAGTATCAGTCCCTGATTTCCTTTGACCTCCTCTTGCTGCTGACAAACTTGAAAAAGCCTTTTTGTTGTATCAGACCACACTGTTCAGCATCAACTCAAGTACAGCTTTGGTTTTTCTTGTTTTCTCCCTGCAAATGCAAACTGCAGCTCTGTACTCTCCCTTTGAAACCAGACCTTGCTTCCAGAAGCTGTGTGCTTTTTCTTTTTGCCCCAGTTCCACGTGTTCCCTCTTCAGCTAGGCCAGCTGCCCCACTTGCTTGGCACATGGCACAGTGGGATTGCCTGCTCCCAGGCTTTTGAAAGGTGTTTCTTGAGAAGTGACTAGCTCTCGTGGGCCCTTAGATGCTGGAGGGCAGAATTCTAGGGGACGCTGCTAATTTGTTGCCTGAGAAGCTTAAAGTTTTCTCTCTTTAAAAGTTCGTGGTGACAATTCTGCTTTTTTTTTTTTTTTTTTCCTCCTTACACCAAAAATTTTGAACTAAACCACTTCATGATCCCTGTGGCCACAACAGCTGCCTGCTGTCACAGCTCCCATAGGACCTTCCCTCTTCATACATGAAGTGCAGGAGGGCTTCTGTCCTAGCGGCTCACTCACTACTCATTCCACTTCTTCTGGCTCAGAGGAAAGGATTTTAACATGTAGCTGTACTGATGAGTCACCGAATGTGGCAGCAGCCTTCTCTTCTGGAGATACTCCTCAGTATTTCATCCAACTATGAAACAGGGATGAGATGAGTTGTACTGATAGTGCAAGAACTCAGCTTTTTTTTTCCTTTGTACTCCATCTGCTCTGTGGGGGCATTTTGCTGGTGGGGAGGCAAAGAAGGAGGCTGGTGCTCCAGCAGTCAGAGCAGTGCTTGGGGAAGAGAGGCTCTGGGGTTTATGCTGGTGCACCCTCTCATTTCCATGTGAAAGATGGAAAGAGAAATAACCATTGCTCCAGAACAAATGCAGCTGGAACCCCTTCAGTCCAGCAGTCTGCCTGTGAGATATGGGAAATCACTGTCTTGCACTGCCTAGTTTGGTTAAATCATTGCATGTATCAGTTATTCTCATTTATTAGGGACAAGTGGTGTTAAATTTGGCTCTTGAGCATGTGAGACTTTTCCACCACGAGACTCAGATAAGTGATCCAACATGTCAAACCTGTTTTGATCACTGGGGATGAATGTCAGGACTGTACGGTTCCAACAGCATATCAGTGAGACATGAAAAAGAAAAAAAGCTGAAAGTTCCTGTATTTAGCAACAGGAATGCTTTTCTTTGTGAACAAATATCAACAACAAAAGAATAATTTGATTTTTTTTTTTCTTTTCCCTTCCAGATAAAGACTACTTCTTGATTGTCATCCAGAATCCAACCGAATGATTACACTAACTTGATCTGCTTTATTTCCTTTCCCCAACTTTTTTTTTTTAATTTAATGCTAAAGAGTAGAGCTCTAGTGTTAACTCTGCTGTGCCACTTCTGTGATGTTTTGGAAGAACAAAAGCAGATGTTCTTGATGTCTGTATGTTTTTTTACATACAGAAAAAGTGGCTTCTTTTGGTATCATTCGTCATTTTGAGAAGGAAATGGTGAATAAGAATCTGGTGACCTTGGCAGTAACAAAAGTAAAATAAAAATGCAACAGATACTTTTAATAGTTGACAAGATAACATAAAAAATCCTAATAATGTTCTACAAGATTATTCTCTGTACATTTCCATGATCCTGTCACCACTATTTGAGTTAAGCTCTTACACTATCACTTTTGAATGACTGTAAATATGAAACCTTCCTGTCCTGTTCTCTCTTATTTTATAAGTTACTTTGAAAAAGTCTGGTCGTATTAAATTAAAAAAGTGTCATCAGTGATGGCCTTTGTCTTGTTTTTCTTTGTCTTGTAAGGAGTTTAATTATTGTCATGATTGGTTTTTTTTCTTCAAAAGTAGAACCTTTGTAGGGCGTTTTACCTATCTGTTGCTTTGTCTGAACAGTGATTCACTTAAAATACATGTACTGCATGCTTATAATTGCCTCAGACGTTGGAGTGTTTTTCCATCACGTCTCTTTGTTGTCTCAGGCAGCAAGCAGAGGTGCTGTGACCGAGTGCAGACACCGAGGCTCTGTTGGAGCTCTCAGCTGTCACAGTTCTGCTGTCACAGGAGCTGCTTTCGTCTGCTACTTTGCTCTCGTCATTTTTTTTGTTCATGTTATTAAAGATAAATATGTTATCTGGTTCTTCCAAAATAACAAAGAAAATGTTTTTCTGTAGCCTTGAAAAAGTCTTGTAACTGCATGCAGAGTTGAAGAATTTGTGCCCAGTGTTTGTGTCACCGATGTTTGTCCCATGTGGCAGACACAACTCTGCCTTGTACTGAAATGACCTTGCGCTCTGCGGAATGCCACAGCCCACATTAAAAAATGATGCATATTGTCTTGTGCTGCATTTCCTTTGCGTGCTCAGCTGGCTCAGTACTGGGAGTGGCATCAGCAGTGTGCAGTGCTCGGAGAGCCCTGTTCCTTCTCCAGGCTGCTTTGTCCCATGGGATGGGAGGGCTGTGCAGTGAGCTGTTCCATCTCGCCTGCTGGGCTCCCTTCTTTTCACCCCTTTGACCTCTGCTAGAAGTTATGTGATGGCAGTTTTATCAGCATGAAAGGATTTCCCTTGATTGAGTAACTGCACTCGTCTTAGGGGATACTGCTGCTTGTGCTGGTGAGGGATTGCTCCTGACAAATCTGTGCTAGCAGAAGTGCACAGCCTATGTTCAGACCTGCCTTCTGGAAACCACAGGCAGTGCTGGGAACACAGGGCAGTGCCCAGTTCTACACCTGGGAACAAAATTAGGATCTGTATCTGATCTCAGCAGGTTTTGGTATACTCTAGGCAATTGGCCGCAGCAAAGTTTTGGAGTCTGTTAGTAAAAATGTTGGTGTTGGTTTGGACGTTTTTTTGGATTTCAGAGCAGAAAGTTATGTGGTGTGTATGTGGTGACTAAGCAGCAAAGGTAACCTGAATGTTCAGCATTTTATTATGTGTTTTCAGGCTTGGGCATTAATTTATAGACCGCTTCTATTTTTTTAGATAGTGTTTTTGACCATGAAAGACAGAAATGTTTTTGGAAGAGAACTGAAATTCTAACTTGAAATTGCATCAATGGTCAGTCCTGCAGCACCTGGCTGTGCATACTCATTGGTATTTTAAGAACTTGTTCATATTTTGAGCGTCTCAGCTGTCATCACTGTGACTCATGTTGGCTGTTGCTCAGTTTGTGAACTGTTTCTCCCATCAGGAGATGTCTGACCACACTAAACTGGTGCCTCCCTGCAATCAGGTTTTGTGCCAAGAAATGATTAATGTAAACATCCATCTCCTAGTCTAGAAATCTGACAGATAACTCACATAGCACGCATACACTGACTTTTATTATTTAATTTTTATTTGATACACAGCAGCTTATATGAAACATGCCATCTGTTACAATTTAATTAAATATTGTCTCCAGAAAATTATTTCCAGCGAGCTGGAAGCTCTGGATAATATCTGAATAATGAGGCAAGGCAGAAGAAAAATATGTCTTCAGATGTCTCTTTTATTTTTTATTGTTTGTGGCCAGAGAAATGTTTCCCTGGAGGCTGTGACCTGCTGGTGTGTTTTCGCTTTCCCTGGGAGGTGGTACTGCTACTCTTCTCAGTGCTCAAGAATCTCTGGTGCCCAGCATTCTATTTGACTCTTCCTTAAGAGTAACTATCCTGCTATCCTATCTGTATCCTATCTGCTTTCAGGACAGAGTGATGTTTGTTTTCCTCAAAGAGCCTGTAGGCAGTAAGCTGACTGAACATCCAAGATCATGCGTGCTTTCTGCATTGCACTGAGGCCATAAATGAGACTATAAACTTCCAGTGAAATTGATTATATATGTACGTGTGTATTCCAAGGTGCTGTTACCAATCTGACTTGAATATACTGAGGAACTTGAATAAAAGAGTCTTGAAGCTGATTTTGGGGTGCCGCATCCAGCTGGTGAGGGCAGGGCCTTGTTTATGTTATGCTATTGCCAGTTTGACACTAGCTGAATCAAAGTTGTGTCATTTTTATTTTTTAAGTAGGGTGGACCAAGGTGAAGAACAATATTCTCTTTTAAAGTATTATGTATACATCTACATATATATGTATATATACACATCAAATACGTATTATGGAGATAAAGCTTCTTGGATCAGGAGCATCAGAAGAGTCACAAAGATCTGACAGGAAGGAATTGCTCTGCATAGGTGTCAGGGAGGTCTTCACTAAGGTGGCTGTAGAAAAGTGAAGTCCAGGAAAGAGTCTGGATGATGTTTTGCTGCTTGCCTGTGTTTGCTGGGCCTGGGCCTAGTCATTCATGTGAATTATTAACATTCAGTAAAATTACTGACAACAGCAAATTGAAGAAGACAGAAGAATAAGCATTATGGTTCTATGCTCTCTTTCCGAGCCTGAAAACAAAGAACAGTAACTACAAGACGGGCTTGAAAAACACTTGTGCTCTGTGGCTTTGAGCTGTTCTGTGTTACAACTGGAGAATGGCCTAACTTGCTGTCTTTGAGAAATGGATCCCTCTCTGAAGGCAGAGGAAGCACTTGCTGCAAAGACAGAGCAAACAAACCCTGATGCATTAACAAGCTGATGAAAGGGGTTTGAGTTACGGCTCTGGGCTGCAAGCAGCAGCACTTGAGGCCCAAGGCCTCCTTGGCTGACTGAGATAAGGACTTGGCAGAGGAATGGAGGCGGTAACAGTTAAAAGATCACAAAAGATAGACTAGTGGAAACATCTGTGGATCTTCAGACAGATCTTTCAGCTGCTATGGACATACGGATCTTTCAGCAGCTACTTGTCTGCCTGAGATGGCTGAGCTGTGGTTGAGCAGCACTTCTTTCACATACGGGAATCTGTACCTTGCCTTTGTTAAAGCTTTTGCTAGGCATAGCTATGTCTGCAGGGAATGAAGGCAAGGCCTACAGCAGGCCAGGCTGGCTGTTAGCCCTGAGCAGTGCAGGCTGTACGCAGAGCTGTGGTGTGCAGGGACTGCGGGGCGCTGAGCTGACAGAACCATCACTGCAGAAGTCTGAGCATCATCACAGTCTGTGTTGGCAGAAATATACTTCTTCAGCAGCACGACAGCATTCCTCAGGGAGCTTCCGTGGAGCCACAGGCGTGCAGGGTGCTTATTACCAGTGGTGCTCACCCTGCAGGAATGCTAGCATGTATAAAGCTGGCTGTTGGTCCTGTGTTGCTACAGGACGGCTTGCTGCTGCTGCTCGGGTCGGTCTGTCCATCTGTTCCTCATCAAAAATGGGTTAGTTTAACAACAGTAACAAATTCTTCATATTCTTTGCAGTCTGTAATGTCAGTCCACTTGCCTTATCTCAGCACTACAGCTTTCACTTCTGCATTTTTTGATGAAAAGGACCCTTTTGATAATCAGAGCGTTTTTAAGATGCATGGAAGCCTTTATGTCTCTTTGAAGCAGGGATGTGCTCAATGTCTGCCCGTTTCCACAGCTTGTCGTACACCACAACACTGCTTTCATTGCAGCATGCCTTCATGGGGACATTAAGTGTGGCTCTCTGCAAAACGTTGTCACTGTTTGCTGCTGGGTTTGATTCATTCACAGCTCCAGAAATAGCCTGCTCTATTTGTAGGCGTGATTTGGTCCTCAAGGCACGCAGGCAGTGTGTGCAGCGGGGTGAGACGGCAGGATGGGCCGCTCCGGGGTGTGAGGGGCAGTAAGCAGAGCGGATGGGGGCTTCATGCATGGGCAGAGTGGTGGGACGGGGGGTGGCTTTAACTAGGAGAGGGGAGATTCAGGTCAGATGAGTATTAATTACTCTGAGGTAATCAGAGCGGAACGGGGCAGGCGGCACCGCCCCTCACAGGCACGTCCCGGTAACGTCACGGCCCTCCGCCGCCCCGCCTGCCGCGGTGACGTCACCGCCCGCTCCGCCGCAGCTCGCGCAGCCGCGCCATACGGAGCCGCCGCCGGCACCCGCGCTCCGGCCCGGCCGCCGCCATGCCTTCGGACCGGCCCTTCAAGCAGCGCCGCACTTTCGGTGAGCGGGCGGGCAGGGACGGGGCGCGGCGCTCGGAGGGCGAGGCGAGGCTGGGGCCGCGCGGTGCCGCGAGGCGGGCGGTGCCCTCCGGCCGGGCTGTGCCCTCGGGCTCCTTCTCCTCGCGGCGCCCGGACGCTCTTCGCAAATCGCCCAGGTGCCCCCGCCCGGGTTGCGGTCGCCGTGCCGCGCTGCCGAGGCCTGGCGGGTTCCGCGCTCGCGTGGAAAGCGGCGTTTTGCTGAATGGAGGCGGTGGGAAATCTCCGATGAGGCGGCGGTTCCCGCACGGGGCGCGGCGCTGTGCCAGGCCCGGCAGTGCGGGCTGCTGGAGCTGCTGCTGCTCCTGACCTTTGCCAGCCGGGCGGCTGAGCCCAGCGACCCGCAGCGCTTCTCAGAAGCTTTTTATTAAAAGCGACAGCATCCTAAATGACACCCTTAGTAACCGCCTGCTGCCGAGCTGGTGGGAATCGAGCGGGAGGCGTCTGCTTTGCTTTTGTACGTTGTTCAGACTGGAGGAAAACAAAACTTGAGGCTCCGAGTGACTGAAGGAGAGCAGGATTAAAATAGACCAGGAGGGTAAAGGGGGAGAGAGAGTTGGGTGCTGTGAGAGCCGCGGGTGTCTGCGCCATCCTCTGCCCTTTGGCTCCCAGCTGATCTGCAGAGCTCAGCAGGAGGAGGAGGAGGAGGAGGCCGCTTTGGGTCAGGGCTGGGATCGCTGGAGAAAGTAAACACGGCTTGTTTTCATCTTCAGCTCATTGCACAACGGGAGCAGGAAGCAATTGTTTACAGTGCTGTTGGAGAGAGCCGATGGAAAATATTTCCAGTGCCACTGCACCCTCAGAACGGCTCTGTTTGTAAGGCCGCGAAGCTGTAGAGAAGTGGAACAGCTCCAAGGGAACAGAAAAGGCAGAGTCAGAGTGTGGCTGTTTACAAGAGCCGCCCAGGCTCCGGTGTCACCGCACGTGGCTTGGTGAGGCCTTGGCCCGCTGCCCTGAGCTGAGGCTCTGCTGTTCTTTGTGCCCGTTTTCCCCCTTCTTGTAGTGTTGAGATTTGTTTTTCCATCGAGTTTCTTCTGCTTGCTCATCTGCTTTGTCTTGGGTACATTCTGAATACATTTTCTGGATTGCTGTGAGTTGTTGTTGAGGACTCGAGTACAGAGCTGAGGCACGGGGCTCTCCCAGTGCCTGATACGCACCCCTGGGGGGGCCCTGCTGGGAGTTGTGCTCCCTGCTGTGTCTGTGGCAGTGTCTTTGGTTTGGGGGTGAGGTCTGACGGAGCCCCTCAGCTCCATATACGAACCTGCCTGTGGATGCTGAGGGAGCTGCATTCTGCTTAGTCAGATCCGTGGTAGGAGTCCAGAACAGTTCCCAGAATGAAGCTGTGGTCTGTGTCAGAGGAATGGGGTGTCTTGGCTGCAGCCCATGCGCAGCCGCCTGCTGACCCTGCGGTGCTTCCTATGAGGAGAACATCTTTGGGCTGAATGTCCCATCCCAGGTGCGGTTTTCTGGGAGTTTGCCTTCAGTTCTGGCAGCGTACTTCTCATACAGGAAAGGCAGCAAGCAGGGAGAGCGGCGCATAGAACTGAAGAGTGGCCTTCATCAGGTGGCAGCGGGTTGAGAAGGGGGATTGTCCATCTCTGCTCTGCCCCTGTGAGACCCCACCTTGGTACTGCATCCAGCCCTAGGCTGCTGGCACAGGAAGGGCATGGAGCTGCAGCAGCGGGTCCAGAGGAGGACACAAAGGTGCTCAGAGGGCTGGAGCATCTCTGCTATAGAGACAGGCTGAGGGAGCTGGGAGCGTTCCACCTGGAGGAGGGAAAGTTGCAGGGAGGCCTCATTGCAGCCTTGCAGAATTTAAAGGGAGATTTATAAACAGGAGGAAAATCAACTTTTTACATGGGTAGATGGTGATAGGACAAGGAGGAATGGTTTTAAACTAGAGGAAAGATTCAGATTAGATGTCAGGAGGAAGTTTTTCACTGAGAGGGCGATGCAGCCCTGGCGTTGCTGCCCAGAGCTGGAGTTGCCCTGTTCCTGGAGGTGCCCACAACCATGGATGGGGCCCTGGGCAACCTGATCGAGCGGTTGGCAGCCCTGCCCATGGCAAGGGGCCTGGAAATAGGTGATCCTTGAGGTCCCTTCCAGCCCAAACCATTCAGTAATTCTGTGACTCACCTGGTGTGAGCTGGCCATGCTTATACCAGTGGAAAGACCACTAATGGACAGTGTCCCACGTGCCATCCTGTGCTTGTCATAACTGTTATGCTTCATAGTCAGTTGGCCTGGAGCTGAGGCTGCTCACTGGGTTGGCTCGTCTGCACGCCATGCTGTGAGGGTTCATGTAATGGTGTGCAAGAGCTGAGAGCCCTGACATGAGATTTGCTGCTGCTCTTTGGTGCCTGGCTGTCTCTATCTGCTTGTGTTACTTGCCAAGGGCATTGTGAGACCTGATGTGGGCCTGACTAACAGCACTTATGAAAATGCTGTTAGAAGAAAAGGTAAACAAATGCTGAGGACAAATGCCAGTGAGGTATACAGACCACAAATGCTGATCTTTTTTTGTTTTTAAACAAAAGCTCCTGACTGATAGCCAGCAATAATACAAAATACAGCCTGCATGTATTTTGTTGATTATTTAACATTGTCTTTGCTACAAAAAACATGAAGTATCCACTGAACCAGCAGGGTGGAGGTGCTGCTGAAGGTAGGACCAGCAGCCCTGGCACTCAAACAGCAGCACTCCGTGCATCGTCTTTTTGTTGTGCTCTCGGAGCAGTCTGATGCCTCTTGTCTTCAGAAGGCTGTTTGGGAACAGGCTGCAAGGAAAAAGGAAGGAGCTCCTGCTTGGCTCTTGTGCCTGCACAGCTCACTGCTCCCACGTGCTCCAGTGACCGGCCGCCACCGTCTCTTTGTACGTGCATGTGTGTGTTCTCCTGCATTCAAATGTAGCTCTGTCAAAAATGCCAGTTGTTTGCTTGAGCAATTTGAAGTGTCCTGAGCAATTCTGAGAAACAGGAGTGTGTTCCTGCTGTCTCAGAGATTTGTAATTTTCAAGTTGTGAAGATGGAAGAAAAGGTCAAACAGAAGGCAGAGGGAAGCCCTGGCAGAGGACAGCCTGCTCATCATACAGGAACTGGTTGTTCTTTTTCCAGGACTAGTGAAACTGTGATTAAACAGTGAGCAAAAAACAGTCCTTTATCTGGAACACTTAATGTGAACACAGTGTACACAGTCCAAACACCATGTGGAAAATATTTTTCTTAATGTCAAAGGGAAAGCTCTTTACATCTGCTTTCTCTTTCTCAGCTTCTTCTGCCTTTCACACGGCCCCTGTTCCCTGGAAGCAGAGCTGTTGGCTCCCTTATGCCTTTTTGTAGAAGGGTGCCCTGAAACTTAGTGAGAAAGCCTTTGCTTGATTACCTTCAACTGATGTGAAAACACCTGGTTGGATTTAACAACCTGGTGATTTCTTTCCCTGTCTGATTGTAGTGCATCCATCCTTTCTGGAGCATCAGGGCTGATACTTCCTGGGTACAGAATCATAGAATCATTATGATTGGTAGAGACTGCTAAGATCATCAAGTCCAACTGCCAGCCCATCCCACCGTGCCCACTGACCATGTCCATCAGTGCCACATCTCTGTATTTCTTAAACACCTCCAGGGATGGTTACTCTGCCACCGCCTTGAGCAGCCTGTGCCACTGCATCATCATTCTTCCAGAAAAGAAATTTTTCCTAACATCCAACCTGAACCTCCCCTGGTGGAGCTTAAGGCTATTCCCTCAGATCCTGTCATTAATCAGCTGGGAGCAGAGGCTGAGCCCCTGCATCCTTTCAGGGGGCTACAGAGGGTGGTGAGGTCTCCCCTTGCGCCTTCTCCTCTCCAGACTGAACAGTCCCATTCCCTCAGCACTCAATTACTTTGTTCAGGTCATCTGTAAAGCCATTAAACAGGGCTGGTCCCAATACCGACCCCTGGGGAGCTCCACTAGTGAGTGGAACTCCATTCACCACCACTGTCTGGACCTGGCCATCCACCCAGTGAAGAGTACAATTGCCCCAGCTGTGGGGGCTGCCAGCTTCAGGTGCATCCCTTTCCCCTGGGCTGTAAGTGAAGAGAAAAGGCTGAGGGGCTGAAACCCAAGCACTGTTCTGTTCTTCAGGCTCCGTTCCCCTGCCCAGACCCAGCTCTACTCGCCTGGCTGCGGCCATGTCTCTTTGCTTGGCATCCCCTATGGTGATGCGATTTTGTGCTTTTCTGACTCTGTGTTTTGCTGGGCACGTTGGGATGCCCACTGGTGTTGTGGAAGTCCTGAAATTGCCAGCAGAAGTAGCACTGTCTGAGCAGTGGGGGTCTGATATGCACCCTGCATAACCTGGACACCGTGCTGTGTGACCAGAGATCAACTGTCCTGACTTGAGTGTACACTTCCAGTTGCTGTGACACTGCTGTCCCATGTATGCTCCCAGGGCAATGCTGGCCTCTAGGCCTTGTCCTGCTTTCCAGACGTGGGAGGCTGCTGCTGCTCCTGCAGTGCCCTGGCCAGGAATGACCTCTGCAACACTGGGCAGGGATGGGCAGGTCAGCTGTTGTGTGAGCCCTGCACGTAAACATGGGTGGATTTCCTGGTAGGTAGAGTCCTCAGGGCAGTGCATTACGTAAATATTTATTGACCTTCATCTGAAATGAGCTGTGCAATGTGCCCACCCCTTCAGCCATCACCAGCTCATCCCAGATGCATCCTGATTTCACACCATCCAATTCTCCATGCCAGAGATCTCTCGGTGAGAGAACCACAGTGACAGTGCTCTGTCCTGGGGCTGACCTCAGACATCAGCCCCATGTGGGCTGCAGGACACGCAGCAGGAGCCCCATGGCTGCTGGGGGCAATGGCCCTGTTCACGTGCACTGAGCTGTGTGGCCTCCTGCCAGAGGCAGGGCTGAGGCTGGGGCTGAGTCCATGCTTTGCCTTGCCCTTCCCATGCAGCTCTGGCTCGGTTTGGGAGCTGCTGACCTTGACATTGTGTCCCTGTGCTGTGTTCTTACTGCAAGTGCTGTTGGTCATAGCCGGCAGGGCCGGGCCTGATGTCCATCACCAGTGCCTGACCCCCCGAAATGCCACCCCTTACACAACCACACTCTTGCAGGATTCGCCATGTGTTCTCCTTGTGTTCCCCCACCCCTATCTGGGGTGGGTGGAGCTGTTGTGCTTTCCTCTCGCCTGTGTGCAGTGCCTGCATGGCAGAGCGGCGTCCCATGGGCGCTGCTGGTAGAGGTCAGTGCTTGAAAAGCCAAAACATCTTTCACTGTTCTCCTTAGCTGGCATAGTGACCTCATCCCATATTGCTGTGGGAAATGCTCTATGCCCAAATCTTTGAGAGAACAGCTTGGGAAGGACTTGACTCAAGAAAACTGTGGAGATTGCTGTGTTTTGTATGGTTTGCAGCATTGCTGATGGTACTCAACAGCTGAAACTGCAGTCAGAGGAGAGGCGGTTTTTCTGTCATGTGCACAGCTACAGAAATAACTCCTGTCTTTCAGTGGGCCATAGCAGGGAGTATTTTGGGAGTAGCCAATCAAAGGTGCGGGTTTTGCCTTACTGCTGTGCTGAGCTCTCCCATCGTGGTGTGGGGGCAGCTTCATGGGACCCACACCGGAGCTGGGACGGGGCTTTCCCCGTGGGTGGGGGCAGCTCATTCATCATTGCTCAGCCCCTCCATACAACAGCTCCATCCTCTCCTGCTTCAGTCCCTGCCAGAGTCAGGAGTGCTGCTTAATCTATGTAATTTTACTTAATTAGGCCACATATAAGTTAAATGAAAGATGGTGTTACAGCCATTCCTGTGTGACATGGTGGGTGCCTTCCTGAGGACCCACGCCCACCTCCCAGGCAGGATGGGGACTGTGGGTGAGCACCGCCTGCTTCTTGCAGGAGAGAAACATGGAGGAATGTGCACAGAGGGAATGAGCTCTGTGTCACAGGGTATGAACTCTGGAGGAAAATGGGTTAGAATGTTTGAGAATGGTTGCAGAAAAAAATCACTCTTCTTGCTTAATTTTTATTCCTATTTCCACAACAGGTCTAGAGATGCATTCTCTCAGATCAAGAGCTCTTGTAGCTGCAGATCTATAATAGTGCGGGATTTCTTCTTGGCAGGGCATGTATCTTTAGGACAGAGGCACTCTGCCAGATAGCACAGGTAGAGGAAATGGGCAGAACCCAGCCCTGGTTGGAGGCTCCCTTGGAGGAGCTGCTGGGAGGACCCTGCTCAGGGCAGAGACCCTAAAGCTGCTGCCGCCCAGCTTTGATGGGCGTGAGCTGCACCTGCTCATGTGGATTTAAGAATATGGCTTTATAATCCTTACATCTCATGTTAGTCGCTCCATTTCCACATGTTTTACTGGGCAGGGTGGCACTTAGCTGCTCTGGTGGCTGATTGGGGCGGTGAGAAACTCCAAAGGGCTACTCACTGCAGCTGATATCTGCCTGACAGCGCCTGCTGCAAGGCATGTGGGAATGGTCTGAGGAAGCATTTGTATTTTTTTTGCCATGTCCCTGCTGTCTGTTTGTGGCTCGCAGGGCACAGTCAGCTACTTCTAACTTCCTTGCTTTACTTTTTTCCTTCCAGCGGATCGTTGTAAAGAAGTACAGCAGATCCGAGAGCAGCATCCAAACAAAATCCCGGTAAGTGCCGATTCTTGCTCTTCTCATAATGATCTCTTAAAATCGCTCCACCTGCATCAGAGGGCTGCCTGTGCATGGCAGTGTGCCAATGCAGCATTGGGCTGATGGGGCAGATGGCCCCGGTGGAGATGGCTGCAGTCACACCTTCCTGCTGGCAGGAGTGTTGGCAGGCTGTGCTTCAGGGCTGCCTCCTCGGTTTCATGCCTCCTCGCTGGGAGCTCTGGGCACAGCCTGCAGCAGGTACTTTAGAAATCATCTTCTGCCCACTAGAGGACAGACCAAGCCTATGCCTGCCCAGGCTGTCGGCTCTGGCATCTCTTTCTGAGCCCATTGAGGCTGCGCCCTTTGAGGGCTTAAAGCCAGCTCTTGTGAGCCTTGAAGAATCTAAAATCATAGGGAAGCGATGCTGTTTGACCCAACCTGCTCAGCTAAGTGAGACCTGGTGACTCACGGGCAGCATTGCTGCATAGGATGCATTAGCAGAGGCTTAGGGTCTGTCTGGTGCACGTAAAGAAATATCTATAAGGTTATGTGGTAACAAAACACATCTTCACACCCACGGAGGAGCACAGGGAGACATAAGGCAGGGGATCCGAAGTGGTGGATGGAAACCTAAACTGCACCCTCAGAGAAAGGGATGGGTTGCTCTGGGCTCCTGCCAGGGCTGTTCAAAGGACCGTCATTGTCCAGGGCAGGTAGGCAGCAAGATGAGCCCCTCTGAGGCTGAGCGTTATGTGCATGTTTCTACTGAAGGGTCTCCACCCTGCTGGGGAGGACAGAGGAGGCTGTTGGTGATGTCTGTGTCCATGTGAGTGCTGATCTGTGTGATTTGCCATGCAGATAGGTACATCCTGTGTGATGTGTGTTCTAAACACACACTTGTGTTTGTGCCTCCTGAGTCTTGCTGGCAGTCGGACCTGGAGACATGGAGCTGCAGCTGCATTGCCTCTTTCGGGCTGCCGTCTGGTCCCACTCCCTAACAAAACCCTTCCACCTCTTCAGCATTGGCCCTACAGCAAGGCTTTTGTCTGCAAGTGCTGCCCGTGGGCCTGGTCTGCCCAGGCTCTGCTGTCGACCCTCCCACCCGTGCCTGGCTCACAGAGGATTCCCCCCACACTGGTGGGTACCCCCATAGAGAAACCCTCCAGGTAGGGCAGCAGCTTGGAAGAGGACCCAGAAGGGAAATGCTTTTGTATCCAAGCCCAAGGCCTCAGGGATGTAATATTAGCATTTGATCATACATTTCTCTCTTTAGCTAGACAAGAACTTCATGTCCACTGGCCACCTGTTCCCTTAACCGGGTTACCCAAATAGCAGCTCGTGTTCTGGAAATAGAAATTCCTGGAGCTGTTCTACACGACAGACCGTGTGTCTGCTCAAGGCACAAGGCAACTTTTTCTTTAGCAGCCAGGACATCCTCCTCAGCCCATTCTTGGGTTAATTGAGAGGCATTTGTTTGTGGGATGGAGCTGGCTGGTAATTAGAGATGCCTTCCTCTGTTCCTCTTAGAGATAAGTGAGAAGTGAGCCTCAGTGCGGCTGCACAGGGCCCTCTCTACATCAGAACACAGTGTGTGAGCAGCTGCCGTGTCACTGTCACCCTTTGTGCAAACTGCTGTTAAAATCTGAAGCTCTGGGTGTTGCCTCTGTATTTCCCAGTGGGCAGAGCTGCATCCCTGCAGGCGGCAGTTGTGAGCACCCAGTCCCTCCAGTCTCTTCATCTCCCTGTAGACAAAGTATTCATCTGTGAAAGTGAGACTCAAATTAGTAGAGCAGGATGGCTCTGATTGAGTTTGCCCTCCCTCCTGCAGAGGGGAAGGGAAGTTAGGTTGGTAAGAGGCGTCCTGGTGCAGAAAATTGTTCTTTCAGCAAGGCCCCATATGGCAAAAGGGGCTGAAGGAGCGGTACCTATTTTTTTCACGTTGTTCTGCTCTGGTGAAAGAGGGGATGTGGCCAGTGTGAGAGCATCTTAGAGGACTCAGAGGCCCTTCATATGCTAGTCGTCCTGTTTCTTGGGCTCCTGGGTTGCTTTGTGTGAGTTTCAGAGGGTGCTGAGGTGCAGAGTTCCTACCAAAGTGTCTTGCACCTCTCCCTTGTCTGGGAACTGCCTGAGATGAAGCTTGGCCCATGGTGTGGGGCACTTGTCAGATGTTCCAGCCTGCTGGTGGTACTGCAGCATCCCAGCACCTGTGTCTCATTTGGCTTTGATGAAGACAGAGCCTGAGAGCTATGCTCAGCTCTTCTCCTTACATCTCCTCTGTTCCCCATAGCTGTCTCCATTCTCTGGGTGCTTCCCCATACTCAGTCTCCACATTGCTCAGCTCTAAATTAGTTTGCAGTTAGAGAGAGTATGGTGTGTGTGTGCAGGCTCATCCCAGCTGTGGTACTGCGTGGTGTTGGGCAGCCTCTTGGTGAGCTCTGTGCTCCCACAGTGTCCTGTTATATCAGGTGCAGCAAAGGGAGGGGCTCCTACACGTGGAGGTGGTGCTGAGGCCGTTGGCCCCACCGCTCCCCATCAGGTCTGCACAGGGCATGCAACATTGCATGCTTGAGATGCAGGGCTGCTGTTACTGGTGGTGAAGGCCCACCAGTGGCTGGCTGGCTGAGAACTGCTCCCTCGCTGGTCACAGCGCCGACCAGGGCTGCCTTCTTTCCCAGGGCAGCCTCTGCTGCAGAGAGAACAGGAAAGGGCGTGGGATGGGCACGAAGCTTTCTGCAGTGGGAAGAGATCTGGATGTTCCTCCAGCACCCCTCTGACAGGTGTCTGCAGGGGCCCTGGGAATGCTTACTGCTTTTGTTTGCACTCAGGCAGCAGGAGAGCATTGCTGCTGGTGGCAGAAGCCAGTGTGCATCATCAGATGGTTGAGAGAGGTGAATGAAGCAATGCTACCTGAGTTCACATCTTCCTTTTGGCTCTGCAGAGCCATCTCCTGGGCCCTGTGGTCTCTGCTCCTCCACTGCCAAAGGTGTTTGTGGTCTTCTGGCTGTTTCTGTTGTGAAGGAGCTGGGAAAACGGCTTATGGGAATTGCCATACGTGGAAAATAAGGTTGAGTTCAACTTGGAGAGCACAGCGAATGGATTAGTATACAAGTGTCATTCTGTGGAGAAAATAACTGGGTACTGGAGAGATGTGGGAGTCCAAACGTCATTCTGAGGGGAATGAATTGAGCTTTTGAAGTAAGATCATTAATTTCTATAAATGCCTACCACCTTCTTTCTTAGTAAACAAACAGCACATTTCCAGGTGGCTTAGAATAGTAATTGTAGCTGTCAGGAAAGACATTCATTAATTATAATGGATGAGAAAGGTGGATAGAAATCCTTGTTTTGTCTTTTCAGAAGGTAGGTGTGGTGAGAACTTTATTGATGCTGGGGGAGGACCGGCCGGGCTGTTCCCTCGTGGCACTGTGCTGAAGTGGCTGTAGGTTTCTGATTAGCTGTGGAGTCGGTGTCTGGCTGTTAACATGTGGAACGGGACTGGCAAAACCCAGCTCCCCTTTCTGAAGGAATGCCTTAGGTGATTTTGCAGCCTTTTTTAAGAACTTTTTTGGGGAATATCTACAGCTTTTCCTAAACAGGCAGAGTGATGCTGAAGTGCAGCTTCATGGTGCAAAAGGGAAGGAAAAACATCTCTTGCTGTGCAGAGGCTGTCTGGTCAGACTGGTTGGCCTGGGCCAGCTCCCTTCTCTATCCCTGTGGCCCCTTCCACCACATAAGTAGACGTTAGGTCCTTAGCTCAGCTTTGGTAAGTCTGAAAGTGGTATTGGTACACTCTAATGCTGTTACAGATCCCACCTGGTAGGGGAGGTGCACAAATGCCTACTGTTTCACATTCAGCCGGAGCAAGTGATGCTTTAGTCACTTATCTTGGATGCTATCCGTGGTCTGGTTCAAGCATACAGGTGGCTCTGCTGAAGATAGTCTGCAGCCAACCTTCTGGTCTCTGCTTGTGACCTCTTTTTGCTGTTCTGCCAGGGAGAAGCAAGGTGGGGTCTCACCTCGGCTTTTCCATTTGTGTTGGTTTGATCTGCGTATGATCTTGTGGCCAGGGGTTGGGACATTGTAAACTGTGGATAACCCTCCTCTTTGCTCTCTTCCCAGGTCATCATTGAACGCTATAAAGGAGAGAAGCAGCTGCCAGTGCTGGACAAGACCAAGTTCCTTGTCCCAGACCATGTCAACATGAGTGAATTGGTCAAAATAATCCGGTGAGCAGGGTGGCCCTGACTGACGTGCTGTGAACACACAGTGGTGGGGTGAGGATGAGGCAGAGGCAGCTGCTGAGGGAGGGGATGGAGGACAGGAAAACCACAGCAAGTTTTGCCAGTTGTTTGTGTGAGGGGCACGTGATCGTTACCTTTCCCTCAGGATATTCCTGAGGGGGACTCCAGTCTCCTTCCTGTATCCTTCAGCTCCGATGGAGGAGGAGAGCCCTCTGCTTTGCAGCAGTGCTTGGGGAAAGGGACTTTGCTGAGTCCTCCCAGCTCAGAAGGCCAAGAGCCTCCAGCAGCTCAGTGTGGCTCACCAGCAGCACGTCCTGATGCCAGCCTGGCCCCATGTGAGCAGTGCTTTGGGGGAGGCAGGACTTGCTCTCACAGTGGGCTGACCCAGACCTCCTGCCCTTGCTCCCACAGGCGCCGCTTGCAACTGAATCCCACCCAGGCTTTCTTCCTGCTGGTGAACCAGCACAGTATGGTGAGTGTGTCTACTCCCATCTCAGAGATCTACGAGCAGGAGAAGGATGAGGATGGCTTCCTCTACATGGTCTACGCTTCCCAGGAGACCTTTGGCTACTGAGGCCTGCCGAGAGGTGGCACGTGGAGACAGATTAACTGTGGCACATGTGCTCCCGGCCCTGGGAGACAACAACCGGAGGCTCATGAGAGGGGGACAGTGCTGACTCCCTATCTCTCCCTCCTTCCTCTTCCCATCACCCTCTCACCAAAGAGGCTCATGGCGTGTGTTGGACTCGCACAACCCTTCACTTCTGTGTAGATTAGCCCCGCTCCATCCACGCACGTGTGTGTGCATATACATACAGGCACCCAGGCACACACATCAGGCCTCGGCTTCCCATCCCATCCCCTTGGCGTAACCTCCTGCTGCTCTCGCTGTGCTGTGTGTGCGTGTGTGTGTGTTCCTAGCCTGCTGCCAAAACAGTTTGGCTGCTGGTGGAGAGAGGACAGGACGCTGTCACCTTCACTTTCAGTACAAGAAGAGCTGCCTCCTCCTTCCAGACTCTAATAAAGGGCAGAAAGTCTGCAAAAACAACAAATGTAATCATTGCTCCTGAGTTTTAATTGATTTTAATTACACCCATATCAGATTCTTGGTGCTACTGAGTAGATGTAGGCGTCTCTGTATGACTGTGGATAATGTATATCCTTTAGATTTGTTTTATCGGTTTGTTTGTGTTTTTTGTTTGGTTTTGTTTTTGAGGGACAGGTTGGAATGGGGAGTGGGGTAATCTTTCCTGTATTCTGTAGGGCGGTCAATCAAGCTTTGTTGCACTTTAAGGCATAGTAGATGTCAGAATGGAACTTACTTTTTAATTTATACAGGTTTGCCATATTTAGTGCTGCTCCTCTGATGACAGTTGTACCTAGATTGTCTTTCTTTTTTTTTTAAATAAAAATTATTTCCCTTCTCTCTGTCTCCCCATTGCATGCAGTCTTTCAGTCTCAGTGTGGCAAAGAGTTTGCTCAAGGAATGTATGGATTTGTATTTGCTATGTTCCCGTTCCAGTTTTTCATGTATTATACCAGAAAAATGTATATGATAAAATTCCACCCAGTTTAATCTATACAAAGGTATATATATATATAATAAATATACATTCAAGTTGTGTCTTGTAGGTATGTTTTGTTTCCATCTCATTTGTCTATGTCAGTGCGTCCCTCAAGATAAGTGATGTATACGTGATGCATGTTCCTCATGTTTGCTGGCACACTGTATGCCCAGCCCTTGGCGCTGCTTGCTCCAAGGTATGGCAGAGGGACTAAACTAAAAGTGGAAACTTGGTTTATAGGCCAGAGCATTGGATAGCAATGTGGTTAACCTACCTGTGACATACTGTTAGGTAGCTCTCTTGTGACTGAGTTGCCTCATGGGAGAAAAAAGCTTTGGAGTTGGAGGGATTTGCACAGACTCACTGCTTTTAAAGAAGCCTTGAGCAGTGCTGGAAACCTCCCTGAGTGCTCAGCCAAAGCTGTTTTCCAGCCAAAAGCATGGACTGAAAATGTCATTTAGCATTTCAGTGTCTTCCCTTCCTTTGCACTTCCTAGCAAAGATACTCTTTGCTCGAGTTGCTGCTGACAGTTTTGTTCATGCCCTGTGCCTGCAGGGTATTTTGTGTCCAGAGAAGGACCTGGTGTAAGGGACAGGTCCAGCAGAGAGCATGTGGGTGGGTAGGTGGAGAAGAAAGACAGCGGGAAGCCAGCAGGAAGCACCATACCCAGCAGAGTACAGGCAAGAACAGCTGCCCCACTGCTCCTGGCAGTTAAACCAACAGTGGGAGCTGCCCCTTTGTTAAGTATTGACCTCAGATTTTTAAACTGGTGCCAGAGCTGAAGCCCTCCCACCAACCTCCCGGCAGGGTAGGCTCCTGCAGGTGATGGGATTGTGCCTTGCTTCAGCAGCCCCAGCAGCAGCCATCCCAGATGAGGCTTTTCTTGATGGGAACTGGTAACATAGGATCAGGCACGGGTAAACAGTGGGCAGGAGAGGCACCATGGAATGGAGTACTGGAGCTCACTTTTCTGTGTCCACTACAAATACAGTCATCTACAGACATGCGGATTCCCTTCATAAATATGGCTCTCTACTACGTGGATGTTGTTGAGCTGGTTGGAACCAGCTGGGACAGGGCCCCTGATAGCCCAACACAAAGGCAAAGCTGCCCTTAAAGCACCACCAGCTGTCTCCTGTAAAGAGGCACGGTTGGAGAGGGGCCACCTGATGCTGTAGTGCTGCTTATGTTTCTTTTGACTTCTGACCTCTTTCTCCATTTTTCTCACAGGAGGTAAATAGAGTCTACTAGGAAAGAAAAAACCTGAAGGCAGATGCTGTGGCAAGTAACAGAAAGACATAGCAAGAACCTTGGATGCAAATAGAAAGGCCACACTGTTTCTTGTCAGCGATTTGATTTGTCTCCCTGTGAGATTGAAGGTTGGCCCAGAGAATTCTGCAGAAGCACAATTCCCTGCAAGATCCTCAAGAAGGGACTCAGCACAAAGAGCAGCACTGTCCTCAGTGCCTTATAAAAACCAGGCTTCCCAGAGCTGGACCCAGCCCCCACCACAGCCCAGCTGCAACACTGGTCTAAACAAGACCAACCTGCAGGCTATTTCTCTCCACCTTAGTTCCAATGCCCTGTTACGTTGGGTCTCAGCTTGATGGAGGCCCTCCTGGGCATGACTTGCGGGCAAGCTGCTCCAGCTGGCCCTGCTTTGAGCCCAGGGCCTGCACTTGGTCCCTTCAAAAGCCCCTTTCCTCCGCAGTGCTTTTGTCGTTCTCTGAAGAAACACAGACATCTGTGTCTATCAGCACGAGACATGGAATTTCCACTCAGAAATGCTCTCTTTTTGCCTCAAAATCATCTTCAGTAGCTGTGTAGGAGTGTATCGGGTGGGCCACACCTCTAACCCATCCCCACAGCCATCACCTTCAAAAGATCCAAAGACCCATGGAGCCTGTCTGCAGCTGCTGTGCTTTTCACTTCCCTGGCCCTCCTTCCTGCAGTGTCACCCTTGGTTTCTTGCACCACATCGAGCAAGGCATGAGGGTCTGCATCAGTGCAGGGCTTTCTGCCACTCCTTGTCTCTCATTCTTTCCTTCAACTCCCTTTTCTCTCCTCCCTGTTTTTTCCATTCTTCTCCTCCAGTGTGGCTGTTCCACCAGGCACAGTCTGTGAGAGGTACCACAGCCCTTCTCATCCCTAATCTTTGTGCCCAGTGTGCATAGCAATAAGCATGTAGAGTCAGAATCCACACGAAGGTTTCCATTTTTATCCAGCAGAATTAACTGTTCGCTGGTCATTCACAAAGCAAGCACAACACTGAATGGAATGGTGGTTATTTATACATATATTTTTGCAAAAATGTTTGTCTTTACAGTTTTTAATTCATTACTCTCAGCTTCACTAAATGATGTACTATGGGGCCAGAAGTTTTTAGACTTGGGAGGGGATAGCTGTTGTCTCCTTATCTTCATGCTACAACTTTTCCCCTGCTTTGTTCTGCAGAAGACAGGCTTGGTGCCAGGCTGCACAGGGATTTTGACCCTGAGTGGGAGGTCCAGCAGCCTGCTACCTTCTGCTCTAACTTTCTGTCCTCTGGGTCAGAGGTAGGAATACAGAGACACACTTGCACACTTATGCACTCCAGTCCCTTTTCTCCAGGCCAACTCCATATCATCTTGCACTTCCCCTCCCACTCCATAAACTCCATTGTTAACTCCATAAAATGACATATTTGGCACGGGCCATGGGCAGAAAGCTCCCTAGGACTGTTGAGGTACCTACCCACATGGCCTTCCAAAAATCTGCGGGCCTCCAACGGCGTGGGAGCTGCTCCTCTCTCCACTCCCCAGCAGTGGGGCTGCTGCCTCCCACCCAGCCAGGGGGAAGTTCTGGGGGAAGAAGTGTTTGTGCTTCAGGAGGGAGCTGAGCTGCTGCTGTTCATACAGCGCCTGCTGTGACAGGACTTGGATTTCAGGTGGGGCCCGTAGACTCAAGTGTGACATTGGCCACTACTGCAGAGGAGATGGGCAGAGGCCTTGAGCCCAAGTGGCCGGGCAGTTAAATTCACCTCACTTTTGTGCTGTGAAGGGCATACATCGTGAGGTTGGATGATGGTTGAACTGAAAGCTTTACTGAACTTTCTGTTTATGCATCTGTGGGAAAATGAGTCTGTAGAAGAACTGCAGTTCTACTCAGCTCCCTTCATCTGATGTGGAAGTTCCAGTGCTATCTATATTTCCTGGGCTGTTGGGAAAGATGTGCAGAGAATCTAGTTTTGAAATTACTGGCAATATTAACATCAAATGCCTCAAGGAGGCAGTTGAGAGCGGTTTGGGTTTGGGAGAAGGAATGGCTCTTCTGAGATAGGAAGGTACAGCTGGTATTTTAATTGTGTGTGAATATAACCAATTTTAAGAGAATCAAATCTCTGTTCTGTGAGGAGTTTCTGGTCACCGTGTATAAAGTAGAAACCTTGCTCTGCAGCTTGAGGCGCAGGTCTCCCTTCACATCCCAGTTGGCCAAGACGGTGGGATTGGCACCCTGAAGATGCTGGGGGCAAGCGTTGTATCCTGGGGGTTTTGTTATCTTTTGTTATGCTTGCTGGTAAACGTTGCACAAGAAAGATGTGCTTTCTCTTATTGTTCTGACATTGCTGCATTTGGATGACGGTAGGTCTTAAAAAGATAAGTCAACATTATTCATGAGTTTATAACTCTGTACGTAGAGGGAAGGCTGAGCCTTTCTTGGTGTCTGTGTTGGTCATCCCTAGGAGGTCTTCTGAATCTTCTCCAAACTCATTAGCTTTCTTTCTTGCTCTTTTGTTTCTCCAGGTGGATGAGGAAGCCTCAATACAGAGTTCCAGATCCTTTCCACCTAGGCAGTAGCCAGAGGAGAAAATGGTATGTGCTAACTGGACAAAACTGGCAGCAGAAGTGTATAACTTAGAGGAATAGTCCCCTGTTCAGCCCTTTTTGTTTTGGGGGCAAAATTACTGTTTGTTCAGAATGCGAACTCTGTAATTCTGCAGGCCCCCAGCGGTAGGAGGGCTGCTCTTCTCTCCACCCTCCCTTCCCCAATGTGTGGGATTGTTGCTTCCCTCATGGTCAGGGCTGAATGGGTGGAGTCCTCGCTCTGGCACCTGGCCCATCCCAGCTCCTCAACACTCAGGCAGTGCAAGGCAGCCAGACAACAGCAGGAGTGGGAATTGCCAGCAGGGTGTTGGGGCTAAGCATGTTCCCAGGGAAAGCAGCACAACTGCTGTGTGTCCCCCGACCAGTGACAGGTGGCTGCAGCAAGTGCTCTGGAAACCCATCCTGAGGAGGCCCGTGTTGGTTGTTTCAGTGTTCAAATCTGCTTTGCCATTGCTGGCTCTTCAGGTTCTGCAGGTTGGGTTTGTGGTTGCAGTAGGCCTGCATGTGTGGGTCATGCAGGCTGTTGTACTCTGTGCACAGCAGAGAACAGCGTGGATCTTCCAGATCAAGTTGAGAAGGCTGGTTGAGCTGGAAGAGGCGTGTTCCAGAATTGGGACTAGGGATGGAGAGAGGAGCAAACACACAAAGATGCTTCCAGGTTTCTCAGGCACACAGTTTAGCCTCTTGCACACTCAGTTGGAGGATAGAGTCATAGAATCGTATCATAGAATGGCCTCGGTTGAAAAGGCCCACAGTGCTCATCCAGTTCCAACCCCCTGCTGTGTGCAGGGTCGCCAACCAGCAGACCAGGCTGCCCAGAGCCACATCCAGCCTGGCCTTGAATGCCTCCAGGGATGGGGATCCACAACCTCCTTGGGCAACGTGTTCCAGTGCCTCACCACCCTCTGGGGGAAAAACTTCCTCCTCATATCCAACCTAAACCTCCCCTGTCTCAGTTTAAAACCATTCCTCCTTGTCCTATCACCCTCCACCCTTGTAAACAGCCATTTCCCCTCCTGGCCTGGGTGCAGCATTGCAGATGGGGCCTCACAAGAGCCGAGTGGAGGGGGACAATCACATCCCTCTCCCTGTTGGCCACCCCTATTTTAATGCAGCCCAGAACATAGCTGGCTTTCCGGGCTGCAAGTGCACACTGCTGGCTCATGTCCAGCTTCTCATTTACTGGGACCCACAAGTTCTCCTTTGCAGGGCTGCTCTCAAGGAGATCTTCCCCCACTTTGTGTAAACACCTGCGATTGCCCCAGCCCAAGTGCAGCGCCCTGCACTTGGCCTTCTTGAACCTCACTATGTTCTCATGGGCCCACTTCTCCAGCCTGTCCAGGTCCCTCTGGATGGTTTCCTTTCCTTACAGTGTATTGACTGCACTGCTCAGCTTAGAGATGAATCGTGCACATTTCCTTGAGATACCACAGCACCTGTTGTAGAGCAGGTGCCTTTAAGGCCTCCTTGGCATGATGGCAATGCTGTGCATATGCTTTGGCACTCAAGGTCTTCAGTCCTTCCTTCAGCCCACCTCTGTACCCTTTTGTGGTTCTCTTCTCATTTTTTACCTTAAGCTGGACTCTGCAGAGGCATGGTTCCCTGCAAGCCTTCTGCAGCCCCAGCATGAGAACATACTCCTCAGCTTCCGTAGAGCATCGTCTGGCCACAGTGCAGTACCACATGACCCAGGATGCTGCATTCAGCCCTCTCTGAGAACACAGTGCTCACCTCTCTGGTTTTCCCTGCTATGCTCATCCGTATGCCTGGATTTTTGGAAACCAGCAGAGCCACAGTGCTGGATCTTTGCGGGAGCTCTCTGGGAGCTGTGACTCTCTGCTGGCACCTCTCAGTCCAGAGGCAGCCATCTATGGCCACCCTAGCTGGTTTCCGAGCCAAGGGAGGCATTTCCCCATTATTGCATGACCACTTTGCCACACCACATCAGTCAATCCTGTGCCCCTCTGGGAATGCAAGTGAGCAAGCTGCTCCAGGGGACCCTGCTTTGAACCTCAGATCTGCTCTAGGTTTCTTCTGGCTTCCATTATAGGGAGCACCACAGGAGGTATGTCAGCACTTTCCAGAACTATACAGCCCCACAGATTGGTGGGACAGATGTGCAAGCTTGCAGAATTGTAGATTTGGGAATTTGATTGAATAATCAGTGAACATTTTGTTATTAGAATTTTAATCAGATATAAAGTAGCCTAATCATCCTGCTTTTTATAAGGAATGCTTGCCTTCTGTGCTTACATACATGAATGAAGTTGTAAATAACTCATTGCTCACTGCTAAGATCAGGTGATTACAATCATTCAGGAACTGAACCTGTAGAAAACAACAGGATGTGCTAAATGCTCAACTTACAAATTACAAGTATCCCATTGTTTTTTAAATTTGCATGGAGATTTTTGCTTGGTCATTTGTTTTCTTTCTTTTGCTTATGATCTTTGTAGGATTTTCATCATATAAAGTAGTATTAATATGGAAGGAAAGATTATTTCCAAGTACTGACTGAATACACCCATTTATGTTTCTAATGCACTAAATATCAGTGTGTAATGTAACTGCTGTTTTTATCTGTCCTTATGCAACAGCATTGTTGATTATGTCAGAAGTTGTCCAGTTCTGGGAGAAATACTATTCTCAGTGATGCCAGGTAGTTTTTCCACACTGTGTTTTTAGATAGATTTCTTGCTTTCATATAGAAACAAATAGATAATGATTTAGCAGATGGATCTTTCAGGCAAGGTTAAAGTAAGGCTTTTTGGGGGGGTTGGACTCGATAATCTCTAGAGGTCCCTTCCAACCCCTACAATTCTGTGATTCTGTGATATGGGGATGTCCCAGAGTCGTTTCCTTGCCTCTTGGTGTAGGAGTGAGGCACTGCCACTGCTCTGAAGCAGAAGTCTTCTCCTTCCTTGTCCTGTCTACTGTTTAGAAAGGCAAGCCAACAAGTGAGACCAGCAGTGCTACAGGCTCTTGTGATCGGTCATTTCTCTGCTGCCATGCACGGCCTTTGTTGAGCCAGCTGTGATGGGCCCTTCACAGCCCAACTGAAAAGCCCAGGCTACCTTTTAGGTGCAGACTACCCCCCAGCTGACTCTTGCAAAGGACACTGTTGGAGCTGGGCTACTTCATACAGTGGTGCTACTTATGTTTCTTTTGACTAGTGATCTCTTTCTCTGTTCTTGTAAGGTTTTAAGGGAGGCTTCTGGGAAAGTAAAACCTAAAGGCCAATGCTGTGGCAGACAGAGGTAAGACACAGCAAGAATCTTGGCTGTAATTAAAGAGGCCACCTTCGTTTCCTGTTCTGAATTTGATTTGTTTCCATGTGGAACTGATTGTCTCCCCAGGGAATTCTGCAGAGAAGTATGATTCCATGCAAGCTCCTCAAGAAGGGACTCAACACCTCTAGAGGAACGGGCTGTCTGGCAGACTTGCAGGCCTGTGGAAAAGGGGTAACTGTAGTAATATTCCATGGTCTCTGCTCTGTTGGGGTTTCCCATGTGCCTGCCAAAGATTCTGTGGGTACAGAGGTGCAATCTAGGGACTTCTGAAGGTCTTCCAGCATGCCAGGAGCACCTCGCCCAGAGCCACACCGGATGGGTGGCAGGAGATGAGGTGAGCTTTGGAGGTCCTTAGAGGGACGGCTCTCCTTGCCACCTCTTGGGCAGGGCTCTTTGACAGCAGGCCTCCCGGAGCTCAGCTGTAGCCCACGCGCTGCCTGAGCCTTAGAGCTCTGCTCTGATACGGAGCCCACCGTCCCAGATGCCGTGGTGTTGGCAGACACCTGCGCTGCGTTTAAGGCTTTTGCTACAGCTCATTCTCTACAATTTTCTTTGCTCGTGAAACTACTTCAGTGACAATGAATTTGGCACAATCAGGAAGCAATTCTTCTTCCTGCTCCTCCTTCTCTTTGGAGATGGTATTTTCAATGCTCTCTTTTACAATGCTGCAACTCAGATGAGAGACCACAGCAGTGCTTGGCATTGGTTGGATTATGGGCAGCTTTTCTCTCTGCCTTGTTGCCAAGCTCTGCTCTTCTGATGAGCCTCGTCCTTCTGTCCTGCTCTGCCATGACAGAGGCACCTGGGATGGCTGCGGTTGCCTCTGAGAGAGATGGCTGTTGGGAATTTCGATGGTTTCAGAATATTCAGCACCAAACTCTTGCTCAGAGTGAGAAGCTACAAAAGATTGCATCATATTGCAGGCACTTCCAGCAGCTTCTCAGATGGCTTTATCAAGGGAAGCCCATGAGGATGCTTTGTCAGAGCTTCCCTTCTGCAAAGGGAAGGGGCTTCCCAAGGCTTCCCAACATTGTGCAGCATGCTCACTACAACTTTCCTTGCCAGCAGTGCAATTTCCTCCTCAGGGTTGAAAGAGGAGATCTCTGAAGACTCTGCTCTATCTGAATTTCCTAGCAATCTTTGTCCAGTTCTGAAGGAGGCTCTACTTAAGGCACCGGCAGATGGATCCAGTGCCTTCATCCCCTCCAATGCTTCTATTGCCTGAGTCTTAACTGCCTCTTGAAGACTCTGGTCTTCCCTGTGCTCTTCAGACATAGCTCTGAACTCATCATCTCCAGGGAAGCGTGGCTTTCTTGCTGAGGCAGCATCAGCACAGATGCTTCCAGAGAGCTTGGAGCCTTCCCTGCCTGACTCAGGTTTGGGCAACTTGTCAGGCAACTTCATTGCATGTCCTGTGCTCTTTGAATCTCCCTGAAGATCTTGTGGAACTGAAGCCACTTTCAGCCTTCTGTGTCAGCCAGACTGCAGAGTATTGCCTGGAGGAGGGCCAGCTGGTTTGTGAGGCTGCAGAGAGCTGGCTTCCTCTTCCACAACCAAGTTCACATAAGTGGCTAAGCCCAGGCAAGATTTGTCCATGTCCATCATCAGTCTGTGGGCAAATTTCTTCTGCTGGAGTATCTCCTGATGTAGCTCCTTCTGGAAGAGGACAATGATTTTAGGTTTGCACTCATCTCTGAAAGCCCTCCCTGCCTGCTGCTGCCTTACACAGAGTGAGGACCAGCACTCTGCTTCAGCCACTCAATGAGAGCAGAAGAGAAGGGATATCCTTGGCACATTGTTTGCTTGAATGCATCTTTCCAAGTCACCCACACACCAGCATCCTTTGCTTGCTCAGCTCTGAGCTGGGTTCCTCTTTCCAAGCCTCAGTGTCTGGCCCACCAGCACAGCCCTCACCTCTTCTGCATTCCCTGCCTGTCTGCAGCTGCTGTGCTTAGAATCATAGCATTGCTCAGGTTGGGAAAGACCTTCAAGATGAAGTCCCACCTCAGCCTAACCATACCACCCCTAGACTCATAACAACCCACTGCTAAATCATCTCCATGAGCACCACTTACTCTGCTTCCCACTTTCCTTGCCCTCCTTCCTGCAGTGTGCACGAAGTGCAATGTGAATTAGGTTTTTCTTTTGTGGAGCTTCACCAGAACTCTGGTCACCACAATGTCTCTCTCCCTGGGCCCTGAGTACACTGCCAGAAAATTAAATCTCTCCCATTATCACCTGGAAGACAGAGGTGAGCTGCAATGCTCTGCTCTGGGCTTTAAGAACTTACTGATCCAAAGCTCCTTTGGCATCAGCACTCACAGAGCTGTCAGCCAAATTTCCCCTTGCACAGCTGCCTCGTTCTTCTTTGGATCCCATTGTACTTAGGCTGGACTGAACCAGCCCTGCTGCCCTCTGCCTCATGCATACCATGAGGAGGTGTACACTGCTGTACCTCCTGTGCCTGGGGCTTCTGCACAACTTGATCCTCTCAAGGTCCCCCATTTCTCTCTCAGCCTGTCATGGAGGGGTTCCCTCTCTTGGACCATTTTTGTGGTCCTCCTTTGCATACACTCCAATAGGTCCACGTCTCTTTTGCACTGAGAAAGACATCTGGACGCAGTGCTCTAGGTGAGATGTCAGAGCAGAGGGGCAGGGTCCCGTCCTTCACCCCACTGCTCACTCTGCATTGGATGCAGCCCAGGACATGCTTGGCTTTCTTGGCTGTGAGGGAAAACACTGCTGTCCCATTTCCAGGTTGCCATCCACCGGTACTGCATCATCCACTTTGGCAAGGCTGTGCTGTCTTCTGATCCCCCAGCTTGTATTGATAGTGGAGGTTGCCACGACCCATTCACTACCTTAAAACTAAATCATTTCAATAAATACCTTCCTAGAAGTGAAGTGCATGGTGTAATTATTCCCATCTGGGATGATCTCCCACTAGAACAAGTTACTCAAAGTCCCATCCAACCTGGTAGAGTCCCGTGGATGGGGCACCCTCAGCTTCCCTGGGCAGCCTGTTTGAGTGCCTCAGCACCCTGATGGTGAAGAATTTCCTCTTCATAGCTCATCTAATATCAACACTAGAGAACTGACCGACGGGAGCCCTCATGGCAGCTGCGGCCGAGCTCTGCTCTGTGACAGCGACTGGACCTGAGGGAACGGCATGAAGCTGCGTCTGCACAGAGCTGTGTCAGGGGAGGGGCAGCTGGGTGTCAGCGAAAGGCCGAGCCCCAGAGGTTGGTGGGCATGGCACGGGCTGCCAGGGCAGCGGGCACGGCCTGCGCTGGAGCTCAGGGAGCGCTGGGACACCAACCTCAGCCGTAGGGTTTGGGCGCTGCTGTGACGAGCACGGGATATTCCGTGCTTTTGGACACCCGGCCAACAGAGCTGCACCGCTGTCCTCCGCCTCGCGCTGCTGCCGCACAGGAGACACGCGAAGCATCCGCGCGGAGTTCCGCCCGCCTCCGAGAGGGGAAAGGAGCGCGTTCCGTGAGGAGAGGCCGGCACGGAGAGACGGAGCCCTGCTGCAGCCGCGGCGCCGCGCGGGATCCGGGGGCCGCCGCGAGCCCCTCAGCGCTCTCCGCAGCGGGAACCGCCCGCACGGGGCTCGACCCGGAGAAGCACCCGCCGCCACACCGCGCGGCCCGGCCCAGCGGAGGAAGAGGCGTCGCCGCGGCCGCCGCCTCCCAGTTCCGCCGTCCCCGCGCAGCCGCAGCCCGCGCCGCCGGGCCGGAGCGCTGCCCGGAGCCCCGCCGCGCTGCCATGGCGCCGAGGCGGCGCCGGGGCCTGGCCGCGGCGGGCTCCCTGCTGCCGCTGCTCTGCGCGCTGCTCCGCGCCGCCGCCGATACCGGCACCGGCCGGGTGGGTGCCGGTCGCGTCGCTGAGGGGAGTGGGGCGGCCGTGCCGGGAGGCCGCGGAGTTCCGCGGCCGGGAGCGGGGCGGGGGGCGGTCGGGGCCGGGCCGGGAGGCGCCCACGAAACCTCCGCGCCGTTCCGCTCCGGCCGTCGCTCCGGGTCCCGCCGCTCCGCACGCCGCCCGCCCTGGGAGCCGCTGCCCGGCGGGACTCGGAGGCGCGGCCTCGCTGCCCGGCGGCTCTTCTGGCCGTGCCCGAGCTCTTTTCCTGAGCGCGTTCGTCTTTCGGGGCCGAACAGGCTGCCGTGCCCTGCTGTGTGCCAGGGGAGCGTGCGGTGCGGTGCGGTGCTGCGGGCCGTGCCGTGCCCTGAACCCGCTGGCTGGGCCGGGCCGGGGCGGAGCGGGGCTGGCGGTGCTCGGGGACGGCGGGCTTCGGTGGGACGGTGGTCGGTGTCCTCGGGCGTGCTGTGCGTGTCGGAGGCCAACTGGAGGTGCGGGGAAGCGCAGAAAATGCCTCGTATCCGAGCAGCTCTGCGACTCGAGCTGTTGGCGATGCCTTTGGTGGCCACGCTGTGAGTCCAGTTACTTCGTGAGCGTTGGCACCGCCAGCCCTGCCGCTGCGTTGTGCTGCTTTGCCGGCTGTGGAAGCAAAGCCTTTCTGTCTCCCTTGTATCTTCTTAAAAAGAAATGGGACTCGCTGTCCCGTCACGCTCCTCTCCTGCACTGCATCAGGTTAAGGCGGATGTGCCCTCCTGCCCTCCCTGCTCTCAGCTCGTTTGTTGGTGGCTGGCATGTCGTCCTGCTGGTGGGAGGAAGCTGCTGGGCTCTGTGTAGGGCTTGTAGTAATCTGTGTAGGGCCTAAGCAAGCGTTGCCGAGACGCATAATGCCCGAGCTGGGCATTATGAAGGTTTTATAAATCTCTCTTGGGATATGGACCGTGCCAGGGCAGTTGGACATCCTTCTGTTCAGTTATTAATGCTTTAGGTTTCTTTGCTGTGTTTCTGGATGTTGGGGAGTTTGTCAGCTAGGTTGCATTGATTTCTGTTGGGTATAGGCCAGACAAACTCCCACTGTTGTGCGTTCGTTGAATGTTACCTTGAAAGTTTGTGAAAGCAAGCCTGCATTCAGAGTTGCTTTCTTTTTTTTTTTTTTGTTGATGATGTTGTTGTTGTTTTTTCATTTGTTTTTTTTTTATTATTATTTAACATTGAATTAATGTGACTTTTTCTCATGATAGTACAGTAATACAAAAGAAAGTCTTGGTTTACTTGGCTGGTTTTTAAAACACTGTCCCTGGCCTGCAAGTTTGATGTGGTTTTATCTAAGGCTGTGTTTGAGGGGAGTAGAGATAAAAAAGGTTCTTCCCATTGTTCTGCTCTGAAAACTGTTGGGAGATACGGTATTGAGAGAACAATACTGAGAGTCCTTGTTAACTTTCTGGGGGAGATGCTGCTGTGCTCAATGCAGGCATAAAGCAGAACTTGTAGTTAGGGGAATTGCCTAGGGCTGCTGAGCTGTTGGCTCGGAACTGTGGTCTGGGAGCAGCAGAGGCTATTTGAAGCGTGTTGCTGTGGGAGCTGAGCAGCCTGGTGGTGATGGGCTGGTGGTAAGGCGTGCAGGAAGTCTCTGGGATGAGCGTAGTCTGCACAAGGAATGGATCTCCTGGGGTATTTGTGTTGCACCACAAACCTGAGTCTTCCCCAGTTAGTCAGTGAAAACGCTGGCTGTTTCTAATTGCCAGGCCTGCATCATCCAGTTAGGACAGATGGTTGCTGAGTCTGCCCAGAGATCCACTGCTGCTCCCAAAGCTCACTGAAAAAGAGAGGCTGTTGAACTTACTGTGCTAGTTTGTCACTCTTTCTTCTGAAAAATGCTTTGATTTGTTAAGCTGAAAACTTACTGTGGCAGAAACTTACGATCTGTTTCTTTCTTTTTCAGGGTTGGTTAAAAACTTATGGCTACTTGCTTCCATCTGACAGCCAAATGTCTGCCGCGCAGTCGGGAAAAGCTGTGCAGTCTGCAGTGGCCACTATGCAACGGTTTTACGGGATCCCAGTAACAGGAGTTTTGGACCAAACAACTCTTGAGTAAGATTAATGTGGGCTCATTTTATGTTTCATTCTCACAGCCTTGTCTTGTTACCTCAGTAGTTGTCCCAGGTGCCAGAAGTCTTCAGAAGGGATAGATTTGCCTGACTGAGCCCATCAGAGGAGTCTCAGTGTTTGCATAGAGGTGTCCCTAATGAACATGTGGACAACTCCAGCTTGATCTTATTGTCTGCAGTGCTGTTTGGGAGTGTGAGAAGCTCTTGTTAAATATCATTCTTTATATGGGGATCCCTGTTGCTACTGCAAGGGTGAAGTGTGAGGCTTCTGAAGGTAGTGAACCTCGAGGGTTTCATTTATTGCATCTCCGTCTAGACCTAGGTGAAAAGCTGGCTCCAGAAATGACCAATGATAGAGTATTTCTTAATGAATTGCAGCAGTGGATCTGCGTAGATGCTGCTTCTGGAGAGCTCCAGTTCTGAGTTGAAGTGAGCTGTGATAGTCTACATTGAAGCAGAGCTAGAGGAGAGCAGGGCTTTGTATGTGTAGCTGATGTATAGAAGCTTGAAGGTGGAATGCTTATGAGTTGACATAGGGTGGTGAAGAAGGGGCCATGAGCAGCTGCTGCCTTGTGGATGGTGGGGGAGGGAGCAAACTGTATGTGGAAGCCCCTGCTTTAGTAAGCAAAAGGGTTTTTCTGGAGGAAAAGAAGGTGGTGCCCCTGTTGTACTCGGTGTATGAAGGCAGGTTTTATCACTGCGTGGATACTCAGTGGCTGATGGTGAAAAAATCTTCTGAAACAAGTCTCCAAAGACTTGAAACCTGCAACCAAATGCATGTGTGCTGTGCTGGATTGTGCTGTTGCTGTGTCTAACCAGTAGGTCCATTTGCTGTATGACAGGGATGAGTAGGAGTACCTTCTTAGGAGTCAGGCTAAAGAAAAGAGAAGTCCTAACTGCTGTGAGCCTGCATTTTGAATGGGAGGGGAAAGTCTTGCTGGGCCTCATTGGGCTCTGTTATTTCCTCGGACCCAGCTGTGGAAAGTCATACTGTTCTGGAAGCTGAGGAAAGGGAGAAGAACCAGCAATGCAGACTGGCTTTAAGGGCTCCAAGTTAGTCAGGTGCTTGCCAAGTTGTTATTTCAATCTGTGATATAGGTGTGGAGATTGGACTTGTGACGTTTTCTGTCACTTCTGTTGGTGTCATAAGCTCTGTGCCTTTAAAGGTTTGGTGTGTAATTGGTCAGTGTGTAAAATTATTAGTTTCTATGGCTTCTTTATCAGGCAGAAAATTCTGTATCTTCTATTTACACTTATTATAGATGCCTCATGTTCTTTATCTCCTCCACGCAAACCCTGAGCTTGGGCTTTCTTCCAAGAGTGGTGTCCAAGTGTGTGGAAGCTGCTGTATAAGCCCTGCCAGTGAGAGTGGGGAATGGGAAGGAAGATGCTGTGGCCTACTGGTTTTTATAGGGAAGGTGGTGCTCAGCACCAGAGGGACAAGGGGGGATGTCTTGAGAGAACAGGTTGAGGATGTATGATTTCCTGTGAAAAGAGTGTGGGAGAATACTTAGAACAGCCTCCTCCTACTCTGCATTCAACAGCACCTCAGCAAACTTTGTCTGCCTGCAGTAAGTGGGTTGAATAGTAATTTGATTTAACAGCTAAGCAAGCATATAATCCTGGGAGTGTGCGGGGAGAGAAGCACCTAACAGAAGTGCTCACCATTACATTGCTCATAATCACATAGACCTGAGGAGAACCAGGAAATAGTTGTGTTGGACATGTCTTGTATGTGTTCTGCATCATCTTGAGCCTGTTGTGTAGGTCCCTCACCTTGAGCTGCAAGACACAGCCGTCTTATTTTATTATTTACCTCAGGGAGTTTAAAGGTACCACTGCCATCTGCTCAACGGTAGCAGACCGAGAGTGACAGCTTCCTCTATACAGGAGAAGCTAGTGGAGGACTTGGAGCCTGAACTGGGGAAAGCAGCCGTGTCTGGCCAAGAGCTGGCTGTCCCTTCTGTAGGAAGTTACCAATGGTTCTGTATGCCAGGCAGCTGGAGGAATGCAGTAGGCTGTACTTAAACAGTGCGATGTGGAACATCTGGTGGCCAAATGCTCTTGATGTCCTATTTAAAATAGAATTGCCCAGCTGCAGCCAGGTGGTGTGGTGTAACCTGGCCTGCAGCTCAGCATCAGACGGCTGCTAGATTGCTGTGCCCATGCAGGATCAGGGAGAGAATTAGAAGGGTAAAGTGCAAGAACTGGTGTGCTGAGATGTTGTGCCAGGTAAAGCAAAAGCTGCACACTACTTTCCTTTGCTGGGAAAGCAGAGTTTCTTGGGAAGACAAACCCTCCTTCTCTCCCCTTGGCTTTTATCACTGAATATAAAGCCATCTGGCATGGAATATCCCTTTGGTCTGTTTTGGTCAGCTGTCCAGGTTCTCTATGCCTCACCTCCTCAGTGACGGGACAGTGCGAGAAGATGACATGCCCTTGACTCTGTCCACGGAATTCTGCAGCAATTAAAGGGCTGGTGTGTTAAGAAAAATAACTAACCCAGGCAGAATCAGGACGCAGGTAATCAGGCATTTTGTATTAGATGTATTTTGAGCAACGTGGAGCTGAACTCTGGAATAAGCTGTGGTACACAGAAGTTCAGTCTGGCCTAAGTACGGTGGAAAGAGGAACAAGGCAGCTGTGCGTGAGGAAACTCTGCTGACAGCTCTGCGAGTGCTGATGCCATAGGAGCTTTGACTCCAGAAGTCCTTAAAGCCCAGAGCAGTGTATTGCAGCTGGCCTCTGTCTTCTGAGTGATACTGGAAGAGATAAAATAGAAGAAAATTTCCAGACAGTGTAATCAGGGCCTGCGGAGAGTGACGTTGAGAAGATCAGTTCTTGAGAAGCTCATGAAAGAAAATTCTAATTCACACTGCACTTTGTGTAAAGATATGTTAAAAACTGCTATGTATTAGCAGGAGTTTCCTACATTGTGAGTAACACCCAAAGAGACAAGGGATACCGGGAGGAGCTGCGGGAGTTGGGTGGCTGAGACCCCCAGGCTTCGGGGTCCTGTTCTGCTGGTTACAACAGCTGCAGTCAGTAGGTGGGAGGGGCGCATTGGAACCTGTTTGGTTTTGTCCTGTGAGTTCTGCCTTGGGGCCGCTTTTGGTGGTGGTGTTTTGGTTTTCTTTTGCTTTGACCAGGACAGGAGTACTTCAGCAGAGGTAGGGTAGGTGTGGTAGGTGGTAAAAGAACTTGATCCCAGCTTATACACACAGGCAGCCTGGGACACAGGGTCCCTTGTGGTCTCACTGTTCAGTTGTTGTCAAGAATGAGGGCTACCTGTCCCTGGTATCTCTTTCCAAAAGGAAAAATGAAGCCTTTTTGATGTGCTGTTGTGTGTGGAATGTCAGCAGAGATGGAGTTTATAGCTCTGCACAAGGAGGGAATACTGAGGGAATACTGAGCCTTTCTCTGCATGCGTTTGTCGTTCCCAGGAGGTCTTCTGGTCACCATTGAATTCTTCTGAATCTCTTTTCCAAGCTCTTCAGTAGCTTCCTTTTTTGCTCTTTGGCTCCTCTAGGTGGATGAAGAAGCCTCGATGTGGAGTTCCAGATCATCCCCACTTAGGCCATAGCCGGAGGAAAAAGCGGTACGCGCTAACAGGGCAAAAATGGAGGCAGAAGCATATAACCTACAGGTATAGTCTGCTCACTCACTCTTTATATTTAGGGGGAAAAAAAGTGTTCTGTGTTTGTTGAGGGTGCGCATTGCCTTAGAAATCTAAATGCTGATGAAAAGTAACCCTTGCAACTGCAGCTAAGATTGGGGTCAACAGGACCCCAACAGGTCTCCAACCCTTAAATCGTATGTTCTCTCAAACAAATGGTCTCCTTAGGCAGAAGGAATGTTACTGTCTAAAGGAGTAGTGCTTTCTCCCTCCACTATGTGCAACATTCTACTGTGTGTTTGTTTTTGCAGAGTTCTTAATTTTGCTCGCATAGTGCAACTCTTGCTTCTGTCCAGACTTAGACCTGCTAAGCCAAGATGCTGAAGTAATCAGCAAGTGTAAAATGAATGTGGTGATGGTTGTTTTCCAGAGAAACCTTTGTGTTGGTTGTTTTGGTCCTTTGCTTTTGAATGATGCCGAATGATGTCCACGATGGTTTGTCACTATGAAAAGAAAATGTAAAGCCCTTGCAGATGAGAGTTCCAGAAGTATGGCCTTCTAATTTTTGGGGGAGGAATACTTAGGAATGAGACACTAAGGAGAAGATATGGATGAGCAAAGTTTAGATGGAAAGAAAGAGATTGGTATTGAAGAGGTAGAAGTCTGAATGACACCGTGGGGAATTTGCCTGAGTGTGTATATATATATATATAGCAAGAAAGATGACTGTGTAAAGGGAAGGAGAATTAGGGTCTGTGGAGTTTCAGTAATTTTGCTGAGAGAGGAGGAGGAGGAGAATTCTTCCACTCAACAACGAGGGAGTGCTGAGAGTGGTAGAAGGGATTATTTCTGGGGCCTAGATCAAATCTTTCAACAAAACTTACTCCTTTAACTGAAATATGTGAAGATGTGAGAGGCAGAATATGTGACATTGCAGTCTTGGATGTCTCATTTTACCACTAAATGTATTACAGGATATGATCTCTCAATCATTCTATTAAATTGAACTAATTTCATTAAACAATGGCAGTAGTTGCTTTACCGTAGATGGATGTTTCATATTCTTTGGCCATGAGTCTGCTATATGTCCACCAACAAACAAAACCAGAACTGCAAGAGCAATGCTCTTTAAGCTGAAGTTTAATTATGAAAAATTTATCTGCAGTTAAGCAATGAGGTGTACTCTGAAAGTAATGCCTCCTATTTTGTGCTTTTGTTCCACAACGTCAGAGGTGGAAGATGGCATGGCAGTAGGGGTTGAAGCCCGTTCCATTTTGCTGCTGTATGACAGACAGTAGCAGAGGGGCAGTCTGACGAAATGGCATCTGACATGGGAGCATGTATGGAGCGAAGGTGTGGAACTGAACTCTTCTGTATGGAAAAAATGACACCCAATGACATTCATCGACGCTTGGTGAACATTTAGGGAGGCCAAACAGTGAATGTGAGCACAGTGAGTTGGTGGTGGTACATCTCAGCAGTGGTGACAGTGCCCCGTTCCAGACAGACATGCAGATGTCAGGTGTTTTCATATGATGTATTCTGTTTTAGCGTGGTATTTTCAGGAAAAGTATGGAATAATTTACTTGTTTTTAAACTTAATTCCTCAACTCTATTTGTGAGGATTTGAAAGAGTGTCAGCACACACAAAGTGTTACAAGATGAACCTCAGTACTGGGATTATTCTTACTAATAAATGTGGTCCAGATCAAGGCTGTTAGTTTGTTGGTAACTTTATCTGTAACAGCGACACTTGTCATGGCCAAAGTAGAGTCTGCAATCAGTAAAAATACTGTGGGTGAGTACTGGAGTTACAGTAAGTCTTGAATGGAATCAGCACTTCTAAATGCTCCTTCTCTCTCTTTCACAGTGTGCACAACTATACTCCCAAGGTTGGAGAGCTTGATACGAGGAGAGCCATTCGTCAGGCGTTTGATGTTTGGCAGAGAGTGACACCGCTTACCTTTGAAGAGGTCCCCTACCATGAAATTAAAAATGACAGGAAGGAGGCAGATATTATGATATTTTTTGCCTCTGGTTTCCATGGAGACAGTTCTCCGTTTGATGGAGAAGGTGGATTCCTAGCTCACGCTTACTTTCCTGGACCAGGAATAGGAGGGGACACTCACTTTGATTCAGATGAGCCGTGGACCCTGGGAAATTCCAATCACGATGGTAAGAGTGCAAGTTATTTTTCAGAATAAGAAAAAGTTGAGTGTAAGCACAGTGGCAGGCTTATAACTGGGAGGTGCTTAGCAAAGCCTTCCCTTCCCAAATGGCAGTTCAGGTGTGTTCTAAGGCATGTATTCTGTCTTAAATGTAGGTTTGTGAGTGCATGCCTCTGCGAGCATATGTACGTGCTGAAGGTTGAACAGAAGGATGCATCTTCTTGCTCACTGGGTATCTTAAAATCTGGGCCACTGTTGCAGCAGAAGATTGGGTTTCTTGAGGGATGACATGAACAGGAGGATCATGGAATGTAAACTGTGTCCCTGTGCTTAGCGTGGGTGAATAGCTGGTTATAGAGATGAACAGAAAATGGAGAGAGTGAAGGCATTTGTATTTCAAATAGTTTGAGTCTGTATTTATTTTCCCACAATCTGAGTGCAGTCATTATTCCTTCTGTCAGAGGATGGGGCTGGCTGCCTTGTTAAGGAAGGCAGATGATTAGAAGAACTGTTCTTTTGATATTAAGCAATGAAAAGCTTCTGTGTCTTTGTGGCTTTATCTTGCTGTCAAGTGACAATGTGCACTTTCTGATTTATTTTAAAACCTCTGATTCAGGATTGTGGTGATTTGCAAAACTTCTTAAGTTGGAAAACCAGAATTCTACAGTGATCTTGAATTTCCACCGACTTTAATGTGCTGGAAAGAACATGGATTCAAAAATCACATTTTTGGGACATTTTATAAAGATTAGGAGTTTTTGGCGTGTAAATGACTTGATTTTTAAATAGTATAAATGCATAGGAGCCTTTGTGTGGCCATGATGTCTAGGAACAAATGCACTGGTGATACCTTTTCTTCAACCAGACAGCATTCTTGTTGCAGCTTTCTATTAGAGTGGAATGCAAATGGAAAAAATCCCTGAGTTTTGAATTGATAGCTATCAGATCATTTTTGATAAGAAATAGAGCTGCTAAATTCAATATGGAAATGCAAATTTGAAGGAAAGCAGCAGTTATGAGATAATTATTTTCTCAGGAAAGAGAAGAAATCTTTCCTGGCATGTTTAAATGATCAAATAAAGAGAGGTTATAGCCTGTGGGTTGTGGAGAGCGTGGGAGATGATGGTGTGGTGGAAAAGCACTCTGCTATCTTTGAGATGCTATGAATTTTAATTCCCGTGTTTGTGGCTGATAGGCAGTTCGTAGGTTCCTTTGAGGATCAAGATTGAGCGTCAGAGAGTGAGCAATTGCTTGCAAGAGCTGCTTTTGTGTGCCATCAGTGGATGCACACAATGAATCCCAGGACTCCTCAGGAGCGCTGGGACAGGAGCTCCTTACAGGAAGGTAGAAGGAAAGCTTTTGGCAAGTTGTACTTTTTTTTTTTTAACCCATAAGCTTCCTTATAACAAGCTCAGCAGGGATGGGAGGCCTTTTAAAGACTCAGAGGGGTGGCTTTGGGAAAAACTTCCTCTTTGGTATGATGGTACAACACCATCACTGTCTTGAGATTTTCTTTTTTTTTTTTTTCTGTGTACGTTTTAGGACATCATTGAGAACAATGTGTACAGTGAGTTGAAGGTCTCTTTTTGTATGAAAACTGTGTCTTACATGGTGGCTCTCTAAAACACATGGTGCATTTCTCTGTTGTGCTGCCAGACTGCTGGGTGGTGTCCTCAGAGTGCCTCTGGTTGGTGTTTGAGGGACTGGTGTGCAATCTGCTGCTTGTGGAAACTGATTAAAGTGTTGAGCTTTCCTTTCCAGAGCATAAATGTCACTTCTGCATTTGAGTGCAGCATTATCTGGATGGTGTAATTATTTTAAAACGTCTATAAAAGTGACCAGTAAAGGAAGTGAGAATGGTGTGATCATATTTGTCCTCTGCATCTAAAGGAGTTGCTGATGGTAGAAGGGGAATGTCGTGCATGGAGGATGACGGGGTGAGCCTGTACTCAGCATTGTAAATGTGGGCATTGAATATGACTAATTTGGTTTGCCTGCGTTCTTAGCCTTGATGTGCCAATGTGAAAATGTCCTGTCTTATTGATAGAGGTGGGCCAGGCCTTTGTAGGAGGGTTTTTCTTTCTGTTTCACAATCTCTTGTCAACTCTCACCAGCTCTAAGTTCTCACTTTCTGATGTGTTTTATTTGAAATGTGGTTAGCAGGTCTTAGTTTCTCCTTTGTCAGAGTTTTCTTGACTGTGATCAGTTCACTGCCTTTTTTTGTTGGAAATAAGGAGTTAGCAAGGTCAGTATTGCCTCTTTAATAGGAAATATTTCTTCACACATTACCGTGCTTATTCTTATGATTGGTATTTTGGGGGCAATATAGAACTGAAAAATTCTCTTAGTGAAAAAAACCCACAAAACATTACCAGCAGACCAGTAGCAAAGCATTCTTCCATGTGTTCCTATGCAAAAAGGAACCTGTAAAATGTAAAATTCCTGATAAGAATGTGTTAATTGTAAGGAAAATTTGAATGGTCTGCCCTTGTGCTAATTGTAAAGGTAAACCTCTGGTCAGTGTGTCAGGATACTGAGGCTGGCACCATGGATCTGCAGAACACTTGGCTGATGAGAGCTCTCATTTAGTCCGTGTGGTTTTGTTACAAAATGGTACGACTTGAAGGTTTGCTTTTGTTGGTACATTTGTCTTGCTGTGTTGTAGCACCTGAAGAGCTGCACTAAATCCACGACTAGATGCAACTGTCACCCCACAGAAGAGCTACTTGAGAGTCTTCAGTAGCAGAGCGAGCTATGTGGACGGAAACAAAACATTTCACATGAAGTCTCATCCGGACAGGAGAAATGAAGAATGGTGTGAATGGATGTTTCTGTGTCAACAGCCATCTCTTGTCTATGGAAAATATGACATCACGGATTTGTAGAGGCTGGAGGGGACCTCTGGAGATCCCATTCCACCCCCTCTGCCAGAGCAGGTTCCCCAGAGCAGGTTGTGCAGCAAAGTGCCCGTGTGGGTTCTGAATACCCTCAGAGAAGGGCAGTACACCACCCCTCTGCACAGCCTGTCCTAGTGCTCCCATTCATCAAAGTATCAATCACGTGAAAACACCCCGTGGTAACCAGCTGAACTTCAATAGCAGTTTATCACAGCAGCTTCGTGTACTTGTTATTTTGCATAATCATCATTATACTGACTTTGCCTATTGCAGACATTATGAGTGTTACCATGTCCATTAAAATCAGTGATGTGATCATTATAGGCATGATGCTGGCTGTCCAAGACTGAGGTCATAGGGGTGTGTGCACCAACACGTCTGTATCTTCTGCTGCGAAGAGGTAAATGCAGTCCCCTTCACACTATATTTTAAATACAGTTTCTCTTCTGCATACAGCTCCTTTCACTAAGTACTACTGTGCTTTCAATTCATGACTGCTGATTTATCATCTTAATTCTACTACCTTCTCTCACATTGCCATAAGTAAGCTATGGAGAAAACTAATATAGCTAATATAAGGATATGCAAAGCTGAGTAGGAAGCTGAATTCATGGAGCTGTCCTTGTCATGTGTACAGAATTCCTTTGCTAAGTTTTTGAAGGAGGGTGTCAGTGGGGGAGCTGCTACAAGCATGAGGCAGGCTTGGAATTCAGAAGAATCAAGGCAAACAAGAGAAGTGATGTGGCAAACAGGAAGCAACCAGAAAAGGAATGTGGTTTTCATTTAGAGATAAATCAGCTGCACAACCATGCAATGAGGAGGCACTGGAGTGATTGCAGTAGAATCACACACAGAATCACAGAATTGTAGGGGTTGGAAGGGACCTCTAGAGATCATCGAGACCAACCCCCCTGCCAAAGCAGGTTCCCTACACCAGGTCGCACAGGTAGGCGTCCAGGCGAGACTTGAATATCTCCAGAGAAGGAGACTCCACAACCTCCCTGGGCAGCCTGTTCCAGTGCTCCGTCACCCTCACCGTGAAGAAGTTCTTACGCACATTCGTGCGAAACTTCCTATGCTGCAGCTTATGTCCGTTTCCCCTCGTCCTGTCTCCACGTACCACTGAAAAGAGACTGGCCTCACTGCTATGGCCGCCACACCTCAGATATTTATAAACCTGGATCAGGTCCCCTCTCAGTCTTCTTTTCTCAAGGCTAAACAGACCCAGTTCACTTAGCCTTTCTTCATAGGGGAGATGCTCCAGGCCCTTCACCATCTTTGTGGCCCTCCGCTGGACTCTTTCCAAGAGATCCCTGTCTTTTTTGTACTGGGGAGCCCAGAACTGGACACAGTACTCCAGATGAGGCCTTACCAGGGCAGAGTAGAGGGGGAGGATCACCTCCCTCGACCTGCTGGACACGCTCTTCTTAATGCACCCCAGAATGCCATTGGCCTTTTTGGCCACGAGGGCACACTGCTGGCTCATGGCCAACCTGTCGTCCACCAGGACGCCCAGGTCCCTCTCTGCAGAGCTCCTCTCCAGCAGCTCATCCCCCAGCCTGTATTGGTGCATGCAATTCTTCCTCCCTAGGTGTAAGACCCTACACTTGCTTGTGTTGAACCTCATCCGGTTTCTTACTGCCCAGCTCTCCAGCCTGTCCAGGTCTCGCTGAATGGCAGCACAGCCTTCAGGCGTGTCAGCCAATCCTCCCAACTTCGTATCATCAGCAAACTTGCTGAGGGTGGCCACTATCCCCTCATCAAGGTCATTGATGAAGATGTTGAACAAGACCGGACCCAGCACAGACCCCTGGGGGACACCACTGGTTACAGGTCTCCAGCCAGACTCTGCACCACCAACGACGACCCTCTGCGCTCTGCCAGTCAGCCAGTTCTCAACCCACCTCACTGTCCACTCGTCTATCCCACACTTCCTCAGCTTTGTTATAAGGATGTCGTGGGAGACAGTATCAAACGCCTTTCTAAAATCAAGGTAGATTACATCTACCGCTCTTCCCCCATCCACCCAGCATGTGACAGCATCATAGAAGGCCACCAGGTTGGTCGAGCACGACCTCCCCTTGGTGAACCCATGCTGACTACTCCTGATAACCTCCTTTTCTCCCAGTTGTCTGGAGATGGTATCCAGCACAAGCTGTTCCATCACCTTTCCAGGGACGGAGGTGAGGCTGACAGGCCTATAATTACCCGGATCTTCCTTCTTGCCCTTTTTGAAGACCGGAGTGACATTGGCTATCCTCCAGTCTTCAGGGACCTCCCCTGTTGTCCAGGACCTCTCAAAAATGATGGAGAGCGGTTCGGCAATGACCTCCGCCAGCTCCCTCAGCACACGTGGATAACATGGAGTAGGAGGACGTATCTCTTATTTTTCCTGGAAGGTGCTTCTCAGAAGCAATGAAAGCAGCACTCAGCCCCCAGCTCACCCCAGACTTGTGGCAGCAGAGGCTCCAGTTTGTTAGACTTCGGTGTGTGGGCACGTGGAGGCAGCTGAAGCCATTTTGAATTTGTTGTCTTTTAGTGGTATGTTGGTATGGGTTACTTGTGAGCCAAGTGGCTGCTTGGAGTGTTTGCTCATAAATGTAGCCTCAGTATCTCAGTTTCACACACATCAAAGGATAACTGTGCCATGCTTTCTCCAAGCCCTGGGCATTTTTTTCATGTAAAATACACTGTAGGAAAAGCTGAGCACACTTCAAAACATCTGTCTCAGGACTCAGCTGCTGCCATACATTGTTTACTGCAGGCAGCAAAGCCTGTGCCTGAAAGAAGGCACCCAGACTGGGCTGTGCTGTGACTGCTCCCTTGGCTGCCTCGGTATTTCACCTAACTTGAATCAAGCATTGATGTGCTGCATGAAATCCTTTGTTAACTGGGCCAAAGCAAGTATTTCCTAGCCTTTATATTAAATTGCTAATAATATATTTGTACGAATCTCCAATAGTAGCTTGAAAAAGTATCCTACCAAGTGGCAGAAACTAAACTGTCATGTTAAATATCCACTTTATGCATGTCTGCTCTTATACCTGACTATTCAAATATTTGTGTAACCCGGCTTAATTACAGGAAATCAGTTTTAATCCCCCAATTAACATTGCAAATAACATCATTAATAATCCCAGTCAAATCTTCCTCTCTCTTTTTTTTTTTTTTTAATAAGATCGTTCTGTCCATGCATGCTGTCAGCACCACACCACTGAGTGTGCGGTGTGAGCCAACCTGTTACAGCCATTAGTTCCTGTTTGCAGTGCCAGTACCTGCTTGTGACACCGCCAGTGCAAGGAGCAGTGCCTTCAGGAGCTTCTGCAGGAATTGTGGAGGAGAAGGCTCTGAGCTGCTTGGTAGGAAGGCTCCTGTTAGCCACAGAGAAGAACTGAGAGGCTTCTCTCTTTGTTTTCACCACAAGGACAAGTGCTGTTTCAGTGAACAGCTTGCTGGACAGCAGAACAAATGCTCAAGCTGCCATCTGGACACGGCATATGCTCAGCAGGGTTTTCAGGACAGCCAGAGGCCATCAAAGCTGGTGGGTGTCAGTGCTCAGCAAGGACCTCAAGGAAGAAATTCTGGCTAGAATTTGATTTTGGAGAGAATCTTACTGATTGCCAGTGAGCATTACAGCCTCCGAGGGGAAAATTCTGCCTGTTGGTGGGGAGGAGGTGCACCGCTCTGAGCTGACATCTAATCTGTGGGAGCAGCTTGTGCAGAGCGTGCAGACACAGCCTGGAGCTGTTGGCTGGAGCAGCTCGGTGGGGAGGGACTGGGGGCAATGGTGGCAGCCAGAGCCAGCAGGGTGCCCAGTAATGTGCCCAGCTCTGAGGGCAGACCGCGTTCTGGGTGCATTGAACGCAGCATGGCCAGCTGGTCAGGAGCGGGAATTCTCCCGTTATGTGTAACGCTGGTATGGCCTCACCTCGAGTCTTGTGTGCAGCTCTGTGTGGGCTGCGCAGTGTGAAAGGGACGTGAAGGTCCTTGGAGGCGTCCCGAGGAGGACACCGAGCGGGCAGCAGGGCTGGGAGATGTGTGCTGTGAGGAGAGCCTGAGGGCACCGGAGTTGCCTGGTCTGAAGAGCAGGAGGCTGAGAGGCGGCCTCACCGCGCCCTGCAGCCCCTGAGGAGGAGGAGCTGCTGGGATCTGCTCCTGGGAAGTGGTGGTAGGATGGGAACTGTGCAGAGATGTGCCAGGGGAGGCTCAGAGTGGGCTTCAGGAAATGTCCCCATACTGTGAGGGTAGTCAGAGATGGGAAGATGGTTCCTAGTGATGCCCTGAGCCTGTTGGTTTTCAAGAGGCATTTGGACAACGCACTCCATCATTCACTTTTACTGGTCAGGCTATTGGATTCCATGACCCTTGTAGATCCCTTCCAACTGAACTGTTCCGTTGTCAAGTGGTGTCTGCCGCTGGAGGTTGGTTGTTTTCTGTCTTGGCAGTATGGATATCACAGGCCTTCCAGATTCCTGTGATAGTTGTATCCTTTTTCCTAAAGACAGAAGCCTCTCATCCCTGCTTCCTCTGTGGAATTCAGACTCTTCTCCACCTCTCAGAGCCCCAGATCGCCCATGGGTACCAGGCACGCTCACAAGGCTGGCAAGTGGGATTCGGGTTCTTCTAGGAAATAAACATCAGGAAGACCTGCATCACTTAGTGTGTGCTTCTCATTTGTTAAAGAGGAATTTTCACACAGAAAACTGTTTAAATCAGGTTACAGAAGCACTAAATACTACAAAATACAAGGTTCTGTTTTACTTAGCCCCTATTTAGGCGTGAGTCTTCAGCACTTCTTTGTACTTTTACTGTAAAGGCTCTGCTCTCTGTAGTGGGGTAGGTCAGGCAGACTTCTATACTAGTTAGACTTCATTTTTTTTTTTTTTTTTAATCTTCCCACAGCAGCTCGGAGCTGTAAGAATGTATTCAGCTTATAAAATGATGGCAGCAAATTCCCTTCTTAGCAAAAGATTTCTTTTAATAAGAAGGGAATCTTTTAATGTTGTCATTATTCACGAGGGAGGACTGATGTGCATGGAAAGGTAGATGGCAGTGTTTTATGTAAATGTTGCTGTAAGCATCACTGATGAGTATTAAAAATGTATTGGATGTATGTTAGGGTAACAGTTTGCCTTGTATTAAGCAGGCTTTGTAAATAGCTTTGCCTTTTATTTAAACAGGTCATCGTACCATTGCCTATTGCCTACAACTTTTGCCTGCAACTTTTATCTTATCGGATGTCTTTGATTAAAATAGTGTGATTTGTTGAATTTTCTTTATTTGCACTTTTCTGGGATGTCTGTACAGTCTGCTTGTAGTCCACCTATCTGAACTGTACAGATACAGTGCATGCTTACTAAAAAAGAAAATATAGCTGCTTTTAACCCCTTCACACATTTATCCTCAACTTATTCTGAAATTTAATCCTGTTTCCTCTATGTTCATAGCACTACTTCTTTAATATTAGTTTTCTAAGGAAACACTGAGGACAAGGAAGAAAATCTACAGAGTATCAATATAATGAGCAACTCAACAGCACATGTAGTCATAACACAGTATAACTATAATGTTGCTTTTTGGCTGTTAAATACATTTTTAATTTTCTTTCTCTGATTTCTCAGGTAAAGAACATCTCCACATCTAAAGAGATTTGTTCTAATAAATGGCATTTTGAATCCATCATTATTTTTCAGGCTTCTGGCACTGTTGTTGAAAACAAGCATCAGAACTTTTCAGAGTGAAAACCAGAAGTGCTTTGAAGCTACTCAGTTATCTTCTGTTGCAGAAGACCTGTTCTCTGAAAGACTTTTGTATAGATGTTGGAAGTTCTGGGGCATAAGATTGTATTAAGATTTCCACCTATTCTGTCAGGCTTTTTTATAGTAATTCACTCCACTGAAGAAAAAAAAAAAAGCCAGAACAGTTCAGTAGTCTCATGCCTACTTAACATTGGTTTCAACCCATAACTGCTCAAAGACCAGTTCCCATAAGCCAGATTTCTCTGAAATCGAAATTTAATGTTGAACTGAATTTGAGCAAGTATATAGATGCATAGTTTCATAACAGCCATCCATGGTAATAAATAAATAAATAAAAATAAAAATCAAGTAGCTTAAATAAGCAACAGCTGGAGGTTATATCCCTGTTGTGTCCAACAACAAAAACATAGAAGTCTTTAAGTAAAGGACCAGAAAATTGTAACTTAAAAAAAAACTAATTCTACCAGAGAAACTTGTTAGTTGTTGTAGCTGCTCATGGAGCAGATGTTCCACTTACTTTATGAATTAAGAAAATAAAGTGAAGAGAGAGAGCCCACCAGCACACATGGAGGACTTCTGTCTTCAGATTCTTCTTCACTACTGGACAGCATCTCTGTAAGTAGTGCTTTCTTTTGATTTATGTGCAGTCACTATACAAAGATACAAAGATAGAAGTGGCACTGCAGTAGTGCTGAGCTAGTGCAACAAATTTGCTAGAGCAAAGAATATGAAAGCTTTGCAGTATTGACAGTGCTAGTTATTGATTACAGCTGAATGCAATTTCTCCTTTCAAAGCAGTATACTTTTAAGTATACTTTCTGCTCACAGTGTTCTGTGAAAAGAAAATATCTATTTGCTTTTGTCAATGTTAGTTTGATTTGCAGTGTGTGAATGGAGGTATTTAGGTATTTGGAACCTACTGATTTCTTTATAAAAAAAATGAAATATTTCACTTCTTTCCACAGAAAATCACGTGTGCTGAGATTCATAGGAAGGAGCCAGTAGGACTCAGAATGGTGTCATTCCCATAAAAAGGAGAAAAAAAAAATATACAAAGGCAGAACATGAGAATCAAGGTGAGACAAAAAATCTTTTTGCCTTTTGACTTTGTGATCCAAAAACAGATAATGGGAAGTAAGCCAAAACACAGCAGTATTTCAGATAAACTTTCTCTATTCCACTGAACGGGGCAGTAAATGAAATAATAGGCAGTCAGGAAGAGAATAAAGGAAAATAAGTGAATTATTTAAAAAGATTTTTCTAATTGCAGTCAGATGTGGTTTGCAGCATCAGCACTGAAACAATAGCCAGTACTCCAGACCTCTTCCTCCTGTTTTGGAAGAACAGAGAATACAAGATGTTGAAGATAGTTTAACCAGTGTGACCTTCTCTACACAAATCTACCAAGAGTACCACTTTGAGTGGGGAAACTCTTTTGCATCCCAGTTGTCTTTACAGCCCCATCAGGGACATTCTGTGTCAGAAGGACAAAGATAATAAGATAGGTCTCCTATCTGTAGTAGAAAACACCTCTGTGGCAAAAAGCTCCTCTTGTAGCTCCCAGAACAGCATTTCCCTGTTGCCAGCAGTTGGAGTTGAGAATCATTTCAAGCTGGTTGGAAGTAAGAGTCCTAAGTAATACAAACCAGTTTGTCCACGTTGCCTGTGCCAGCTCTGTTTTGAGCACACTGGGTCAGCCTTCTAATTGTTACGGAATGCTCCTGGTTGTTCCCCAGCTGGGTCAGCTCTCTGTAGACCTTACTATTTGCAGTATGGTAGACTTTAGCATTGTTTGGACTTGCACTTTCTCTCTTCATCAGCCATATCTGTGTGAACAATAGTTTGGTTCTTTTGTTTTATCATTTTACACATTTTTAGCTTTTAGTATTTGCTTTTCCCTTAAAAAAAAAAAAAAGAGAAAAAGGAAAGCTCTAGGTTATTTGTTACATTTTTTTTCTAGACTAATGGAATGAAAGTTATCTACATTTTCTAAGTATTTCCCTTTTCTTTACCATGTGTTCTACCAGATAAGGCAATGCTATGCAAATAACATTTCTATAAAAAAATTCTGCTTTAAAAAAAAATAAAATAAAAAAACCCTGAAAATGTTGTGTTCCATGCTGTTTAATGTTTGTGAGCAAAAAAGATAACATCTGCCACTGACTGACTGCTAATGAGTAACAGAAGTCATTTGTGGTTAGGGTTGAGTAAAAATCCCTTCTCATGAGTTACGAAGGGAGCATATTAATACATCTTCATGATACAGAAGTTAAATAAGGGCTTTCAGTTTGGGGATGATTGCACTGGAACAGGTTGCCCAAGGAGGCTGTGGATGCCCCATCCCTGGATGTGGCTCTGGGCAGCCTGGTCTGGTGGTTGGTGACCCTGCACATAGCAGGGGGTTGAAACTACATGATCGTTGTGGTCCTTTTCAACCCAGGCTGTTCTATGGTTATATGATTATTTAGTATTAGTTCATTGAGTAACGAGCTACACTTAAATCTGTACTTATGGGAATGCATAGGACACATTTTTGAGTAGAATGTTCTTATTTCTTTCCATGCCTGCCTGCTGAGCCAGCTGAAAGTAGTCACTGCTTCCCCTCTTTCTGACTGCTCGCTCTTGCTTCCACATCCCTTAGTCAGTTAAGGTTTTACCACTCCAGAAAAAATTACATTTTTTTCCTCAAAATTCTTACAGGAGATTGGTTTCATAGTGCTATCAGTACTATCTCAGATGAAGCACAGCTTGTAGCATCAATTAGGGCTGTAACACAACTAACAAACCTAGTTTGCACACTGCCTTATGGAGACAGTAAAGCAAACCTATCTTTCATGATTCCTGATTCTCTGTCCTGCAATCACTTGATCTTACAAGGGTGTGAGTCTCTTATTGGCATGTCTATAACAGAGTTGACACCTTAGTTGACAGAGACTCCTGCTTTGAGTTGTCCTGTGATATGAACTGTTTATCCAGATGATAAAAATTTAAAGTAGGCTGTTGTGACCATGCTGACTGTAACTGTACAGGCTGTTCAGCACTTCCCTGAACCATGAGTCCTGAGGGCTAATTTTAATGTATTTGTTCACAAAACATTATGAAAGGTCTGCTATGGCACATGAAGACTTCCATGAGGGGTCTGTGACTCCCATCTGGTGATGGCTTTAAAAGTTATGAGTTGTTTGCCCTGACCAGGAGCATTCACCTTGAATTGCTGGCTACAGGTCAGTTCCTCCAGGGTGAGCTCCACTGAGCACTTAGACCTGTGGCTCATCAGCCTTGATGAAACTGAGCAGCTGCAATTGAGTTTGAGAAAGTCTGTTCAGAAAAGTCAAGTGAGAACTTCAAAATAAATAAATAAAATTTAAAAGGGGTTGGAAAACTATCATAAAGAAGAGCGTCTCACATCTTGTATGAGTTAACATTGCAGTTGTTGGATGTGTTTATGTTGCAGACAAGAAAAGTTGGTCAAATTGTCTTTATGGAGATATTCCCTGCAATCTGAGTATGTTAACAGTTCATTACGTGGCTGATTTCTGTTAAGACTTTCTTTCTGTAGTGAAGCTGTTTAAAGATTCTAAAATGAAATCTTTAAGATGTATCTTATTCATTGTTAAATCCACAACTCTAACAGCTTAGGAACAAAATGAAGACTTTCTTTTTAACATGTTTTTTTTTTTTTTTTCCTTTTTAGATGGAATGTGGGAAACAGCTTTTCATTGTCCAATGCAAACAAATGAAGGAGCAATATCATCACTTCTACAGGTCATCATTTGCAAGAAGATTGAAAGCATTTCTTGAGCAGAGCATATTGTGGGAGTGAATGGAAGAGCACAAAACAAATGGCATATTCTGTTTGACAGATCAGACCTGCCAGGTCTGAAGATGCAAGTACCAAGGCATAGCTTAGAGTAGCCCTAAAGCTGCTTTAAGTTGTGCTTGGAAAACAGTTGTTGGACTCGAAGGGGTCATTTTAGTATATTTTAAAATCATGTTTATAGTTCACACCATTTTTTCTGTAATCATTCTAGGTATTGTCACAAACAATGATCTGACTTCTTCAGTATCATTTTTACTTTTAATAAAATTTCAAAAATGTAACCTACACATGTCTTTTCAATTGTCTGAGTAAGCTGCTGTAAGTAGCTCAGTGTTATCATGATACTGCTTAAAGCATAATGTGGTAGAGATCATAGATTCACAGTTGCTCTGCTATTATTAACTAGATGTACAGTGTTATTGAATTACACACCTGCTGTCTTACAGCTCTGCCCTGGTTCTACACTCTGTTGTGCCAGATGCTCTACAGAGCTTTCATAATCAGTGGTAAATACTGATTATGTATTACTGAGCAATATCAGAGTATATCCACAGCAATAGCTCTGTGACCCACTACTATAAGCTGATGGACATACTAGTGAGTGGTTTTTTTTTTTTTTGCTTATCTCCATAATTTGGACACCTTAATATGCAAAGTGTTTCTTAGCCAAATATTTCTATATGAATTTTGATGATCAAAGTGAATAAAACTATAAAAGAAGGTATGTGCTAGCAGTTCCACAGAAACCTTCCCCACAATGTCTATTACCTGATTCAGCAGTCATTTCTCCAGCTGAAGATGGAACTAAAAGAAGCATGGAATACATGTCTAGGAGAATAATTGATGAATCTGTTAATCTGTGACTGTAGTGTTCTTTATGTTGGTGCAGTAAAACCACTGGCTTCTGCAGGGAAGGTTAGTAAACAATTTGAGAGTGCTTGACTGAAGACTTGGTTTTGATATGTGATTATATTGCAATATATCTTAACTCAGCCAGTTCAACTGGGAATACATCTGCTAAAAGGGGAAATTAATTTATTCTAATTAATCTTTATTTTAATTAAGGAAATTCAACGCAAAAGTGTGTTTGTAGTTGTGCATATTCTTTGTCTGGTGTACACATGGAAAGTAACAGAACTGTTAAATTGAACATAAGGTGAACAGTTTGATTGTCTGGATGATGGTAATGAGAAATGAATGTTTTTATGTTGTTACAGGTGGGCTGTCAATTAAAACTTTCTCGGTGATAACATTGTTTTGGTAAGGAGCATATACCATACATGAACTGTTACTCTGTTTTAGCATAGCAAATCAACCTATTTTACTCCGTAGACCAACTTTTGAAACTCTCCTTGGTTGTGTGGACTTATCTTCTGTCTGGTGATTTCTGGTGGACTTTGGGATGCCTCCTAAGAACCAGGAGGGAGGCAGTGCTGGCAGGTCTCTGACCAAGCATATTTAGTTTGTACAGATGGTGCAAGTGAGAAAAAATTGTTGGACATTCTGGAGAGCTTCCCCTGCAAACACAAACCAGAGGGATCCCATTCTTTCAGTACTGTGCTCTCTGCCATGGGAGGCTAGTATATATTGGATACAGAGTTAACTGGTTCCTTGCTCTTGGCTGTGGGTGGCCAGGATTGAACAGGGAATGAAGGAGCTTTATCTGAGTGTCTGATGTTTCTGTAGCAGGAGAGTATCAAGCTAGACTACCTGTCCTCCTGAATTTTACTCCTAAAGAGATGGACATCAATAAGAGAGTAGTATTCAGACAAGATCTGTGCAGAACATGGCCAGATACTGTAATGTGTTTGAGAACTGTCAGAAACAGTCCCAGAGGTTTTTTCACCTCCTTTGAAGGTGCCTGCAGATCAGCTAAGTTTCCAAGCAGCGTGAGTATGCAAAGGGCTGCTGGAAAAGATAGTTGTACCTATTAGGCAATGGATTTATATGTTGCTATTTTCTTTTCAGAGATCATAGCCTACAATTTGAAAAGGAAAATGAGCAATATGTTGCATTTCATGCTGTGAAATTCCCAGCCTTTTACAGTAAAGAGAACTTCTGCAGGTTTGCAGATGATGCTCAGTTTGAGAGTGGTTGATGCACCAAATAGCAGTGTTGTCATCAGAGGAACATCAACATGCTGGACAAGTGGGCTGACAGGAACCTCATTAAACTGAGGAAAGAGAAAAGCAAAGTTCTGCACAGAGGGAGAAATAACACTATGCACATCTGAGAGGGCAACAGAGTGGAAAGTAGCTTTGCAGGAAGGATCTAGGAGTCCTGGTGGGCACGTGAGCCAGGTGTGTGACAGGCCAACAGCATCAGCTGCGTTAGGAAAAGCCAACAAGTCAGGGGAGTTGATCCTTCCTCTCTTACTCAGCAGCAGTGGAGGCGTATATAGAGTGTTGTGTCCAGTTTTGGGCTTTTTGGTACAAGAAACCTAAACTGGTACAGACATGGACAAGCTGCTTTACTTGGCCCTGCTTGGATAGAGGAGTTGGACTAGGCAATCTCCAGTGGTTACTTCCAGCCTCGAGCTGGAATGAGCTTCTGTAGTTCTGTTTTCCAGCTGTAGAATGGGCTGTTTCTTGTTTAGGGCAGAAAGAAGTGATGGAAGATTATTTAAATCTACTTTAAATGAAGATAGTGTCAGATATTATGCTCCTGGTAGAGCTTAGTACAGCCCATGGAGAGGCAAGTGATTCAGGTAGACCTGTATGCAGACTTGCAGAGTGATAAATTGTGTAAATTGTAGACATGCTATCAATACAAAAACTCTGCAGATACTTCAGCAAGAAGAGAAAGCCACCAAACTGGTGAGGGGAAAAAGTCTCCAACCACTTAGCATGGGCACAGCCCTTTTCTCCTTACAGTCAGTATGGAGTGGCTTTTAGTTGGACTCCGGTGTGTGAATTGTTGTGGCAGTGAAAATTTGTGCTTTCATGAACATTAAAGTGCTACAGGAAACAAAGTCCAATTGCTAACATGGCGTTGAGTCTTTGCATTGCTTTTGAAAATTGAGTGCATCTTCTAAGCTTGGATATATTTGAAAACCCATGGAAAGCAATTGGTCCAAGCTTCACCATGTAACCACTTAATGCATTTTACACTAAGAAATTGAATATTCTACTGACTAGTTCAGTACACATCAGATTTTCCAGCAATAGAGGAAGAAAAGCAAGTCTCCATTTGGATTTCCAGAATACAGAAATTCTGGTGTTTAAAATACATGCGTGGCTAGATTTTAACCCATCTATTTCTTCAGTTAGTTCTACTTGAACAAATGTATTTGAATATTTATTTGAAATGTGTATTTTTACATGTCATGCATATTCTCTCCAGCTCATATGTTTTGATGATACAACCATGTTGGTGTGATAAATATGACCAGTTCAGTACCGTTTGTTACTGGCTTTAGACAAGAATGTCTTGAGATGCTGGCAAAGTACCCTGCTCTAAAGACTTGCAGGCTTCTGATTCCATATGATCATATTTCTTAAACTTGAATCCCTGTTGAGACTCCTGTCCCAAGGACACCTCAGCCATGTACACAAAACTGAAGTCTGTTGCTCTAACTCGGGTGGTTTGAAGATGCAAATGCAGAGGGACATGCTGCAGGGCAGCTGCGAAGTGGATGCTGCCGTGTTCTCCTGTGCCTGATTGCCAGTTTTTTGCTCTTGTTTTGTGTCTTGCCAAAAAACCTCGCCAAACTGCTAAGACCCATTTAGGGAAGACTGAGGGTTCATTTTATTGGCTTAGGACAATTATTAAATCTGTCCTTGTTGTCTGTGTCTTCACCCTTCATAGAAGCATTGCCTGTGTCACCTTCCATGTCAAGATGCCGTCAAGATGTAGAGCATCCAAGGACCACTCTAGATCAAGGAGGTTGGGGCCCCAGATCCATGGGGCTGAAGAGGAATGTATGTCTGTGATAGTGGCACGTAGTGTCCTCTAGGGCTGTGTTATATCAGCTCCTCCCACTGACTTGGCAGTGCCAGGAGCTTAGCAAAGTAAAAGCATGTTGAGGAGCCTGTGCTGGGGGAGATGAGGCTGTTCCTGATATCACAAGTGTGTTGTGGTGTGTTAGCTCTAGCTGTCTGTGTCCCAGCTCCTGCCTTTGTAGGCCTGGCTGGTGCACTGCTGCTCACCCCTAGGATTTGGTGGTCCAGGTCAGACCAGAAGATGTCACTGGGGGACCTGGAATGAGGTAGAGTCTCCTTTCCCACCAGACATCGTTGCTGACTGGGAGATTGGCAGTGCTCTCACCTTTGCTAGCAGCACTGGGGTATGGAGCCTGTGGTATCCAAGGAGCCTGCTGGCCGTTTTCTTTTCTACAAAAAAGACTACAGACTTTTAGTCCAGGCATTTGCCTGTTTTAACTGGTCTAATGGATCTCCACGTGGCCATCAGCGAGGCGCCTCCTGCCCGTTGTGTGACTGTAAAAGCTACCCAAGCTTTCAGGACTAAAGTCCTCTCCCTCGGCTGACACTGGCACGTAACACACTGTGCATTAGGATCACAAAGCAGTTACTTCTTGCACTATTGATCAGGCAGGTCTTGGGATTGTGTCAGGTTCTGGCTGCGTATTAACCCAGTTATGCCTTCCTTCCACAGGGAATGATCTCTTTCTGGTTGCAGTCCATGAGCTGGGACATGCACTGGGTCTGGAACACTCCAATGATCCCAGCGCAATCATGGCTCCTTTCTACCAGTACATGGAAACACACAACTTCAAACTGCCCCAGGATGACCTCCAAGGAATTCAGAAAATCTATGGTGAGCAACAGTATTCACTCGTCTATTTACACTGAGCCCAAGTGCAGTGAGTGTTATACAACCACAAAGAGGTAGCACCTAAAATAATTACAGTCAGGATGGATTTCCTGCTGTAGCTGATTGGGAACTGTTAAAAAGCCCTTGATCCACAACCAAATATCAGTTGTTGCAGTTGCAGTATCGTTGTGCAGGTGAGGATAACCAGGCCTGTGTGATCTCACTGCTGCTCCATCCCTCACTGTCCCCAATATCAAGGACTGCTGGACAGTGAAATTCAGCCAGTTGGAACAGCCAGTGCAAATGGGAGGGAAGAATGTGAGGAACCTGGAATATTAAGGAAAGTAATAAGTATTTATGCTCTCATATTCTTTTTTTCCATATATAGAAGGTGGGTAAAAGAACCTTGGATCTACTTAGGGAGCACTTAACTTCGTTTAATTTTTGGCTGAGATAAAAGAACATTGTTGTGCCACAAATACACAGGTCAGAGAAAAGAGAGAGGAAAGGAGTTAGAGGGATTACAGGAGAAGATCAAGGGCTGGGAATGATATGGCACCATCTGATGGAGTGGTTGAGGACAGGAATCTCCAGAGTGGTTGACTGAAGGAGACTGGGAGCAGGGGGAGGGACAGGTTTGAGAAGCCACAGTCAAGGGCAGGTTGAGCTAGGAGATGCTAATGGAGGCTGGGAGGTCTGGTCTGATACTGTGCATGGTAGTTTGTGGAAAATGTTTTGTCAGACATGCCTGATTTCCTTTTTTGGGAGAAGAGCAAGTTTGGCAGATAGGCTTTATAATACTTGTAGCATAGAGCAACTATGCCATGTAGCTAGACATATTCACAGCTGCATAGCACCTGGAGTTAGCTCCCAGTACCATTAGAGCAAATATTATAGGAATTAAATGTTTATAAGATGGTTGTCAGTGGGAAATCATCACAGAACCGTGGTGTTTCTAAGGGATTGCTGCTGGAATCAGTGACAGATCCAATACTAGTCAGCTTTTGCAGCAATAATCTGCCAGTAAATTTTAAATTACTGCTAATGGAATTTGTGTCAAAACCCATAAAACTAAAGAAGTACAGAGAGACTTTAGAGATCTAAGCTGTATGCCAATTGTTTTAGTCTGTTTTTTTGGTGACTGGAATGAGACTCACAGACATACAGACATATCCAAAGAACAGGCATCTCCATCTGGACTATTTTCACTAACTCTTGCCTAGGTAGTGGGAAAAAAATAAAAAAGAGGCATTTATATGACTGTAGTTCACCCACACTGTAAGGCAGATATCAAGGTGAGATCCAGCTTTTAAAATAAGATGGCCTGAAGTACACCCAGGAGGACTGGCTCTTTTCGTTAGTACAACTAAAGATTTCTTTTCATTGTTCATTAATGGATAAAGTATTATTTAATTATTCTTTATTTCACTCAGTATGTATGTACTCAAGAAACCTGGATTGCAGAGACTCTGGATGGTTTTGACATTGAGTGCTGGGGTAGGAAGCCCTAAAGCTTCATTAAATACCCACGCTTTCATTTCAGAAAGCTGATAAAATGTCACTACGCTGTTTCTATTTTGAAATGTTGATTTATTTCCTGTGAATTAGAAAGAAAAAAGAATACATGCTGACAATGAAAATACAGTTGAGAAAATATGACTGGCTTCTCTATTTCCAGATACCTTTTTGCAAAGGGAACAGATGAGGAACTGACAAATGTACTTCTTCCATGATTGTGGTTCAAGCCAATGTCAGCACAGCCCAGGCAGGGACCCAAATTCCAGGGCTGAGCTGAATTGTCTTCTGGGCCCATAGACAGGCTGGGCCTGGAGGTCCTTGAGAGGCTGGTAAGGGGCATTAAGGCTTATTCGTGTCCTCATGGGCTGACAGTTCCTGAGAGTGCTGCATAGCAGCTTGTGCATAGCTGGAACAGCGCAGAGAGCTCAGCACTGTGCTGCTCACAGCTTAGCAGCAGCACTGCTAGACTTCAAATTGTTTCTTACTCAACCTGGTGACATTAAACATTAGCCACTAGCTACATTAAGATTCTCCTTATGCAATATAATATGCTTAAAATTTAAACTCAGCTTGAAGAAAGTGGTGTGAGTGAACTACCACCTGGTGCAGTTGTAATCAGGAATGAGTTTGTTGACTGTCATGGAATCCTGTGAGGCTGATCTCTGAGACCTGTGAACTGGAGTGGGCTAGGAATGGTGTTGGTAGTTGTAGAGAGATTTACTTGTGGAGGGAGAATAAGTAACAGCTTCTGCATAGGGAGCTTTGCTTCCCAAGGTAGAGATTTCATCTCTCAGCACAGGGTTCTGGAAACTCTCTGCTAAGGTCACAGAGAAAAAATGGAAAATGCAGATTATATTTCTCCCTGGAACAGGAGATACGAGAACAAATCCTTCCATCAGAATGCCTTGGGGCTGAGAAGGACCTGTTGAAATATCTTTCTTGTAGCTATAGCAGTAACATTTCATGAACGTGCCTTATTTCCACAATACCAGTCTGCCTTGTCTTGCTTTAAGGGTGCCGTCTACCAAAGCAGCTGGCGAAAAACCAGAACATCCTGATTTGCTGCCCTGACATTTTCTATGATGCTCAATATGTATGATGTTGGAGCATACTATGTAAAATAAGTCATAAAGCCACTGCCTTGCATGTAGCATCCTTTTTTTTTAAAATCAAATTCAAACCTACAGATTTTCATTCCACTGAACTTGCAAATCAAAGAACAGAGGCACTACTGAAATTTAAGTCTGATTTGTCTTCTTTGACAGTGTTGCACATTAAATGTGTTTTCATGTTGTATCTGCATTTATCCCTTGGGAAAGAATATGTCTAAGTCTGTCATCTAATAATTTGTTGCATGATTAAGTTATTTTCTGCTGGATATAGTTCAGAACTCACCTACAGAGACAGTAGGTGGTGTGAAATCTTGTTTGTGCCTTGTCATGGTTAGTGTAAGGTCGATGTTTAAAATGTTGCTCTGACTTAGAAGCTAATGATGAAAGGGGCAGCAGCTCACCAAGTATGGCAAAGAATGAACTATAACAAAAGTCAGCAGGATTCTTATCTTCCGAAAGGTGCTTCTTGCAGCACATTCCTTGACAAAAAAAGGGAAATATCGTAACTGTTCTTTGTGTATCTTTTTCAGAATGACAGCTCCCATTGTACTTATGGGCCCATGTTATGAGTGGGATGGCCAGGAAGGAGTTAAACTGGAAATGACACTAAAATGTAGGTCCCTTGGATATTCTGCTAGGTTTTCTGCCTCTTTTATTTGTCCTAGTGTTGAGGTAAGGGCTGCATGCAGCTACTGTGCAGTTAGAGAGAAGCAGCATACTCAACCATGGCATTGTCACACAACTTGAACTGATCCTCTTCCAGCATTGCTGCTTCTGTTCGTCATGTCTTGCTGTAGGCACCCTTTTGTAGTGGGCTGTAAGGTAGCTCTCATAGTTAGAAGTGACTCTTCTGACACTGTCTGGAGAGCAGGGTGGTCAACATGATGTGCAGGGAAAACTCGCATCCACATGGCTACTTAGAGCTGGTCAGCCAGGCCATTGCTTTCAAGGCCTTTTTTAAGCTTAAGCTCACAAACGAAAGGTTTTCTGAATACTCAAAGGTAGACCAAATTGTTAATCCTGGAGATTACCTCAAGGATTTCAGTCCTCCACAGTCTCATCGAGGGCACGTCATCCTCACACATCTTTTAGCCCAGGAGCTCCGAGTCAGTGCATGTGCTGCATCCCATCAGGGCTGAAGTCCAAGGTGGTAATGAAAACCCCACCAGCCCCTGTCCAAGGAACAAATTAATCACTGCTGGACAATACCACCTCCGGCATCCAGGAACAGGGTGTCAGCAGATCCTGAGCAAATAGCACCTTCTTCTGGCCCCTTTACTCCTATGCTGCAAGCACAGGTTTCACAGCTTCACTCACCTTTTCCCAATGGCTTCCCATAGAGCAGATCCCAGATCTGCGTGACGTACATGTATGTGTGAGATAGCTTTTTATGAAACAGCAGAAAGACTTGATGCCAAAAGGCTGTAAGTTCCATGTGGTGTCACTGCTTTGTAAACCATCAGACCAAGCTTTGCTGTCATGCAGGACTAGAAGTGTTTGTATTAGGAATGTTTCATGATAATGCCCTCTGAAAGTGGGAGTGGTATAGAGTAATAACCAAGACCCTGATCTATAGAAAATGATTTTAGTGATTGTGAGACAGAGAAGTATGTTCTGCTTGATGGATTTGCAAGCCTCTAGCATACCTCCTGTGCCAAACAAGGAGTAGTTTAATGACAGTCCTCTACAGCATTGTGATGGATGTTCGTCTCCTGAAGAGCAAGTACCAGAAGAGAGAACTTGGAAGGGTAATTTTCACAAGCAAAATTGAAGTACCTACTCTAGGAGATCCCAGATCTTGAGGACAGAGTGATTCTCCCTGTGACTACACATCCCATCTAGAGCTTCTGCTTTAAAGGGGCAAAGAAGGTGAGTTTCTGTGCTAGGTGAGCAGGTGGATGGGCAGGAGCAGGAAAGATGGCAAGGTCCAGGTGAGTTGGAAGCAGGATGCATGCTAGCAGTGAGCCCGAGATCATGCCTTTTGAACACTTCCAGAAATCCAAAAGGACTGTGAGCCCTAGACTGCCAGCAGCATGGGCGTGAATGGCATCAAAGGCCATGCAGATGCCACCATCTTTGCAGTTTGAGATAGCCAGTTTTCTCTAAAGTATTAGTGCTCAAGGCAGCAGAACAGAGGTTTCTAAAAATGCTCATTTCAGTCTTCCTTTGGAAAGCTGTTATCATCTTTCCACCTCATTGGCAAACTGACAATACTATTGTCTTTCAAAGCAAAGAAGATGAATGTTTTTTTTTCACTGTGTCACAAAAGAACTGAGGCTTACAGCTGATGAGCTGACAGTATTAACTCTCTCTGTGTTATCTGCGCTGGAAGACTGGCTCATAATGGTAGAAATAATAGTGCTGCTTTTGCTGGGGGGAATTAGATTTTTGTTTTCTTTTGTCTTATTTGGATGGACTGATTAATTCTGTCTCCTTGTGCTCACTGAGTGCAGAGAATAGAGACAAGCAGGATCCTCATTCCCAGCAGTCCTTCCCATGTACTTTTGTAGCAGCAGCAGAAAAGTAACCGAAATGAGCTTCTCTTTGGGGACTTTTGGGCCTCCTACACCACCCATCAGTCCTTCTCCAGCCACACACACATTCTGCAAACATCCCTGAAACAGCACAGAGTGTTCAGGGAAGCTCCCAGATCTGGAATTTTTAGATCTATGCCACACAGTGCTATGCTCATAGGAGGACAGGAGGAGGCACGTGGCAGGGATAGGCCCTGGTACCACATCTCTGGCATGCTGCAGAGAGACCAGGCTCCTTTGCTGTGTTGCATCCCTACACGTGCACATGTCTCCCTTCCAGTGACTCTGTTGACACCAGAAGGAAATACCACATTCTTCCTCTGGTGCACCCACTGAGTCTTGCCTGCTTCACACCAGGTTTCCATTCCTGTTCCAAAATGCTGGCAGGGAGTTACCTGCCTGTCCCCTGTGCAGTGCCCGAGGTCCACCTGGCACACGGCGGTCTCTGCCATGAGGCAAGGACCTGCCCATGACCACACCAACTTTGGATCTGCCTTGGTTGTGAGAGGAGGGAGCTGACCCATGGCCATCAGCTGCCTTCTGGAGGAGCAGACAGTGCTACTTAGCTGAAGCAAGAGCTCTGCTTTATGAATGTGTCTGCGCATGAAATGTTTCTCTCACCCTGAAGGTCTTTTCAAGTTTAAAAAAAAACCCTCAGTTTTGCAGTGGAGCAAATGTCAGGCTTTTTCAAGTTTTTTTTCCAGAGCTGAACTGGGCACCATAGTTGGAGCATTCTGCAGAGCCCTAAATTCTCCTCCTCCTTCTACCTAAGGCCAACTTGCCAATTTTGGATCCCATTTTCTCACCCCCAAAGCAGAGAACCCAATTACAGGGTGAATCACCTTGTTACAGAGAGCACTTTTGCTTACAGCAAGGACTTCAGCCTGGACTTCTGTCTTCCAGATGAGCGCTCTGTTACCTGGGTGGCAGATGGTCATTCAGAGGAACACCTCTGAAAGCCTTCCTGCCTTTGTGATGGTCACAAGGACCCCACTGCCGTGCTGCTGGCTACACTGTGGGTGCTGGAACAGTGGAGTGAGTGCTGAGCTGATGTGGGGGACTCTCTCTTGTCCCTGAGGTGTTTTGGTGACAGCTAGCTTGTTTAGTAGGACCAAGGACCTCTCTCCCCTGCTGTGGGGTCAGAGCATCCCATCAAATTTCTCTTATTTCCTGACTCCTGTGGATCACACATTTTGCTTTGTGCCTGAGCAGCTCCTCCCATGTACGCAGACAGCTGCCACAGCCCTGCAGAAACACTTAGCTCGATGTTTTACTCCACAAGCACCCTATATTTTGTTCCAAAGCCTGCCTGTAGGCCTGGGAGTAATCTTACTCTTGGGGTGAATATCAGGAAAGCCTTTTGTTTGCAGGTGGATCTGACCTGAAACAAAGGCCGTGCTTGGTGCTGGCAGGCTCACGCATAGCGGGCCCTGGTGGCACCAGTCCTCCAGGATCCCTCCAGGAGGTGCAGTGCAGTTTGAGGGAACACTCTGTCAATAGCCGGGAGGACAGTACAATTATATTTTGTCCTCAACTATCGACACAGTGGCTCCTAAATGCCTCCTCTCTCTGTGTTATCTTCACAGGTCACCTTGGTATTCAGATGGTCTGCGACAGAGGAAGCATGAAGGGAGGAGGCTAAGTGCCAGTGGCGGAAGTCACACTCCGAAGGTGATCTGCTGTGACCCCAAAGCTTTCTGACATTTTTTTGCCTTGATTGTGATAGAGAGGAAGAAAGTCTTCTTCTTCTCCACACAGTGTAAAGCTCCAGCCAGGTGCCTCCCTCCAGATCACAGAGTGCAGCTGCAAGGGGCTCCTACCTGCTTCCTGCATGGAAGTGGCCCTGGGCTCAGTCCCCAGGGAGGCCTCAGCCCCTTGTGCAGTCACACACAACAGCTAGGTGTAGAGCTGATGGGGTCAGACCCATAGCAGACCAGTGCTAAAGCCTCTCACTTAATTTTCTCTCAATGAGGTTGCTCGGAGATCTGTTGATAGAGGCTGTGATGTGTGTGTGATACTGCCTGGTTAGTGATGCCGAGGTGGGCATCATCGGGTACTGTAATAAATAGCAAGGTGCCAGTGTCTCCTAAGTAACTCATTCACAGTCATCTCTGCTGCTGATAAAGCTGTTAAGCTCTGCCTTCAGCCATCTGTTTTGAGTTAGTTAGGTTACTGTCATGACAATAACATAATAGCAATGCTTGACAAACTCTGTAGGGTCTATTAATCCTGGTTTTGTACCAGATTGGGCTCCAAAGTGGCTCAGGTTTACAAGAGAGCATCTTTGTTCAGCAGTGAGCAGGCTTTGCTGCTGTTTTTCTTCCCCCTAACTGCAGAGCAAATTGTTCCTGCTGGCACTTGGAGCCATGGGTTTCAATGTTGTTTATGGACTTCTATGCTCTTTGTATGTGCCCGACTGTAGAACTGTCTTGCACAGAGGATTCTCTTCCACACTTTTAACCCTAAGCCCACACTCGGTGACAAAGTGAAGGCAGCAATTAAAAATAAAAATGCAATGTGTATAACTACAAACAGGAGACAATGCTGCAGTCAATATTTATCAGGAACCCAGAATGCATAAGGTCAAGAATAGAAGTGAAAGACAGCAAGGAAAAAGCCATTGTTGGCAAGGGAAGACAGCAAGAGCAGTATTGTAAGTGAAATGGTGGAGTCTGCATCCCAGCAATTTGCAGTACCACCTGCAAAATGTGTGGGAAGCCTGGCTGTCTCCTTCAGAGCAATGTCCCACAGCTAGTTGGGCCATTGCAAGGAATCAAAGCATTTGGTGGCCCAGCTGAGGTTATTGGTCCAGTGGCATTGTTGCTGACTTTCAACTTCCAGACATCAGTCTGCAACAACTGCGTCTCCCTCACAAGCCTTCTGCATTCTATTTCAATGGCATCCTAGAATTAATTAAAGCCTTTAAGGCTTGTAGGTGCTATTTTAACTTTCCTTATCTCTGCTGAAGACTGTGACTTTGGGTGCATAAGCCTTAGGGAGTTGACTGTGACTGCTGTCCTGCAGTGTGGGTAGGGCTGGCTGTAATGAGTGGTCCTCCCTTGTGAATTTGAGCCCACAGTGTAACAGAAAAAGCTCTCTGTGGAGATTTTCAACCCCATGTCATGGCCTGGAAGCCATGCTCTCCCTCAGCCACATTTTTGTGCTCCAGATTGCTGCCTTTGAAGCATCTGTGTGAAGCATCTCGTTCATCCGATCTCCTATCAGGGAGAAGAGCACCAAAGCCTGAGGATGGCACCCCTGGGTCTGGTGCCTTGAAGTTGCCTGGAAGCCTTGAAGTGGGAACAGTCTGTGCTCACATTTCTGGATTTGGTTGTGGATCAAGGCCAGAAAACCAAACTACAAGAATGGCCCTTAGGTTTCACTGGGAAAGATTAACCAGTTCCAGTTCTGTGAACCCAGAGTGTAAACGAAGGGCAGTACTTTTAATTCCTGGGGTGTCTTGACTGGAACACTTTTAGTAAGGATTGCAATGAGTCTTTCACTTCTGCCTTTTCGTCTTATTAATATTAAATATATCCAAAAACTAGCTTAGTGCCAACAGGAATGATGTACTGATACATGCTACGTAGCAGATGATACAAGATGGCTGCTTATTCCTTCCTGGTGCTATGGCTGTGTAAAACAAGACGGTACTGGCTGCAGTCACAAACGCAGCAGGCGGGTATCCAGCAGTGGGTATGCCCTGCTCACATGGAACACACAGCTCCTTTCCCCTGCATAGCCCCTTACCCCACACGTTGTGCATGTTTCTATCCCTACTCTGGAAATAAAGCTGTTCTGTTTCCGTATCACTTACACTGTCAGTCTTGATAGCATCACTTTTGATGGTAGAAGTGTTTGGATCGGAAGGGATCTCTGGAGTCTCTAGTCAAAACTGTCACCCATAGTAGCACTGTTGCCAGCATTGCTTGCCACCTGCCATGGCTTTCTTTGGCTGAGCCTGGAAAGTCTCCAAGGCTGGAGAGTCCACAGGATCTTTGGGCAATTTATCCCAGTACTTCTCCACTGCCCTGTCTTGTTCCTCTCTGCCTCTCGCTTGGCCATCGCTGAACCAAGAGATCCCACTCCCAGATTGCTTCATTCTGCAGTTTCCTGGACTCTGGTTGTGTTAATCTGTTTTCTTACCCATCCTTCCGAAATAGCTGAGCTGTTCCAACAATGTGAAGATACTCATCTGAAATGAGCCTGCTTTGTTGTTTGTTATTATCTCCCTCTTAACAAGATTTATTCGCCTTTAAGAAACCACGCCTTTAATTCATGAATCTCAATTAACTCCAGTGATGTATGAGATGTGGTTTCAGTCCCTGTCTGTTTGCTGTGTAGAAGAAGCAGAATGGCCTGGACTTGGTTGTTGCTCCCTTTCTATGTGAGTCCTTCCAGCAGGCAGTTTGAATTACATCACACACACATAACATAGCGACTTCTTGGTTCCCTCCCAGACAATTCCCTCTGACAGCAGGTGTTCCTCTCTGCATTGCAGATTGCTGCTCATCTCACCCTTTTTAAAGGCAGCAGTGCTTCAGGGAGCTCTCCCTGCTCTCATGTTGGGAATTTCCTTCTAGCTGCTTCGTACAACACAAGGATCTATCCCAGGTGTAGACTTTGTGCTGAAACTGCTGGTGGGCTTCCACAGACTGCCTGATAGCTGTCTCATGAGAACGCTCCACCGTGTCAAATTCACACCAAAGAAGTTTCTTTCTGATCTATACGTGGCAACAAGAAAAAGCACCTTTGTTTAGGTCAGTGCAGAGTAGTGTTAGCCTCTTGCAAACTGGAGAACAAAGAACTACACCTCTGTTGTTCTGTTGCAGCAACATGCTGCAATCTCATTTAGAAGGATGAACTTTGCACTGGTGTGCTGGCATAGGAATCTCATCATATACAACACACAGTAGAGATTTTATAACAGTTCTGGCAGCAGCACAGGCTTCCAATTTGGCAGCCATACAGGCGTCCAATTTTCTGCCCCTTTTAATTTGCCAAAGCAGGAGCTGAAGACCATGCTCCCATCACACAGCTGAACAAACCACAGCCCTGGCTTTCAGTGTGTAGGATCAGCATGGGGCCTCATTCCACGTTCCAGTCCTTCCTCTGCAGCTTGTCCTGTTGTAGCAACTCAGTCCTACCTCCACCAGCTTTCAGCCTGAATCAGAAGTGCCAGCTGCAGTGTGGCTTGTTGGAGGAGATGCTGTTGCACGTGCTGCACATGGCCACGTGTTGCCTATGGCTGTTTACACCTGGGACAGATAGCAAGATTAATAGTAGCATGTCTGTAGATGCAGGGGTGTTTGGGGATGGCATTAGCTAAACAGACTTCTGAGAACTTGTCACTTTGTATGTATTTGGTAGAAGGCAGCACTGTGGATTAGTTTTAGCCTTTCCCTGTGATGCCTATTTGCAGCTGCCATGCACTAGATGTGCTCTGGAAATGCATTTTCAAGCTTAGTTTCACTGAAAAGGAAGGTATTTCTTGCATTCTGATGAGAACCTCAGCACAGAAATTGCAATTGGTTGAGAGATTCTCTTCGAAGGCACACTCCTATCTCAACCAAAGCCCTAGTGTAGATGCTCCCATACTGTCCAGCTAACCAGGGGCTCTAACGCTGCTGGCTTCTATGATGGAAATCTTTGCTGTGTAGTATTTGGGAAAATTCACAACAGCAGTGGGGAAATTAGCAATAGCAGTGTCACGGTGTGGGAAATTGATTTAAAAAATAAACTTTATGGCCTGCTAAGGTACTGGGCACTGACCAGCTAAGGGCAGAAGTAGATGAGAAATACATGGTAACAGTGTAATTTTTTCTTCAATTAACATAGACAAATTAGCTGATACCTTTCCAAGGATAATTGTCAACAGAGAATCCTCACCTAAAATATTTACATGGGAACTGTTGAGTTTCAGGCTGAACCACTGATTGATCACCTGGGGCAAGGACCTGGTCAGCCCTGGGAGCACAGGTGAAGGCAATTCAGCTTTGGAACCAGAAGGGTTTGAGCCTGGCTGCACCTCTCAGACCTCATTTGAGGGCTGACTGCCACTGGGGAAGGATCTCTTTTGGGAGATCCTTCCTTTGTGGAGTTTTCATCTATGAGCCTAGATGTTCAGAGACAGGTGAGCTGTCCTTTTTCCTTCCCTTATAGCATTTCTGTTGTGTTAGTCCCTTTGTTATCGCACCTCTTGTATCACCATTCCATTGTGTTGATTTTTTCTGATTGTTACAGACTCGTTCATCGAAGTTGTGGGATAAAAATGAAGATAGTTGCTAATAGAAATAGGAGATGTCGTTGGATAAGGACATGTCACTTTGTAGAAGTATAGATAGCCTTATGAAACTCTTTATAAAACAGCTGTAAGTCTCAAGATGTCAAAACCAAAAGACATTGCAGCAAGAGAAGTAATGAGTTTGTTTAGTTCATTAAGGGGAAGTTGAAGTTCTTCCATATCAAGATCTATTAATGTTTAAATGATGAGACACTAGAAGTAGAAAATGGAAAAAATGCTGAAGCTAAACCTGCACAAATTCAGAGGCTGGGTAAGGCACAGCCTTCAGAGTGCCAGGGCTTAATTACTGGAACAGATTGTTATGCATTATAGAGGAGTTCCTGCTTAAGTCTTCAGGCCCAAACTGGATGTCTCTTTCTGGAAAATGTGCTGTATCTGTAACAGAAACTCTAGATTTGTCAGAGGATTTGCATCTGAAGGTTTCTGGCCTGATTATGCAGAAGTTAGTCTAAGCTATCAGAGTGGTGCACTCTGAACTTATCGATCATGAACCTTGCAGACACAGTTCTTGTTAGAACCTCATAAAAACTAAATGTGATGACTTTTCTGATGACGTCTTTGTCACTACATGCGATGACTTTCAGTGACTCCGTCACCTTTCTAAGGTGTGTTAAGTGTGTGTTCTTTATAGGAACCTTCTGAAAAGGTAACATGTAGGGGCTAAGTTGACACGGGGGGTTGGGCGCTCAGCCATCATTTTAAGTGCTGTAGTTCAGAATGTTTGTTTGCAGATCGCCTCTTCTAATCCCATGGGTGTACAGCCCCCATGGCTATCTAAATCCTTACTAGTAGATTCCTTCTGAACATGGGCAAGACAATCACAAGCAGCAGGGTGACTCCTTTTGTGAGGATCAGCCTTGTCCAGTGTGCTAATACTGCAGTTTCCCTTAGATTGCAGCAGTTTTTTTTTTTTTTTTCACTCTTTGTTCTTGTTTTGGTTGTTGTTTTTCCAGTAGGCTAATAAATGTTTATATTCAGTGGCTATTATCTTTCATTTCAGCTGGGAGTGTGATTAGTGTGCATCCTCCTTGTTTTGTCTGCAGCCTCCTTGGAAGGACCTATGAAAACCTGCTGGCTCTTCTGCAGTTCTTATCCCTCACCTGTTTTGGGACATCCTTTGTGTGTGGGTGCACCTTGTTCTGCTTCTCGTTTTTAGGGAATGAGCTCTTAGTTGTAGATAGTTCATAAGGAACATAGGAATTCCTCACAGCACTATTCATCCAATCTGTTTGAAACCTGAGGGAAGCATTGGAAATCCAAAATTGTGACTTTGCTGAACACTTTCCTTTTCATTTCTAGGTCCTCCTATTGAGCCTCTGGAGCCAACCAGGCCTTTACCGACTCTTCCTGTTCGCAGAATTCATTCCACTTCAGAAAGAAAACATGAGAGACAGCCTAGACCTCCCAGTCCTCCTCTAGGTGACAGGCCATCTCCTCCTGGCACAAAACCAAACATCTGTGATGGCAATTTTAACACCGTGGCTCTCTTTAGAGGAGAAATGTTTGTTTTCAAGGTACTAAAAATTATGCTTATTCATGAAGTTTTCTTTAGCTTTGTTCCTGAAAAAGACAAGTAGATGTATAAGGTAATTAGAGTCACTTTTGTCATGCTCCTGAATGAAGCTCTGAGGCTGCGAAATGAGTAACATTAGAGGGAAGTGTAAGCAGATTGGTTTTGTAGTATTTAGAAACCGTGCCTGTTGGGATTTACAAGCTAAACAGAATTCCCAGGCAGCCTGTTCATCAAAAAGTTAACTAGATGCATTGACAGAGAATTTAGACATCACCAAGCTGAGAAGGGACCCACCTGTAAAGCCAGAAAGCAAAGTTAGTAATAGAGCAGCACTCAGCCTCATGACCTCCAAGATGATGCACGCCAAACCCTGGGCTTCATTGTACTTGAAGGTCTTGGAGAGTTTGTATCAACCTTACTCACAGGCTGCAGCCAGGGAAGGTTAGGCTTTGGTCAGTAACCTATGTTAGAACACTTTTGATCTCAAAAACCATGGTCCCACTCACAGCTTTCACTCTGCCCACTGGCTGCGAATGTGGAGAGGGATAGATGTGAAAGGTCATCAAATGGACAGACACATCAGCCACAGAAAACACCTGAACCAGGCTATCCTCTTACTCTTTCCGGAGCATTCACTACAGCTTTCACTAATGATCTCATATCAAAAGGGATATGTAATAACTTGTGCCTAGTGATTGTGTGAAGCTCACAACATCATTTGTGGTAGATGCTGGATGGCTGTCCTCAGGTCAAGTAGTTGAACACCAGCTGTACTGGGCCAAGCGTGACATCTCAGCAAGGAGACACACAGAGGTCACTCACAAATGAGTTTGTAATACTTAGAGCTGTAGACTTCCCTCTCCCTGCTCCTTATTCCTCTCATTCTTTCTACCCTTTGTCAGAGTCCCAGTAATCAACTTGAAATCATAGATTCATAGAATTGTTGAAGCTGGAAAAGACATCCAAGATCATCCTAAAACCAACGTTTCCCCACTAACCCATGTCCCTCAGTACAACATCTAAACAGTTCTTGAACTCCTCGAGGGACAGTGACTCAGCCATCTCCCTGGGCAGCCCATTCAGCACCTGACTGCAGTTTTGGAGAAGGCTCTCTGTAGGGCCTTCCTACCTCCAGGCAGATCAACACTTCCTGCCAACTTGGTGTCATCTGCAAACTTACTGAGGTTGCACTCAATGACCTCACCCAGATCATTCATTAAAGTTATTGAACAGGGCAGACCCCAGAACTGACCCCTGAGGATCTCCACTGGTGAACTTCTTGCCCCTTTGGCTGCCCTCCGCCCCATGAAATGCTTCCTGCTGGAAGCAACCTTCTCCAACACCACTGGAGAAGGTGTTGGGCAGCACAACCAACAAACTAGGACTTCTTTCTTAGATGATTACAGGCTTAGGCAAGAATTAGTAATGTTAGCTGCTGGATGTGCAGCCTGATGTGACTGCAGGCTGAAAACAGTCAGTCTGAAGAGCTTTCTGATTTTTCTCAGGATCGCTGGTTCTGGCGTCTGCGCAACAACCGGGTGCAGGAGGGATATCCCATGCAAATTGAGCAGTTCTGGAAAGGTCTCCCTGCAAAGATTGATGCAGCCTATGAGAGGTCTGATGGAAAATTTGTTTTCTTCAAAGGTACAGTATATTGCAGTACAAGCCTATCACACCTACCTTACTTCACACTCCCACAGCGTTAAGGTGGTGAGGACAGGTTCACTGGATCCTTCCAAAGAGGGCATTTCAAGCAACCAGTGTTTCCCAAGCCACTAACCAAATCACCAGATTTGAATTCCACATCAAAGGGCCAGAAAAGATGTGTTGCTACACAGCAGAAGCAGCCTCTCTCCTTGCTTGTATGTTGGGTGTGGAGTACTGTGGAGCAGTGCAGGGCACTGGTGCTGCACAGCCTCCTAAGGTTTTACTGCTAGCCCTTGTGCCATTGTATTCAGATTGTATTCAGATGCTCTCCTTCATCTGCTACAAAGGAAATTGTGCGAGTCAGCTGCAGCTTGGGTTGCAGAGTTCAGCCATAAGACCTCCTACAGCCTTAAAAAATCTCTCTATGCATGCAGAAGTGCCTGGGTGACCATTTGCCATGCCAGCTAAGTCATGCAGGGCTCCTTTTCTCCTCCTTACAGCACTAGCAAAAATGGTTGCTTGGCAACATCCCTCATAATCTTTTAGTCCATTAAGAAGGTAGGTGGTACAAGTGAAAAGAGAGGCTGCTAGGACAGACCTGGCCTTTTCTTACACATTCTTCGTTTTTGCTAATGGGTTTTGGTTGTACTAACAGCTGAGCCATATATAAGTGTCCTCCTTTGCTTTCTGCCTTCCGGTGTGACAGCCAGTCCTTAAAATATTCCTTAGTGTGGGCTGGCCTTGCCAGGAAACTCTGCAAAGCTAATGTGGTTCAGTGGATGTTGACTTCCATCTAACGACAAGAGAGATTCTCCCTGAGGAGCAGGAGCTGAGGCTCCTGGCTGTCTCCTTGGACACGTTATGGCAGCGTTAGACCCTTTCCAGATCCAGGGCAACCAGAAACCACATTTCATGACAGGGATGAAGGTTTGGTGCCCTGGTCAGAGGAGCTTGGGGAGATTTGGGGAAGAATGTAGCCAGCATCCTTGAGGGATACCTTGTATTCCAGCCACTGCTCATTGACATCTGTAACAGAATGTTACAGGTGAGGCATCAGTATGGTGTGTTGACTTACAGAGCGCGTGGTGGCATTTAGGTGAGGTACATGGCACTTCAGTTATGTTCCTGTCCTTGCTCTGGTCTAAGGGAGACACACTGCTGTTTGCTGCAGCCAGTGCAACGTGAGCTTTTGCTGTTATATGTGCTCACATCTTTTCTGAGGTGCTGGGAAAATGTGTTAGGGGTGTTTTCCCTAAAGAAACAAAATGCTTATCCTTATGTGGAGCCCACAGCAGTTCCCTTCGCTCTGATAGTTAGTGAAGGTGATCTGTCACTGAAAACAGGTTGTAAGTCAGAAAAGCATTGCCATGCTCCTGTACAAAAACATGTTCTGAATTACTGCACGTAGCTTCAGACCTTCAGCTCGATAAAACGTTTTAAAACCAGAGGAGGCTCAGAGAAAGGCAATGGAAATGGACTGGCCTTCCTACTGCCTTCCTACAGGGAACAATTAAATATCCTAGAGCTCCTTAGCCTGAAGGAGGGCTGACAAAAGCAGGATGTGAGAGAAATCTTTTAAATAAAGACTGGCCTAGAGAAGATGAATGGGAAGGAGTTGTCTAACTTTCCAAACCAAGAGCTAAGGAGCACCAAATGAAATTGAGAGGTTTCAGGTTTAAAATTGCAAGGAGAAACTTTCACATAATACAGTTAAGTACAGTACAGTTAATCTCCACCATGCTGTGGTTCATGGTGGCTGTTTTACATTTGTATTGCTTTAACTACAAATTCTGCACATTCATTCATTGCCTGTATCCCTGTTCAACTCTAGGAGATAAATACTGGGTTTTCAAGGAAGTGACAGCAGAGCCAGGATACCCACACAGTCTCGTGGAGCTGGGGAACTGCCTGCCCCGGGAAGGCATCGACACGGCTCTGCGCTGGGAGCCTATGGGCAAAACCTACTTCTTCAAAGGAGACAGGTACTGGAGGTACAACGAGGACAAGAGAGCAACGGACCCAGGGTACCCAAAGCCCATCACTGTGTGGAGAGGAATCCCTCAGGCTCCACAAGGAGCTTTTATCAGCAAAGAGGGCTGTATGTATCTGCAGTTATTGTACAAATTACATAGATAACGGCTTGTCTAGCCTGGGAGTTGGGTTGCTGGATTTGGGGTGTTTTGGGATTTTTGGTGAGGTAGGATTCAAGTCTCAGGCAGCCCAAGGTCACACTGACACCTGTGAGTAGGGCAGTCAGGTTCTTCCCTTATCCCAACCCAGGCAGCCTCTTAGGTGCTAAACCACAGCCAGTTCTTTGGGATGGGAAAGCGATTTTTTTTTTCTGATTTTACTTCCTCAGCAGCCCCCACCTAAGTTCTTTTGGGCCGTGATTATGAGCTACATTTTTCTGTTTTCTTATCTGTAGCTAGCTCACTTTCTGTCTCCAGCCTGCATGATGTTCTTTGAAGTTAGCCAGGTCCTGAGCATGGGTTTGGACTTCCATAGGTTTTCTTCCTACATTCTCTCTGTGGTATGAAGTTTTCTTTTTCACTGATCATGGAAGAGTGATTAGGAGAGGAGTCTTGGAGTCCCTTGGGGAGATGAGGGGTACTTCAGACATCTGCTTGTTATTAGCAGCAGGACTGGGCTGTTTCTTAACAACACCCAACTCTTCCAGATTCTGCTGTTTAGAGGACATGTTTTATTTGGCATTTGGTCTTTCAGACTGAGAACAGAAACCTAAGTATCCATCCAAGCATTATCACAACCAGGCACCGTCATTCTGAAGACTGTTAATAGCTTGGTAATGACCAGTGTGTATTTACAGATGCTTTAGTTTAAAACAAATAAACAAACAAAAAAACCACCAAGCAAACAAGCAGAAAAAGAAACAAACAAAAAGGAAAACAAATCAGTGCAGAACGCTTTAAGATGGGGAAAGTGAGCAGCTTGTCTTGGCCCAGGGGAGTGGTGCTCTGTGGACAACATGGCACCCACAAGCCAAGGCTGGGGCTTCACCTTTTAACCAAGCTCCAAAAATGCCTGCATATCTTCCTGGTTTTGGGATGTGTGTGTTGTTGGCTCGGAGAGCTACCACCTTGCAGCCTTTCAGGCTCTCTGTACACCCTCATGCATGCAGAGTTTAATCAGTTGGAAATAGTATGGTGAGAACTATTCTGTTTTGTTTCCTAGTTTATACCTACTTCTACAAGGGGAAGGAGTATTGGAAGTTTGATAACCAGAGGCTGAACGTGGAGCCAGGCTACCCCAGGTCAATCCTCAAAGACTGGATGGGCTGTAACCAGAAGGATGTTGAGCGAAGCAAAGACAGACGCCTCCCCCACGACGATGTGGATATTATGGTGACAATAAATGATGTGCCTAGCACTGTAAATGCAATTGCAGTTGTGATCCCTTGCATTTTGTCTCTGTGTATCCTTGTCTTGGTGTACACGATCTTCCAGTTTAAAAACAAAGAGGTGCAGCAGAATGTTGTGTACTACAAAAGACCTGTCCAGGAGTGGGTATGACACAGTCAGCTGCACATCGACCTGATAAGGATATGGACAAAAAAAAAAGATGAAAAAAAAAATGCATTCAAAGCCTACCAAACAAAACTACTTCAGTGACTTATAAAGTTTTGGACATCCTGGGACTGAAAGCAGCAGGAAAACTGGAAAAAAAGACAGGCGGTGTGGAGCCTCGTTCCTTCTTAATGCCTCAGTCGTGTAAGTCTTGGTGTGCCATTCTCCACAGGCCCACTCTGCAAACATCAGAGACTTCAAGACAGGTTTTCTTCAAACTTCTCAGCTATTTTGGGAAACTTCTGTCAGTTCCCTGCACCAGTGCTCCCTGTTAAACCCAGCATTCTCCAGTGTAGCTAAACCACCTCTGAACAGAACCATTTTTTTAATAGCTCTCATAAATGAATTAAGATCATGAAACCTTTGAACAGGAACAATTCAGTATCGTAAGCAGAAGACATTCTGATGCTGAGCCATTCTAAGAGATCTTCTTAGTTTATTACAAAAACCAGGGCATTAACCTGGAAACAATTTTCCAATACCTGCTGGTCAGATGTTTTGTACATTCATAACTAATCAACGCTGCCACTCAGCACCGTGCACGAGGAACCATTCAGCCCTCCAAGAGGTCAATGAGTGCTGAGCAGAAGCTCACCAAGCACCAAACCAGACACCATAAATGTTACTTGGCAACATCGAGTCCTAATTGGGACAGTCTGAAGACAAGCTAATTGCATATAACAGCACCAAATATGGGAACACACGTTTTTGTTTTGGGAGCCATTCGTGAAAGAATGATGTCATATGATCTTAAGCTCCCATGAGCCAGAAAGCCGTGGTTACCAATATAATGGAAAATGTATAAATGTAGACTGCACTCTGCCCCCGTTAAGATGCTGGGAAAAGATGAATTGTTGTTATGTGGCATGTGTAACTAGATTGTGGAATTTGTACGTTGGGTTTCAGGAGAATGGAAATGTTTGTTTGGAGTGAGATCGTCAGTTTGTTTTGCTGAAATAGTCAAGGTACAGTAAGGATTAGGCCTGTTTATAAAACAAAATCCAATCCCTGTAGATGTTACAAACATTGTCTGCCTTTGAAATTTTGTTTTTGCTCACTTCTTCACGTGCAAATATTTGGCAAGGACCAAAGGAAGCATGTCACACAGTAGAAGGAGTTCATCACTAACCGCAGTTGACAGAGCCATAAAATCAGGCAGAGGCTAAATAAATACCTGAGCCTCCAGTCAGTAACTTTTCACAGCCCTCTTCTTACAATGGTAGCTTCTGCTTATCTCTGTGACGACTGCAAAAGGTTTGGGATGTTGTGTCCTAACCACAAGTACAGCCTATTTTGTTGTTGACACTGACAGTCCCACCATGTTAAATAAGAGAAGTCTCTTGCAGTGCAATCTTGGTTAAGTCCAGCCCTCTATGAAAGTGCCATTCATATAAGCATACGAACTGCTTTGCACGCCCACTGTAGGGAATAGGTGATTAGTGTAAGCCCTCTGCCTATAACTGAATGTTATTCAGTGCAATGGAAGTGCAATGCACAGAATGTCCAGGTAGTTTAGAAAAGTACAACCCCATAATATCAGCTACGAAAAAAAAAATCCAAGGATTTTTATTTTCTTGACAAACATGCTATAAGTATTTGTAATTACAATTATGAGGAATGAAAAAGCAGAAAGATTGTTTGCATTCTGGATTTCTAACTAGTGCTCAAATATTGCTATGATGAAGCCAGATAGACCAATAGGTATTTCATAGTGAAGCCCACTAGGACTGCATAATGTGGTCTCCAACTGTATTTTGTCTCTCATGATTAATTTCCATAGCCACATTTTTTATTGTTTAAGCATAAAATGTATAACAAAGATATTATGAAATAAGTGAGAAGCTAGTAGATGCAAAACTGAATCTTAGTGAAAAAATGTGGTAATGTCTTATGATGGGTGAAGGAGTGCAAAGGACCAAATGAAATCAGAGCTACTAATTAGACACCCCCCATACACGCTACTCCCTAAGTTGCTATGTGTACTATTTATGTGGTAGAATGCACACTATGAATGCCACAGCCACATGGCACATCGAACTCATCTGTACGCTGCCATCTCCTCTGGGACTGTGACAGCCCGAACCTTTGAGCAACTTCCAACAGCCATCATTAAAAAAAAAAAAAAATTTACAACCTGGAGAAATGTCTGCTTTTGTTCTTTTGGGTTTTTTCTCCTCATGCCTAAAGGTTGGCTTTGCTTCCCTTCAGGACTTCATGCTGAGTATCAAGCTGTGCAATGAGCACGATATGAGGGGCTGTAGGAAGCTCAGCTGTCTGCTCACAGCTATGTGCTGCCTTGCAGCACAGTGCCTGCTGCAGTAAGGTAAGCCTTCTGCCCCACAGAGCCAGAACTCAAGAACTGCAGCTTTAAGGAACTGAAGAAATTGGTACCTTTTCTAACTACCTCCTGATTTGACTCCTAGTGCACGCTCACTTTCTAGGGGCAGGTTACATATTGGTGTGTCCATGTAGGACACAGCTCCTTAGACTCCACATGTCCAAGCTCTTCGCTGCCTGATGCTACACAAGCACATCATCTGAGTATCAACCCAGCACGTCTCCCATCAGCATGGGTAAAGCATCTCCCAGACAGGTGGCCACACTGTACTTCTTGTCCAGAAGCACAGCACCAGGACATATTGCCACCACAGGGGAGGAGGAACATCAGTGCTCACCCAACTCTAATCCCACAAGCAAGGGGCTCTCCCAAGCGTGTTCTTGGCACAACACTGCTCTGCAGCATGGCCATCTGGGCAGCAAGAGGGGTGTCCTGGCACACCCACCTGAAGCACAGCAGTTGCAGCTCCTGCAAAGAGCAGCCCCTCACGTACTCTGTTCTGCACTCAGTATTCTCTACTGATTTATTCGTTTTTGACTAGCGTGAATAATTTGATCACCAGTAAAGTTAGTTCATTTTTCCAGGTAAGTTTAAGTATGCTGGGATGTGTCAACCATCAGTCAGAACAGAAGTTGCCCTCCACTCTAAGAGCAGTCAGTTGTTTCTGCTTTGTAATCAGTCTTTAAACTTCAAAGGGATCTTCTCCTATCTCCCACCTTCCCATCAACACATCAGTCAGTTCTTGTGCTTACAAGTGAGAGTGAGGCAGTCTGAGCAAACTTCACTGCCCTGCCCCAACTGCACACAGCTGAGCTCCCTCTGAAATCCCAGTGAAAGATCCAATCATTTACTCTGACATTTTCCCCATCCTCTGGCACATACATGAGCCTCCCTCCCACAGGATTATCCGGGATCCTTAAAAGCCTTTGGCACAAAACCCTGCCAAAAGCCTCCTCAGAAATTCAGAGATTACAACCAAACTTTAAATTACTCCATAGGCCTTATGAGACATGACTTGCACTTAAAGCATCCAGTTTATTGCTGTCTCGTGATGTTTCTACTGATTTCATTCTGTATTACAGTTTCTGTTAATTCTCCTTCCACATAGGTCCACCTTCCCAGTTCAGAATTCCCACAAACCTTTTGTTTAGAACCGATACTGTATTTGCCACCTCCCAGTTCCCAAATTTCAGTGCAAGTTTCATTGGAAGTCACACGCCACAGTCAGCAATCCCTCTTCTTGTCTGTCTCTAATTGGCATATTGCCACCCTCACCAGCATCTCAGAATCCTTCTCACTAATGGATCTGCATTTCACAGAAACTGGATTATTTTTCTTGCTTAAGCAATTCTAACGCATATCAAGATCACTAATACAATCTAGGATTTCTGCCTAATGATTGGAATGAGGAAGAAAAAAACCCCACAAAGCTGGAAAAAAAAAAAAAAAAAAAAAAAGGGGTCAGTGTTACTTATTTACAGTTGGTGACTCCATGCCAGCAGGCACAGCAGCAGTCAGGCTCTTTACCTATTCCTAATAAGAGAGCCCTGCAACATGACAAAAGGCAATCAGCTTCTGATGCTAAACACTGACACGGAGGAGGAGAGATGGAATCAGCCAAGAAAGGCTGTCCACTACATTAAGGGAGCTACAAATCCCAGAACCTGTTAACTCTACAGCTCCTCTGCATCGCCATTGCTGCCAGGCAAGGGCAGAACTCTTCAACAGCAAGCCCTCAAAAGTAGAAAGTACAGCTGAATGCAACAACCATTTAGAACTTCGTTAATTAACCTTTGCCTCTAGGGTAACTCAAGTTCACATGGTTCAACTCTTTCTGATTTGCTGACTTCTGTGAGTTTCTCAGGGACGGTGGCCAACTCCCATGGAGAACACCTAAGCCCATCAGCAACTGCATGTTTCTCAGTGATCTTTTGCAGATGTCTCAGAAGTACCACACAGGTCTGACATCTGCAAACAACAGATCAAATCCCTGGAGGCAGTCACAACTGGCTGTTAAGTCCCTGGTTTGACTTCTTTGAGAAACTCCATTTTCAGTCAGAGCTGATCATTTCAGAATCAGCAGCCCCATGAAAATAGCTACAAGTCAGGGCAGGACAGCAGGTGGTGCCTTCTGAAATTTCTTGTGGCAAGTTAAATACTATGTTTTTGGTACAGGAAATACAGGGGCTCTTATGCCTACCTACAGCAGAAACACCAAGAGTATGAGAAGAAAGAGTGGGCAGTACCACAGATGTGCTGAAACTGCCAGCTGCAGAGCAGAATATTAATCCTCTATTTAAGGCAAAATTTTCTAGTTATCAGTAACCAAAATCCAAACAAGTGAATATTGTGGGCTAATTTAAAGGCCTCAGTCAGCATCACAGAGAAAGTACAGCTGAAGAAGAAATGAAGAACATCAGCAAAGGGATAGAGAACATTCCATATTTGGAACTCGTGAAAGTTATTTGCCATTTTTTGCAATAATATTTAGTTTACAAAACATTACAGAAAAGGTGTTTTTTTGGTAGCCTCTTCCTGGTGCTAGTCCTGCAGAAACAAAGATCTAGAGGTCTGTAATCCAAACTGCAGCTTGACTCTTCACTCCTTAGGAGCTTCTTGAATTGCACGAACCAACACTGCTCACGCCAAGCTGAAGAGACAAAACAGAAATGAGATTTAGCAGAAAAGTGCCAGAGTGCAGAACACACTTCAAAACACCATTATAATCAGTTCTCAACCTCCAGTCATAAAGGACCATCAGTAATTTCCTTTCCTAAAACATAAATCTGTGAGAAGACTGAAGGAGGTCTGGTGACTGCTGACAGCCAGCTGTAAGAACATGCTTGTCAGGCTGGCAAAGGCAACACGTACACTGTCTTGTCCTAGTAGTTACTAAAAGCACACGTTTGATTGTGCTCAGAAGCACCAAGCCGTTAAATAGGAACAGTGAAGGGGTAGCTAAGAACTCTTTTGAAGGGTTCTTCATTCAAGGAATTCCTTACTCTTTCCCTATACCATAAACCACTCCCATACACTTCTATAAGAGCAGAGAACTATAAGTTACAGTGGTTTGAGTAGCTCGAGAATACACCTCTAGGATTATGGCAATCATCAGATGAACTACAATCAGTCGAAAGCCCAAATGAAACTAGTTTTCACATATATAGGCTCCTAAAGCCTGCAGAACTTTTTGCATTCATCAATGAATGGGAAAAGTCCAATACCACCACCAGTCCTGACTATGAACAGTAACTGTTACACCTCCCATGTGTGACTTCAGTGGCTTATCAGCTACTATGATAAAAGAAATCTTTCTGCAACAAAATAATTCTCATCCATAACCCAATAAAAGCAAAGAGGACACTTCTTGGTTTTATCAGTATTCCACATCATGACATCCTGCAGCAGGCTGGTGGCTGAGCAGGCACTGAGCACAGTGAAAATGTACTTCCTGGTCCTGTGCTCTCCAGCAGTCTCACTTGAGTTCTAACTCCAAGAGGAAGACATGCTGAGATGAACAAACTACTATTCCCAACTATTCCTATGTGATCTCCAGTTCTGGATAATGGGGTGAAGGTTTCTTCCAGTTTCCAGCAGCGCAGTGAGCAGCACAGTCAGAACCTTCCCCTCTCTCCCATTTTGCTTTATTTATTAATTGTAACTCTCTTCTTATTATTATCTTATAGTCTTCTACCGTCTGTAGCAAATCTTTTATCTCTCCTTATCTGAGTGGGGTTGTTTTTCTTTCCTTCTCTCCAAAAGAGGGACAGAAGGGTGAAAGGGGCCACCCCCTCCCCCCGCCCCTCTTTTCCCTATCATGCTTGAAACTGGGACAGACATGAAGAAGAGAGCAATCAACTTTGAGAGGCAGCTAGTTTTACAGCTTCCTTGTACTGAAATCCTCTCTGATTACAATTATACAGAGCTGGATCCTCCTTACCTGTCTATCAAGGAATCTCTCATGTTGGTAGCAATAGTACTTGGCTGAGCTTCATTCAGCTTGAAGATGCTCTCAATGACAGAGAGCTCAGTGCTGGTTGTGTCCAGCCCACAGAAGGCACACCAGTCATTTACAACCATTCCTGCTCCAATAACCTCACTGCCACGGTTTACTGTCCCAGCCTGGAAAATAAACAAAGTGGCAAAAGTTGGCATGGCATGCTGATATCAATACATTTTATTATGCTTCCTTACGCAGCCTTTAACTTCTGGAAGAAAAGCCTATGAGATTCAGAGAAAAACAAAACAAAACAAAACAATTGTAACACCCCATCATGAACAGGAAGCAAAAAGGCAGAGCAATCCCAGGATTTAAAAATCCAACAGTGCAGACACGGGATTTTATTGCTCAACTCTTTGCCTTTGGCCAAACCACAGACCATTTCACACTCTGCGTGAATGAGTCATCTCAAATTGCATAACTCTGGCAGAACCTTTCAGAAGCAACCTGAAGGTTCTGTGCATCTTATTCAAACACAGAAAAGAAGGGGAACACGCCTCAGAAGACTGCCCTTCTTCGGGTCTTCTCCTCACCTCCCATTTGGGACATCCTTACAGAGAAAACAGTGTCTGGGAGCCCATGAGAATGTAGAAACACTAAAACCACAAACTGTGATGGAAGGGAGCCGTGAGAAAAAACACACCTCACAAGCCTTACCACAAGTGGGACCTGCAGCAATGAAGACAGTTCATCCTGATCCTCAATGGAAGTTTTGGGATGCACAATTCCTCCTTGGTTACTAAATACACAGTAACTTCCTACCAGCACCTGATCTGCTACTGTTTGTCTGAAAACTTCAACCTTCAGTACATCTGCCAAGATCTCTTCAGTTTCCTGCAAACAAAGAGAACAAAGTCCTCAGCAAAATGGTATTGTACAAATTGAAGTCATAGTATTCTTTCAAAGAGTAACCAGCTGGGATCCTCCCATTGAAAGCCTGTCCTCACTTTCACAACCCACTGCAATTCAAACATTACAGAATGCTCTTACTCTTCTGGATTAACCTGCACATAGTGAGCTGCAAGCCAACACAACTCTACGAACACACCCCACTGAGCACTGCTCTTCCTCTCCTCTTTCTGCCCTGCCTTTAAGTTTTTATACAAGAGTTTCTATTTTTCACTATGGACATATACACCACTACAGTGTTGGCAGAGACCATGGATATTACAAAACTTTCAAGTAGGTCAGTGACATCTTGTAACTACTACTACTACAGTCCTGGCCAAGCTTTCTATGTTCTTTACATACATGCACACTATTGCTTCAGTTTTACAGATGCAAAGCTAACTGCATCTCACAGTACTCTTCCATATCCCACTCCTTTCTTTCTACAAGCACAGATAACTACAGTATGCTCATGCAGTATGCACACTACATACTTAGGACAGGATCCACACCTACACGTAAAGATAACAACAGGAAAAGAAACGGATCGACTGAAACTGAGTCATAAGTTCAAAATCCAATATTGAGATTTCTCTCCTGAGAGGAACGGGAACAGGGAACACAGCTTCCTACGTGATGTTAGCTCAGCTGGTGGCACAGCTCTTCTGGCATTCACACTACTCACAGTAATCCCCAAATAGCTACAAGCTGAAATTGCAACCTAGGAATAATTTCAGATGTATCCACACTGAATTCAGAAGCCATATACCCTGTCCAGATCCGGATGAACAAGAGCTACGTAGTCATTGCAGGTGGTGACATTGCCCAGCGCTGAGAGCCGCTCCTCCACTCGCTGAATTCGCACGGAATCTGGGAGGCTGTTGCGGATGTGCTGAAGTTCTTGGTCTGTTGTACTGCTTGGCACCAACAGCCCATGCCTGTTCCCTAAGATGACCCAAAAACAAGAAAAGGAAAAAGAAAACAAAGAGTTTCACTTTAAAGTAATTTCAAAAAAAAGCAGATATTTCCACTGTGCTTACTACTTTCCTGATGCTGACACAATGGCTTGGGGCCCCTGCCCTATCTACTCTTTTCAAGCCCAAAATTCAGTCCCACAGAAATAATGTGACCATTTATTAATACAAAAGCACAAGTGAGGTGGAAAACGAAGATAAAACAAAGATTTAAGAATATAGACAGGTTAACTGCACTACTTTTATCCAGCCTTTTCAATAGGATACACAAGGTTCCAAACAAAACACTTTGGAACGATTTCCCCCAAAGATGCTGTCTGCCCCCATAGAGCCTACACATCGTGCTCGTTTTTGTTCCTTTCCTTGAGCAAGACTGTAAGACTGTGTGAGCAGAGACCTTCCAGGAACAAAAAGCAAGCACAAAGTGTGCTCTACTAAACAGCGTGTCAGCAGCCAGTCATGGAAAGACCTCTCTTTGACCTTCACATCTGGAATGCTCTCTCCAGCAATGTTTCTGAATCACTGACCTCCAAATGAAATGGAACAGCTTCTCCCTGCTTACTACAAAACCGATTTATGCACATCAATGACCTCTCTTCAGGTCCTGACCAGTAGGCACTTCCTGCAAACCTATTTCGGGTGGCTGTGTTTGTTTTATTGTTGGGTTTCATCTGTTTGTATTGGCCAAGCTTTATTTTCTTTCACTGTATCAATGGACAAGGGAAGAGGCACTGATGGCATCTATTTCAACTTCATTCTGACACAGCAGCCCACAGCATCCTCCTCTCCAAATTGGAAAGATACGGATTTGATGGGTGGACTCTTCAATGGACAAAGAACTGATTGCAGGATCAAGACTAAAGAGCAGTGGTCAATGGTCTGGATGGAGATCAGTGATGAGTGGTGTCCCACCAGAGTCAGTGCTGGGGCACCACTTTAATATCTTCATCAGTGACACTGACAGGGGAACCAAGGGCACCCTCAGCAAGTTGGCTGATAACACCAAGCTGTGTGGTGGGGTCAACATGCTCAAGACAGGACGCCATCCAGAGGGACCTACACAGGCTGAGCAGTGAGCCCAGGTGAACCTCATGAGGTCCAACAAATCCAAGTGCAAGGTCTGCACCTGGGCCGAGGCAACTCCCATTACCAATACAAGCTGGGGGATGAAAGGACTGAGCAAGCCCTGCCAGAAAAGACCTGGGAGTACTGGTAGGTGGGAAGCAGTGTGCCCTCTTAGTCCAGAAAGCCAATTGTATCTTCGGACTGCATCAAAAGATGTGTAGCCAGGAAAGCAAGGGATGGGATCTGCCCCTCTGCTCTGCACAGTACTCACCTGGAGTACTGCATCCAGGTGTGCAGTCCTCAGAACAGGAGAGACATAAAAAAAGCTTTGACAGTGAGGGTGTTGAGGCACTAGAACAGGTTACCAAGGGATGAGGTTTATGCTCCATCCCTGGAGACTTCCAAGACAAGGCTGGATAAGGCCCAAGGCAATCTGACAGAGCTGTGCTGTCCCTGTTCACTGCAGGGGAGTTGGACCAGATGGCCTTCAGAGGTCCCTTCCAACTCTAACGATTCTAAGATTTACTCCAGCTTCACAGCTTTTCCGCACGATGCAGTCAAATAAAAGCTCCGAAGACAAGGAGCGCTGCCCTCCGCCCAGCCTCCGCACTGCAGCCGGGGCCCCTCGGGGCGGGCACGGGCAGAGCACGGCCCCGCCGTCCCTCCGCTCCCACCCGGCCACCTACCCACACACATCCTGCCGATGATGCGGCAGCCGGCGATGGAGGCGTGCACCACCGGGATGGTCCCGAAGAGCTCTCCCTCGAAGACGCTGCAAGAAGAAGGCGCCGTTAGGAGCGGGCGCAGGGCTCGGGGAGGCCGGGCAGGGCCCTCGCGGCTCTCTCACCTGTAGAAGTTCTCGGAGCCGCCGATAGCCACCAGACAGTAGGCGTTGGTGAGCTTGGCGAAGCAGCCCAGCTCGTTGTTGTTCTCGAAGCTGGCGCGGACGGCCATGGCCGCGATCTCGATCGGCGCACGGACCGATGGACGTCCGGGAGCGGCGGCCGCAACCAACCCCACGCGGCACGGCCGCTTCCGCTTCTGACGGCGGAGGGCGGAAGCCGCGGGGCAGAGCGGCCCGGAATAGCCAGGAGGAACAGCGCCCCCTGCCGGCCGGGAGGTGCTGCCTCCACGCCTCCACGCCTCCACGCCTCCACGAGGGATGCGGGCATCCGGCTCTGCGCCGGCACGGCCAGGCACGGCCCGGCATGGCTGAACTTAGGCCGCTCCCCACCCAACAGGGATCCAACACGGCTCTTTCCAGCAGAACAGCACTTTTATTTCTAACATCACCCCGTTTGCTCATTTCATTTTCAGAAAGTGGACAGTGGGATTGCTTGGTACAAAGGGAATAGGGATTCGTCCTGGAAACCTCAGTGCCAGTTTGCAGCTGTTGTGGGGGTTTTACTTTAGGTTTGGGGGGAAATGGGTAAGAAGTATGTAGAAGTGTGCATCATTTTTATGTCCCATTGCCCCTCTTGCTATCATCTTGTAGTTGAAAATTTGAATTAATCTTGCTAATCTCATCTGAATCAGTCATCTGAATATATCAGAAATTGCAGCGTAACACAGACACCTTTTAATAGCAACAAGACCAATTTCCCACCCATATTTTGATTTCAAGCCCCAGATACAATGATTGGTGGTAACCGCTTTAAACTAAGACCAAAGGACACAGCAGGGCCCGGGAGAACCAGGTCAGAGTTCGAACCGACTGTGTACGTGTTTGGATTTCAACTTGTTGTATTTGATGATCAGATCCAGTTTACTGTGCCCAAGAGTCATTCTTTTCTCAGCCCCGTACGCACTGCTCTTTTCCGACAGCATGTCCTCAGTGAGTTTATCATAGGAAGGAACTACAGGCTTTTTCTCACGTTTTGGCTGGTTGTACAGAGACAGCAAGTCCAATTTCCCTTGTCCAAAACTCTGTCTTTTCTCCATCCCATAAAAGCTGCTGTCATTTTCTGCTGCTGGTTCCCCAGAGGTAGCAGCAGGCCCTTTCTGCTTCGTGCTCGGCCCGGTGCTGTTGGTGCCTTCAGAAAGGCACTGCTGTGTTGGCTCCTGCGTCAGTGTGAAGCAGTGGCCGCTGTTTGCCCTGTCATCTCCTTGGTAATAAGGTTGGTAGGAACCAAAGACAGGGGATAGCTCTGGCTGCAAGAGCGTCGTCCCTGTCATGAGATTTGGTTTGTGATACAGCGTGGATTTATTTGGAGGACTGTTAGCTGAATCTGGTGGCTCCCCTTGCTGCGTAGGGCAAGTGGGCTTCAGAGACGTATCATCTTTCCCCTTATTATCACCAGAATCAGGGCTCAAATCTTGCCTGTCCTGGTGAACGTTGTGGCTGGAGTTTTTCATGAAGGGAGACATTTTTATGCTTTTGATGCTTACATTGGAGAGGCTGCTGGAGGCGCTCAAGGTTTCTGCGTCATTCATGTGGATGGGTTTCAAAAGGAAATCGTCACCTTCTGAGGTGATCTGAAGTGAGGAATCTGGCACACAGAAGCTGGTCACTGCTTTGGACTCTGCATACAAGTACCGAAATTCCTTGTCAAACTCTGCGACTATTTGACCACGGAAGTGGGTTGCCAGACTGGTGTGGACTTGGCTGCAAAGCCACGTGAAACTGCAAAAAAAGAAAAAAAAATCACATGTACCTTCTGTTCACACAGACACCTGGCATTGATTTTGACATCTAAGTGATGTATCGCTGCCCCATTCATGTTTCTAAATTAACACCTCTTCTGAAGTATGCAAATTGAGGTTACATGTAGCAATGGCTACATGTTATATAATGACTTAAGGTCATTTAATTTCAGCTTGATGATATGACGTGTATGAAAATATAAACAACAGACAAGAGTTATCCTCTACAGTGAGTGTATCAACCATTAATACACTAACAGTAGGTCTTCTTAGCTTTGTAAAGGGTGCAGAGCAGCAAATGGGCCCTGTGTTAAAAAGCACATCAGCATGTTTCAGGCTGTTTCTTCTTCATCTTCTTACTGCTAGCACTCTGCCCACAGACAAGCATCTTTTCCCACTCTCAGTCCCATTCAGGTGGTGGAGAACACCAGTGAAACATTCATGGGTAGGCTTGTCAGTCAGTGTGGGAGGTGTGGGTTGTATCCATTGGGCAGCAGCAAGGAGACCTCCAGCTGTCTGACAGTGGAGAGGCTGTGGGTCATTGAAACACAAGTCCATGTAGCATTCATAGAGTCACAGAATATTCTGAGTTGGACAAACCCACAAGGATCATCATGTCCACCTCCTGGCTTCACAGAGGTCATGGGAGGATATCAAGGCATGCTTGGACTTCCCTTGCCTCAACATGTCCTTCATTCTTATGTCCGTAAGATCTGCAACATGGTGGACTCAAGGGGGCTGCTCAGTGAGGTGGGAATGCAGATATCAAGCACTGTCCTGAGGAGCAGAGAAGGTCTCCAGAGCCCCAAAGGGATAGCAAAGGACAGGAAAACCAATGTTGTTTTCCGTAAGTATTGCCATGAGATTCCCTAACTCATTTTATCTTTTCCTCACCATCCAGTTAAGAAAGATGTGGCGTTAGAACTGAGATCCTTTGGGAGAGCTTGTTATACTCTTAGAAAAAAATAAAATCAGTTTTGTTCCAGCTGATGAAGTACTTTCTCTTATTACCAGTCTGCATATTTGCCTTACCTGTTTAACCCTACCTGTTGTTTGTGCCAACTGTAACTTAAAGAACTCTCTGCTCCCCACTGCATGTCTACAGATAGTAACCGCATTTCTCCTCCCAGTCCTCATTTTCCTCGATTAAACAGGGAAGCTTCATCTATACGGTAAGCTTCACAGGCTCCTGGATATCCCAATTCTCAGCTTCTTCCTTTATTCTCACTGTAGTAAACAGACTAATTGTGTTAAATGAAGTTGTGGGCAGAAGTGCCACCTTAAGGCTGCGCTATCAGTTGCTAAAACAAGATAGCATATCTTGACTCACAAGAGTAGAGTGAAATCACAGAAGCCATGGGAAAGCAATTGCAATGGGAGGTTGCATTTGTTCCCAAGTAAATGTCATCTCAGGACAAGATGCTGACCCTGTGTTTTGGGACCTCATCGATGCTTACGTTATAATACAGCTATCTGGGAACTCAGAGTAGGAAAAGCAGCTTTTGGCTTCTTCCTGAGCAGTACAAAGTCATTATGGTTCATAATGATGTAAGTCACAAATTACAAAAGGTATAAGAAATAGTACTCAGTAATAGTCTGTGGGATTAATGTGTGGTCCATGGGCAAGCTAAGAGAATTCCTCTGCATTGGTGTTTACCATGCGGGAGCTTGGAGTGGTCCCTGCCCTGAATCCACCTTTATGCAGAATGAGAGGATGAGTCTCACATTGAAACCTATGTAGAAGAAGTGAGAGAACATATCAAAACATTTGCAGGACCACTTAAAATTAGCTTGAGAGCACCAGAGGACAAAGCAGCTCAACAACTACATAGGATGTATAATCTCTCACTTGAAAGTGCCTTAATTATCAGAAGGTTGCTAATGTGATAGAATTTTTTTTCATGTTCCAGACCATTAAGATTCATAACCACACAGCACAAATTAGCAGAGACTCTTTCTAAAGAATAGAATTAATGGCCACATAGGTAAATACAATATAATAGCAAAGGTGGCTTTTGTAAAGGAAAGTCATCTCTCACAAAGCTACATGAGTTCTTTGAAGAAATCTGAGAGCCCAGACAGGGGCAATTTCATGTAGTCCATATCTACTTCCTCAAAGGCATCTATCTCAGGAGCACTGCCGGCTCCCAGGGATGCTGCTGTTCCCATCTGTGTTACTCACAGCTACTGCCCTTCTATACAGGTGTGCTGTGTCCACACTTTGTAGTCCTTAGAACTCCAGATGCCTCAATGCAGGACTGACCCCCCAGCATTTTGTCACCCCTAGCATGGCACAGCACTATTTGGAGCCATCTATTGAGAGGCCTATAGCTGCTCATAGGCCATGAGGCTGTTGAAGACAGCTATGGGATGCCTGCACAAACACCTGAGCTCACTTGAACTCCTCAGAACCACAAATGGGCTAATAGGGCCTAGCATCCATGCTCTTGAGGGAGCAGCCTTGCATCCCTCAGATTGTGAGCACCATCCTGTGAACCATGGGAGTAAACAAGTGGAAGACAATGCTGCCATCCCTGTCCACCCACATCTACTGCTTTTGCTAGGAGAGCTGGAAGCAGAGCTGAGCAAGAGGCTGGCTAGGAGGTTTCACGTCTCATAGACTCACATAGTCTAGCAGGAGCATCACTATAGCTACCCATCAAGGCTTCTAGCCTCACTTTAGCAGCGGGCAAACAACAGAGCTTAAGTTTTCTTTCCCTCTCTGGACACCATGACTTCCACCTTCTGCCTCAGTCTTCTCCCACCCTCTGGCCCAAGGTCCGTCTCCCTAGAGCAAGGCATGAGGCACACCCAGCTCTCCCTGCCCTATCACAGGAACCTGCCTTTCCCCCAAAAGGTAGAACCCCCTGGCCTTATGACTGTCCCACCACTGATTCCTCTCATGGCTCTTCCTTTCCTCAGTCCAACTGGAGTACTGCAGTTTCCTGTGCTAATGTAACAGGTGCTGCCCTCTCCACATCCCAACAAGACCTGATGCACCCTGACGTGATGAAGGAGCTCTGGATTTGGCTGAAGCACAGCTCTCTTCCTCGCCATCATTTCCATGACAGGATGATGTGGCCTTGCCAGCCATGGCTATACCCATCGCTACAGCTTCCACCCAGCCCTCTGCCAACAAACTCATGTTCTTCAGCCTCTAGTGGGACGTGGGACAATGCAGGCCAAGATCTGGTGTTTCTGTATGCAATAGGAACACCAGAAGTATGACAGCTGTTGGCAGTGCATGGCTAGGCATAGCATGCTGCCATGCTACCCAAAGCCATCTCTTGGAGACAACTGCACGCTGAGGACAGCAGGCAGTCACTTCGTGGGACAGGGCAGGGCAAAGTGGAAGTCTCTCATACAAACTGACAAATGTCTTTCCTCCATGAATGCCATAGAGGAAAGAGCCAGAGAGTCATAGACTCATAAAATCACAGACTCATAGATTGGGTGGGTTGGAAGGGACCTCAGAGATCATTCAGTTCCAACCCACCTGCTGTGCGTAGGGCTGCCAGTCACTAAATCAGGCTCCAGATCAGGCTGCTCAGGACCCCATCCAATCTTGGCCTTGAATGCCTCCGGGGACGGGGCACTCACACTTCTGTGGGCAGCACTGCCAGGGCCTGACCGTCTATCAGTGACTATCAGTGAAAAATTTCCCCAACATCTAATCTAAATTTCTCCTCTTATAGTTTAAAACTACTCCCTCTTGTACTATCACTATTTGCCCATGTGAAATGTTGAGTTCCTGCCTATTTGAGTATGGAAGGCTGCAATGAGCCTTCTCTTCTCCAGGCTGAACAAGTCCAACTCCTTCAGCCCATCTAAGGCAAAGGGAAGCCAAATGATCATTCCTGATCTATTCTGGGATAAAAGTGAAGCACTGAATGAAGTTAATGGGTTACAAACTCAGTGCAGACAAGAAGAGGTGCTTCCCCACACAGCACAACACACAGCAAGCTGAGGATCTCCTCCCTGCAGAGCACTTAGGATGCTGAAAGTTCACGAGGGATCAAAAGCCATAGGATTTTCCTGCCATTATTTGCTTCCACAAGGGACCATTGCACAGGGAGAAGCCAGCTGCAGATCGCCCCGGGGCCGGCGCCTGGGAGGCTAGAGGGCAGAGCAGCCCTCCCTCGGCCTTGCAGTCAGGCAGAGCGGCAGCAGAGCCCCGCACAGCCCCGTGCAGCTCAGCCCTCGGCCGGGAGATGGAGTTACAGCATCACTGAGGGCTGCGGCAGCGCCTGCCTGGAGCTCCGCGAGTTTCAGACGAGGTGTGTCGGCTCAGCAGCATTTGGGACAGCGAGGTCAACCCCTCTGTGTGCCCCTGGGGGACCGCATGGCGGCCGGGGGTGCCGCTGCCTTCTCACAGCCGTGCCGTCGTTCTTTGTGCTCAGCCGCTCTGCTTCAGCTTTGTCCGGCTGAGAAGATAACAACTTTTTTTTCCTGTGTAATTCCTATTACTCGTCTTCATTATTTTCTTGCTTTACGCTGTCTGCCAAGGTGTTCTGTTCTCATTCTGTGTGCCCAAACAGCCTCTGTGCATCACTGTTCAACACAGGCACTATCTAGTACATTAAGCATACTTACTATACATACTATTTCCAGACATTTAATTTCATGTTACATTTCCTCTCTAATATCTGAGATGATAATAATCTGTTTTTATCATGATAAGCTCTTTAAGCTTGTTTCCAATGCATTTGCAATCATTTTCATCCCTGTTTTTACATCTTTTATATATAACTATATATAACTATATGTAACTATATATAAATATATGTAAATATATATAAATATATATGAATATATTACAGTGCAATGTATTCAGTTAATTTGGGCATCCCATCCTGGTTATCCCTTATTGCTTATTCATCCTCACTTCACCATGCCTCGTCTCTTCCTTCTGGATTCAGTTTTTATTTGTACACCTAAGGACTTCCTCCTCTTTGATTTGGTGTGCTCTGCAAAGCTTTACATCACCTATCTGCTGGCACTTCAATGCTTTACATTTCAGCCTGGGGTTTCTTGGCTGATGCGCTGTGCTTTCCATTCCCCCTGCACTCACTTTCTGCTTAATGGCAATTCATTTCTGAGGATAACTGCTCACTGGGTTAGATCTGGAGCTCTCTCTTAAAAGCTCTTTCCTCCTGTGTGGGGCACAGCTACCTGAGGGCACGAGCACTTCTCTCCTGAAGAAAAGCCAAGCCTCCTCCGGCTTCAAACCCTTGTAGCTTTACCTTCCCTCTGCCAAACACCTGTGCACTTGTTTTTGCCTTCCTTCGTGCTGAAGCCAGGGGTGGAGTTTTGTAACCCTCTATTAGCTTTCTTCCCTTATTTTTCAGTTTCATTGGTCGTGTCAGCTTCGAGCCCAGGTACTGAGTTTTTTTCAAGAATATATAACAAACAATGAGCTCTTTCCTCCTTGTGCCACTGGCAGGACGAACTTTGACCATCTTCCATTTTCAGCTGAGAAACCCCCTCTAGGGCAGCACAAACAGCCCTGGAACTGCCCTCAGGCTGACAGTACCACCTCTTTTCTCTACTGCTAGCCTGGCAAATGTTTACTCAAGTTTTCCTGTTCAAAATCTGCTTAGCTCTAGCCCCATTTGCCCTTGGGCTTCTCTCTCATCTGCTGCACTAATAAATATATTTGTGCCATTCACTCTGTCAGGTTAAAAAGTGCTCAGGGAAATGCTATTTCTTCTGGTGCCTGGAATGATACTAATTAGATGCAATTACATTTAGAATGTTAGATTATTGCTTGTTCTGGATATCTGCTTAGCTCAGTGAGCCTTGTTTTCCTTTTTAATGACAGGAATGTCCCTGTTAATGACAGGAAACGTAATGGTGAAGAAGGGAAGCAATGGAAATATTTAGTCAGAAGAGGGAATCTTATGGCTACAGACGTGGGGAGAGGTCAGAAGTTCAGGCATGATATGAGAACCTATGTGAGGAGAAAGTATTCTCTTCTTACAGCTGAAGAATTAAGAGACACCGAATATCTGAGTAGTCAAGAACAGAGAAAGAAAATACTCCCCTGCAAGAAAGGGTGTGGGCAGACCAAGCACCCAGATGGATTCACTGTCAGCACTGTAGTACGTACTGAAACTTGAGGGGATCTCAGCTGCTATTCCGTATCTGCACAAGCAGCTTCATGAATGAGAGTGCACCCATTACATCAGCAAATCAGATCCAATGGGGAGGAACCGCACGGGTCTGAATTTGAAAAGGGTCCTGAAATAAACAGATGCAGTTCAACAAGGAAGTACTGAAAGTAAATAGATGTGGGAAGGCTCAGACAGGATGACAGCAAAGAAGGAAGATGAGATGAAGGACAGTAGAATGAAGGATGGCAGAGGCATTTGGATCGAAATTATGGAGCACTAAGAGAAGCCAATGGTCAGTGCGTGTATAGGTTCTTGGGTGTAAAGTAAATGAGCATCTAAGTAGGAAGCTGAAAGCAAACAGGATTTTCTTGGTAGCCTCATAAAATGCTTCCTCTACCACCTTTAGAAAGGAACAGAGAAGTAAAAGAACATTTCAGTACATGGCTGTGGAAATTAAGTTAGGGAAAGGATGGTAAATTCATAAGGAACTGGAAAAATGTGGAATATAATGACCGTATGGAAGAAAGCTGAATTCCATCTAAACCTAAATAAAATGTGACTGCTGTGTGATGTAATGCAGAAGATCTAGGGAGGTTTGAAACGAGAATCTGAAGCAAAGCCGGATGTGGCTCTGGGCAGCCTGGTCTGGTGGTTGGCGACCCTGAACATAGCAGGGGGGTTGAAATGAGATGATCACTGTGGTGCTTTTCAACCCAGGCCATTCTGTGATTCTATGATTCTATGATGTGCAGAATAGTTTGAAACTGCCCACTCTAACTTAGGAATAAAAGCAAAAATGTATTCTGATGTAAGGACAGGAGTAAATCAATGAAATGCCAGTAAGGATTTAGAGTCAACGAGTAACACCTGAAAAAACAAAGCTGTGTTTAGAGAAGTGGTCAGTGCGGGGCAGCCAGGTCAGATACACACACATCCACAGATTTTCTAAGCTAAAGGGACAGATACTGTGAGATGCCTGAGCTGGAATGATGACTTTGACACAGCAATCATCTCAGAAAGGGACTGGGGAAAAGAAACTGAGAAACAGTGTAACTGAAGTGTAGAAATTTTACAGAAAGCATGAATAGGGGATATGTTGCTGGGGCAATGGCACAAAGCATTAAAGAAAAATGAGTCAAATAATGTAAATAACGCATCATCAAATGAAACGTATCCCTGCTAGATTAAAATTCCACTCTCAAATATGGAAAACGTAGGAGTGGGTCTGTACTGTGATCTGAGAGCACTGACAGTGCACATGGTGTGCTAAGGGGCACGTCCTCTGCTCAAGGCAGAGGAATATAGTCAGTTATACCTGCACTGAATAGGGGCCATGACTAGGAGAGCTGCAGAAACTGCATTTTGTCCTCTATAAACGACTGCTTTGGGGAGAAACTAACCAGAAAACCTACAAAAGGAGAAATAGCTCCTTCGGAAACGCCACTCTGCAAAAATATCGATGAGATGCACCTATCAAATATACTTTCAGGAGGAAAGTGATCCACAACAGTAATGTTTAACTGAAAAGAGAAAGTGAGGAACGCTATTAATAAGAAATTTAAATGAGTAACCGAAGAGGTTAACTGCTTGAGGCAGCGTGAAGGTTGTTTAAAGATGCTATATTGGAGGCTCAGAGCAAATATACCTATCAAAATAAAGACAACTTAACGCATCCAAATGTCACCAGAGTCAAAAGGCACAGTAAAAGAAAACACTAAAATAAATAGCCTTCAAAAAATGGAAGTCAGCAATTTTCCAATTATTAACCAGAGAATAACCTATCATTTCAAACTGAACATGGTAACAGAGGAATGGAAGTCGTCAATGTGAACCTTTCAAAGAGCTACTGAAAGCTACGAAGCAGCCAGGCTTATTTCCATACTGAACAGACTGGTAGAAGCAAACAGAAAGTAACATGATGAGATGCATAAATACCTATAATCATAACGCTGAAGACTCAGCATGTTTTTGTGGAAGGAAGCCATGCCTCAAAGCCTGCTGCCGTTCTTTGTAGGAGGCAGTGAGCACACAGATGTGCACGATCTGCTTGGTGTAGGATGGGTGAATTTACAGAGATCTGGACACAGTCATTCATCGAGGACTCTAAGAAAGCTTAAGTGATCATGGAGCATAGAAGAATGTCTTCCCAAGGAGCTGATGGAAGATGGGAAGCAAACGCTAACGATAATTTTAATGTACCCACTGGAATCCCGCAAGTTTTGGAAAGTTGTATGAAAGCAGTTTGTACCCAGCAAAATTGTCCTGGGAAAACTGGATAACATAAGAAGCGGTGAGAGGATTTTATGCTATAGTGACATGATGGTGGACAGAATTCAATGTCAGTAGATGCAAACTGCTGCAAAAATCTGATGTTCTCTATATACTGATGAGCTCTCAGATATTAGCACTTAGGAAAGTGGTCAGAATTGCCATGGACAGTTCTAAACAAGCATCATTGCTGTGCTTTGCACTGGTCAGAAAGGCAAACAGCAGGCTGGGAACTGCCACGGTGGAGACAGGGAGACAAAGAGAGACATCCCCCTTACACCTATAGTGAAGTATAGTGAGTGGGGATATCCTGGCCTCCTCCTGCAGTTCTGGTCAATTTGTCTCTCAAAAGACAGCAATAATGATTAAAGGTCTGGAAGTTGTGCCTGAGAAATGACTGAAGAGCTAAGGATACTTCAGCTGAGATGATTCACACAGGGATTGTAATGGAGGAAGATGAAATCATGGATGCAGTCAAGGAAATAAATAGAGAACAGTGATTTACTGTTCCCGAGTTATGGAAATTTGGGGGCACCAAATATAATTGTACAGCAGTAGACTTAATGTAAACACAATAGATCACTTCACACAAAGCATAAATTATATTGCATAACTCATTGCTAGAGGGTGTTGTGGAGGCCAAAGACAGAACAATCAAGGTGGGAAAAGTCTGCTGTGGGAAAGTGAACATGAAGAAGCACGCACAACATCCAGCCCCAGAGGTCCTGAAGCCTCTGATCCTTGCACACAAGTCTCCTGAGCAAAGCATTTGGCTTTATTCAGGCATTGCTCTCGTCCTTTGAATCTCATTTTCCCAACCGCAGGGAGAGTTATTTATCTGTCTGCTATACCTGGTACAGTGCCAAGCTGCAGTGTACCTGATTTTTTCCTGCGGAAATTTTTCTGTCCAAATTCCATAGACAGAGACAATTTCTTACAGTCCAGAACATGGGGTGGTTGGTGGGACAGCAGGGAATCAGACATAAGGCCATATCCAACTGAGCTTGCTCTAGAGAGAGCAAGCAGGCGTTGGATCCACAGCCCTGCTCCAGGTCAGCAGGAGAGGAACTGACGCAGGGAACTGATCTGTGTTTCAAGCAATCCCCTGACTCAGGGCAACGGGGAAATTAACAAAACCTTCTCACGGCCGTGGAGACCAGCCCAGCAGACACATGCCCAACTTTAGCCATTTAAAATGAGTGCTTTCAGTTATCCAAACCCCCGGTGCAGTCAAAAGAGATGGAGTGATGTTTCCAGGCACCCCCTCTTAGATCCTTGTCTTAGCGTGGCCAAAATGCCAGCAAAGGCACTGCTCTCCATATTGTTTAAATAGAAAACTGACATAGCCAGTTGGGATCGAGTACTTCTATCTTTTAGTGGCAGAGGTTGGTAGAAGGATAACTCTACACTCAGTGGTGATGCCAGCAGAAGGGAAGTGCAGCTCGGAGCTCCAGCACCAGCGGCTCGCTGGATGGTTAGTGGCTCTGGTAGGGGATGGAAAAGAGTAAGAGAGAAAGAGAGAGAGCAGTGGTCAAGGAGACCTGGTGGAGGGAGGATGAAGTATTGCTGGGCACCAATAGAAATGGCCAAACAATCCGTACTGGGGAGTTGCACTGTTTGTGGTGGACAGTACAGTGTGCAACAGCATGAGGCAGTGTGAAGTGAGATTAGAGCTGCAAAATTAGGATAGGTTTAACAGCAGGAGGTTTCACATCCAGAGAAAGGCCAATGCTTCAAGGGGATGAGCTGTGGAGAAAAACTTCTTGGAAGAAATAAGCAATTACTTCCCAGAATTAACTACCCTAAATGATTTGACCCACAAGAAAAGATGCCATTCAGGATGTGGGCAGGAATGATGCATGAGACTCAGTTTAAGAGGCAGAAGTGGAAGAGCCACTTTGTAATGCTGCTCACATTTCAACCCTGCTGTACAATTTCAACCCTGTGGTGGGAGAGAGCAATCTAAATAAATGTAGCACGTGCATATTCAATTTCAGGAAAGGTAACTGGGTAAAAACACTGACTGTACAATGGCAGCTGAAAAATTCAATGAAAGCTGGTCACTGTCAGGAATAATAGATCCAAAACAGATCCAGAAGGGAATAAGTAGGGAAGCACTCTCCAACAGGCCTGATGCAAACACCGTGTGCACTGTGGGAGGAAAGGTGGGGCAACATCTGACCTGGTAGGGCGTTTTTTACACAATTAAGAAATCAGGTGATACTCATAGACAGTTGTTTCCAGGAGCTGTCAGTGCTGGCAGACAGGCAGTTAATGCTATCTGATAACAAAACAGCAAAGTAAGGCAAGCTGGTGGAGTGAAGGATGAAGCACCAAAGTGAAAACTGACACTTATAAAGGTAAGAACAGCTGTACATCTTTATCACGGGGAAAAGAAAATAGGAATTATTCAGTATTATGCCGCGTCAGCAGTTGCTGTTTTTCTCACCTGTATGTACCAGCAACAACTTGATCGCAGTCAATCAGGACAAACTTCTCCAGAACCTGGCCTACAAATTTCTTGCCTGCTTTGCTGTAGTATGTGTCTCCACTCAGACATCTTATGCACATGTTCTGAAATCAAAGAAAGCAGAGATGGTAAAGGAACACACACTGAACCAAACTGGAATGTTCCACAATTTGTCAGCAATGAAATCTCACGCAGGATTGCTGTGCCCAGAGGTAGAATGCAGCGTGGCAGCAAGTGTTTGCTGGGTCCCACATCCCACGTATTTGATCACAATGCATGCTTCTATAAAATAAAAACGCCAGCAAATATGAACAAGTTGTACTTAGGTGCAAAAAAAAAAAAAAAGAGAGAGAATTCAGCGATCCTACAGATCATTCCTGAAGTATGTAAAACTACAGTTTATTCCAGAATATTGCTAATACTCAGCTAACCTCACTAGTTTGTGGCTCTGCATTAAAGCTAATTTCAGACTCAAAACAACTGTTTTTCCATCAAATTGAGTACACTGCTCTGATTTTCTATACTGACAGACTTCTTAAAAAAATATTGCTCAATATAAGAGATTTACAGAAAAGTATGTCCATGTTTTAAGACTTACCTTTTATCGGTATATTTTAAAACGGTATTAACATTTTATGTGGCTGCATTCAGGTGAATGCAGAGCTGATTCTCACCTGTCTTAAGAGTTTCCCTGATCCAACTTCAGCCATGAAACCTACTGTCCAGCACAAAAAAAGGAAATGAGGTTCCTGGTATCCAACAGGAGCCTTTGTCTTAAGGAGAGGTTTTCACCAATAATATGAGTTATTTGCACCTGAGGTGGGGCAAACTGGAGAGGAGAACAGCTGCTGAAAGCAGTTACTGACAGATCTATAGGAAATGGTGCCAAACAAAACAACTCAAGCATCTGTGAGGCAGCACCTCCAAGCACCTGCCAGCCCCTTCTGCCCCTCCAGGCCAGTTCATGGCCACCTGCAGTGGCCTTGGCGCGCCGGGAAGTGCCACGAACTGTTCCCACTGCATTTGGGCAGGCACATCTCTCTGTGGGCAGCTCATCGTTGCCCAGTGCCAGCATCCACAGATGAGAACGCTGTGGCTGTAGTGGTCACTATAGGTGGCACAAGCTGCCAGGGCTGTTTTGCTCCTCTGCAGAGGTGGGTGCTGGCCCAAAACACGCAGCATCTTTCAGTCCAGCTAGAAAGCAGTTTTTAACACCCAACTGGCAGGCTGAAGACAAAGGACAAAGGTGTAGACGTGGCACTGAGGGACATGGTTTAGTGGGCATGGTGGTGATGGGTTGACTAGATGAATTTAGTGGTCTTTTCCAACCTAAACGATTCTGTGATTCCATGACAAATAGTTGTGATTTGCCTGCAGACGTCCTCCGCAGTGCACAGACCCACATCCCATCTATCCTCTTGCTCTCCAGGAGCTGCTCCTGGGAATGGCTGTGGCCTCTCCTCCTCCAGGGCAAGATGAGCAGTGTGGGCTTGCAGGGCTGCCTGTATGCAGCCAGGCACCGGCTGGCCCAGTCTCTGGCCTCATGTGCAGCTCCTGGCACAGAAGTTGTGCCTCAGGGAGGAGCTGGGGGCAACCAGCTGCGGGAGGCCCAGCTCAGTTCTGCTCCCACTGACCTTCCTCATCTGCCAGAGCCCTGTGGGCAGCAGGTGGGCTTCCTGGAAATGTCTGCTGGGAGCTCAGCACAGGAGGGCAGAAAAGGCTCAACACACACGTCATGCTGAGGAAGTCTCTCTGCCCATGCAATGAGCACCATTGCTTTCAGGGCTTCATGAATCTCCTCCAGACAAGGGTCCAACTGATCCTACAGTCTATCTCCTGTCGTAGGCCATGATAGGGAGATGGGGGAAGAGCAGGAACGAGGCAACCATTTATGATGCTGCCCCTAATGTTACTTGTGGTTGTCCAAGTACTTCTCCAGTCTTCTCTTGTGCTCATTAAAACTTTTAGGAGGGACAGAGTTGAAGCTTCACGAGCTTTGCACTGTGGATCCCACTTATTCTTGCAACCCAGAACATTCCTGAGTTGTCACCTATGAGAAGGGATGAACTCTTTCCCCATGATAACAGTTAGGCTTTGGAATGCATTACCAGGGCAGGCTGTGCCATCTTCGTGCTTGAAGATTTTCAGGCTGACCTCTCAGGTGATCCTTCTTTGAGCAGGATGCTGGATTTAATGACTTCCTGAGGACCCTTCCAACCTGAATTGTCCTATGGTACTATGAAATGCCACCACAAGTTGCTGAAATAGAGCAAGATATGCTTGGGGAGGTGATCACCTAATCCTGTTGCCATTCAATTCAGGAATTTTTTTTTTTCCAGTGCTCAGGTTTCAGTAATAGTGGTTCTCATAGAGAGGAGCTTCCTTTTCCCACACGTAAGTTGAAACAACTACAAGTAAGAGATATCCCATTGGTTTATTTCCATAGTGCACCTTCACTCCCTCTCTCCTTTCCAAGACTGGATGAGTTGCTGACATCTGGCTCAATTTTTCCATCCTCTTCTTCCCCTTGGCAATCCTGACCTTCAGCTGTCCAAGCAAGATGAGAATCCTGCAGTCTTGCAGGAAACCCAGACCACCACGTGTCATTGCCACTCAGCTTACTTTTAGCTTCAATGCATGTCCCTTTGAAAAAAATACAAAAACCTTCTGCTGGGACTGCTGCCAATGCTTGATGCACTACTGTCAGATCTGCTGATGCTCAGCAGCAATATTCAACACCATTAGGCTCACAAAAAGTTCTTAGAAGTAAGAAAATTCCCCATTACACTCAGAGTTCTCATTAATTATTCCAGATGGAGATTTACCATCATATCCGGTCTTAACCCAGAACCAGGAATAAAATATGTACATTCATTCCAGTTAGATGTGAATATCAGAGCACGTGTGTTAATGTACTGCTTGAGATGCAGCAGCCTAAGGGGCACTTCACATTGAAACCTGCAGATGAGTCAATGAATGGGGGAGGAAAGCTTTAATTAGCCACTAAAGCACGAGATGTGACATCAGGTCTAACAAAAAGACATAGGCATCCCCAAGGATGTAAACCAATGCTGACTTTAATTTAAAACGATGGCCAGATTCTTGGATAAGAAATGAATAAAATAGATTTTGAAGAAGTGGAATTTATCAGCCAGGTGACATTAGGAATGCATTTGTTTATGAAACAAAGCAAGAAGTAGTTTTCTCTAATAGCTGCCATGGCAAGAGGCAAGACAAAATGGATCTGACTTGTGGGAAGTGAGAAAGGACAGAGCATCACCAACACGGGGAAAGAAAGCTGCATCTCTAAACTGCACTTTGTGTAGACAGGTTAAAAACGAGGAAGAAATTAGATGTTTGCAATTGCATCTATCTGTATTTAAAATGCTGTAAAACATTGTTTTTGAGCTTTCCCAAGGTGAGAGAAAGATGAAATGGATGGCTGGAAGAGTACCAGCCCCTCCCTCCAGGGAAGGCATGAAGGAAGGAGCACAGCCAGTAGTGTCAGCCTTGTAGGACTGAAAAATGATATCAAAATCATCCTCCACTGGGAGGTGACAGCCAGAAAGGTTATATGGGGACAGCATGATGCTGGGGGACATTTCTGAGCCTGGGAGTTTCTGAGCCAAAAGTGCTTATTTCACTGCAATATTAACTCCTAGTACATATGTGGGCACCACATATGGATTCCCCAATGAGTGGGGAATCAGGCTCTTCACAAATCCTTCATGAACTCAGGGACCAAAAAGAATCACAAGCCCAGAAATAAATCCTGACATGACATTTTTAACTTCTGGTTTTACACTGAGAGCGTGCAATAGGGCTTGGAGGAAATGGTGGGTTCTGCATCAAGACATCCAAAGGGGCACACAGCTTTCCTTCCCCACACTTTGCCACAGAGCTGCAGTGTAGCAGCTCTGGACAGAACCTAAAGCTGATCTGAAGGGTCTCAGGGATCTGAAGATCTAAGAGCCAGTTAAGTCTTGCAATTCAGTTTCCTAGGGCAAGGACTGAGAGAGGTCAACAGGTAGGTCCCAAAGGCCAGGCAGAATGAATAGAACAATCAATTTTTATCGATTCCAAGACTTGGTTATCACATCTAGAGTGTGACTGAACACTTACTGGGAAACTGTCCTTAGTGAGAGACATTTTATTGCACATTTCCACGAAATGCTTCAAGTACTCTTCATCCAGGATCAGGTAAACAGGAACGTGCCGTCTGCTTGAGGCCTCCAGCAGGTCACACAGTATTTCCATGTCTGTAAACAGATCCATCACAATTGCTATAACCTACATGGGAGAAAAAGAAAGAAAAAGAAAAAAAAAAAAGACGACAGTTGAAATGTACTTTAAACTAAGAATGAAGTATTCAAATCTCCAAAGCTACAGAGTAGCAATGGCCACATGAGCAAAAACTGCTCCTGGAACTTTGCATTTAATAGCACTTGCCCCATCATGAGGGCAATCACTCTTAATAACTATGAAGACATTCCCCATCCTGCTGCCTCCTGCCTCATCCATCCGTCCTTCACAGAAAGAAATAGCTGAAAGGGTTATGCATGTGCACAAACTCAGTGTCATTGGTGCAACAAGTACGTATTGCCTTAAGCAAATGTGCCAGAAACATAGCATGCAAACAGGAAGAACTGAGACTGACCAAAACTATGATTCATTTGGTGTAAGAGTGACTCCGTACATGACTAGCGTATGAACCCAGAGAAGCATGCGTTCTTCACGAGGAGCACACTGACAGGTAAAGGAGAAGGTATGTAGCTCAAGTACTCTCATGTCCTTGTTCCAAAATCACATCCTACGGACACCAAACAGAATCATGGAACATACGTGGGAAGGGACCCTTCCCCTTCCCTGCTGGTGGCACTTCTGCTAACACAGCTGGGGATGCAGCTGGCCTTCACAGGCACATCAGTGATCTCTGCTTAACTTCTTGTCCATCAGTACCCCTTTCCTTCTAGGACATTCTTCTAGAAAGCTGCTTCCTAGGCTGCTGCTCCCACTGTGTCCTGCTCTGTGTAGTCGTTCCTTCCTACTGTGGGACTGCAGGACTGCAGGACTGTGTATTTGTCTTTCCTAAAATTCATGAGGTTTCCATCAGCCAATTTCTCTAGCTTGTTGACATCCTTCTGAACAGAAATCCTACCTTTGAGCTTATTGACTGCTCTTAATGTCATATAGCCTGCAAGCATGCTCAGGCTGTACTCTATCCCATCCTCCAGATCGTTAGCAAAGACATGAAGCAGTACTGGCTCCAGCACTGATCTCCAGGGAACACCATTAGTTAGGCTTTGAACCCCCTCAGTGCAGCTATCAAGCCCATTTCCTTTCACCCATCTCATGGTCCACCAGTCCAAACCATGTCTTAGCAGTTTGCTGTAAGTGAACTACAGGACACCACGTCAAATCTTTGTTAAACTCAGGGAACACAGTGCCTGCTGCTCCTCCCTCATCCGCACCATCTGTCATCTTCTCATGGAAAGGAATTGTGTCAGACTGGAGCAATGTGTGCTGGCATTCACATTCATATCTTGTTCTTCCTGTACCTGGATTTATGTTCCAGGATGCACTTTCTTCCTCAGGAGAGAGGTGAAGCTGACGTGCCTGTAATTCCCTGGGCTCTCCTTACAGTTCTCGAAGATGGGTGTGGTGTTTGCCCTTTTTCAGACATGAATAACCTCCCCCAATTGCAATGCCATTTTGAAGATGATAGAAAGTGGCCTCACAATGACATCAGCAGGCTGAAAGAATCTGCCTCGTAAGTAACGTGGAAAAGAACGTACGCATCGTTACAGCAAGGACTGCCTACAGATCACTGGGCCAGAAAGATCACGTAGATGGGGCAGTTTACAGGCAACTGGCAGCTGCTCAGAGCTCAGGCTCTGGTGGAAATCATTGACTACCCAGTCATTTTTTGGCAAAGACACAGCAGGACAGATATTGACTACGAGTACATTCATGATGGTTTTCATACAAAAGGTGAGAGGCAACCAGTGGAAGAGCTGTTCTGAATTTGACTCTGCCTGTAAGCAGATTGATTGTTTAAAGTGTATTTCTAAGCACGACCATGAAGTAGCAGTTAAGAATCCCAAGAGTGGAAAGAAGGAATGGCATAAAAATTAAACAACAACAACAAAAAACAGATTTCAAGAAAGTCCATCTCAATACACTGAAGATAAGGTCTTACGAAGAAGAAGGATTGAATTGAAGACCATGGCAAGTCATCCCACTGATGTAAGGGGAAAAGCTGTTCCACTTTATCTCGCAGAAATACTGCAGACAACAGCAATGAAGCCATTATTCGGATTGAGAAGAGACTGCTGAGATCCATCTGCTGGTCATCACCATTAGTGACGGGAATAGGAGATGGGGGGACAGCTTGGAGACTGAAGGACCCGGAAGCAGAGCGCTTGCTGAGCTGGAAAATTAGCCAGGCCTGATGAACTTCACCTGAAGGCGCTTATGGAGCAATCCTAACAATCCTAGAGACCTAGGCCTTAATCTAGTATCAAGCAACACTGAGAACTCAGGGAAGTGGTCATCACACTGGGGGACTGAAAAAAGTGAAGTAACAAAGGATTTTAAGACAGGCTGCTTTCATTTCAAAAGCTAAAGAAATACTGGAATTACCAACCAAGAACTTTAGTTCTTACCATATCTTAGAAGTGAGTAAGATAAATGGTTCATAGGTCTGATTTTGAGTTTCTGCACCCAGTATGGGATGTCCAAACAAAGATGACCCAAAAGCTCCGAGTTTTGCAGTGAAACTCCAATGGCCTACTTCACCCTGCCACTCAATGCTTGTGTCCTGCCCTTGTGCACAATCTGAGACAGACCTTGTTCCTGCTGCCCATCATACGCCCAGGAGGGTGGGAAGCCTGTCTGGACCTCTTCTGCTCATGCTAGAGCATAGCAATGAACACAGTACTCTATAGCAACCCTACGGAGGGTGGCATGTAGGGTGAGCTTTCCTCTGCCGACTTTCATGGATGGACAAGGTTTCTGGCTCTATCTGAACTGTCCCCAAAGACCATCTTGTTCACATACCTCGACTGACAGTGGTCCTCTTGCAGGAGACTCCAGGCCCAGCCAGCCACAGAGGGATGTGAAGGAACACCTTCCTGGAGGCAGGTGTGATCACAGGCAGGTATGTGGGATACAAGGCAGCTGTAGGAAAGTGATGTACTCTTCCCACAAGCACTAAAAGCCATTCCTACTGTCCAAGCCAAAATCATGTCTCCTTCACCCTCTCACCCTGGCAGATATGAGCTTCAGAGCCTGACCCCGAAAGGTATTTTTCATAATTCTTGTTGCTCTTATGAGGCTCTGGCAAACCAGGATTTCATGCTGCAATCCCACCACTCATCACAGTCGGCCCTGTGTGCACTGTGAAGGTAGTGAGAAGCATCTTCAGCTTCCCAAACTGACTCTGCTGTGCTGTCAGCATTGGGTACTGCTGAGATCCTCAAAAAAGAGCAGGACTACTTGACCCTGTCTTTCCACATTTCAGCCAAAGAGCAAGGGTTGCAAGACCAGGCAATTCAAACGACTTTGGTAGGCTACTCATCCTCTAATGAAAAAGCATCAAGAAAAAATCTGTAGCTCAAACTTTGTGTGGGGCCCCAGGCATGTCCCTCTCAGACACACTTGCCTGAGATAGCCCAGTTCATCTCCAGCTTAGCTCCTGGGGCAGGCTTGGCCCTGAAGACAGTCTTGGAAGGTCAATATGATGCAGTTAAGAGAGGCTGTTGATTCTCTGGCCTTGGCTCCTCCACGCTGAAAAGCCCCACATGTGCCAGGTGGGTGCAGCAGGTTACATCAGCTTGCTTTTCTCCAGCATTTTTCACAGAATTCAGGATTTTTGCACAGCAGCACAGACACTGTGCAGTGCTTGCTGTGAGAGGGATGCAGCTGAGCAGGCACTGCTATGGCTGCGTGTGGCAGCATGCTGTCACCGTGCTGTCACCACGGGCACGGTGGGGCACAGCTGGCTGCCAGGCAGATCTGCATCTCCTGGCAGTGCTGGGGCAGGGCTCTGGCGTCACTGTGGGAGCAGGAGCCTCGGGCAGCAGGGCAGCAGCTTGTGCAAGCTGGGTGGAGCCCCACACCACAGCCAGACTCATGTTTTCCAAAATGGGCCTTCACCTGGCATTAGGAGGTGGAAGAAATGCTGGCTCCATTCGTGCCCTCCTTGCATGGTAGGTTTGCACCCGGTGGTGCTGGTGAGCACTCAAAGCCAATGTCTGAGGAGGCCAGTGGCCCCACTGGCACTGCACACTGCAGTGGGGACAGAGGGGAGGATGTGTCCCAGCACAGCCCCACGTGGTGGAGGAGCAGATGCCCTTAGGGTCCCTTGTACAGAGCCTGAGTGCCACAGGGCAACTGCAGCTCCAATAACATATCCTCTTGGTAAACAAGGCAGGCAGCTCTAGTAATAACATCGGCTCAAAGTGGAAGTATTGGCAGCCTTTTAGTATCTAAAGGGGGCTATAAGAAAGAAGGGGACAGGCTCTTCAGCAGGGTCTGTTGTGATAGGACTAGGGGAAATGGTTTCAAACTAAAAGAGACAAGATTTAGACTGGATGTAAGGAAGAAGTTTTTTACAATGAGTGTGGTGAGGCACTGGCACAGGTTGTCCAGAGAGGTGAGAGATGCCCCATCCCTGCAGGCATTCAAGTCACATTGGACAGGGCTCTGAGCAACTTGATGGAGCTGTGGGTGTCCCCATTCACTCCAGGACCACATGGACCTTAAGAGTCCCTTTCAAATCAAACGATTCTATGATTCTATGATTCTATACGTCTTGGGAGATGAAGACCCTGGAAATCTTCCCCTTTGAATTTTCCTAAAAGTGAGATTTAAAGCCTCAAAGCTTCTGCACTGAAAGTGCTGAATCCTCTCTCTCATTCAGGCTCCTGCCATCTTCTATCTCAAGCTTACAAGCAATTAAGTCACCCAGACCTAAATGATACATGTCCATGGGTGCAGAGGTGGGAGCTGCAAGGCTGGGGCTGGCTCAGGGCCTCCCTGCTCCTCACTGAAGACACGGCAATGACAGCTGCCCACGGGCTCTGGAAAATTCACACCTTGCCGTCGTAGGGTGAAATCATGATGTTTCTGCATCAACTTCTGGAAACTCAAATTCAGCAATTACTGCAGTCATCACTTGGGGAATTACAGCACTTAGCAGCGCCCCGCTGGGGCTGCCATCTGTCTGGTTTCTAACCAGCACAGCTGGTTTTACTGGTGTTTGCCAATAGCAGTGTGGTTTGGGTCATTACTGTAGTGCTGCCATTCCAAGCAATACATTGCCTCTCTGGGGGACCATCAAGGACCCTTCTGCTGTCACTCACAAATGCAGACACACAGCCAGGTCCAAGGTGTACAGGAGGAGTGAACAGAGTGCGGGCAGCACAAACAGCTCACCCAACAGAAGGATATTATGAGAGCATTTTCAAATGCAGGCTGAGGTGTGGCTGTGCTTCATCTTCTTATGTCTGCAAAAGGAAAAGCTCAAATCTGAAAATACACCTCCAAAGAAGCTGGTAAATGCAGCCAAGCAGAAAAACAAACCGCACCAGCAAAAAGGACCAATGAAACAAATGCCCATTTTGATCACTTGTCAGGATGAATACGCTGTTGCAAAATAGGCAGAAAGTATTTGCAGAACATGGCAAAGGAGCAAGCAGCTCCCTGCACAGCTGCTACTGGCACTTCAGGCAAAAGGTGCTTCCACCTCTGGTCGCTCTTTTAGCACTGACAGACATACACCTAACATCCTTTTGGGTGGTTTGAAGAGCAAAATGACTCAGTAACTGCTTAAAGATGAGTAACTGGGGTTGTGAGTGAGCTGGAACTGCCGTCAATCAGAGTTAATCAAGGGAAGTGCTGGCAGGCTGCTAACAGGAGCCAGCAGAACATGGCAAAGAGCCAATAGATGGCTGAAAGCTCATTAGCACATTTCATACAACAGCCAAAAATGACATACGAAAATCTCCAGCTTGGACACAACGAGCTGAAGAATGTCAGCGATTTTCTGAGCCAAGTGAGAATGAAAAGCTCAAAATGCCCTTAGATATAAAAAAGCCCCCGATGTGCAGCCTCCCTGCAGCTTCAGGGAAGCTTCTGTGAGCTGAAGAGCAGCAGGATATTTTTCAGGTGTTTAAAGGATCAAAATGTTGTCCGAGATCTGAGACACGTGCTAAGAAGCAAGGGGCCATTCGTTGGAATCATTCACTTTGTGCATTCTACCATGGCTGTGCCTTAATCCCCACTGCTGAAAAGCATCATGGGACCCTTCAGGTGATGGAAGGTGCGTAAACCAGCTGCCGTAAGGGCAAACAGAGCACTTTGTTGGTTACTTCCTGGATGAAACTTCCTATATTTACCTACAGGGCGTTATCAAAATTCAGCATGAAACACTGCAGCCAAACTGTCCTCCTTTGGGCAAAAATTGGAGATTTCCACTTTGTGCCTGTATTTCAGCCACACACGGCTGTCAGGTGCTGTTAAAACACTGCCCAGCAATTGGAGCTGCTGCACGGCCACAGCTTCAGCTGCTCACTCTGTTCTGCAGGTGGTGGTAAAGATAACACCTTCCTTTCTGCTGTTGGCATTCCTGACACAGTTAATGTCCTGGCTTAGCAGTTCTGTAGTTCCTGCTTTCTCTACCGGGTATCTAAGGAATGACTGGAGAGTGAAACAAGAAATTACTGGGGTGATAAGAGTAATTACCCAGGAGCTGACCGATTAGAAATGAACTTTGCACTGGAAGTTAGCTCAGTATCCCCGAAGTTGTGAAATAAAATAGCACAAAAGAAAAATGAACACGGAAGAGATTGAAAGAACCACAAAGGGGATAAGGTTCATAAAAGCTGGAAATGTGCCTGAGTGGCTGCTTTAGCACGCTGTATGACAGCGGAGTGAAAAGAAGAAGAAAATCCCCAGCAGGACTGTGCTCGATAGGCAAACACTGCAGCTGCACGGTGCTGATGGCATCTGAGGGCTGGAGATCCCACCTAGCAGGAACGGCACCACGGGGCAAAACGGGCTGAGCTCACCCATCACACAGCAGCACACATGGGGTCTGAAGACATGAGGATGTGTTCTAGTCTACCCCAAACCATAGGCAGGGCTTCTCATCCCACTGGTTTGCTCTGGTCCTGCGTTCTCCTGCAGCAACCCCCCCGTGCTGTTCTCCTGTCCCACCTCACGAGGGGTCCAGAGGCCAAGACAGCCCTGACCCGAGGCCGCTTGGTGGGGAACGGATGAGGCACAGCTGCGGGCTGAGAACAGCTGAGCAGCAACACTGCACAACAAGCCTGCTGCTTGCTGCGGGCTTCGGTACCGCGCTCTGCACAGCCACAAGCACAGACTGAATGCCTTGAAGCACACTGCCTGGATGACATGAAATCCCAGGGGGAAAGAAATTACAGGGAAGGAAAGGAGTGGGAACAGTCGCAGATCTGATAGAGAAAGAGCAGCTGCACCACGCCAGGCATCCAGACTGCAGCAGCAGCTCGGAGCAGGCGGCGTGCAGCTGTAGGACCAGATACTGGGATTTGTGCCAGGACAGGAGACCCCAGTGCGCCCACACTGTGCCGTACATACCGTCTGTGCCTGGCTGATCAGAGACCGGAGCAAATCCTTAATGCTGTTAACTTTGTTTCTTTGGAAAATGATGGTGGCTTGAGTCTGGCCTGATACTGTGAGGATCGGCATCCCCGGCCAGCCCAGCTCCAGCTCCGGAGGGTGCACATCGGACATGAGCGGAAAGTAGGTGCCAGAGGTCAGCTCGGAGCAGAGGGAGGACCCATCTCCGTCAGCAGGGTCACCCTCTTTGTCTCTCTTTGCATTGGCCTCCGGAAAGCTTTGGCTTCTCTGCTGGCTCATATACTCCATGTCCAGGGTGGAAAGAAAAGGCAGCTCCCGTTCCTCAGCGACGGCGCTCATGTAGCCACGCTCCCCCTGCTCCAGGAAGGCGTCGACGGCCAGCCTGGCTGTCTCGCTGTGCTGCAGCACCAGCGGGGTGGGCTCCCTCCACCACGGCTTCTTCAGCTGCTCCAGGCGGTTCTTCAGCGGCCCCGACACCCCTTGCTGGCTCCCATAGCTGCGGTGGAACTGAGGCCTCACCTCTACTGCCAGGTAGTTGAACATGACCAGAGCTAAGCAGCGCCTCTCCTGCTGCGTTAGTCCTCTGAAGGACTCCAGGTAATTTCCGGCCCCCTCGCGCCTTCCCGAGTTCCTCCCAGCAGGTTCCTTCGGCGTTCAGCATCAGCTCCACTCCTTCGCACGTTAATCACCGGGTTCAGCCTCCCACCCCGGGGGAGGAGCTGCTCCCGGCTCCGCTCGGCCCCGCCGGCGCGCACCTGGCAGCGGTGCTGGGAGATCCCTTCCTCACCGGCAGGAAGGTCGGCTCTCCCAGCCGCTCCTTCCTTCTCCCGGTCCCTGATTCATGCACTGCCCTCCCCTCCGCTCCTGACAGGTCCCCACCCTTGGCCAAGCAGGCTCCAACCTGTTCTGTCCCTCCTTGTGCTTACAGTGGAAATGCAGATGGTGAAACTTGTTCCTGCTTGAAATTTGTTCCAAATCAAACATGCTTCTCGATGGCAATTGTAACGAAATACAAATACCCCTGGAGGGTGATGAGGCTCAGTTATCCCCAAAGCACTGCTGCTCTCCTGCTCGGCATTTCCTGAGAACCATGTGGTGACTGACACAGAAGCCGAAACATCACCTTCATAGAATCATTGGATCATTGAGTTGCAAAGGACTTAAGGGTCCCCTGGTCCAACCCCCTGCCATGAACAGGGACAGCTGCCGCTCCATCAGGTGCTGAGAGCTGCCTTCGGTGTCACAAGACCCTGGTATTTATCTGGATCCTCTGCACAGTCTATGTCACTAGATACTGCAGGCTATGAGAGCAGTAGCTCGTTTGTCTTTCTGCATTTGATCTCCTGGAGGAAGGGACCATTCAATCCGAGTCTGATCCCAGTGCACTGGGATTACAGTATTGTCCACGTTCTGTGTATTTTGGGACTAGTTAGCTCCAGCATACCATGAGGTTATTCTTGGAAAAACAATACAGAGCAGCATTAATACAGGATTTAAAACACTGCGTTAGGAATGCACCCAGATGCATTCCTAACACAATGCTTTTCCTCAGTGCAGAAAAAGCTGTGCACAGGAGGTGCACCGAAGTCCCCAGGCTGCAGCCAGGACCTCCCCCATCCCATCATCTCCCTTCCCCTTTAGCCATCAACTCCACACAGCCAACCAGTGCAAAACTGGCTGCGTGGGGAGCCGGTCAGCCAGCCTTTCATCTACAAATCACAAAATCTTTGGGGATTACATTCATCCAGGCTAAGCTAATACACCTAAATGCTAGATGTCTGCTCCCTGATCATCAGCGGGCTAAAGTCAGTGGGGATGCACAGCCATGTCTAAGTGTGAACCGGCACATTTGGACACTATGTCCTACATCACCAAGGGACTATCAAGCTCCATTGGCTACAGCAGCAGGAGGACCAATAGGCACGGGCTGCTGGTCCCTGGGCTGCTGCAGTCGGGATGAACTCTTACAGTGCAAAGTGCTGGAGCAGAAGCAAAGGCATGTGCGGTCAGAGGCTCCGAGCTGCATGCTGCAGGTCCAGAGTTTGCTGATGTGGACAAAAGATCTGGGACAAAAGAAGCTTTGTAAGTATAAATAAGTGCTAGAGCCACTTAGAGAATAGCATAAGGTGGTGAACAAACAATATAAGGAAGTTAAGGGGAGAAAAAAGCAAAGTAAGCAAAAGGATATGGCATTCAATGGGCGTTTTTCTTAAGGTGCTTTGCCAGAGTGATACCATCACCCCATCGAGAACACAGGAAATGCACCACCACCACCCATCTTTCTGCCTTCCTAAAGAGCTAGAGGAGCGTCTTTTATTTTTGTTTAAGCCATCAGATGTGTGTTTTCTGCTAGACAAATCTCTGCTCACAGTTCTGTGCAGGGCTCTCCACCATCTCCAGCTGGTTTGTAGGGAGCTGCTCTGCCTCCAAGTGCTTCTCATGCACACCAGCACACAAAAGCACCTGTGGTGTAAACCTCTCCATCCACAGCTGTCAGCCTGGGCCACTTTGGGACAGGGGAAGAGCAGAGATCTTTTGGGCCACCTCACCCTGCAGACGTGAGGAGCAGATTGGAGGAAACGTGCCATGAAGGTGTTTATCTCTCTGCACTGAGCAGAAGGAAAGCTCAGGCCGTCAGACTCAGGGACAGAGGTTTACCATGCAGACATCTAAAATTAGATGAGAGATATCCCGTCCCTGTCTGGGAAAGAGATAAATGTCTATAACTGGCACGCCTCGGTCTGATCAGCTGCAGGATGTGGGAAGCACGCAGTTAATATTTATCAGCTAAAAGTAAGGATCTTATCTGAAAGCATTGTCTACGTTCCTCCTGCAGTCAAGAGACAGAGATGACTAGAGGTGTTCTCAGTGCTCAGCAAACACAAGCACCTGGCTGGGACTGCATGGAGGCTGTGCAGCCAGGAACACAGGAAGCCCTATGGGCTTTTTGCCCCTCTGTCTTAGCTTTGCAACCATTATCCTCCACCACAATACAGCATGACATTCAAACACACATCTACAGGTGTTCCTGGAAACCCATAAAGCCCCTAAACATTCCATTGTGGATGATTGTGCCACGTGTACGCAGCAAAGGCAACTGGATGAGAAAACCCTGAATTTTAGTTACTGCACAGAGATCTGTGTCGATACAGAGCTCACAAACAGCACGGTGCAGTGCCAAACCTCCCAGTTCTTTGCCTGAAGTTTCTGATCACAGCATTTCGGAATCGCTCTCCTAACTCAGTGGCAGTAGATGAATTCCTTGTTTGCCATTCCGACAACCTCTGTGCCACGTGGGGAATCCTCTGTGTGGCCACGGGGTCACCCCGCTGTCCTTGTAGGGTCCCTTTGTGGGTGCAGATCGGCAGCTGCCAACCAGGGCCACAGAGTTCCTCTGCCCCACGGCACTGCTCTGTGCTGGGCATGTGATAGAGCATTTCCAGACATCTCTTCCTTCCAGAGGAAACAGAAATGGAATTGGGTTTAGATACCGGCAGGAAGGGGATATGAAGGGAAGGATGTGGACAATGAGCAAACCCCCCCAGGATGCCCCGCTCCGGCAGGATGTGGGGCAGCTCCTTTTGTCAGTGACGTAACTGTTAATGAGAGCTTTGCATTTGCAAGACTCCTTGCTTCCTAAATAAGCACGATGGAGGCTCACACCTCCTGGAAGAGCTGCAGCAGCATGCTGTCACTAGCAGGACCCATCCTCAGCAGCACCTCACAGAGCCCTCCTACAAGAGAGAAATCTGCCCCAGAACACGGCTGCACGTATTTCTCTTGTTTACACCGCTCTGCCCCAGGCATAAGCAGCTCTGTTGTCACCTCCCCTGAACTCCTGGGGTGCAGCCACTGAAATGCAGCAGGAAAGAAAAGCTCGCCAGAGCAGTGTGGGAAGGGTCAGGAGATGATTAACGCACAGCTGGCCCCTCACAGCGCAGGAGGCCCACCAGCGGCAGTGAGTGATACTCCTTGCAGGCAGGAATGAGCTGGACACTTCCCAAGCACAGCACAATTGCCCATGCAGCAGAGCCTCCCACTCCATGCTGAGACTCAGGGTCCTTCCCATGCCCTCGCCAAGCTTCTCAGCTTCCTGTGTAAGCTCCTGCCCTCTGCTCAACCCTTCAGACCATCAGGAAAACACAGGGCTGAGGCAGGCTGTGCAGGCACGGTATGCCCAAAAGATGGAGGTATTGCTCGTGCAGGCATGCTGCAGTGGTGGTGCCGCTGGAGGAGCTGATAACCGCCCTGGGATCACCAGGGCCCTATGAGTTTTGGCTCTGTGCTGCTCAGCAGGTGAGGAACAGGCAAAAAGGAGTTCTGACTGGAGCTCATTATATGAGAGATTATAAGAGAAATGGGACAAAGTATGGCAAAAAAAAAAAAAAAAAAAGGCAGGTGGGGAGGGCAGGTGTGCCACATCTGTGGCACAACTCTTAGCAAAAGAGTTAGAAGCATGCTTGGTAATTTCTAGGTATGATACACATTTACCATCTCCAACAGCAATATTTTCATCTTCCTGGAAGAAAGCACACACAGCTCAGCTATGGAGCTGAAGAGAAGGGAGATGAATTGCTCTGCACACCTGTTGAGCAGACCTGTAAACTTCTCCACATGCTCTCAGCAGTACTTCAGGACATCAAGGATGCATGGAATCTTTCTTATACTCTGAGGATTCAACTCATGCCAGAGAATGCTGCAAGCAGACTGCACCAGGTCTATGCTTCTGAATGAGGACCTTCTTTGTGGGGTTGTAGAGGTAGGAGAGCACAGAAAGGTATGGGTCACAGGGTAAACTAGCACAGGTCTGGTGCTCACTGCTTCTCAAAGGGCATCACGTAGTGGCACACACCACAGGAACCACACTTATAGAATCATCCATTATCTTCTCCAACTGATGCTTCGCCCCCTACAGCTGTTCTTCATCCACTCTATGCTCACCTCATTTAAAGCTCCAGTGGAAAAATCTGCTCTTATTCCATCTCCAGTTTCTGCTCACCTCATCAGCCATGCCCAAGGCAGTATAAACAAGATGGGGCAGTGGTTCAGCCCCATTGCTATGTCAGGAGCCACAGTTCTGACCTGAGGGAGTGGCGTGGCAGGAACATGACTAAAATTTGCACTTTGTGGAAGCTGAGGACGGGTTGCAGAAATCTGGGAAGTGGTAACCACATTTTAACAGGGCAGGAAACACGCACATCACTGAGGATGCTTGCAATTTTAGTGCTGTAGCTGTCTTGAGAAAGATGAGAAAACTGTTAGATACAAACAGCAACAAGAGGTGTGAACACAGGAACAGAGGAGGTGAAACAAACTGCAGAAAAGCATGTAACTGCCCCAAATAAAATCAGGGATCCAAGGGTATCAGATGGCTGCCCCCAGCCCCAGCACATCTCAGAATATAACTGCAGCAAGAGACATCCCAGGTTTGGCTCTGCAGGCAGAGCACACCTGCACTGCACTGCACTGCTGCACAAGAGCAAAGGACAGCAAGGGTCAGCCTTTGCTTGCTGACACAAGGAAGCCACACTGGCACGAGTGCTTGCACAGGCTCATCTCTCTTGACAGTAGGGGGAACAACTCCTTTAGAATAAACAGCGATCTCCAAACTCTGTAGGTGACACAGGAGAGCAGGCTGGATGACTAAATGCTCAACACGGCTCCTTCCAGAAGAAATGTACATCCATTTATTCGCTTAAAATACAGTCAGTGCTCCCAGGCTGATGCAGCAGAAAGAACTGTCCATAAACAAAACACTTCTAAACAATTCCCTCTGCAAAACCTTCACAATGGGAAAACAGCCTTTGGAACATTCAGTGAAAATAACTGTTTTGCTGCACTTCTGTACATAGCAATCTTTCAACTGCTAATCATTGCTGCTGCAGTGCTTGCAAGGTGCAGATTTTGCTACTGGCAATCTATATTCTCTCTCAAGGACCCTAAATTCTGGTTGTAAAGGTGCCATAAGATGTAGGCAGTGGCATGTTTCTAGCCTATTGGCGTGCATCTCTGAAGAGCTGGAGTCATACTTTACATCCAAATGCTGTCTCCAGGTAACTGATGGTTGGGAAGCAGTCTTCTCTGGTCCTGTGCAGCCTCCATTGTATGTTTCCCCTTTAACAGGGATCACTCTTAATTCACAGACAGCATCTACCTTGTTCTCTTAGCGTGTCCCACACGTTTCTGTCCAAAACACACCGTGACCACCGGCTCGGCTCCGTAACAGTGGGGCAGTTGAAGGCATCTTCTGCAGCAAGGTCACAGGTCTTCCATCCTCATACTAATAACTACAAAAGCAGATGCCATCAACCACAAACCAGCACCACGAACTCTGAATCCTCTTGCCCATAAAACGAGGAGAAGCTTCAATTTTGGCCATTTGTCCCACACCCACACAGACCACCAAAGGCATGTGCTGTCCCCGGGCTAATGGTCCCACGAGTGCTGCTGCCTTGCTGGCCCTGCAGCATCAGCATCACAGCCACTACGCAGCTCCGAGCTGCATCCAGCACTGGGTGCTCTGCCTTAGGAGGTGATGTACGCCCAGTCCTGTGTTCCCATGGCATGGATAACACGAGTCCAGGTTTAAATTACATAGCAGGAAAGGGGTTAAAGTTTAAATGACTGTTTTGTATGTGAATTAATGTATGTAGCTTTGAGCCAAAATATCTACCATTAATTTTTCCACCTATTTCAGGAGCAGTAAGATACACAAAGTAAAGTTTATTTTGGTACTTGGTATACTTCACTCCCATTAAAAATAAATTAATCAGCAAATTCCTACACAGCTCAGCCTTCTTTTATGTAAATACAACCCAGCTGTAATGAATTACAAGGTGTTATTATCTCACACACACTGTATAATACTTCACACATAAGAGGTTTCTCTGCTTAGCTCAGCTTTCAACAAAAGCATCTTAAATAAACTGCAAGCAAGTTGTTTGGTCTGTAATGTTTTCACAGAGAAGGGATACACCTCACACATTGAGGGTTTCTTTACATGACTCATTTTATAACAAGTTAAACTGAGGAAGTTCGCCCTGGAAAAAAAAAAAATAACAAAATGCCTTTTTTACACAGAGAAGGCTCCTTAAGAGAGGCAAAGGGAAAAAAAAAAAAAAGCAAGCCAGTGTTTGGGAGCCTGAATGCTACACCCAACTGCTGTTCAGATGATGTCAAGTACTCACCAAAACAGCTTCAGAAAGAAGAACAGTCACATCCAGGCAGTCACAATTTCAACGGAAACAACACCTCATCAACTAAAGAATTGTCATCCTTGACTTTTGCATAATAGTATTATCAGGAATACGCCTTAATATCAGAGGGCTGATTCTTATCAAAGTCTTGCAGAGCACAGAAAATGCACACGCATGGATTGTACCCAGAATGGCATTTATTACCAACTGCAATTTTGACAGGAGTAAAATGAAAACTGTTTTGGCCTGGAAATAGCCCTGTGAACCATCCACCTACGCAGTACACCTCAGCCTCTGCTGGTTTAATTAGTGGAGCTCTGGCTCCCATAATTACCGTATCAGTGTAAGTTGCTTGCACAGCCATATCAACTTTTAGCTGGGGTTGACAGGTGCTGTTGAAAAGCCCCGGACCACTGCTTTGGGGGTGGGAGGCAGCACAGTCCTATGCCATTAAGAGCCATGGACAGAAACAGAGATGTCATTTTCAGGAAGAAATTCTCAGACCACAGCTCTAAAAAGAGTATGGAACTATCAGCAAGGCTGAGCTCCTCTGAAATACCAAGCACTCTGAGACAACCTTGGGTGGCAGCCCAAACACGTTTCAGACTCTTTCCTCATTAAGATGGCTACAGTCACAGAGGACTACTGAGGACTGTGCGTTATTCTTTGCATCCTCCTATTCTTGTGCAACAGAGCAGAGAGCTCCTAAGAAGGATTTTCATGGAAAATCCTTCAGAACCTGATAAATAATTCTTAACTCTATTAAAGAAAAATGGGCCGTTCTTTCTTGATACCAGGCTTTTAGAATTCGTTAATATCTACAATGCAAAGCACAGGTTTGTATTCACAACCATTCATCCAGCAGAGGAATACCGTTGTTTCTGTAGGTAGCAGCTCTTCAGATGAGGCAAGGGACAGAAATGGCTTCTGGAGACAACTAAGTCACGGTTAAAATAGCTGTTTTCCCAAAGATGGAAGGCAGGTCTTGCAATTTGTGTGCCAGGACCACTCTGTGCCATAAAAAGAACAGAGGCTCTCGCACCAGGTGAAAATGCAGAAGACTATGGCTGTCCAATTTGCTATCAATTCACCACAGGTAAGACATCTATTTAAATACATTCCTTTTCAACAGCAAACTTTCCTTCCTGATCCCACAGCTTCAGCCCAATTCAGTTTCAGGCCTGTTTCCCAAGCTGGTTTGACGAATGCTCTCAGAGTCCTTCGTCGTTGTAAACAGGAGAAAGGGGCTTGAGGATGCTGCGAGCGTTGCTCTCCACGAGAGGCCTCCAGCTCACCTCGCCTGTCAGCAGCAGGTCCTCCCCGCTCAGTGCATCCAGGTGCTGCACCTGCAGGAGATGGGGTGTTTGTTAGAACAAAGTATCCTGCACTCCATTCAAGGTCCTCAACAGCCATGCAAACATGTTCCTTTCTGGCGTGCTTTGTCATTTTGGAGAAGTAGAGCAAAAAAGATTCATGATTACTTAAGCATCTCGGAAAGGCAAGGAGATAAGTATCTGCAGATCAACTGGAGGTAACCACACAAGGCTGTCCACTTCTACCTTAGCTAATGCTTCCTCTGAAAGTCTGGCAACAGGACAAAGAAGAGCCACGCAAAGCATTCCGAGTTCCTGGCAGCTAGTTCCAATGACACACTGCTGGTATCATCATCTGCATGGAGTGCTCTAATAAGAGTGGTTTCATGTCAGCCAGGGCTTTCTCCTATAGAAAAGGACCTGACCAGCAGGGAACAGCTGAGATTTATAAAAACATATGGGCTGGAGGAGCTGAACAGAGAGTGAACACTGCAAGAAATAACTGACATCAAAAGAAACGTTAAGGTGTAATGTAAGCAAAACACTCAGTGAACACTTCAGTACTGGTGTCATGAGAGGCACTGTTAACACACTGTAAATGCAAGCTTGCTGCCACAGGACATTTCAGGGACTTGAGAGGGGGAAATGGGTATGGGAGAAGAAAAAGGGCCCATCAAGAGACATTAAAACTCAGAAGTACCACCTCTAGCTCAGGACGTCTGAACACAGATTTCTGGGAGAGTCAACCAGGGAATTGGTACCCATGCCAGCCCTGTTGCTGTATTCTTCTCTGTGCATTCACTAATAGTCACTGTTAAAGACAGGATCAGCAAGAACTTGTGCAAAAGATACCATACACAAAGGATTTACAGTGTTTACTAGAAACACAATATAATTTGACAAGCAGTTTCTCAACAGAGGAAAGAATACAGCAACAGTCACAGGATCAGACTGAAAAGCCACCTACGCACAGCATTGTATTACTGAGAGTGAATAGACTTCCCAGCAGCAGTTCAACGCAATGCACAAACACCACCTTACTTCCTTATTTCCCAGCCCTCCTAAAATTTGTTAGTTCAGAGATTTTGAGCCTGAAGTGGTTGTTCTGTACTTAATACCCCTAGACAGGTTTCTCTCTTCCATAAACCTTGCCAGTGACACTGGAACTGACACAGCATCCCAAGCAACGTGTGGCAATCCACATTCAGACTTTCCTTGCTGTATTGGGTTTAAGTAGCAAGGGTTTGGTAGCGAGGAGGGATGCAAGAGAGAGAGAGAGGTCTGTGAGCAGAGCCCCATGTCAGACCTGAGCCAGCCCCCTCCAAAATGGAGCTGCCATTGGCCAGAGGAATGACGTTGGGTGCATGTCTGAGAGAACAGACGGAAGAACAAACTGCTGTGCAACAGTGCAACAGCAGCTGGGAGAGATGAGTGAGAAATCAGAAGTGAGTGCTGCAGACAACCAGATGCTGGAGCAGTCTGCTTCTGAAGGATGGGGCCCGTGGTACAGAGTCATGCTGCAGCAGTGCTTGGAGAGCTGCAGCTCGTGGGAAGTCCATGCAGGATCTGTTCAGGAAGGATGATATTCATGGAAGGGGCCCCATGTGGAGCAGGGGAAGGCAGCAACCAACATGGAACAGCAGCAAGGAAGCACTAGGGACTGATCACAGCCCCTTTTCTCCATTCCCTAGCACCACTGGGGCATGGATCAGAGGTGTCTTCAGTTTGCTTTTAGTTCCCATTGATCCAGTCTGTTAGTAGTTAGCAGCACAAACTACGCTAATTTCCCTGTGCTGAGTCTATTTTGCCTGTGATTGTAATTGGTGAGTTCTTATCTCAAGCTGCAAGCTTTTTTCCCATCATGTTTTCTTCCCTTGATCTTTTGAGGAAGGGGAGTGAGAGAACAGTGTGGTGAAGCTTAGCTTCTTACTAGTGTGCAGCTAACACACTCACCTTCCATACACCTTACCTTCAAGGTTTCATAGAGCTGTCTCATTCTTTCCCAGCTGTTTTAGAGGTAAGGAACCTAGTCACTGCTGATACAGAATTTGTTTCCTCCCAATTGCACTGCTCTACTCTGAGCCTTGTTCAGTTCAGTTTTTATCTTTCTTGCTGTTTTGGGCCATTACAGATTACTCAAAATCACAATGGTATCACGAACTCAAAAAGTGGCACCGTGACACTATAGTTTATTCTCTATTCCTCCCTTACTAGTTCTGAGCATTTGTTTTACTTTTCTTTAACACTAGTGAGCACTGAGTTGTCATTTACATATTACAATCATAATCTCAAGAACTCATTCTTTGTGGTCTTCTGATAGTCTAAAGCTCATCTCTTTAAACATAAAGCTGAATTTGTTTTTCTCTTTAAGTTTACTACTTTGCAACTGTCTACACTCAACTGCATCAACCATTTCTTCATGCAGTTACGAATTCTTACTGCAACGAACCTTCTCTCTTCTATTAAAAACTGAGGATTTATTGACCTCTATTGTCTATATTTCAATCAGTTGCTTGTCTATGGGTACGTTCACTCTTCCCCTGTGACTGCTCAATTTTTTTCTTTCTTTTAAAAGAAATCATTGCGAGGTGTTTTATTGGATGTTTCCTAAAAATCCATAAAGATGACATAAATCAGATACTTGTTATCTACACTGATGCTTTCAAGCCACAGATGGGTGAGACATGACCTGCCTCCATAGAAACTGTGCTGACTTTTCTCCAATGTGCCACGTTTATCTGTGTAATCACTATTTCCTATTAGGCTGCTGACAGGTTCTTTCCCATCTTCTGCTTCAGTTTATAAAGTTGCTACGCACTTTCCAGATGGCAGTGCATAGCCAGCACACACTGCCTGCTGGCATTCCAAAAGCGTCCTCGGTCTCTGACAAATTCCCCTCATTTTCCATTTCACTTTCTGAGTTATGCTGAAATACATCTCCAACTCTATCTGGTCCTAAATTCAGCGTTGGAGAGACTACTGAGAATGCTGCTGTGGAGTTTCTGGTCACCAATTTCCTGTCCCACAGCTACACCCTTCCTCCAGCCCTCTCTCACCCATCTTCTGTCTCCAGTACCCGCATGGACCACATTTTCCAGGTCCTACTCAATGTTTCCTGGAAATCTGGCTCAGAAACCTCCTAATGGTTCACAGGACAAACATTATTTAATATATTTTCCTCCACATAGTAACTGAATGAACCTGGAAAACAAATACTTTACATCTTTCCCCAAACAATCAGAAGACTTTCAATCACTGTACATCGTGTACTTCATTATCAAGAGGATTTAGTCTCCACAGCACCAGGTGTAACTGTACAAGAAGTTACCATCCACTGCTGGAACGTTTTGTTGAGTCCCTTCATAAAGTGGGTCCAGGAAAAGAATAAGCAGGGATGCTCTCAATCTTCTGTGAATTTCTCTCAAATTGCAACGAACCTGTTAGCTTTTATGTTTTTACTTTTATCTTCTTATAAGCATTCAACAGGTTAAAAAAAAAGTGATAAAGACAACGGAGCTATGTAGTATCCGAGCAATAAAAATAAGCATTCAATACCCCAACCAAGAGTATGGAGAGAAGCTGTGCTGGGAGCTGCAGTGTACCTGTTTGCGCACGTACTCCACGAGTAACTCCAGGTGCCGAGGGTCCTCACAGTTCCTGTTAAAAAGGTTTCTCCACAGAGCTGCTGCCAGAACGTGATCATCGGACAGGATTCCCTACAGGAAGTATAGAGAGGGGTTAAAAAGTGCACACGAAGAGGGTCTGAACAAAAGGCAACTGAAGCAGTGTAGTGAGAATGTTGTCTCTCTGTACTTGGCACTGGTGAGACCACAGCTCAGGTACTGTGCTCACTGCTGGGCTCTTCATTACAAGAAGGACACTGGGGCCCTGGAGCACGTCCAAAGGGAGGCAGTGCAGCTGTGAAGGGTCTGGAACACAGGTCTTATGAGGAGCAGCTGAGGGAACTGGGATGGTTCAGTCTGGAGAAGAGAAGGCTCAGGGCAGACCTTATCACTCCCTATAACTCCCTGAAAGGAGGCTGTAACCAGGTAGGAGTCAGCCTTTTATCCTAGCTGACTTGTGATAGGATGAGAGAAGTTGCATCAGAGGAGGGTCAGGCTGGACATTAAGAAAAATTTCTTTTCAGAAAGAGTGCTAATGCACTGGTACAGGCTGCCCAGGAAACTGGTAGAGTCCCTGTCCCCAGTGGTGTTCAAGAAACATAGGATGTGGCACTGAGAGACATGGTTTAGTGGGCATGGTGGTGGTGTGTTGGCAGTTGAACTTGATGGAGCTTTTTTCCAATCTTAATGATGCTATGATTCTGCTCTACTTGGCACCTGACAAAATTAGATGCCTCAAACCCACAGACGGTGTAGACTGTACAAAAAGACACCTACATCACTCTTTTCCAGAATGGAAAAACAACCCTGGGCTTAAATTAACTGATTTACAGAGCAGTTTATAACAAATATTCTAGCAAATTAATCTGGAAAAAGTCTAGGTTAGGGTATTCCTAATGTAGAAGCTGATAAATGCATTTCTAGAAGCTATGAAATGACACAATCACAGAACTGTAGGAGCTGCAAAGAACCTCTGGAGATCTCCCACTTCCACTTTGCTGCTAAAGCAGGTTCCCCAGAGTAGGCTGCACAGTAAAGCATCCAGGTGTGTCTGAACATCTCCAGAGAGGGAGACTCCACCACCTCTTTGGGCAGCCTGTTCCAAGGCTCCATCACTCCGACAGTTAAATATTTTCTTCCCTACATTCAGATGGAACTTCCCATATTCCATCTTGTGCCTGTTGCCCCTTGTTCCATTGCTGGGCGCCACAGAGAAAGGCCTGGCCCCATCTACTTGACTTCTGCCCAGCAGATATTTACAATATCCTCAAAAACTGCACCACCTCACAAAGCTGCATGAAGGCCGTGATGCTTGGAGAAAAAAACGGGAAGGATATATAACATGATGCTGCAGGAAAGTAATCACGGCTATGCAATTTTGCTTTTCTTGTCCATTTTCTGTTTAAATGAGGAAAAAATGAATTATTCATCAAGAACTATCTACATTTTTCCAGTTAAACCTAATATTATTTTTGGCTTACACAAGAACCACATCCACAGGCACTTTTGTCTAAATTCTCTCTTATTTTTATTGTCTTTTTAGATTATATGGTGTTAGCACCACAGTCTTGTAACTTCTGTCTTCAGCTGACATTTGCCAAAGGCAAGAGAGGACTTTAAAATATTCAGTTAAAAATAAAAGAGGTCAGCATTTGTCTTAAATTTAACTAGACATCTTGTTTCCAAAGAGATTGTAAGTGAAAAAAAAAAAAAAAAAAAGACAGGGAGACACATCCTGGCTATGCTTAAAACTAGATTAAAACTTGCAATTTAAGTTTACCAGATAATAATAATGCAAATCAAAGTTTTAAAAAATAAAATCATCACGTGAACGAGAAGAGTATCTGAAGATCAATACACTACAGCAAATATATAAACTACTGGAAGAGCTGATACAAATGTATTTTCCCTTTGGAAGCCCCATAGATGCTTGTGCACAGTGGTACTTCTGGCTCCAATTATTCACCAGATAATTCCTTAAAAACTCTCTCACTTAGTCATTCCCTATAAATACTCTTTTTGCTCTTAAAGTATAATTGAGTACAATGGGATTCAGAGGGAGAAAATGTCACTGACAGTAGCGATGGTGAAGAACAAGAAAGAACATTCTTACTTCCACGTCCCATGGTTTAAACTGGTATATTAAGTGCTTTCTTTTCCCCTTAAAAGCACTGTAATTCAAGGCCTAAGGTGATCACTAAGAATTCTCCTTCCACAATTTAACATTTCTCTGAGGATACACACAACAAACATGCTACTCATCTGCAGCACTCTCTGCTCAGTCAGTTTTTTCTTGCACATTCTCTGAAAACATCTTTCTTACCTCATCATATCCAAACAGAGCTGCATAGAAATTTTCTACCATACTTCTCAAATCTTGCTTTAGAACAACAGAATTAATCTGAAAAATAAAACAGAAACACATTTGTATGGCTCTCAGGAGGTGATGAAAAAACACCATCTGTAGAAAAAGAAGACAAAGTGCCTTGGTCCAAATAGGTTAGGATTTGGTTGTAATAGTGATGTTCATGTTGTCAAAGGTTTTAGGACAACTACTCTTAGTCCGTGCACAAAAGAAAGACAATCAATGTTAGAATGTTCAAATAGCACAAAAAACTTCAGTCACCAGAGCGGATGTACAGGCACATCAGTAGAGGAAAAAGAAAGCAACTGGGTGAAGAGTGAAGGCAATGTAGTTCACTTTCAGTAGTAGCACTGACTAACACAATGAAGACTTTAACATAAAGTAGCACTTTAACTAGTGGGCAGGTTTTCCAGGCCTTGGGTTCATTCATACAGAGTTTTTAGAAACTCTGCAGTCTTTCAATAATTTTTTTTCCTAAAGCAAGGACTCCAAAGCTGGACATTCCATAACCAGGAGAAGTGATGTAATGCTAGAGATAGAGGCAGCATCCCTACCACTCCTTAATTACTTCTCAATGTGGATGTGCACATTCAGGAGTCACATTTCTGCTCTTACAGCATCCCACCAGAAGCTCAGACTTACTACTGCTCACGAACACTACCTTTCTTACAGCTTGCAATGATACAGCTACTTCCCCCCACGCTCTGTGGCTCAGTTTAAGTTCCATGCTAACTTTTACATAATTTAACAATTGCTTAAATAGATGCTGGTCTGGTCTTCGCCACTCACTGGCTTGAACAACTGACCCATATGTAAGCTGAAGACAGAATGAAAAGTGATCAGCTGCTAGGTCCAGAGCGATGGCTGGAATAACTCACATGCACCTCCCTGGTGCAAACTGCCTACTCCTTCTGCCTGTATCTTTTACCTCTACCAACAGAACAATTTAATATACAGCACTTCTCCCGAGAGATGAACTATGCTTCCATTGGTAAATCATCTTTTTATTTATTTTACACACCTCACATCTTGGAGACAGCTGAACAAAACTCTGACAACAGGGATACGGGGTGGAAAATCACTTCTCCAATGGAGTGAGCACTACTGTCTCTGACATACAGCTTATGACAAGGCTAAAGAAAAGCTGTGAAATAAGCGTATCTAATATCTTAAAACTAATGAAAGTGTGAACCACATCCCAATACATACTTAGCATCCCTAAGAGACTCAACTTGGTGCTAATACAACTAACTTTTCTACCAACATGTGATTTAGTTTTTACCATGCTAGCAAATCTCCAGTTCACATATTCTTCCATTAAACCACTATCTTTTTTTCATCAGTTGATTTTTATAGAAATGCATATAGTGCAAACACAAGGAAAATTCCTTTCATGTCAGTTACTCATATTTTTCCACTAATATAAACTATTAAAATTCGTGCAGATATTTTATAGGCTATCAAGATTTGGTGACTGGTTATTACTGAATGTTTAAAAAAAGAACTAAACATAAGAAATCAGAGGGTTAAATGATGACTGCAACTTCTGTAATGACTTAATTAAATTTTTATTGAGTACATAAACTATGATGTCATTTCTACCCAACCATGCTCAAACTTTCGATGCATGTCAGAGATCGTGGTTTTTCTCAATAGAACGTACTTCTAAATAAGCTGCACTTCTACAGCTCTAATAAGGGGGAGCAGGTCTCATGTAACACACTCAATAAATTATCCTTCCATTTTTAAACAAACAAATTCCATGAGTTATTATATATTTGCCACGCACTTTTTATGACATAATAAAAATGTTACCTCAAGGATTACTTAACACATACTACAAATGTTACAGCAGGCAACTGCAAGGGGCAAAGAAAACAAATAGTCCCATTACAGAGACAAGTCCTGGACTATACGTCCCTTGGGACACAGCTTTCTGTACTAAAAACAAAGAGCAGCAGCTTTAAGTTAGCAAGAAATAGATTGATGAAGGAGATAACCAAGTTAAACAAACACGGCAATAAATACATCTTAAAAGACAAACAGTTTAAAATGTAAAATGTGACTTTGGGGATGGAGCAGTATCTCAGGCAATAAAATTACATTTAAAGGAATACTGCAGTTTCTGAAGAATACCACAGCCTAGGTTAAGTACAATCACTGCAGGAAAAGACAAAAAAAACACTCTTCTTTGTAAAGCAAGAAAAACGAGCAAATCCAAATCAGGGTTTGTTGGAAATGCTTCCTCTTCTCAAACATGTACATATTCTTACCACGAGCCAGTTTCATGATCTGGTTGGTCATGATTCTGCAGACTCTTCTACAGTTCATTATTAAGGACAAGAACTGCCAGACAATTCCAAGTGAGTAATTGCTAATAACAAGAAAGAAATCAGTAACATCTGGAGCTCTCCTAAGAACTGAGCCCTTTGCCTTGTTTGCAACAGCCCACTGTAGAGCTATCACCACCACGAGTTTACATCCATCACCTTAATTGACAAACAGAACCATCTTGGTTCAAAACACAGAACATGGTTTTGTACATCCTCCTACACGTAACAACTTTTCATTAAAACACTCCATCATCCCACACTGCCTGCAAAACTAGAGCGTTCACTCTGTTGTATTGCAGTGAGAAACCTTATCTTCAGCTTCAACAAGTCCAACATGCACTGTTCAGCAGCCAGATGCTGAGGCTTACTGCTATACCAGGCAACTTATTATACCATGTCGCAGTTGAGGCTTTTTCGTTCCATCACAATTTCTAGGAACGTAAGAGCACACTGCTCTAGTGCTCATGCTAAACACATATGGAAATATCTCATGTACAGCTACAGTTAAATTGAAAGCTGCTTTAGGATAAGCCTCCACTGATCCCTTCTGTTGAATGGAGAATGTTCTTTCATAACGAATCTCCTCCTCACCTGCACTTACCATCTTTGGTTTAGGTTTACACTGCAGAAAATTCCCAGAGTGCAGAAGCAGGAAAATAATGTGCTGAGAGAGGTGCTCTGCCTGCAAAGGGACGTTTGCCCGATGGGATCAGTCCAGCACCAGCACGGACTGAAGAGCAGACCGTGGAACAGGGATGCTGGATCGTCAGCTGTTTCCTCCACGTAGATGTTCCCTATTGGGCCATAGCACATGTGATTGCTGACAGAGCTGCCATCTCCACAGGCTACATTATTTGAAAGTATTTTAGCAGGAGTTTCTTTTTGGTACTTTTTTTTGCCAGCACGTATTGCCCTTAAGCTACTTCAGCACATTAATCCATCCATAGACTATAAAGCCAGAAGGGACACTTCCAACCTCACCTTGCGCAAGCACTGGTCATTGAATTTCATGCAGCAATTCCTCTCTTTAGGCCATAAGTTATGGTTGAACTAGATTTTTTTATGAAGAGATTTCAGCCAGAAGAAATGATTAGATCATAGAACCTGACCCTCTGCATATCACAGGCCATTACATTTCACTGAGTTCCCTCTGTACTAAGCTCAGTAAGTTGTGCTTGGCTAAAGCGTATCACCCTCACAGCTGAACATGTGTATCTCATTTCATATTTGAATGTTCTGGCTTTAGCTTCCACCCCCTCATTCCCATTATGCCATTCCTGCTAGAATATAAAGCTTCTTCTGTACCATGCAATGTATTTGCTCCTGCACACACACACAGTAAGAGTGTCACCAAAGTCATCTTTTCTACCAAACTGAGGTTTGTAGAGGTAAGTTTGTGCTGGGTGCAGCGAGTGCTGCATCATCAGAGCACACCCGCAGTACTCAGAAGCTGTAGCAGCAAAGTAGGGTTTTATGCTGATGCAGTGAAATCAGTCCATCTCCTGTGCAAAACAAGTCACGCAGGTATGAGAAACCTTCTGCTGTTATGACTGAGTCTACTCCAAGGACTTCTGCTTGCCACGCTGTCATAAACATGAATCACTCTTATTTACACTTTTGATTATTGGAACAGTCAGTGTCAGCAGAAGTTCCTGAAGAAGACACAGAACAAACCTTCCATAATATTTTTTTTGCCATTTCTCTGGCATTCAGGCTTTCCCCCCCCCCCCCCCCTCCACGCTTTTCCCAAATCTGCATTTGGAAAGAATGACTTGCATGCAGACATTTACATGAGTTGTAAATAAAGGAGCCACATACAGTTATATACAGGCATCTGAAGTGTTTTGCTGCCCTTGTAATAAATGCACATGGCATAAAATGGAGAAGACTGCATACAGCCCTTTTATTTCTGCCAAGAACATAACTACTACTTGTAGGACAATAATCTTGAAAATGACTGAGACTGCAGGTAAGATCAAAAAGATTGAATTAACAAAGCAGATTAAAAATACCTTCTTAGTAAGGGGCCAAAATGGCTAGCTCCTTCAGGCAACCTCACATAGCTGAGTGACAAAGAAATTGCAGAAATCATTTTTCCAATCTTCATTTTTTGAGTCTTTTATTAACCACTGTTGCTTTGTCTGCAAATAAGGTCAAGTTTACTGGCTTGCAATTAGCTGCAGCTGTGACTCCCCATGCACTTTAAAATACTAACTTTTTGACGATTCTAATTAAAAGTCATTAATTTTCTAATGTACCACAGCAGATGATTAACTTTGGTAAATGGTCTTTAAAGCCTTCTTAAACGTTCAGTGACAACCTATTTCAGCATTGCACTAACCTACACTAAAGCTAAATATATTTTAGATTGTATCAGAACCAGCTTCTGCCAAATGCTAAGTCTACTAAAACAACATGTTATTGGAAAGAGTTCTTTTATGCTCTGCTACCTTCATAACTGCAGTTACCAATAACACACCTCAGAGCACGCATGTTTTCCAGGCTGAAGTAGAAAAGCAAGTTATACTACTTTATCTACATATTTGAGCAAAAATAATGATTGTCATTCCCCAGATGTCTAATAGAAGGTATGTTTCTATCTTGCAGTCTATTAACTTGGAAACTTTGCCATGGTAACAGTAAAAAATGCAGGAGGTCACCATACAATCCTAATGATACTAAATATATGGGGGCTTATTCTGAATTTTTCTTTTCTCTGTAGTGCATGGCTGGCAGAGCTCACTGATGATCTCTCAAGATTGAGATCATGGAAGAAAGGTCGAATTGCTATGCTCTCTGTCTAGTTGCTCTGATTCTCTGTAGGGGTGAGCAGGTGCAGAGGATTTTTTGCTGTAATGCCTCTCAGAAAAATCACTTGCTAAAATCCTAAATCTGATCATTAGAATGTTTCTGAACGCACCAGAAGCAAGAATTTTGACTGAGAGACTGAAAGGAAGTCACGCAATCAAGTTTAAAAGAGGCACTTGGAGAAGACAGTAGTGAAGCAAAGTAAATCATTAGGGTAGATATTCACCACGAGCACTTTACACAGATCCCATAAAACCTGATCTCATTACTGAGACAAACTTGAGTAACTGTGAGAAAGAGTCACGTGCAACCGTGCTGGGGCAGACTGAGGGTCCACCCAACGCCCCGTCCGGCTTCAACAGCAGCCAGATACACTGAGGGAGATAACAGGAGTGCAAGCTGACATGCACTTCCTCTAAGCATTCTCCCAAACACTATGAGCTCAGGCATTTCTTAACCCTTGATGTGTTTACACAGCAGCCTTTAGAAGGTCTCTATTTCAAACAACTTCAGTGAACTTTCTGCGCCTGCATATGCTTCAGTTCCCTGGTCTGCTACTCGTGAGAACGACCATCTGCTGCTTGTTTCTTTTGAAAGTGGTGTCTGCTAGCTTCATCTGATGGTCCTGGTGTTTCTCTGGATGAGTCTGAATGAAGTGCTCCACCGCCTCACCACCATACAGGATTCAGAGCATCCACTGTGTTCCACGTAGTATGATCTGCACACAGAAAAAGGCTTAACAGAACTCAAGTGTACCGAAACCCCTGTGCTCCCAAAGTTCTAAACTACATGAAAAATATTAGCTAATGTGATTGAAGAGCCATGAAGCATAGAGTCCATTTGGACAAGTATTTCAGGTGATCCCGGGCAGTGCAAACTGATGGAAATCTGACTGACGTTGGTAAAAATTAGTAGAAAATACAGAAATAAAATGAAATTAAAAATCACAGATGATTATGACCAGTAATATTCAGTGCTGATAAATGTACTAGTAGTAGATGTTAAGAAAAAGCAATCAAAATCTACAGAAGAACGTGCCCATTTAACAGCTATAATTCAGGAAATGGATCTTAAAAGTTTTTGTGGATAAATCTCCAAAATTTCAGCTTAACATTCAATAGTGGAGAAAGACGAATCAATTTCAAGAATTGTTAACAAGGAAATATAAACCAGAACAGAAACTCTCTTCTGCCACAAGTCCATAGTGTGCCTGTATATAAAATGCTGCACAAACTTCTTATATTTTTGTTTCAGAAAAGATATTTTTAAAAAGTAGAAAACAGAGAGAAGATCAAGATGATCGGACACATGAGGACGTGCTAGCTTTGTTCAGGTAGGAATGAGGAAGAAGATGATGGGAGAGGTAAAATCATGAGTGGTATGGAACAAATAAACAAGGAATTATTCCTCTCTCATAAAAAAAAAGAAGCTAATGAAGCGTCCAAAAAATACTTGAAAAACAAATGGAAAAACTTTCTCATGTAGAGGAAGTTCTCTTATTGATTTGTAGAAGTCATTTTCACAGGACATTAAAGACCAAAAATACAAAAAAGATGACTGTCCCTAAAACAGAGCCCTGCAGAACCCCACTGGTGACCAGCCACCAGCCTGCTGTACCCTCAGTTACTACAAGCCCACCAGCCAGCTGCTCACCCATCACACTATGCTTGCATTTAAGTGTATTTGTGCATGTGACAGTTCCTATACAACCTTCACATTACTCATTAGTGAATGCTGAGAAGGCACACCAGAAGAGAGATGCTACACATTTGTTCTGCTTCTTATCCTTTTTCCCAAACATCTCCAGTTGTTGTCAGAAGTGGTGCACAGGATCTTCATCCGACACTAGAAGATGACCACTTTATATGTTCTGTTTCATTATTTTTTCCACTGATGTTTGCAGAGAGATTGACATCTCTCTGTGCATCTGCTCCCCCCAACTCACAGCAACATAGCTGCAGTCCAATAGATCACAAATTCTGATCCTCAGCTCACTTTGCTGACTTCCTATTAATTTCACCTGAAATAAGCCAGTGTGATTAGAAAAGAAATGCTGTTTGTAGCACAACTATTAGTAGTCTTACTGGAACAGGCTGCATATTATGTAGAAATGCTAGAAGAATGATCCTGCTCGTAGCAAATAATTATTTCTCCCTGGGGAAAAAAATAAGGAAATGCCTCCTCCAAGGACTTTCCAAGTTTCTTCTGGTAGCAGCAAGTCACCCAAAGCAGCTGTTCTCTCTCCTCTCCAAAAAACCTCTCCACAAAAAAAAAAAAAAAAAAAAAAAAAAGGAATTAATTCCATTTCAGAACGGAGGGGCAATTGTTAGATTCCATGCAATTAATAAGCAATTAACCAACCTAAACTTTAATGCTAATACCTAGTACTGCTACAATCTTGACCTACTAACAGAGGCCAAGACAAATGCAAACACTCTATCTTTGAAATTCCTTTCTGCTGCATCTAAGCTTGGTTGTGTTTGCTCCATCAGACACCCCGCTCTCTCCTATCACAACCCTGTCTATATGTGGCCTGTTGGACATTCTGCCATCACTCGTACATTTGGGTAAAATTGAAATTTGAAGTCGCAGTGCTTTCACCTTCTACCAATATCCTGCACCTTCTGGTTTCAATCATAAGCTGAGAAAAACCCAATTTCCCTGAGCACTCCTCCTCCCCAGGGCTTCCAGCATACGCATGCCACGGAATAGTTAACAGTTAAATATTTTCTTGCCAATATTTTAAGAGTGTAGAAGGTTCCAAATTGCTGGTAAAATAAACAATGCCAGACTGTGAAAACTCCTGCCTGCCATATACTCTGATGTTAACAAGAGTTTCTTTATTACTGTAACCTTTCAGAAGCGAACAAAAATTATTTCTCTACCCTAGTTCTGCCCTCAAGTAAAAGGCAAAGGAGGAAAGCAAACCATGAAAAAGCCGCACGGTAAGATACTGTGAGCTTTCCATCTCACTTCAGCATTTCATCCAGGCTTGATGCTACTGTAGATAAATAAACTTCCAGAAGATCCTGAAAGAGCGGGCAAGGGTTTTAAGAGGGCAAAAATTTCCTTGTGCACTTTTTCCTACCAAGTGCATATTAAACCTGCATATGGACCATCATCAAGTACAGAATTAAGCAGGGAATAGAAAAGGGTAAATTTAGGATGCTCTCAATCACGTTATTTTCCAGCTCTTTGGTACAAAGCTGTCTTCGGGGGCTACAGCCAGGGACTTCCACCAGCTACACGGTCTCCACCATTTCTTCAATTTTAAAAAACCAAGATTTCACATAGAAGCTTACCAATAGAAACTACCAGTAGGAAAGCAGGTAATACCTTTATCACAAACTAGACAAATGAATTTACCATTCAGGTAACATTCTCAAAACAACCACCATTCACAGGCCTGCCAGCTTTTTGTTATCTGCCACCTACATTTGATAGATATGCCCAATTCATCTGAAAATCAACTCAGATCAGTGTTGCTTATTTTACATACACCAAGACTTCACTGATCCAGACTCCCATCTACATTATCCCACAATGCAAGACAAATATCCCTTTGTATATGCAGTTGTTCTTGTGCCCACAAGGCCAACTGACCAACCTGAAAATCAACATGATGCAAGCAACAAATAGAGATCCCTTACTAAGATTAAGATCAGATATGCTGGTATTCTGATAATATTGTTTTAACTTTTTGCATTGTTTCCTGCCCTTTGAACACGGAAACAACATTCAAGTTCAGAAGTGTAATGATAATTAGCTATTTAATATCAATAGAGATTGAGCAAGTGGTGTTTGCGCCCCAAAACAAAAGGGAACAGAAATAACTGAATCTATGGAGATTCCCAATATAGAATGGAAAACAGAAGTCTGTCTAGGTGTGCACAAAAGCATCACATATCATTGCTCATATGAAAGTAAAAGACAGTAAAGAAGCATGAAAGACAGCATTGAAATTACTCGAATACTCTATATTTGCACTCCATGACCATTGTCATTTATTTTACTGTGGGAGTTGTTAGCAAAAGCAGTCATAAAGGGCTTCACAGTACTGAAAGTTTTATAAACAGGTAAAATGGGCTGCAGAAGTCAGAAAATGAAGCAAAAAAATAAACTGAGTTCTAACAGAAAAATATAAACATTCGCAACCCACTTACCCAGCCAGGCTACAAGGCACTGCAGTAGGTGCATTGCAAACATGAAGACACTGCATCTGCAGCAGAATTTAAGACCTGAACTATGAAGGAGCTGTACAATTCAATTGGCACAGAACCATCTGCAGGAGCAGAAAGTGTACCCTCAGTAAGTCTCTGGATGATACCAAGTTAGGTGGGACAGTGGATCTGCCTGAGGGTTGAAAGGCTCTACAGAGGGATCTGAATAGGCTGTGTAGATGGGCTGAGCCCAGTCACATAATATCTAACAAGAGTAAGTGCCAGGTCCTGCACTTGGGTCATAACAACCCCACGCAGCTGTACAGACTTGGGGAAAAAATGGCTGGAAAGTTGCCTGGCAGTAAAGGACCTGGGGTCATGAACAACAGCTGGCTGAACATGAGCCAGCAGTGTGCTCAGGTGGCCAAGAAGGCCAACAGCAGTCTGGTCTGCATCAGAAATAACATGGCCAACAGGACTAGGGAAGTGACCATCTCCTTGTACATGGCACAGGCTGCACCTCAGATATTCTATCTGGTTTTGGACCCCTCATTAAAAGCAAGTGTTCAGGTAGAGAAATAAAGCAACTGAAGGAGAAAAAAAAAAAATGATCTGGAGTTGAAAAAAGCAAAGCCATGAAAATGCTTCAACTTGCAAGTGTAGGTTTGAAACAAGCAGAGAGGAGGACAGATCCCAAGCTTTCATTGTGGACCTCTGCAATACAAAGTTGCTGGAGGAGCATACTGAACAGAGGCAGTGTGACCATGGAACCAGTGAAGCAGCATGGCAGGCATAACTGGAACTGATGATTATTAGCTGAATTAAATGGATTATTAAACTGATTAGCTGAACATGAAAGAAAAGGAAGCAAGGATGTGTCAGTGACATAAAGAAAAATGTCCTGCAAAGAAACAAAGAGAATTAACAGAAGACAAGTAAAAGGAAATGGTACAGCAACAGACTAATTTCTCTACAAAATGAGAGATAGGAAAGAAGTACGAGACATGCTGACATGAGAGACATGAAAGCAGGCAAAAGCTCCCAAAAGGGAAGATAGAAGTTCAAGAATTCAGGAATCAGGGTAATAAAAAATGACAAAGGCCCTCAGTTGGGAACCCGCTGCAGGGCTCCCAACCACTAGATCAGGCTGCCCAGGGTCCCATCAAGCCAACCTGTTCCAGCACTTCACCATTCACTCTCTCTTCCACCTGACACCTAATCTGTCTTCTCTCCTTTAGTTTAAAACCCATTCTTCTTTGTACTATTACCATCTACTCATGAAAAAAATAATTTCCCTCCTGCTTATAATCTCCCTTTAAATCTTGGAAGGCTGAAGTGAGGTCTCCCCACAGCTTCCTCTTCTCCAGGCTGAACACCCTAAGCTCCTTCAGCCTGTGTACATAGGAGAGGTGCTTCAGCCCTCTGAGGTTCCCATGGCCCTCCTCTGGATCCTCCCCAAAAGCTCCACAGCTTTCCTTTGCTGTGGGCCCAGACCTGGATGCAGTACTCCAGCTGAGACCTCACGAGGGCAGAGAAGAGCGGGACAATCACATCCCTGCCCACCACGCACCCAGGGTTGCTGTCGGCCTCCTGGGCTGCAAGCACACACTGCTGGCTCATGTTAATCTTCTCATTTATCATGACCTTTAAGTCCTTTTCAGCAAGACTACTTTCAAAGAGTTCTTCTTCCAGTCTGTATACATACCCGGGATTAGGTTCACATGGGCCCAGCTTTTGAGTCTATCAAGGTCCCTCTGGATGGCATCCCTTCCTTCTGCCATATTAACTGCACCACTCGGCTTAGTATCAAGGTGACTTGCAGAGGGTGCACTTAATCCCAACATCTATGTAATTGATAAAGATGTTAAGGAGTACCAGTCCCAGCACAGACCCCTGAAGGACACTCCTTGTCACTGGCCTCCACCTGGACATAGAGTCATTGAGCAAAACCCTCTGATTGTGACCATCCCAACAATTCATTATCCACCAAACTATTCGCCCCTCAAAGCCATCTCTCTCCAATTTAGAGATAAGGATGTGGCAGGGGACCATGTCACAGGCTTTGCAGAAGTCCAGGTAGATGACATTATTGGCATTCTTTATCCACTGATGCTGCCAATCCATCATAGAAGACTACCAGATTGGTCAGGCACAACCCTCCCTTGGTGAAGCATTTAGAAAACATTCAGAATTGGTGAGATTAGACCTTAAGTAATTACCCATGGACTGCAAGTAAATGCCAAAATGAGGCATAACAGAAATGAGGACAGCCAATTCACCACAAAGGAGAATCATAAATGGGGAAGTAAACTTCTACCTTTGCTGCTCCTGAAAAAAAACAGTCATGCAAGGAAGGCAATCAAAACAGCATCACTACATTTTTATTACAGAAGAGGAGGCAGCACAGGTAAAGGCTGATCACCACAACTGTACAGATATTGCTAAAGCACGACAAAGATCCTTCTAGATTGAATGCACTGCCAGTCACAGAGAAAACAATCTCTCAAACTGTGCCCCTTTCTCTCCTGCAGACAGAGTAGCCTGAGAAGCTGCATTCACATTTTCCCTCAGAAACACAGGAATCAAAAATAGTTGCTAATTCTTCTGCAAAATAAAGGTTAGAGAAGAGATCCCAAACACTAAACAGATCTCACTTGCGCCATTTGTACCCGAGAGCTAAGTCCAGAATTTACGCACAACACAGCACTCCAATCTCACTGTTAAATCATACAGATTTTGAAGAGGAAGCAGAAGGTATCAGTGACATTCTAGTCGCAGTGAAAATCACAGGCAACAATATAATCAAAATGCACTGAGAACTCTCGATGCTTTGATTTAGAAGAGACACTGATGTAGATATTTTGCTTAAAAGTGGACACGTTTTCCTTGTAGCAGCTTAATATTATTAAAGAACTACATTCATAACATGAAATACTTTGCTTCCAAGAGACTCACAAGAATTAGCCAAGCAGATCAGTTGATCTTGGTTGTGGAATTTTGGGACAAAATCCAAAAGGATAGGAGGTTGATAACAAATGTCAGAATACCCAGTACAACACCGTGTTATTTAACTTTGCATTGACTGTAGGCAAAGCACAAGCTGAACTGTGAGTGATACACAGAGCAATGACAGAAGCCAGGCAGCACTGACAACCTAACTGCTGAGCCACTTCTCACTGCTATTCCAGTTCTGCTGAGCCTGGAGATGGCTGCAGGTTCGATATGGGTCCCTTCCCTGTTTCCACTGTCATCGCTATGCTGTCAAAAGAAAAATAATACAGTTGTAGTGAGCAGCAGTTCTGTTGCTCAACACTGGATTTGGGGAGCTATGCTACGCTGTAGGAATTTGAGGAGTGCAAGGCAGCACTCAGTGCCTACAGCCATGGCACAGTAAAATCAGTTTCGGCAGGCGAGTCTCACAGACGTAGTATGTGGGGAATAATGGCAGAAGCATTTCTAGAAAAGGCACAAGGCAGCTTCCAGTGTAGTTCTTGTAGGCATGAGAGGAAGGAACAAAACAGACCAAGGACATTGCTGTACAGCAATAACATCCAACGCATCTGGGAAACTGAAATTAAAATTTTTATGTCAAATTCTACAGCAAACTGAGGCAGGTCAGTTGGAAATAACTCAAGCATATATTATGCCTTGATTTCAATGCCAGGTATCCTTGGCACGCAGCAAACATGCCTATTTCAGACCCTCAGGGATGTTAGTCCCACAGACCCTGGTTCTAGAACTACATTAAAAACAGATTCCGTGACATAGCCCATTTCTAACCTCTGCAACCTGGCAAAGCTAAGCTCTTATCACCATCCACACTACCTGTGCCAGGCTTCATCATGATTTGGGTATTTTCAAGGTAACATTCCACACACAAACATCCTCCTGCATATTTCAGTTAAAGCAGATTATACTAAGTATACTCTGGAAGCAGTGTCTGGTTCTCTTTCTCATTGATTAAATGACAAGCTAATGGAAGTTTACGGTGAGCTTTGGAGCTTTTTGAGAAGTGATCAAGAGTTTATACTTCATTCCTTTTCTGCTTGCATCCCTGTTTCTTTTATATGCTGGTGGACTTCACGCCATCAGAATCAAAGTCAGAATTTCAATTTGGTGTTCTGAAATCACTTCCCAGTGACATTCTGAAGGTGACTGCAGGCAAAGAAATCAAAGTTCGTGTCCTATCGATGAAGGAACAACAATGTTTCACCACAGACAAAGTTTCTGAGAACAAGCCAAAGATTCTTACATTCCATCTTACTTGATTTGACATAAAAACACACGCTTTTGGCTTCCCTAGTTAAAACCCCAATGACAGTAACCAATCTATTGAAATTTTCATGGCCACCTACTCAAGATTTCAGAGTACCTGTAAGGGGAAAGTATCTCTTTTTTAAAATTATTTTTATTTTTATTAAATAAGCTCTAACTAACTGCTCTATTGCATAGATAACAGTCAATCATTTTGTACTCATGCACACTCCCAAGCACACAACAGATGTTTGCAACTTCCCTCTGAAGCATGTAGCTCTCAGGATACGGTGTGACCCCATCATGCTTTCCTACTCCAAATACAATATTGATAACTAGATGTAAATTATTCTATTAAGCTGTTTAGAATGTTAAACATTTTCCTTGGAGTATTTTTCACTCCTATTTAGACAGAAGTTTAGCATCCAATTCAAACTGGTCAGCCAGCCTTTCTCTCAAGCCAATGGAGAAAAACCTGAACTCTCGAAGGGCAATCCATCCTGTCCTCAGGTATGGGTTTGGTGGATCCTCTCCCCCCTTCCATGCATACAGCCTTGCTGCAGCTCCATTGGTCACCAGACCCTCAGCAGGCTGCTTTATCTTGCTAAAACAGCAGCAACAACAAAAATCCCATCTTCTACATGACTTGTCTCTTTGGTTCATCTCAGTGCTCTCACACTGCTAAGTAAACAGGCCCTACAACTGCAATTTCAAGAACGCTCCAACCACCAGAAAGGTATATACATTCACTCTACACAATCACAGGCAATGCTCTTTTGTGCCGAGGATCTTGAGGTCCACAGTATTTTACATTCTAAACAAATGTTGTCTACCTAGAGAAGTTTAATGCTTAACTTTTTATGTGTGGATTATTTTCTTAAGAGAGAAAAGAAACACCATCATCTGATATTGGACTAAAGAACTGTCAGTAAATGTATTTTTCTGTATTTCTTGTCCTGACCAACTGCGGATGAAGAGCTCTGGTAACAAAAAACAACCAAGAGAGCACAAGAATTACTGGATCCACGAGTGGTGCACAGAACTGACACAGCTTGGCTTTCATGCTCTGTGAATATAGCTGTTAGCATCCTAACACTTTTCTCCTTAAAACGTCCTATTAACATTGCATATTTAAAAATGCACGGATCATTTGAAGTTTCAACTTTTCCTCTTAGTTGTACTGATAAACAAAACAAAATCACACTTTCCTGTTGCTCCTGTTCTCCCATAACAATGTACTTTGTGTTCTGAGCATCTCCCCATCTTACCCATGATTTCCCACGAGACTTTAAAAGACTGGCCTGAAAGGGACCTCCTGAACTTTCAAGCACTGTGGGTGAATCAACAGCATATTTCAGTCAGTACAAAGTTTGAATTCAATCTTGAAATGCTGTCAACTTTATGCCATGTCCTCATCTCTGAAAGCCATTCCAGAATCATACTGGTCTCACTCTGATGTGATTTCTGAGTTCTTAGGTAAGTGTCAGACTTTTAATTCTCCACAAAAATAACAACTTGAAATGTACTCTATCACGTTTAGGCAAGTCCTGTAATGTAGGATGTAAGCCCAAGTTATGGCTGGTTTTTGTTTGCTTGTTTTGTTAGTGTAAGGCAAGACGATATTTTAATCTTTTAATGTCTTTTCTCAATTAAAAGACAAAATTGTGTTCAAGTTTACAGAGCTAAATTCTGCTCTCAGTTACACTGATGTGAACCACGTTATTGATTCTGATGGTGTTACCTCAGATGTAACCAATGTAACTGAGAGCAAATTATGGGTCACTGTATATAAACAGCTCTGGCTATGAGTATAACAAAGGCTGCATTGTGCTATGCGCTGCAGAGCCAATAAATGAATTCAAAAGACACCTAGATGTGTTCCTGGAAAAAGAAGGGGGCAGGGGTCCTGAGTGCTCTGCTGGGAAAACAGGAAAGTGGGATTAAGATAAATTAAAACAGGTTTGGCATGCCTGGCTTGTCGGCCCCTCTCGTTCTTATCTCTTCTGCAGTTTTCAGAACATGTACGGTTATAAAATGGAACTGTTCTTTTGCACTGAAAATGTCTCACTCATTTCAGAAGCACAATGCTGCAACACACAAGAATACTGCTGCCAAGAGGAGCAGCTTGCATGTAGTTGGACAAAGACTGATGCATTTAAGACAGCATGTGATTTGCATCAGTTTTCGTTGTTCTTTTGAGTGACTTGCTGTTTTTTTTTCCTTTAAAGAAAAAACCATCATACTTCTGTTGTCAATCAGCTGAAATTCTACTCCATGGAACTCCAGCATCCCAAAGCCCTTCTGATCAGGTCTGCTGCATCATCTAAAGGTATTCAAATATACTCAGACCCACAAAAACTGCTTTTACATACAGTTACTGCAACAATACTTGACTCGGGTTAATATTTAGGTTGCTGAAGCACTCTCATAGGAAGACAAATAGCAGCAATGTCCAGTATTGCCTGAATTCCCCTTACAAATGGATGAAGCATCTGCCCGTTTGAGGAGTATAAATCTATTCAGTGCAAGCCACAAGGTGGAGATCTCTGGCAAAGCAGGATCGAAAGGAAGCCTTGTACCCAGCCTAATGTTACTATTAACACTTGGAGCCATTGCATCAAGCCAATTTTTCTGTTTGTTTTTAAAGTTTGATAGAAATGTCACTAGTGGAAAAATTAAGTAAAGAGCACTGGTTAGCCACAGAACTGGACACACCTGGCTGCAAACCCACCAAAAGAAACTGACTTCATTAGTACTAGGGACAGCAGAGTAAAATTTATATCTGAAATATGCCTGCACCAGTAGAATTTGCTGAGGCCACAGGCTCTCCGTGTGTTTTTACAGCTGCGTCAAGTTTTGGTTTCTGACTCTTGCCGACATTCAGGAGTGCTGAAGGAGCTCAGGCTAACAAGTCCCAAAACTTTGTAGCTGAGATTTAGATTTCAGCAATTTTAACAACCAGTTTTTGAAATAATACAAACTCCATTTGGAGTTGGGGCTGATGTAAATTAGCAGTTAAAATGCCTGGCATTCTATCACTTTCGGCTCCATTGAACTTGTGTACTTAAGAGCAGATGGCATATTTTAATAAACCATCAGTATCAATTCAGGAATATAATATCCATTTTCTACACCAAGTGCTGGAATTGCTGCTAGATATGAAAACGAGCTGAAGAACTGCAGCCTGGCCTGTCAGCAAGTTCAGCTAATTGCATCCAAGCAGCAAGTTTCATACAGGTGCTCTGTCCCTTATACCACAATACAGCAGTGTGCCAGTCTGCTTCAACACTGACCACTGAGACACTGCAGGACAGAAAAAGCTGGGTATAGAATGTCCTCACCTGGGAGCTGTGCAGGCGATAGCTTAGCGACCTAAAAGAATTCAGGAAAATGTCCTTTTGTTTGATTTACTTCTGAGAAAGGCTCAGATTCTGAAATCCGAAATCATCAGCAGAGAAACATTAATGCCATCATCTTTGTATCTACTGTTCTTCTTTTGATATATTTAATTACCTTCTTTTGAAGGCAGAATATATACTGACTGCAAGACTGAACTGCTTGAGAATAAGTAACTGTTACATATATTCCTCAGTCGGCTCACAAATGTTTTGTCAGAGCATGAGAGAAGGCAAAGCATGACCTCAACTTCATTTAAAATGAAACACTAAGGATAATATATCAGAACTAATAGGCAGAACCTAATATTGAGGGTAAGTGTCCTTAACCTATCCTCTCTGCCCCTTGGAACTGCTTAAGCTGAGATGTGAGGAAGGAGTTCAGTACGTGCATGTGCAGTGAAGAGAAGCAAGGAAAGGTGAGCAGACAGGGACAAAACAGGAGTCACCTGTGTGGGGTCTTGGCCAGAATGGGATGGTAGGCTAACATCACTAGCACAGAGGAGAGGAATGGAGATCAGAAGCAGAGGAGCAGCTAATCTCTTTGACCATCCACGCATCAAAGTATTTTCATCCAATACACAATAAATAGTACTTGAAGAAACTAAAGAGTTCAAAGTTGACAAACTAATGATTGAAAGACTGGGAATAATTAAAAGATGAAAAAAACATCAAACAATCATGTAAGCTGTACCTTCACAAACAGTATGGGGAAAAGAGCAGTCCTGATTTCCAAGTTTACTATCTAGCACACTTCACCATACTTTCTTACACACCCTTAGTACCTCATCTAGTTAGCTGTTACCTCAGGAGTTTACCTTCTCTTACAAGGAGTGTAACTAAAATCAGTGGGCCTCTGTGCAGTTCAACTATATTAAATATATGCAGAGATGGAGCTGTTTGTGGGATCAAGACTTTAAATGTGTACATACTTTGGTTAAGCATCAGCTACTGCCACATAAAAGCTACGTTAGGACTAGGCTACAGCCAAAAGCCTATCTTGGTACCAATGTAAACAGGATTGATTCACAGGAATCATATTATTACAATCCAAGCCTGTTTGCTATTATGTTGCATTATCATTATTAAAGATTGTGAAATTTAAACTCAAAGACAAACTGAAAAGACGCCTAGCTTGTCAAGCAAGGAATGAATGGCACTCAAACAACTTAAGAACTCTTCACAGTTGCATCATACAGCAACCATACAATTATTGTAAACATTTATTAATGTTTGAAGCTCCAGATTGGATGAAAAATATAAGGAGACGCTTTTTTCTTTTCATTTAAAACATTTTGGGGGGAATTTTGAGAGCAAAGGAATAATTCAGTTTGCAGAAATGGTTACATGCTTTTCTTCACAAAGAACAGACTACGAGTTCTATCTTTTTCCCTTTCTTCATTAAACTTCACACAATTCTAACTTACACCACGCTTCATTTTTGAGTTCAGCATGCTTGTAAGAGTAGCAAACAGTTTTGCTTCTCGTCACTGCTTTCTGCTGTTTCAAACCCTGCAAGGAAAACTAGGTGATGGCATTTGAGGTTAGTTGATATTAGGAAAAAATCCGTGTCAAAAGGAACAGAGAAATAGCTTTCTATCCAGAAGTAGCATTCTCTCTCTGCCCAAATGGAGTTCAAAAAACCCCAAAGGGATTTTTGGAGGGTTGGGGAGCAGTGGTGTAGGTTTTTTTGTTTGCTCTTATAAAAAAGCAACCTTAAATTTACACCCATATCAAGGATCTGAACTGCCTTCAGTTCCTTCTGAAACATGAAACAATCATTGCTATGACCAGGAAGGCACAGGAAAAGGACAAAAACATGTAAGTTTCCCATTTAATTCCATCTTTTTCCTCATACTTTTCACATACCATAGGTTTCCTAATGTTTTTGTTTCTCTCTCTCTTAGCCAGGACTAGGTTAGAAAGGAAATTAAGGCCAAAAGCAGAGGATAATGAAATACTGAAAACAAAATACATGAGAAATACAATTAAAGATGAGTTTAGAATGCTAATTAATAATTTGCAATGCTTAAAGTAAATACAGAGACATTAGAATAGCCAGTTAATAATGCGAGATTTTTGCCATCTGGCCTTCAAGACTTCCAGAAATTAATTCAGTTCCTCTGCTCTGTGAAGTGCTTGTGCCCAACAGGCATTGCACAAAAGCAGCTGTTTGAAACCTGTTATATGAGTATTTATATCATTGTCTGTCTCCTAGAATGAAAGAATACTTTAAGAGCTTTAGAAAAAAAAAAAAAAAAAAGGTGCTACTAAGAATGCCCTGTACTAGCAATCATCTAATTTGCCCAGGCTTGCGCACACTACCTCATGGCATCTGACCAAGACAGAAGGATTCCCATTTCTTTTTGTCTTGCTCATTGATGTAGCCAGAAATTTTAAGATGCCTAAATTTAGACCCACCTTAAAAACCAATCTGTAACAAGGAAAGTTAATTTCCAACAGATTGGGGAAAAAAAAGAAAAAAAAAGAAAAGAATCAATAGAATCACTGAAGTTACAACAGAATCAATGCTTTTGAAGACCACATGCAAAACAGAATATCAACAAAAAGAAAACTTCTTGAATTACTGGTGTGATCTCACACCAAATCATAAAAACTCACTTGTTAATTTCCTTGTTTGTCAGACAAACCTCTATACAATAATTTAACAATTCTATACTTCTTTTTCCAGCATCACAGAAGACCTTTCCTAGCCCTGTTCTCTCACTAGAAGCATCCTGAATACTGATATTCTCAACTACATCAGGCTATTGCCACCACTGTCATACTGGAGACTGTCACCAACACGATGAAGGAGAAACATATTTACAGACTACAAAGTCAGAAACAACTATTACAACTACCTAGCATAACCTTGCTCATAGTATAGACCAAGAAGACCGAGTCTCTTCTTCTTTCAAACTTCCAAATCAACTATCCTTGGAGCTGAGCTTTCCTTAACTCTTTTCTTTTGAAATGAGGACTAGATATATTAAGAATCCGGAATGAAAATTAAACTAATGAAAAGCACACAGTCACGTGCAGGAACTTAACATAATAGCTTTGTCCCTCGACCTTCCTTTTGCTCACCATCCTGGATACAGAGAAAATTCAAAGCTCTTCTGGAATGACTTAAATTGCAGTTGTAAGCTTGGCACTAGTGATGTATCTTCCTACTCGAGCTGCTTATTTCCTATCCCCAAATGCCCATCCTGTTACAGCAGCATCCTTGTTTATGTAATCACATGGCAAATATTTGAAAAATTAATTACTTTCACGCAAATCATCATCTCATCCAGGCCATGATACAGTTATCAAAACAAAGTTAGTGGCTCAGTACAACAGCTGCAGGAACGAGTGGCCAAGATGATAACCACTCGCACCAGCTTAAGCTCATAAAGAAATATACGTGTAGCTACATTTAAGATTTATTATTAAGCATTCTTCCAAGATATGCAAAATTACAAACTCATTGCAGGAACTCAGTCATCAAGATCGCCAACACCAGAGTTAACTTACCCCCATCACCTTGCCACGCTGCTCAACATCCTCCCACATGCAATGGACGATATAGCGACACATGTATTTTCCTGCTCGACCCTCCTGCTTCATTCGCACCAGACACATCCTGCAGGAACATAAACACCACATCCATAGCTTTTAGTCTTTCTTCAAGTTTAAAGAATACATTTAATCAGCTTCAGCTCATTTAAGATTCTTCTTACAGTATGTGCTTTTTCATCAAGTTAATAAAAATAAGATTTTCTAAAAAACAACTATCATAAACTTGTTCATTCTGTACTCGAGGGCTGTATCTGCTGGATTTTGGCCAATCCAGCTACGGAAGAGTGACAATGGATTCTATTTTGGCTGACAGCACTGTAATCTAGTTAAGCAGTACTGCAACTTAAATTCCACAGCCTTAAGAACATATCATCCTTTAGAGCAAGAACAAATGTCTTTTCTAATCCTAGGCTACAAGCCAGCTGTAATTCAGCTTGGTATACTAAAATACTGGAAAAGACTGTACTAGCCAAGTAGTGAAAGCTTAAGCAGGTTACAGACTTCACCCAAACTCACATTAGCAATATCCTAAATTATTTCATCTACAGGGGTCTTAGGATACACATCCAACCACTTGGCAAAACCCCCTACATGCTAGAAGAAATCACAAGTTTGTGAGCAGGATCTTAATGAGAATACCAGGTTGGGCTGTTTTACTTTTTTTTTTTTTTTTTAAATAAAGCATTAAAGCCACTCAAACTACTGCTGATGTTCAGTCTAAAAACAAACCATCACAACCATACTTTTTTTTTTTTTTTTTTTAATTACATCTGTAAACAGCACGAACTGAATTGCAGGCTGCTCCCTCACTGTGCCACGAGATGAGTCCCACCACCAGGACACATTCTCTACCTCACTAGTCAGCTCTGCTCCTGCACTGCAAGGCAGAAAGCTGGGATGACAGGATGCTCCAATACTGAAGCTGAAATAAGTCACTGCTTCGCACAGAGACGTCTATGCTTGGGGAACTGTTCATGTAAAAGCTTCTTCTCACACCTTTTGAAAAAGCAGGAGAGCAGAGCTGCTACAGGCCACTTTGAAGCAGCCATGTTACTAATAGTGAAAGCACTGCAAGAGTTAAGAGGTAAAAATGATTTATGTATCTGTTCATTTCTGCAGTGGAGATAAGATCTGGGCCTCCCTTCAGGCATTAGAAGTATTCGGTGCTCTGTGAATGCCAGCTCAACAGGGAAAATCATAAACATCTGAAACTCGTCTGTTGGGCTGACCTGTAAAAGGGCAGATGCCAATCTTCATGATGGATCCTATCTGATTTGTTAGTAAAGTGTTTTTTGTTGTGTTTTTTTTTTTAAACCTGCAAAGGAAGCAAAACTTACTGCCAATGTTGAGTCACAGAGGTAAAACAAGCTGAAAGAGCTGCATTGCTTCTATACTCTTTTCTAAATAGAACCATACATTTAAGTCCCATACAAGGTCCATTCCACTTGCACTCCAGAACCAAAAGAAGAAAAGCCCTTGAGCCAGAATCAGATTTCTACATGAATGCTTTTGAAAATGGCAGCCACCAGGTGAGAGGCAGGTCAGGCTCCAGCACAACACAGTCCTGGCAGAATGAGGTCAAAAGATTGGAGAGGGACTGAGGTATGGCAAGGAGATCAGTGATCAAAGGGGGTAATTGAGTGAGAGCCTTGGGAGAAGATAATAGGGAGAGAAGGACAGCAGTCAGCAAAAGGAACATTGGGAAGAGCAGCAATTTCTGGCTCAGGAAACAGAGCTGTAAGGATTCCCAAGGTATATATGGTGGTAGTGACAATCCCATTTCTGTCTAACAGCACCCAGCAAACAATTACAATTAAGATCAAAGAATCAGGGAATCATAGGATGGCCTGAGTTGAAAAGGACCACAATGCTCATCCAGTTCCAACCCCCTGCTATGTGCAGGTCACCAACCAGCAGACCAGGCTGCCCAGAGCTACATCCAGCCTGGCCTTGAATGCCTGCAGGGATGGGGCATCCTCAGCCTCCTTGGGCAACCTGTTCCAGTGCCTCACCATCCTCTGGGTGAAAAAATTCCTCCTAACATCCAACCTAAACCTCCCCTGTCTCAGTTTAAAACCATTCCCCCCTTATCCTATCACCATCCAGCCTTCTGAACAGCCGTTCCCCCTCCTGTTTATCCACTCCCTTCAAGTACTGGAAGGACACAATGAGGTCTCCCTGCAGCTTTCTCTTCTCCAAGCTAAACAAGCCCCGTTCCCTCAACCTTTCTCCATGGGAGAGATGCTCCAAATTCTGCGAAGATGGTAGCAAGAAGTAAATCTATCAGCATCTTGCTAAAAGAAAAACGGCAAAGCTTTCAGCTAGAATAATGATCCAGAACTTGGAAAACCTCTCTAGTTATCAGCCCTGACAGGAGCCAGACATATTGTGAGCTTAAAACTTGTCTTACTTTCATCAGCTTCAAAACCTTTGTTCCTCTTATGCTTTTATGTAATTAACCCGTACAAAACAGTCAATTAGTAAGAGTTGTTGTATTCCAAGTTTTTTTTTGCTCACTCTTACCAAGTCAAAGAGAAAAACACTCAGCCTAAGACTTGGAAGCCTAACTGGGTTGAGAGAAGTATTTTTACACTACTCTCACTCAATTCACAACCTCAGGGAAAAAAAAACAAAATAGCAAGAGAGACTTGGCAATCACCCCCATATGCATAAATACAAGTTCCCATCCAGTCTCCCTTCAGCAGCAGTGAACCAAGAGGAGAGTGCAGCACAAAGACCAGCAGTTAGCAACCGCCCACTGATGAGCAGCCATGGAGCAGTGCTCAGAGGAAAGCCTGCTACCCTCGAAGCCTAAAAGGCAGCTCTGTGTTTGGATGCTTAGTGCTGTCATAGAGCTGTTCTGCAGCACCGCGAGTGAGATCATGGAATTCTGCAGTTTATTTTAAAGTTTGGTAGTTTGTTACTACACCTGCCGTCTGAGGTTTAGAAAGACGCGCACTCTTTAAAGACTATAAACTTTCTAACTGGGTCAACACAGTGTGAAACATTTTGTCGTTTCACTACAAAATCTGTGCTGCAGTTTACTCAAATACTGACCCATCTTTGTCAAACCATGAAAGCAAATCTATTCCAAACCATCTTTAGAAAATTGTCTACTATTGGTTGAGGTAGATTATTTACGTCATATTTAATGAGGCAGAAAGATTACACTAGAAGAAAATAATACGTAAGGATGTCTGGAAAGGCACGTGAGCACATACACCTCCTTCCATCTGAGGTGAGGAGCAGCAGTTTCCAACAGGAGCCTCAGCTGTGACTGCTTCTGCCAGTATAGTAAAACACACTGGTTTAAGCTCCAGGAGCAGAAATTAGCACTACTCTCTCCAAGTGTTGAGATGCAGCTCCATGCTATGCAGTCAATGTCTGATGAATCATTATGCCTCCAAGGTTAAAGCCCACTCAGAGCTTCCTACTATCCCCTTTCACAGGACCAGGCATTCTGCCTTCCTCAGGTGTTCCAAGGCAATTATTTCTAGGGTTACATCATACCAGACCAGAGAAATGACTCTGGTTTAACAACAGGTGTAACAACAACCAAATAAGAAGGCTGTTGCTTTGTTCTGTGTAACCCAAATCATCCATGAAGTGCCAGCTACTTCAAGATAGAAGGAGAAATCTCCTGAATAGATTTCAACTAGATGTGGAGACATGCACCTTTATGATGAAAGGAAGCTCAGAATAATGGCACAGAGCAGAATTCTGAACTCTTGCTATTTCCTTTAGCAAGTTTGCATGATATCCTTTGCTTCAGCCTAGCAAGTTCACTAGGTATAGTATCTACAGCTAAGTACAGGTTTTTGTGGAGGTACAAGCTAACAGATCTCAGTCTGGCTGTGTAGTCTCCCTCTCTCCTGATGCCTGCACTTAGGCTGTTTAGCCCACTCACTCATAGTGAGGCAGGATCAACCTTAAGACATCCCAGATAAACTTGTTCTTAAAATGTCTCTCAGGTAAGATATTACTCTCTTTGGTGTAATTTTAAACTCCTTCCACTCTGCTCTTCTAGGATGAGCCATGGACAGTTTACTCTCTTTCTCCTGAGACAGCGTATCTCAAAATAGAACAGTAGCCTCAGTCCTTTCTCTGCAAATCTGATAAATCTATCCCTGCAGGAACTGTTTTCCACAAACTTGATGGTTCTTCTTTTCCTCTACACTCATTCAAACTGATCAACACTTTCACAAGCACAGTTTTTCTTACAGAAAGCAGTGAACAAACCTTGGTGAGTTTCAAAAAGGGAGCTGAAGCTCTGCTGTATTCTGACCCCAAATGCTAGGTAATGCAGGATGTACCACATAGGTAAGACTTTTCTTACTACAGTCAAAGTCATCTCTTTTGCAGTTTGGAAACTGTGTGGACACAGCCTAGACTTCAATTAGATTGTCACAAGAAAAGAACAACGTGGCAGTAGGAATGAAAAGCTTGAGATTTCCTAGAAGGTATGGGCTTCTGAGCCTGATGTCCTCCTGACATCAAGGGTGGGAGGTAACTGAAAGAGCCTATAAAACTCAGGGAAGAACACTAGTAGGCTGATTTTCTAAAGTATAATTTTAGAAGAACATTGGAAAGAAATGGAGTGTATCTGAAGAAACATTATCTTTAAATAAGTTAATAAAGAATGAGCTAAATGAGTGTCTGATTCTCCCCCTCCTTTCTGGTTAAATAGAAAATCTGGTTCACAGAAAAGAAGAAAAAATAAAGGACAGATATTCAAACAGTGAACCGATCAGAATCTGTAATGCAAGGATGCTCTGACAAGCATCTTACAGTTTATAAAAGGTGGGATCCAACAGCACGAGGAATTGATTGGAACACGACGGACAATGATAGCAGAGAGAGAGGAGGAGGGTTTTTACCTAAGTATACATAAAAAAAATCTTAACCTTTCCTGCTTCAGAAAATATTCTAAATCAGTTGAAAGTCAGTCTCTGTAGGTGAAGAGGGAAGGAACGAGTAATCCAGAAAGTGATCTAGGCTTATGAGAGGGAACGGGAACATCTTAACAGATGGCAATTAGGCTCTATGGTCAGGTTGTTGGCTGCCATATCAGAAAGACTTCTAGCCTGAGACAAAAGGCTAGGAGGAGAGATAGGTGTTAGAGCCTTCAGAAGTAGGGTACCTTTACATACGCCAGTGTTAGCAGAATCCCTCATGTCCTGCTCCCTTTTTACTGAGATACTGATTTAAAAAAGAGAATCAGAGAGAATGCAGCGATATATCTGCCACGTCATGGCAGAATCTTGGCCACCGAGATAGTCAGAAGCAAAACATGCAGCATCTTCCAGTGGCCCAGATAGTGAGTAGGCTTCTCTGTGTCCTAGAGCATCAAACCAGATCTCTGATTTGTGAGAATGACAGCATTCATTTAGGTCAAGCTGTCAGAAACATGGAAAAGCCATGTATAAAAACTTTGGAAAAAAATGAACCTCTTATTAAAAATTAGCCTAGTACTACCTTCCAGATTCACATTTTCACCACTGTCCAATGAAAAATGATTTTGTTCCTTTCTGCTTGAGCAGGACCTTCTTGTTAACACACTGACTATAGGTTAAGCATAAGAATGTTTCAGTTCCTCTCCTTAAGGGTCTCTTTAGCATCACAGGCTCGAAGAGCAGCAACTCTTGGCTTCTTCTGACATAACTGTGATCTCAGAAGTTCCATGTCTATTAAATACTACCTTCTCTATCATAGTTCCCTTATTTATTTTCATGCCTGTCAGTTGTGAAAGAATATTGTGCATCTCAAAGGCCATGCTACTACACGGCACATTTTCCTGTCAATGCAAAATTGTTGAGAAAAAAGTGTGTTTTTTGCAGTTTTGTGTTACCTCCCTTTATTTCTCCTCAAACACTTACAAATGGTTTGGTTTGAAAATTTATTGCAGCAGTTTTCCAAATACCAAACCAAATGATTAGCTTATTAATTCAGTCATTAAAGCCCTTTTCACATGGAACAGTAAGAAACAGACTGCAAATCTCAAGGGTGATCCATTAATTGAATCCACTGATTTCATTAACCAATTCAATGGTTCCGCTAATTAATTCATTCCTTAGTGAAATGAGCTGCCCCATCTTTCAATATATTGAGGAGACAGGAAATTAAAAGGAGGGAAGGGGAAAAAAAAAAAAAAAAAAAAAAGGAGGCAAGGAAATAAGAGGCCTGTTCTTAAGTGCAACTATTTTAGCACAAACTTCCTTTCGAGTCTTTGGGTAGTAAAATGTAAGTCTATGGACTTCAGTTTCATGAAAGATCTGGCACTTAACAAGAATTACTGTACTCCCCTGTGCATCCTGCTGACCTTTATAAGTATGTAATATTAGATGAAAAACTGATTTTTTTGGCTACTCTTTTCATAAATGAAAAAGGAGGAAAAAAACTTAATGTTTAAGGTGTTACATATTTTTAGATGTAGCCAAGCTGGCATTCACCAACCTGTATGTACATTTCAGAGGCACAAGAATAAATGCCAGTGCTATAATTTGTTAAATGCTTCTGACAAGCAGCAAACTTCAACCACCACAAATTCTCACAATTTAAACCACTTCGACATAAATTTAAACTTTTCCTAAAACACCTAAATGGGATTTTTCCACACAGGCTGAGTAAGGCTTTTAGAAAGCTCACGACACGGGTTATTCCATTACCTAGAAATACAGAGATTTAAGATGTCAGTTTCTCCATGGGGCTTTTTGCTCTTTAGTAGAAAACTATTAGAATTCATTATTTTGTAAATTGAATATTACCACTTTTATCAATAATCATGGAGCCTACTTTTTTTGCACAGTAAGGTTCGTATCATTTTATTTCCTGAGACTATTTATATTACTATTCAAGCTTCACTTACCAGACATGAAGCTGGGCTACTAGAAACCATGAATTCAATGTATCAGGCATTTGGCACCCTTGATGGGAAAGAGAAAAAAAAAAAGAAAAAAAGAAAAAAAATTAATTTAAATTTAACTTGTTTTGTTTTGTTTTGTTTTGTTTTAACCTAACAGATTCACTACACCAAAATTTGAATACATATTAATAATTAAGTTTCTAGCTTTACTCTATAAATACATATTGGAAGCAAATATCATTTACTGTCAGACATCATTAAGATCTAGAACGTGCAGTCACAGGACACTGTAGATACCAAAAGGCTTCATATATTTAGAACTGAGGTAAAACTAACAGGAGGAAAAAAAACACGAAGAATCACAATTTAAAAGATACGGCTTCTACCTCAGGAAGTCCCAGAGCAGAAGAGAATTACAAGGAAGTATCTGTGGATGCTTTGCCCAGTCCTTGCACTCCTCCTTTAGCACGTGCTGATTCCTCCTGCCAGAGGCAGGATGCTGCTCACTGTGCTGGCTGGCACTTTGCTCTCACTCAGCTGCTGTGACTTGTTATGTGGCTGCACAACCCATGGCACTCTCGGAGTCCCTTGCCTCAAGCCATCACATATTAGGATTAAAAGAACAAACCAGCCACAGAAATAATTTCTCTTTCCATTTTCTGTTCTACTGCTAAAGCTGCTGGGTTTCCCAGAAATGTCTACGTGCACATGGACATTACATTATAAAACCATCCATGTCATGATGTTGGGAGGCTGGAGATTCAGGCTCTATGCCACAGAAACCAGACTGCTCTTCCTCATGCTAGGAAAGCATGGACTTACGGGTTATGTGCACAGTAAGTCCCTTCAGTTCCTCTCAGATTTAAAGCTTCCTTATAGGAAGCCATTTCTACAGCAGTCTCTTGAAGAAATACCCTAATGAAAAGCATCTGACACCTTGGCCTACCCAGCACTTGGCCTCGTCTTCTGGACTACTCAAACCTGGGATGCAGAGTATTCAGAAGCAGACTTTCCCATTGGATCTCCCTCAGGGAAGTCAATCCCTTTTTCTGTATGCAATGTATTCTTTCCTAACTCTACTTCCTGGCTCTCAGGCAGTAACAAGGAGGCTCACATGGATCACGAAGCAAAGTTTTTATAGCCTCTTTCTTTTTATGTGTCAACCACAGTCAGGGAGCCACCACAGCAAACAAGCAACTCATCATTATTCCTCCTCCTCAAAGTGATGATGCCATCAGGGGACAGAACGTGCCAAGCTTCAGCATCAATGCCTATACATCACCTACACCACCTCTAAGAGGGTATAAAGTCACTAACAGTATGTTTGGAGGTTAACCACAGGTTTCCTCCACCCTCTCCCCTTTTGGCTGTCTCATTACAAGTAGAAATAGTTCAAGTCCTTAGAAATGAATACTTTGACCTAAAGGCAAGCCAAAGGATCTCCAACCAGAGCAAAAGTGCACAGTGCCTGCATTAATCAAACCAGTTAATTAAATGAGGGTTCCGCAGACAAGGTTCAGAGTGAAACACTTAGTTCAACAGACAGAAGTTTCTGAAATAGAAGTTAGCATGCATCAGTCTGCTACCACAGACACTGCTCTTCTTTGGAAAGCAAAGCTCACACCTCCACTGCTGGAAATTCTGAAAGTTTTTACAGACCTACTCAGTAGAATCCAGGGAAGATTTTTTTCCTCTAATTTCCCCAAGTATTGCACTTCTATTTCTTCATTCACTTTTTAACTTCTGTATTAGGACTGGCTATGTCCTAATTTAAAGGAGGGATGGTTGCTTTAGAGCAACAAGTTTGTCCTTAGTTACCAGCCTTTTAAAAAGGAGACGCTTCTAAAATTTGGAGTTTCAGGAGACCTTGTTTCCAAAAACCAAAAGGGAAGAAATATCCATCCTAAAATTCAGTAGAAAATTATTTCCTTCAGAATACAGCTAGATACAGAAAAAAATATGAGACAGTAAAACCACCTGTGAAATACTGTGATATGATCAGCTGGGGAATAAATCTGTTCTGCCTGCAGAACACACTCTGTTTACATGTCTGTGTATTTAAGAGACATAAACACTCAGGCTTATGGGGATGTACATCTTTTTCATATACTGCACTTAAAATTCATCAGGTAAGAGAAGCAAACTTTAACATAGAATTTTTTGTGATGGAAAAAGCAACTACCACAATTTAAGGAAGGATGAAATGAGATAACATCTCCACATCCTGCAATAAATAAATAAATAAATAAATAAATAAATAAATAAATAAATAAATATATATATATATATATATATAAAAAAAAACAGGCATCCCACTAACATCCCACTCATAGAATACTGACTGAGAGGGAGAACAGCAGGTATCTACAGGATGCCCAAAAGGCTGCAGAGAACAGAAGGATCCAGAGTGCTGTAGGTAAACTCCAGCCCTTCTGTGCTGCTTTGTTAGACCCACTAGAAACTATTGGAAATAGAGCCATCACTTTGCTACAACTGCAGGACAGTGGAGCAATTAACAGTATTAACAGTTCAAGATGAATTGCAGCAACCCTATAGTTCAGGCTCATCAACAAATTCCAGCTCAGCTCTCAGTATCACCTACCTGATCCTAAAAGCTCTTTTAATCTTTCAAATATAAGATATGAGGCATTATCCTCACAAATGGTTAAATTACTTCATTTTGTTAGAACTACCCAAACTTTGCAAGCTTCATGCACAGAAAGTTTTGTGCTGGTAATCTAGCTATTCCCTCTACTACTTCTCTGTTCTCTTTTACACAAAGTATATCTGAAGTCCTAAAACAGCTCCACTTTCCATACAAGCAGTACAGGGTAGCAGACGTTTGGAACATCAGCCCTTAACTAAAGTTCCCAAAATTTTGCTTGATGATCATTTATGGACAAAGGGACAGCAGAATGGCAGGTACAGTAAAATTAACCGCAGTATAATACTGGACAGCCTCAATTGCAATACCTCCTTCACATTTTACAGCGGATTCACAGCTCATGTATTTTGGGTACTGTTGTTCAAAAGCATAACACAGAAAGGCAGTTCACAGGGCTCATTCTGCATTAGAGAGACTCTCAGAAAGTTCACTGGGCATCATCAGAAAGGCACTGAGAAAGTGCAATAGTTTAAGATGTGAAATACTATCTGTCATTGCTACAGCACCATAATATCCAGGCAGTCTACCTCACCTGTTGGAAAACCACCTTACAGAAATCTGCATACCAATATGAGATCCGCGTGGTCATGCAGCTATGATTCGAGCCACAGCACAACCACATCACAAAAGCAAGTCCAGAAACACTGAAGAACCAATTCTGATCACACAGGGTTAATCAGCCCACAAATGGTTTTACACATGCATGGGTGTACTGTTTTCAAGGCCAGCTCAGTAGGTTAACAGCTCTCACAAACTAGAGAGAAAAAGCTAATAAGCTCTCCAGAGACCAGAGCCGACTCTGTGCAGTTCACTTGGATATCTCAACGCCATACAACTTCAGCCAGAAGTGCTGGGGGCAGCAAAGCCAAGAAAAAAAATAAAAAATATTCTGCTATGTCTGTGTGCAGCCAGTTTCAGTGAGGACAGACCTGAGCTGGGTCCCGTGCCACAGCACTACTATTCTTAAGGGTCCTGAACGGTGCAATTTCTTATGTAGGTGTGCAGCACCCACACCAGCATGGTCTCAGGTGCATCTTTGCTTGTTACATCACTGAGAGACAGAGCTAAGGGTAAGTGCTTCCTGTTCCTGCTAGTCCAGTCACCCAGACTGCTCTTTTGGGAACAAGCCGTGGTCCTGGCTTAAGGGTTGCCCATCTTTACTTGATAGAAAAAGGAAACCCCCATTCTCATTGATCTAGTTTGATTAAAAAAAAAAAAAAAAGAAAAGAAAAAAAAAAAGAAGATGACCTGAATTAAAAGTTGGATATCTTGCATGATTCCATGTTTCCCCTCTTTTAAAGACATATTCCTCACCACTCAATTCATGCCAGCTGCTTGCCATCAGACCCTTCTATGTGCCACTAGTTCCCTAACAGAACAAAACAGCAAGTCAGCAAAACATTGAACTAGTTTCTTACAGTGACCTACATACCTCAGTAGTTATTACTTCAATAGATATGGTAATTTCCAGTCCAAAGCTCATGAGGAGCACAGGAAGAAGAGGAGAATTGAGCCTTCTCCCTTTGGCCACTGCTTCAACTCAGCTACCCATGGAATTACAGCCCTAGCTCTTTTACATCAGTGTAAAAGGTCCCTGTCCATCCCATCCAAACAATCTCTTAGGGGAACTACTCTTTAAACAGATCACATCACTTGCCTATTAGGTTTTAAAGCCAATCTTCCAAACAGCTGCAGGTAGAGAACCATAACAGAAACTCCTTACACCTGTTTTTCTATGAGAGCAATGGTTTCTTTGGAACCACACCACAGGATCCTTATGACAACAGCAGACACATCACACACTGTCAATTTGAGCAAAACAAGCTATTTCCTGATGGAACAAAGGTCTCAAGTGTATGCAATAAGATCTCCCCAAATGTAAAATCAAGCTGGACTGCTACAACTTATACTGTAGAGCAAAAAGAAAAAACGAGCAACAGTGACATTCTGGAGAAAATGGGGAAAGATCACCTGTTCTTTGTGATACACTTACAGCTGAGAGCTCTGAGTATCTTTGCTTTAAAACAGCAAGACAATGCCAAGGATACAACTGAAGTAATTTTTATTTAGTACTGAGCCTGAAAATCTGTGGCAAAGAAAAGATGTGGTATCCTCCTTCCCAGACAGTTTGAAATTCCTTTTATCTAGGGAAACATCCATTCATCTTTTTACAATTGATCTGTTAAGCAGAGAGAATGAAACAGCTACAAATAGTAACACCTCCATCTGAGAGGCAAACATGATGAAGAAGGGAAAGTTTGAGAGGGCATACAGCTGAGCAGAGGTACGTGCACAGCAAAAACGAGGTTCCAGTTTTCTGATCACTGATGATGACTCCAACTGCTTATAGAGTTCTCTCACTTCTACCACCTCTGAAACCACATCAGAGTTTTGGAAAACCTTCTGAAAACCATTAGAAATTTTTGCAGCAGCAACACCATATAACAAACCCCTCTCAGTACATTTTGCTCTAGATGAACAGACAAAGATATGCCTTACACTGAACCTTCTCAGAACTAGTCAATGGACAGACAGGACACAGAGACCATTGGATCACATTAAAAAAAAAAAAAAGGAATAAGCATCTGGATTCTTCATTTATCTCACTCAGTAATAGAAAAGGCAATGTTCTTCCAATTCCAGGTTATTCTGAGATTTTTCCTATCCCACCCTTGTTAATCACTACAGGACACAAAATCTAACAGTTTCAGACTCCAGAGCACTCCCCTGCACCTTTGCCCCGTGTAAAGGTGTAGCACAGACAGCTTCTTATTGGTCGTGCACTGTTCAACCCCTGGCAAGACTCACTGCTCTCTTATTTATAGTTTTATGCAATTTTCACCAGCATTTCCCTCATCAGAGTAATACTTCAAATTCTAATATCATCAAATTCATGACTTACTGTTAAAAAATTCCTCGTAGTCAGTTTTCTCCACACAGCACGTGTACATGCGCAAAGCTGCTACCTTAATTTTCTAAAGAAAAAGAGAAGACAATACACAAAGTATTCATGAGAAGAGCTAGTGAACACTACTGGTTTAGTTAAACACACAAGCTGCCATCTTCTAAAAAGACTTCTGAGAATCACAGTCCGTTGAGATTTTTCAAGAGCACATTAAACATCATATTACCTCTCAGGGATTACCAAAGTATAATTCATCTTGCCTTAAGGCAAAAAAAAACCCCAAAACATGGCTAAATGACTTAATGAATACCCTTCTAAATCTAGTTTAATATAATATTTGCATCACAAAAATAATTGAAATGGTTTTCTCCACATAGACTCCAAAGATCCCAACTCACAACTCTTAGTTTCCTCCAATAATTTTCACTGTTTATGTATGCAAGAGTGTGGTGTATAATTTAATTTTTAAGAAGTTATATACCAGACATGCACTAGAAGTATCTTCTTCCTCCCCACAGTAATGAAAACTGACCAGCAAAGCTTCAAAGTCAAGGAAATAACGCCACATGATGAATGATACGAGGTATATTTCAGGTGCTTCAGAGCTTAATTTTGTCCATGGCCTGCCATTCCACCAGAAACACCTTAGGGCATAATGTATAACCAAGATACATGTGCTTAAGCTTCAAAGAGAACAAGAAATGACAGAACAGATGTGCAAGAGAAGAACTGCTATCCATTCCTTTCCACCGATCTCAAGGAAAGCAGAACAGAAATAAAAAACTGGAGGCCAGGAAGAAGTACTGGGTTGATTTGTTTGTTTTTAATTGATATCTATTAAGGATTGTGTCAGTAATTCACTATGCTACAGATAAACACCCTATCCCTGTTGAATGACACTTCAAATTACCCAAGTATTATTTGTATATCCTCCAACCAAGATAGAGAAGTTACAACTGATCAGCTATGGAAACACTGGGGCTATTATATTTTTACAGGGTTCTGTCAAAAATGAAGGATTAGAAGCTTCCTCAACAATTGAGTGCATGTCTAAAATTCTTGCAGTAAAATAATTTACACCATTTACTGGAGTTGTGAAGGTTTCCATTTTAAAGGAAACACTGCCTGGCCTGGGAGCAGAGATCTCCCTTGTGAAAGCCACTGCCCCAGAACAGGCATTACTAGACATTAAAAACATATTGTAAAGAGCAGTTTCTGCAATCCAGCCTTTAAATTAGGCAAGTAACACAGGAGAAACTGGTGAAATTTAATCGTGGAGGTTTTGGTGGGTAAAAGGTAAGGGGGGAGGGAGAAGAAAGTGGAAAAAAAACAGAGAAATATTAAGAAACTTCCCTAAGATCTCATAGAGAGCACTGGCAAGGCCAAAAATGAACTCAGGTCTCCTGGGCCCTAACCACAAAATAACTCTCTTCAAACCCAAGTTCCCTAGCCAAAAGCAAGCAGTAAAGAGAAGCAATTAAGGAGAACTCTGAATCAACACTTGTAGCTAATGAGAATCTTTATTACAACAATATGTATACAAACACATGAGAGAGAAACTACCCTCTCATGAGGTTTAGCAACACCTGATAAAAGAAACTGATTTTTAAACAAAATAACTGTATATTAAGGGAGCGAGTTATCTTTTCTTTGTATTTTCTTTTTGAGGGGTGAGATGCAATAAGAAACTGCATCAAACTAGAATCAGAGAACATCCACTCTGCCTTGCAGGTACTCAGAGCAGCTGAGAGTCTTTTGACCTTGGCAGAGATGGGCTCAGCCCTTCCCAGTCACAGAATCACGCCACCTTTTCCTGTGATTGCTTTTATACCATGTCCTGGTCAAAGCTACGTTCAGAATTGCTTTTATACCATGTCCTGGTCAAAGCTACGTTCAGAATTTCATCTTTGCCTTTTTCCTTTCTGCAGATGGAACTGAAGCTGTTTTACAGAACTGCTCTCATTCAATCATTGTTAACAACAGCTTTAGGGAAGGACTATTTAAAAATCACTGAAGAGAAGGTATTTGGGTGACTTTGGCTCAGGCCGTGACTGAAAAGCAACACAAACAGCAGTGGTAACACATCTCACTACTGTCCATTTGGGAGATCCTCCTGCCACAGAAATACAGAGCACTGAAAAGAAATCAAAGAAAGCCAACAAAAATAAAAACATGACAGAGATCCAGCAATAGAAACAAGTTAGAATAGGTCCCCTTCAGCCCAGTGGAAGGCTCAGCTAATATGGTGTATTTGAGACTATTAAGTCACAAGTGAATGGGAGAATGTGAACATCCACCCCAAGGAAAGAAAAATCACCATCTAGAAAAAGCTAAAAACAACTTTACGTCTTCCTACAGCATATTTTTCAGCTATGGAGCTCTGTGATACAGGACACTATACACACTATAAGCTTATGAGAGCTTCAAGTGCAACTTTACAAATTTGTAGAACAAAGATCAATCAATGGATACTACAAAAAAATGTTTACGTTGTCCTGAAATAGACACTGCTGAAAGGTAGAGGAGCACATGAGAGAAGTACCATTACATGGTTTTCCTGTAATTAAATTCTTACTAGGTAACTACTATTGGTCATTTATCAGAAACAAGATGCTGGCCTATGTAGACATCACACTTACTTTAGGATAATAAAGCTGCTATCATGTCCCTTGGTGCACCAATGAAGAGGAAAATAGGATATCAGAACAAATTTAGAAAGGCTAAATTACGACTCTACAAATCAAATCCAATACCCCTGCTTACATCAATAATGACAACAAACCCACCAGGGCAGGTTCCAGCTCTGAACTACCAGACTCCCACATTACAAAGCAATAACTTACATGGGTAATAATTAGAATTGTTCCATATAAGTATTGCTCCCAACTTAAGAAAAGAGAGTTGATTATGGGTTTTCCTGCTTGTTTTTTTTTTTTTTTTTTCCCCCTTAAGGAAGCCATAAGAAAGCCAAAAGTATTAAACAACCAAGAAGATGACAAATAAACGCTTTACCCATCTGCTGTACTTCAGTGGACCTGTGAAACCCATTGCTTCTATTATCCTTGTGAAAGGACCCACTTTCTCCTCAGACGTCTGCACAGAATCTTTTGCAGAAAGCTGCTGTAAAATAGAAAGATTATCACATCAGTCTCAGCAATTAGACCTGACACATCAGATCAGAGGCAGGCTACAAGCTTCATAGAGAATTTTAATTTTCTGGTTACTTTCTTTGTTCAACAACACGCACACAATTAAGCTTTCTCTGCAGAATAGCATCCTGTTTTTCTTACTTCACATTCCTCTATTTATAAGTACAAGCAATCCACTGTAAGCTCAGGCTCTGACTGTACAGAAATTTGCTTTCTAAAACAGTGCTCCTATTCTGGATTACCATATGCTTTCTGAATGACTGCCCTTTACTTGAGCAGATAAAATGAGTAAATAAATCACAGAAAGAGAGCAAATAAATCATAAATAAGATAAATTCTGGGTCCTTTCACATTCTCTCAGACATACTGTATTCTAGAGTAATTATGTATTATATAAAACAATCAGCTCCCCTTAAAATTAATGAAGCTAAGGAACCCACTGTTCTAACTGAAAAGCTCCACCAGATTCTTATTCCCATTAGAGTTATTTTCAATTTTATTTGCAGAAAATCTAGATCAGGGAAATATTCAGTCCTCAGTGACCTGCAATGCCTGCAAACATGAAGATAAAGGTTTTACCTATACATCTTAAACAGCACTAGGCTGATAAGAAACGTTCATGGCATTCTGCCTGAAACATCACTGCAGTACTGAACAACATGTAGTTGTCATTTGTACTCCAGAAAATAATTTCTAATGAATGAAGTATACTTAATTCTAATGAATTTGGCATAAATAAACTCATCAATAAACTCATTTTCACCATTCAAACCAAAACCTACTGCAAGTGAATCTCCTACGTATATTTGAGGAATGCAGCTGTGAACCATTTTCATCTGAGAAAGTTCCTTGATCAAGGAAAGTTAAACTGCTTTGAATTGATGGAATTTCACAATGAACTTCCTCCTACAACATACCAAGAACTTTGTCAGTAGGGAAGCAATTCAGGAACATAAGGACTGCCACGCATGGCCAGAACACTCAGACCAGTGCCCCAGCTCCACCAAGGACCAGTTGCAGATACTTGGAAGAGCTACTGAGAAGAGCAGGGAAATACAGTCACATACACTGCAGATCCCAAGGGTGCACTTGCCCAGCTTTAAAGACTCATCCCTGAACTAGAAACGCATGCACTCATTTACTTTTGGAAGCTACTCATTTCAGCACCTCAAACAGTTTTTGAATATTTAACCTCCACGGCACGCTTCTACATGAATTTCACTGCTTTGTTGTGTAAAATCAGTTCCCTTGTGCCTCAGACCTCGCAAGTTCATTGAAAGCTCCCGACTTACCTGTACGAAGTTACAGATTGCCATTACCTATTCCCTTTCTCAGCATCTTTTACAAATTTTATAGACTAGTACTACGTATATGCCCACCAATTATCAGTCCTCAGTTCAGGAAAGCCCTACAATAGCTATTTCACATACAGAAGGCTTTTCAGATTCCTATAATTTGTACATTCTCTACAGCTTCCTTAGCACGAGTAATTTTTGAAACGACGTAAGTGATAAATAAGCATTAAAATACTGACATATATTCAGCTCAAGCTGATATACTTCCACAGAAAACTAACTGCAAAGGTGATAAAAATTGTAGTTTGAGACATAATCGATCTCCATGGGATACGGAGGGCATTTGAGATAAAATGATTTGTACTCATGTACAACCCACAGATGGCTATTAATTTCTTGACCTCCATCGTGCCTAGATCAGTGTGAAGAAATGTGCTCAATGCCATTTGATTACCTATCAGTAAGACAGCATCCCACTGTCCAGGACCCCTTTGCTTTGAATGCTGGCCATTAAACCTGTTCACCAATCCACTGCTAACATGCAGAACAGCCACATCTGTAAAGGTGCTTTCCAAACCTCGTGCTTTCCACACCACGTGTGATGGGACCCAATGAGTTTATGAATGGGTAAATAAAGATTTAATCCCACCTTTACTACTTGGCTTTTCAAGATTATTCCATGCATTATTCTTCTCTACACTAAAAATGACTCCTAATCTTATGTCATAGAATCTCTTCATAAGACAGGTAGGCAATAATAGGATATATTCAATGGAAAACTTTGGTCCCAGTAACCACTGTCACACCAAGCTCACTAAATCAATTTCCACATCAATTAAAGTGATACTAACTCTCTAGTGAACCCAGGCACATCAATTTTACAACGTGTCTCTTGTCTACAAACGCATTATGAAGCCTCCTTTGGTACAGACTTTTCATTATGCAGAGGAAATTAAGTTAAAAGCCAACACTATCTTGATTCAACTGTTGTTAGCCCATCACCAAAAAGCATAAAAGAGCTGAGAACAACCTTCTGCTACAAATTGCCATGACTCTTATTTCATTCAGAAGTCTGACTCAACTACCTCAGGAAATGAAGTGGGGATTTAAGCAGCAAATTCTTTGTTCAGTGTATGGACAGAGATATAGCACTGTCAGGATGAACTGTACAACTGTAGCTAAATGCAATTAAACAGTCATTTAAGTGTGTATAAAACCAAACAGAAAACAAAACACTTTTGAAATCTTCTCCTTTAAATTTAAGCAAGCTCATCAAAAACACTGAAAAGCACATAAGCCCATCTTTCTTGCTCAACACACAAAAACTGAGTGTTCAAAACAAAAACCCTCTTCCTTTTGTCAAAAAATACAAAAAAGAAACAATTGGAGCTTCCCTTTAATTCTAAACCACTTTTCCACTAGGGGTAGTTCATCAAGTTCACATTTCAAAGACAAGTATTTCTCTATTCAAAATAATAAGGTTCCAGTCCAAAAACTTATCCACCTGACCTACCCTGTTGTAAGACACCTCCTCTCTGCACAGATTCTTACATCAAGGCTATTTTAACCAGGAAGCTCCCTTATACCTCTCTCTACTTTTGTATTGGAAAAGGCTAAATGAGGAATACATCAAAACCAAGGCCCTCACTCCCTACTTGAAGACCTTCATGCCCCTTCTGGCATGTTAGACCTGTCATTTTAGCACCCTCTGCTCTCCCAGATCTGCCCTCCAAATGGTATTTCTGCAAATGTAAGAGGTGTCCCAGGCAGGCACAGTGATTAGGCCATGCCCCAGCTTTGAGAGCCTGGATTCTAGTCTTAGCTCAATTCATGATGTAAGTGGTGCAAACCACTTTGTTTGTTTCAGTCTTTGTCTGAAAAAAAATGTTTGGTTTGCTTCACCAGCTGAGAAACTGGCTAAAAAGAAGAAAAAGGTGAAAACTTGTAGTTAAGGACAAGATGCAAAGAGCAGCCAGTAGTTCCTCATTTCTCATATCCCCTTGTTCATTTTAACTACCCATGTCAAAATAAGCAACTGAAATTCCAAACCTTTCTAACACTTACACCAGCAAAATACATAATCAGTCAGACAGCAAAATGAGATTTTTATGCAAGTTTTACCCATAAATCCCTTACTGCCCTTTTTCCTGCCCTCCCTTTTCTTTCATGAATGTTCCATTTTACCATTCCCTTCACAACAAAATAGCAAGAATAGGATCAGGATATTTACTAATTGATAGATGCTTTGATTAAGTTCTGGAGGTGATTCATGCTCCAGAAGACTCCTATTCTAAGATGAAAGATAATAAATGTAAGAGATGCAGACATAACAAATTAACAAAATAATACAGATAACAATAAAAAGTATAACAATAATTAGTCTTTATTAATATGCAACATGACAACTTTCAGTTTAGCAGATGGCAAAACTTTTGTTACACGTTATCTCCAAGATAAGGAATCAGGACTCATCTTATTCACTTTCAATATCTATGGGCAACTTCTGCATTTCCTTCTTTGAAGATGAGAAGGGAACATCTGCCACTCCCGCTACCAATAACTACTCTCCTTAACTTACCTTCTTTCCTTAGTGGGCTTATTATAAGAACCTTCACCACAAACAATCCAGCTGTGATTTGACTTTCCTACGCTAGCACTTCATTTTCTGGAAAGCAACAGAACATTTCTCAAATTATTGGACCCATTATTAATGCTACTCTAAACCATTTGACATAGATTCATCAGCTGCGTGTTTCCAAAGCATTCTGTTACCTCTATCTATCCACTTCTTAGCATAAAGTGCCCTCCAAAAACAAAAACATCAAACTCTTCTAACCTTATTTGTACTGTAAATCAATCTATTCTGATGCATTTTGGTTCCATTGGCTTCAATCAATCCACCACAGGCTTTAGGCAGCTGGAACTGGCCAGTCTTGCATCTCTAGTAAAAAGAATAGAACAAAGGAAAAAAAAAGGAAAAGTTGAAGAGATCACTGACTAGTGAATACTTAACTTTACAGCAATGATCCTTACTTTGTTTCCAAGCCGATTTGGTACAATTCTGAAAAACTTTATGCAACAAAAAGCACAAATCTATTACTAACAGTTACAAACAAAATGGTTGTCCATGCTTAATGCTTCTCACTACGTATTTTTAAGCATTCTGAAGATGTATTGATGGAACAGTCTGGCAGAACTCAAAAACAAGAAGCTATCTGCTTTGGTTTCCTCACAATTACATTTTTTTAATCTTTTAGTAAAGAATAATTCTTCTTCCTGGCCTGGCATGAAAACAGACCATGCTATTTTTCTCTGTAACTTTATGGTCCATTCAGTTGCCTTCGTGGCCAAGGCTGGAGTAAAACAAGCTGCACAGTAACAGCAATCACTTTACCATCTACATGGCACATGATTTGTGCTACAAAGCTTCTGTACAATAAAGAATAACATCATGTAAAAGCAAGCAGCATCTCCACATAAGAGTGGGACACACATCTACAGTATCTTCCCAGATTTGTGGTCAACTGTTTATGAATAAAGTCAGATAAAGTAAACATGCTGTTTTGTTCAGCGTAGTCATTCCCAGATGCCTACTAAAACCAAACTGGTGGCTCAGAGTTAACTTTAATTTTAACAGTCAACTTGAAATCTACTCGTTTCCTTCACTACTTCCAACAATACCCGTCCAGATGTAACATATAGGAGAAGAGGAGGCTGAATCTCCTCTGGTTTTATTTTGTGCAAGAAGAAAACACTCAGACATACCTTGATCCTGTTCAGATAGCCTGCATCTTTTTGCATTTGCATTTTTAATTGCATTCTCATATATGGGTCCTTAACCTCCAACTGTTAAGCAATCTTATGGTTAGCTTACTATGGATAGACACAGTCTGACACTACGAATGCTACTTGAAAACCGTGAGCAGCAACACAAAGCTTTTATACTGAAACAATATTACTCTATGTTGCACTGTGCCACGCAAATGTACTATCAATACTGGAAAGCCTAAGGCTACTGTGGTAAATAAATGTTAAATACAATAAAATGCTGGCGATAAATTGCAAACGTGACAAATTTGTAACGTCTGCTTTGGAAAAACGACATCTACATTTCAATTTTCGTGTGTAATCTACTCAAAACAGCTTCATATTCTTTCCCACTAAAAGACTACGTTGGTAGAATGATGACAACCGTGTTATAGAGGGTAGGGGAGTTCACTCTTTCAGCAGCAAAAACCTTTTAAGCTGCCTTGATATTTCAGCAATTTACCAACAGTGAAGCAAGGACAGCACTTCTGGAAGCCTCATAAAAACTGTTACAGATTTAAATAGATCCCAGTTTTTACATAATTAATGTACAGTGATACCTTACCTGAAAAATACCATGAAGCATCCTCCTGCACTGGCCTTGGACCATGGCTGTCTGTAATAAGCCACTGCAAGCTGCTATCCATTGAGTTACTTCAGCCTGGCAGCTCTGGAACAAGACAAGCAATGCAAAAGAAGATTCTAATACTCAAGAAGAGTTTAACTGTCCTCCTGTTTCCACGGGTTTTAGTTATTTAAACAGAATCACAGAATTGTAGGGGTTGGAAGGGACCTCTAGAGATCATCGAGACCAACCCCCTGCCAAAGTAGTTCCCTACACCAGGTCGCACAGGTACCCTCAAAACAAAACCCTCAGATTAAATTCCAAACTTGCATTTGACAGAAGCATAAATTTTGACTATAAAAAAAATCCCTTGCCCTCCGATAAAGTCACGCCACCTGAGAATGCTGGCAGAAGCAGATCAATCAAAGGAAGCAGTGGGCTGTCCAAATCATAAAACACAGCATGACACTTACACCTGCAGAATAAATTCAGACATGTATTCCATTGACTGGAGGATCACTAAAAAGCACTTGGACACTCAGATTCTATGCATCTTCATCATACTCTGTGTTTTAGTACTTCAAAATACGTCGGCCCAGTAAATTTCAACAATAAAAAATTCCTTCAATAGGAATTAGAGGCAATATAGAAAAGAGGGTTATCTTTGCACCTTCCATTTACTTGCTATACTCAAGCTAGTATAATACTTGTCTCCTTCACACATGATCTACATTAATATTGGAAACGATGTATATATTATTAGAGAGAATAGGCTTTTTTTTTTTAATATAAAAACAGCTTTATTTTTTTTAACAGAGACAAAGATGATTAAGGGTTTGAAGCACCCAACATGTGAGGATAGGCTGCAAGAGCTAGGACTGTTTAGCTTTCAGCAAAGAAAACTCCAGGGAAACTTTATCAATGTGCACAAATAGAGGCACTGGGATGAGGGGAGATATGGCCAAACTCTTCTCAGTGGTGCCAGGGAAAGTATAACTATAGCAGATCTGCCGAGAAGACAGGACAGACAAATTGGGATATTTACCATTAAAAACATAAGGAAATAAGGAAAAGAGTATATTAGGAGCCATTATCACTATTCGTAGAAAATCACCTCCCATTTAAACCACAAATGCTGCTCTTTCTTCACAATATGGTGGAAGAAAACACACCTAGTCTAAATCAAAAGGAGTTACTCTATGGCAGCCTGCAGCCAGCTGTCCTATCAAGATCCAGGTGAAAGAAAATACCTACGGCCTTCTAAACCCTTCCTGGCAACTACTAGGAAAGCCATAGGTAGCAGACAAACTACTCTTCAGTATCTCTTCTTAGATAAAGGATGGTTTTACCACAACAGAACTATTAACTGAAATGTTCAGAAAATACCCAGGATTGTATCATACAACGAGTGCCTGAGAAAGCTTGAAGATTAGAAGAAAACAAAACTGTCCCTTCTTATTTTCAGTACAAAGAAGAAATGTTTAAAGGCTGAAGATTTGCTTTCATTTGATTAGGCAACTATTAAATCCTACTGCAAAAGATGATAGCATGGAACACCATGTATCAGCAATCACACGATATCACATAGCTTGAGCAGAATTATGTTGCTTGCAGCTAGAAATCCCCTGCCTCCTATCTGTATCTGTGTACTCTCACCACTTACTACAGCTCCTGAGTTTCTCTAATCACAAAGCAAGGTGCTTCAGACCACAAAAATGGCAGACAACTACATCTCGTCCAAAGAGAATTTCTTCCAGCCGGGATAAAAAGTTCAAGCAGCTTCCTCTGCGATATGAATACCAGAAGCAGATGAGAGAGGAGCACTGCATGGGGATAGGAAGCATAGGAGACAAACCTGCACCTTTTGCATGCAGCTTTACACTGAAACTGGCACCCTGGGGTACAGATCCATGGACGGCTGAACCCTCAGTGACTCACTGCTCCACTCCCGCTCGGCTTCCCCCTCGCTTTTTGCTAGCGATTGCCTCTTCAGCTCATTAAAACAGCAGGAAACTAACTTTATACTGTCCCAGTTCTGCTGCTTTGGCATTAGAGCACAGGGGCCAAGAAAAATGCTGGGGCACGCAGAGGTATGCAATAGCACAGAACCACATGCAAGGACAGAGCACAGCCGCTGAAGCAGGAAACAGGAGCTCAGCTCACTGCATTCCAGTCTCTCTCAGGCAGATTTGCTCTCAGCTGTTTTCAGCTGGAGGGCTGAAAGGTTCACCACTGTGATACCACACCCAAGACATCAATGTCAGAAACAAGGTGGATTATTTTCAGAAGTGGGCACTGCTCTGTGACTACAAGCCTTGCATTTCTGCCACCACCCTGTCTCCATCCAACAGCATCAGCCATCCCTCGTTTGTACTGTGGCACAAATCAGCTCCAGCCTCCAAGCTCCCTTTTGTAGGCCCTGACATCCGGCAATGTGCTGCAGAGGCTCTAAAACCTGACAGACGAAAAGCACACAAACGCATGAGAAAGAACAAAGGAGGGAAGTGAGCTGGAATCCATCCTCAAGGGAACCCAATCTCTGCCACTCGATGCAAAACCTGCAACCTGATAACGTCACCTCCCACCCCAACACCTCCAACGGAGAGCCCATAGGAACGCACATCCCCACCGCCCAGCACAGCGCCACGGGCACAGAAAGAAGGCCTCAAGGGCACCACTCAGCCGGAACACTCAGGTCTGCCCCGGCTCCTGTTGGATCACACGCTCGGAAGGAAGGATCGGAGCCGGCCCCGTGCATCAAAACTGGGAGCGCCCCAGCAGCGCGGTGCAGAGCGCCGTGCGCAGGGCTCACAGCGAGGCACGCCGTAAGCTCAGGACGAGAACTGGCCGCTTACAGAGCGACGGGCGAACCGCCGGGACCGGAGGGACGGAGCCGGGCAGGCGGGGCCGCAAAGCACCGCACGTTCCCTTGGCGGCACCACCCGCCAATGCCACTCACCGCGGCCCGCGCCAGCGCCGCCATGCCTCCTCACGCCACTTCCGGCAGAGAGACCCCGCCCCTTCCGCTCCGCGGGCCGCGCAGGCGCAGTGCCGCACGGAGAGGGGCGGGGATGTGTGCGCGTGGTTGGCCGGGGTGGGAGCGGGTTGGGTTTGGGGCTGGCACTTAAGGCTAAAGGTGGTGATGCCCTGCCACCCCGCTCCGTGAGGCCTCTCTGCTGCAAAGCCCTGCCCGTGAGAGCGATGGCGGTTGCACTTTATCTCGTCTGCATGGCGTACGGCAGCGGCGGTTTTCTCTGCCCGTCTCTGTAGAGATGGCAGCCTGCAGTGCCGCAGGTCCGCCGTGCCACGAGCTGCCCCGCCCGCCTCAGCGCGCTGCCCCGCCCGTTCCTCCCGCTGCCAGGGGCTGCTGTGGGGCTGCAGAGCTGGGCAGCTGCTTCTGCCAGGTTACACGGCTTGCTCTGGATCGCGTCCACGTCACCTCACAAATCTGCGCGGTGCTGGTGCTGGAGGCTGCTGCAGATGTGTGACAGCAGCCGGGGAGGATGAAGGCTGCGCTTCTCAGCGTGCTGCTTGCTGGCTTGAAGGGCTGGGGGAGCCGTAATGTTCTCCTCCCCTCTTTCCCCGCGCATTTATGGGGACGGCAGCTTCTCCAGAGGGCAGTAGAAACTGTTTTAATGGCCCTGAAACTCCACGGTAGTCTTTAGAATTCTTTCATATGTCCCTAAATGTCAGCTCTCACGGGGCCAATGGAGACACCTGCTTGGGCTTCCTTTCTGCAGACGTCCCGGATCCCCACACACACAACCAGTGCTCTCTGACATGTTCTGGCTCACTGCAACTCGCTGTCAAAATAGGTCTAACTATCTGGCAACGTGTTTATTGAACAAGTTGTTCTGATGCTGGATATTGAGCAACACGGCAGGCTGTAGATCTCTCTCAGGGATGCACTCTTATTTCATTTGGCTCTTGTGCCTGTTGCCAGTTCTAGGGAGGAAGGTCAGAGCTAAGTTCTGCTGCTTTCTGTTTGCCTAGCTGTCCTCTGTGTGTTCAACTCATAGCAGTGTTGAATACCATTCATAGCAGCCATTTTTCTTTTGTGAGAAGGCAACGGAGGGGAATGCATACCCATTTCTGAAGCCTCCTTTTTGCCTCGAGTGAGTTAGAGTCACTGAAAGTGGTGAAGCTTGAGAATCCCTTTGGCATATAATTGTATAGTGAAAAGACTTCACATCAGCAGCAGAGGAATCTCGGTGCTGTGCAGTAATCTGTCCACCACAGCAGATACTTTCCAGCTAGGAGCTGTGTGTCAGGAATACACTGAGTATGCCAGTTCCTGATACCAGCCTAGGTTTCTTCCAGTCTCAGCTAATAATGCACAGAAGAATTTTGACATGCTTCAGTAATAGAAAATTAGTGTCCTAACCTAAGATTCCTCTATCTTTTTTTTTTTTTTTTCTGTTACTTCATTCTCCGATTTCATGGCAATCTAGCCAAACTTTTCTATCTCATGCGCCAAACAGCACACCAGACTGAATCCAAAGGGTCTGGTGAAGGGTGAAGACAGAACAGTTGGTGGTGGGGATCTGAATTTCAGTGTCAACTCTAGGAGGATTTCTCACTCAGAACACCGGCAATCTGCTCCTTTTTATGTTTCATGCAATTTTTGTTATCCTCAACTTCCTACCATTCATCTCTGCTTGGTGGGTGGTTCCATGACTGCATGAGTCTTACCTATCATAGTGAGTCTTCAGCATGCTGCTCCTTCTGGGTGAGCATTTTCAAACAGCACCAAGAAGTCCCACCAGCAGAGCAGTGAAGTTTCCATCTAAGTGCTGGTGTTTGTTCATCCAAGGACATTAACAATGGCAACAAGTGTTTTGGCAACTGGGTTAGTGAATAGGAAAGAAGATTGAGTTTAGGGATGAACAGAGACCTAAAAAAGAAAGTGAAAAATTGCAGAATCTTCCAAACAGCTGATATTAGTTATTTTCAAAGTGTGACCAATAAGGGGCATGGGACTGCTGTGTGCTAAAGGCAGAGAAGCAGGCTGCAGAAAGCAAGAAAAAAGGAGTTGACTCTCCACATCTGCCCACAAGTCTGCTCTTTGTCACTGGTGGTGACAAAAGCCTGGTGACAGCAGGAATGGTTGCTCCTTTACTCTAATGCTTGGGGATGTGCTGTGCAGTCCAACATGTGTCATCCATTCAGATGGGTGCAGTAATTATCCACATGTGTCAGGGTAGAGCTGGAAGAGGCCTCTCTTTGTTCCTGCAAGTCTGGTTCAATGGTGCCAGTGTTCAATGCAACTAAAGAGTTTAAAATAGCTGAAGGGTTCTGGCTGTACTAGCACCTGGCTCTCATCATAAGAATGCAGAGCCAGTGAGCTGGTTGAAGAAGCAAGACCATTGAAAATTGCCTTTTTTGTTGTTTTTAATAGGATTAATTCTCTATGAACTTATCTACCTGAACCAGCCCTTCTTAGGATCAGAGGAATGCCAGGAATGCATGGCTGGGGACAGGGTGGGGAGAGCAGACTGGCTGTTCTGGCAGCAGCCTGCTATTCTGTCAGCTTAGCTGTGTTGTCAAACCACGTGAAACCTCCATCCCAACTGCTGCTGCTGTCAGTCCTTCTGCTAAGGTAGTGATAGTGATTCCTTTCCTTCAAGTAATAACGGGGAAAAGTCTCTTTCCCCAAGAGGCCATTTTGAGAGGCCAGGATGCTTGAACCACTCTTGATGAGGTCTTACACTGGTATTTTACATCCAATCCAGGCAGGAAGCCATCTCAGGCCCTCATGGGATCATTATAGCCCAGATGTAGAGAACAATTAAAACATTTCCTGAAGCTGTGCAGGAGAAGACACTGTGTTGTGGGCTGCCTTGTATTCATTGGGGATTAACTTTGGTTCTGCAGAAGCATAAAATTTTCTAGAGCACATGATATCTAGGTCAGGGTTGTTGTGCTGGTTAGCAAGGCTTCATTCTGACAAGTTGACTATTGTGCGGAAGATGAAGGAGGATATAATTCTAGCCTATTCATTAAAGCCTCAGTCCAGCAAGCATCAACACACAAAGGGCAAGGGTGAAGCTTATTCAGACTTGGAAAACTCAGGAAGGAAAAAATCTGCATCCACTTGTTATGAAGGTAGTGAAGACAGAATAAGGATCCAATATACCAACAAGGCACTGTGATTTCACAGCCCAGAAGCAGGAGAGAGCTTAGTTACAAGCATATAGGAACTTCTTCAGTGCTAAGGTCTTATACTGAAACTAAGCACTTTGAAACAACTCAGATCCAAGTTGTGCCTAACATTCCTTCTTGGCAATTTCAATTTAGCTTAGCCCATGTAAGCCAGTATAGGAATTTCAATAAACGTTTAGGTGTTGTTCTGAGAGACATGGGTTATTGGGGAAATATTGATGGTAGGTGGATGGTTGGCCTGGATGATCTTGGAGGTCTTTTCCAACTGTGGCGATTCTATGATTCTACGATTCTATGATTCTATGATTAATCTTGCTGCTGTACAGATCCACTTTCAGGTCACCTTCTACTGACTTAGTTGTCAGGATCACAGTCCTGTTTAATTGCATGTGGTCCATTTGCAGCATATGTAAGAAAAGAAGAGTTGCAAGGGAAGAATATTTGACTATTATCAATTGGGAGTCTCAGACGTCTGTTAATTAAATATTGTCAGAACAGAAACTGACTTGCTGACTCAGTGAACTGCTAATTAATCATATAAAGTGCCACAAGAAAGACTGGAGGAGGGCAATGCCTCCCTAGCATAATGTGGTGGCTTCACACTGATGGGCAGCTGAATTTAAATGGGCAAAACAGACTCAGCTTGAGGGAGATTAATATAATTTATTGCCTCTTTGCAACAGGCATGAGTAGTGAGAGCTAAAAGCACACTTGAAACACATTGATCCCATCCACCTCTCCTACCTCCTTCCCCAGAGCAGAACAGGGGAATGGAAGATGAAAGCTGTGGTCAGTCCCTGCCACTCCCTCATCCTCACTCCCTTCCATGCTCCTGCTGTGTCCCTCCCATGGATGCCATCCTTCCCAAACTCAGCCCGGGTGGGCTTCCCGCAGGCTGCAGCTCTCCAAGCACTATTCCATTGTGGTTCTTCTTGGAGCTGGGTGGAGCTGGCTGTCCTCTAACATAGGGCAGCTGCTGGACTCTGCTCACAGGGACTCTATTTTACCCAATAATTCAGTGCTGAACTCAGAATGCCACCTTGTCTAAGCTGAGTATTTATCTAGCCCCAAACTTCAGTTTGGAGGAACTGTCATTTTTAGATGAAGTGTTTCAGACCAGCTATGATGCTTAGATGATTTACTAGTTCTAAAATGTTTGCTCTTGCTTGGGTGTGCGAGGCTATGACTTTGATTCCAGGTAGTTATGTTATTCCTTGGTTGGCATAATTAATTACAAACATTTGCAAATCCTATAGGTATGTAGCTAAAAAGATCACCTTAACCATCCTCCACTTCCAAGGCAGTACTAAATATTCTTAGATCTCTCTGATGCGTGTTTCTTTTACGTGCACCTAAAAATTTCAATAGAGGGATTCCCCATTTCCATATGAAACTCATTCCAGTCTTCCACTGCTAAAATTTTTTCATACCTACCATAAAGATGCTCAGTGTGAGCCCTGTTCTCCTCCCTTTGATGTCCAGTTCTAAAGATGTTGGGTTAGAGCAGAGCTTGGCATTAGTAAATGGGCCTCAGGCTATTTGCTGTCAGAAGATCTGTAGAGATGCAGAGAAGCACTTGGTTGGCTGTTCTGGAGATCAGACTTCTTAATGCAGCTTTGCAAATTGGCTTTTCTTCACCCTGCTGGTGGATACACACAAATTTTATGTTCTTTACTAATTTTTACTTCTTTACTATTTACTTTCATTTTAAGCTCTTTGCTATGAGAGTGGTGAGGTGCTGGAACAGCTGCCCAGAGAGGCTGTGGATGCCCCGTCCATCCCTGGAGGTGTTGAAGGCCAGATTGGATGGGGAACTGGGCAGCCTGGGCTGGTATGACATGGGGAGGTTGGTGGCCCTACCTGTGGCAGCAGGGTTGGAGATTCATCATCCTTGAGGTCCCTTCCAACCCTGGCCGTTCAGTGATTCTGCGCTTTTCTCAAAGAATGAAGTGGACTTTTAAAATTCTTATTTTATTTTTTAAATGGGTCCTTATAATGCCTTTAAGAAAGACAAGCAGGTTTGTAAAAAATACAAGACGTCATATGGTGACGCAGCAATCCAGGTCCTCCAAGGCCTCTGCTTTGCAGAATGCCCATGTCTTTCAGTGAGCAGTGCAGTGCCTAACGGATGAAGGGGCTGCACCTGGGAATTGAGCATGGAAGGCATTGCCTGATCTGCTAAATTGGAATTCCCCAGGCCAAATCTTTCCTGAATTCTCTACTTTTTAGACTTAAGAATCAAGCACCTCAATGAACACCTTTGCTATTTTTTTCTTGTTACGTTTCCTCCTCTCCAGCAGTGATGATTTTCTATGCTGACCACTCTGCAGTCAGACCTTCTGACGGGTAAATCTTTCTCTATTTATTTCTTTGGATTTCTGTCCACTTTCAAAAGACCCCACAGCCTTTCCACAAAATGCACAGAGCTCCTTGGGCTATTGTGGCTTTGAGACTACATGTGCATTTACCTATCCTAAGCTAGCACAGTTGTCATTACTACAAAGACAAGAAATGACATATAGCTCTTAAACAAAGGCATTTGAAAATATTTTAACGTTTCTGTTCTCCTAATTTCCTGTTAGCATCTGATTTTATTTCAGATGTTTTCACAGAACGTGCTTTTTTGCTGTTTCACCGGTCATTTTTATGCAGGCATGTATTTCAGTCTTTTAAAAAGTAATTGCACAGGTAAATCAAACTTTTCATAATAGTCTGATAGTTCCTTGACAACTTCTTGAGCTTTTCTCCTCTCGGTCTCATGAAGAATCAAAGCCAACCTAAGGCAATCACTGTCCCAACATTTCCGGGGGAAAGCTCCTTGGTTCCAAAAGAGGAACATAGCTCGGCCTAGGGCAAAAGTACAGATCTCCACTTCAGCCTTTTCTCTAATCAGACTAGAGTTCCTACCTAACTGCAGAATTTAAAATTATATTGGTTTTCCTTCTTAACCGTATGTTGCTGCTTCCACAGAGGAAAAGCTGAAGGAAATCTAATGAACATATGGAGAAACAGGATCTCTCCATGCTATCTGGAACAAGTGGGGCTGGGGTCCTTCAGATAACAAGAGGGAATACAGTCTGTATGGATATTGCAGGGCACCCTGGAGATCATGATAAAGAGAAACCCAATTGCAAAAACTCAGCTCAGGTCCAGCAGGTCTTATTAACTCTGGTTCAGTGCCAACACTACGAGACTGCCAGCTGGCCCCTCAGCTATTTGACTGTCTTTGCAGCATACTTTCCCAGTGCTCCGGGTTCTGAAAGGGCCTTGTATGTACCAACGGAGCCAGCGCAGGTCTGGCACTGCATCCTGTCTAACGTGCCCTTTTAGGAGCTGGAGCACAAATCAGCGATAACAGGCCCTTGGAGCATTGGTCTGTGTGGACTGCCTTCTTCCAGAGCTCACTTGGATGTCTCTGCGCTGCTCTTCCCAGAACTCCCAGTCCCAGAAACGAAGCGAGGGGCCGTCTGACTCGGCAAGGGGAAACCCGGGTTCGGCTGGCTTTCTAGCTCAGGCTCTGTGCTGAAGGAAAGCAGCATTTCTAGGATTGAACTGATGATTTATAACACATCTGTCAAATTTTGCTTTCACAGAATCTTTCCCCTTTGCATACTGAGTATATCTGGACATTTTGAGACCAAGTCCACCTTCGAGATGTCATTACCTGCTGAAAAAGGAATTTTAATGGAAGTTAATTCTATTATTAACAACATAAAGATGCTTAGTCCTCTCCATAAGACTCGGTGTAGAGCGTCACTATAAACACGTTGACCAACCGCTGTTTCCCAGGCTAAACATTATTTTAAAAATGCAAAAAGTGAATTTTCAGTGGAATTACAATCCTGCCAACGCCCGACGGATCCTGCAAGGTTTGACAAGGAGGGAGATCCGTTCCCTGACCTGGAATTCCTTGGCCAGGGGTGCAAAGCGGTCCCTGCTCTGTTCTGCAGGAGGAAGGTCCCCCAGACGCGCACCAGCCCTGCGGGAGGACACGCAGATGTGACACACAGCAGGATCCTCGCTGCTGCCCTGCCTGCGCTCGGTGAAGCCTTGTGAGCAAAGTCTGAACTCCACGACTGAGCCGACCAGGGGAAGTCAAAGTCAGACCTGATAACTTTTTCCGAGCTTATATATCCTGGTGGCTGCTGCTACTGTTAAATATGATAAACTCCTATTTGTTCACTTTAGCTTGCTGTCAGCAGTCGCTGTTTGCTGGGGCAAGCCCAGAACGTTTCCCTCCCCACCTGTCAAGCTTGGAGTGTGCTTTGGCACCCTGCCATTGCAGAGCCTCAACGACTTGAGCAGACAGCTTCAGGAACAAGACATCCCAGTACTTAAGCCGCCTCTGCTTCGTGAGCTTTTCTTCCCATCTGTATGCTTTCTGAAGAAGAAAATGTTTGCTGGTCAGAGAGGTTTTCCACATGCGCCTCCTTCGGCTTTCCATTACCGCTAGGAGGTTATATGGGGTGCAGTGCCATACACTGTGCTGCACTATATGCAGAGGTGTTCAGACTTAATTTATTCCCTTCTCCTGGATAAAGATTATTGCAGCTGTGTGTTTTGGAAAACTATCAATGAAGGGAGTTCAGCTCATACAACACACTTTCAATAGGGTACTGTACTCTATATTTCCAGGTTCTGTTTTAATTACACTTGCATATTACCTTGGAGGAAGCTGAAATCTGGAAAATGTTTTCTCATATACCATGTCTTAAACCTTCCTGACCTTCTGTTTTATACCAAGTACATTTATGCTGGTGATCAAAACCATATAATATGGGGAAAGGCTTGGCTATCCAGGGTAATCTATCAGGAGCATGCTGTCAGTCCCCCCTAGCAAAGACTGAACAGTTTTCACTGAGAAACACCCCCACCGTCCAGCAGTAAGTCCCTCTTCCCCCCTTCACTCAGCTCCCAGTGAGAGCTACAGGAGTAGGGCAGGTTGGGAGCGGGGCAGCAAACAGCTTTCCCCCGTGGTGGCTGGGGCTCCTGCTGCTCTGAAGCATCCTGGAGGGACTAAGCAATGGGATGGCCCACGTAGCATCAGTATATTGCCCATATTGCAGTAAGAATATCGGTGCCTCCTGCCACTGCTGGGCTGGGCAGGAGAGCAGTGCCCACATTGCCAGCACTGGAGGCTGCAGTGCCAAACACAGCCTGGTGCCCTGCACTGAGGTCTCCTTGTGTCAGCCAGCGTTCTCCAGGGAGAGCAGGGTGTCTGTGAGCACTGCTGAGTGGATAACAACACCCGTACCAATCACATCTCTGTTCCAGAGCAGCTTTCGTGTCACCTTCAGATCCATGCCAACAGGAGCGCATCTTGATCTTCACATCTCTACATGTCTGGAGAGTGTCCTAAGAAAAAGGGATTTAGCAAATGTGTGTTTGCAGGAGAGGATCTGCCAGTCCTCTGCCCAGGGCTTGGTCAGCATTTGGGAAGTACAGAGTGCTGCCTATAATCCCTTGCTGAGGAGCTCTCTGCCTGGCATCCCAGGAAGGTGTTGAGAAATTCTGCCAATTCTGCTGGTCTGTTCCTGGGGCTGCTGCTGACACAGCTCGTGAGCTGGTGCCTTGTCTCAGCGCCTCATCCTAAAAAACAAGGCAACTTTTACTTTTAACAGGAATAAAATAAATCTTGTCAGACAGAAACATTTTTGTGGTACTAAGCTGCTCTTTAACTCGTCTGTAAACAAGGATTTTCAACTGCAAAGCAAGAACTTGTGAGATGGAAAGTTTTTCATCAGCAGTGGAAGAGCAGTGTTGATCATAGTGGAAGGCTGAGTTTGAGCTCCTAACATGGAAGCATAGCTGGGAGGGACTATAGTGAAAGTCACAATCCAGAAAAGGTACAGAAATAGTATTGTGTCTGTTAATGAGACTGTTGGTCACTGTTAACCCAAAGTCAAATGAGACCTGGCGCTCAATGCCGCAGATAATATTTGGAGAAATGGAAAAAACATCTAAAGAAAGAAAAAATAATAAAAACCAAGAGTCTGGTAAGGAAGGTACACAGCACAGCAAAAGCATGACCAAGTTGATTTATGTTCTCCATAGAAAAGAAAAGAGAAAAATTCATCACGATCTCCATAGGTAGAACAATGCCATTGGGAATAAGTTTTTCAGCGTAGCAGACAAAGAAGCCAATTCACTGACTCAAAGTGGAAACTGGACAGTAGGTAGAAATAAGCTGCTTATTAAAAAAATGAAGTGCTAATATTCACAGAATTAGCTCAGAGCTGACTGTGGTGAGCTTTTTAAAACTTCTGGTCTTTAAATCAATCCTGGATCTCTCTTTCCAAATATGTAATACCCAGCTATTATGTAGTATCATTTAATTCCAAGGAACTTTAAAAATAGACTTCCTTTTAAAAACAAATTGGTGGGAAAAGAGATCCCACATCAGAAAGCCATGCTTCTCTAACAGGGCAGTAGCCAGGGCTCCACAAGTCCTGCCCAATGGCTTCAGCCAGGAGGTCCTGCTGTACAATTTCCCTGGAAGCTTTGGTCTCCACAGAGAACATGAGAATAGTTTTTGCCAGGTGAGACCATGGGGGCATCTGGCCTGTCTCCAGTGGGCAATGGGTCCCTAAAGACAATAAGGACAGGAGGAATGGGGAGTGGTGTTTTCCCATCACAGCTCCTCAGCTTCCAGCTGCAGTGGCTCAGGAGGTCAGGGGGGCCTTGTGCCCACCAGCTTTCATGGAGCTTTCTTCCATGAACTTGTGTCGTCAGTTTTTCTTTAACATATGGAGACATTTAACATCCAGGCAGCGAATGATCGGGCGCTGTACCTCTGGGCTACGCTGTAGGAATCAGTATCTCTGTTTCAACCCTGTCCAGAACTGGTGTCATTTAGGGCACTGTGGTTCTCGTTTGGGAGCAAGCTTGCTCCCCATCCACATTCTTAGCCCTCATCACCTTTCCTTCTTGCCCCAGCCACCTCTCTCAGAGGAGCTCCACTCTATCTAATTACTCCTCTCACAGAAGCTGTTTCATACTTCCAATTCCTTCTTATTGCCTTTTTCCAGCTCTGCCATATCACAGTGTTCAAGGGCCATGTCAATCCCTGGAGTGCCTGCACATTGTTTTCCCATTTCCCATTTCCACTGTTACTCTCCCAGCCCTTGCTACAATGGTGTTTGCTGCCTTGATGCCTGTGAAAACTGAGATGGCATTTTCAGAGATGTGGAGTCCCCAGGTAAAATTTTATACCTGGGGTGTGCAGCTCGTCTGGCTAAATGATTTTAATTGTCCATCCTGTCCTGATCAACTATGAATTAAACTACCATCCTTTGTTCACATCATAAGACTCAGTCAGTATCAACAGTCCCATAATTTGCTTATAATTGCCGGGTCAACACAGCAACCTATTATAGTACTGAATTGAATTCCTTTTCTCCAGAGCCTCCCAAACCTCTGGAATTTCCCCAGAATTCCAAGATTTATTAAAAATCAGTAGGCTTAATGGTGGAGGTTAAATGTTCTAAAACTTGGACAGCAGCAGCACATGCTCCTCATCACTTTCTTATCTTACTGGCACGGGGAATATTTCATTACTATTGCAAGAAGTGAATTATTTCATATGGCTTTTTCTCTGACGAAAATACTACAATGTTTGGAGAGAAAGATAGCTCTGCTGCATTTATATTTTGAGATAAATAGCAGGTCATTTTTCTTAGCGCTCCGAAAAATCGATCTGTTTTTAAAGTTTGCATACCTCAGAAAAACTCCCACCAGCCTCTTATATCTTCTGGAACTTATTGATTGGATAATAATCACATAATATTCCATTGAAAAAAAAAATACACTTGTCCCATTTCCATAATACTCGGTCTTCCATTCCCACCCCACCTCAAGGGTGAAGTTCCATTGAGGATGCTGTGGAGGCCAGGGACTATGGTCACTGGATGCTTTGACCAAGCTTGGGCACCAGGCTGTGGCTCAGGGGTCTGTGAAATTACTGACAGCAGTGACAGCTTCTTGCAAACACCTTCACGTGAAGGAGTGGTGGTTTGGATGTATGCCCAGAGCCCAAATGCTGGCAGTGCTGCCGCCAGTCACTCCAGCCATTTCTTTCTCCCCTCTCCCTCTCCACACTCAGTATTTCTTGCCTGCTGGATGCATCCAGCTGCTGTCCTCACAGCATACTTACAATATCCATGTTTTTGTAACACAGCTGCTTATCTTAGGGCCCAGCAGTTAAAGGCTCGGCTGAATGTGGCAATGTACAGTGCAAGTCCTCCGTCTGCATCCCTGGTGTCACAGACCCGGGCAGCTCAGTGTGAGCTATGCCTGAAAGGCTTCTGTCTCAGCCGTGCCCAGGCAGCTGCTCCATTCCCTCTTGCAGGGTGAGGGGTACGCAGTCTCCGCTCCTCTCCTTGTGTCTCCCAATGGCTCTAAACACTGCAGGGAAGGGATCCAGCCCCGGCCCACAGGAACCTGACCTTGGTGAGAGGAAGCTCTGAGCCTGGCTCCTCCCGGCAGCCACCAACTCAGCACTTGGATGTTTCACATCTTCCACCAGATTCTCACGTCTGGGCTGACTGTGAAGCCACTTTAGTGTTCAGAATCAGCTAGAGGCAAGGGTGCAGCGGAAAACACCAAAAAAACAAATAAGGCACTTCAAGTAACCACCCAGAGCCACATGGTTTGTCTTTCTGATGTTAGGCTGCGCGGGGACAGACCGCCTGCCTGCCTGCAGCCCAGCAGCCCAGCAGTGAAACTCACCATCCGTCTGAATGCCTCATAAATGGAAGTGCTTCCTCACGCAGACTCAGGTTTCTCAGCTGTTTCTCAGCTCTGGATGCTCCTCAGCAGTGCACACAGCTGCAGTCAGTCCTTGTGCTGAAGTGAGTGCTGCGCGGCTGTGCGGTGCTGCTGGCAGAGCTGTTTGGTTCTGCTGGATTTCAGCAGCCTGCTCCTGCTCTGAGCCTTCAGCAGCTTCCAGGCCTCTGAGAGCAGTTGGCCAGTGTACAGAAGAAAGGAGAATTGCTCATACCAAGACCACAGAAGAAAAGTTTTTTTCACTACTTGGCGTGTGGGTTCCCTGGGGTGCTTCTTTAGGGCACCTCCTGCATGTGCTTCTCCCCGTGCCACCCCTCTCCCTTTTCTCTGGGCTCCTGGCATCTGATCACCAACAAGATGAGCTTTGCTGCCTGAAGTTTGTGAGTGTTGTTACTGCACCTTTGTAGAGAAGAGACCTCTGGAGAAGACCCACAGCCCCTTCTCTTCGCCTGTACAGGACCCAAGCTGTGTTTCTCTTTCAGCATTTCTGGAGAAAGATGAATGTCTTAAAGCTGTGTGCACAAGAAAAAACAAATTTCAGCTGTTTTTTTGTTGGTTTTTGTTTGTTTGTTTGTTTGTTTGGTTGGTTGGTTGGTTTGTTTGTTTGTTTGTTTTTCCCAATAAAAGGCTATTATCATTGATAAATGGCATCTTGTCAAAAGCAAGCAGACAGTACCTGAATGTGCAGAAGTGTTGCACTCATTTTAACGGTGCTGTTTTGGAGGCACAATGGGCAGAGCCTGTGCTCTTTAACATCTTTATTGTGCTCTTTAACATGATTATGTGCCCTTTAACATCTTCATCAATGACATCAATGACGGAATTGAGTGCACCCTCAGCAAGTTTGCTGATGACACCAAGCTGAGTGTGCAGTTGACACGGTGGAAGGAAGGGAAGCCATTCAGAGGGACCTCGAGAGGCTGGAAAGGTGGGCCCGGGTGAACCTGATGAGGTTCAACACAGCAAAGTGCAGAGTTTTGCACTTGGGCCGGAGGAATCCCAGGCATCCATACAGACTGGAAGGAGCGGTCCTTGAGAGCAGCCCTGTGGAGAGGAGGACCTGGGAGTCCTGATGGATGAAAAGCTGAACATGAGCAGCGTGTGCTTGCAGCTTGGAAAGCAAACGGTATCCTGGGCTCCATCAGCAGAGGGGTGGCCAGCAGGGACAGGGAGGTGATGGTCCCCCTCTCCTCTGCTCTTGTGAGGCCCCATCTGCAGTGCTGTGTCCAGGTCTGGAGCCCCAGTACAAGAAAGGCAGAGAGCTGTTGGAGAGGGTGCAGAGGAGAGCCACAGAGATGATCAGGGGGCTGGAGCGGCTCCCCTACGAGGACAGGCTGAGGGAGCCGGGCTTGTTCAGCCTGGAGAAAAGAAGGCTGCGGGGTGAGCTCATTGCAGCCTTCAGTACCTAAAGAGAGCCTACAAACAGGAGGGGAATCAACTCTTTGAAAGGGTAGGTAACAGCAGGACAAGGGGAAATGGTATGAAGTTGAGGGAGGGAAGATTGAGGTTGGATGTCAGGGGGAAGTTCTTTACAGAGGGAGTGGTGAGGTGCTGGAACAGCTGCCCAGAGAGGCTGTGGATGCCCCGTCCATCCCTGGAGGTGTTGAAGGCCAGGTTGGATGGGGAGCTGGGCAGCCTGGTGTGGTATTAAATGGGGAGGTTGGTGGCCCTGCGTGTGGCAGGGGTTTGGACACATTCATGATCCTTGAGGTCCCTTCCAACCCTGGCCATTCTGTGATTCAGCCCTGATTCCTGAATGGCAAAGCCCAGCACAAGGCGCTGCTCTGAGGCTCCCAGGGAATCCCATCACACAGCTCATCTCCCATCTGCTAGCAGAGCCAGCCGAGTGCTCACTGCGAACGGAGCCCTTCCTCTGTGCAGCTTGGGAAGGGCACCAGGGAAAGCAGAATCTGGTTGTGCTACTTCAGCTAATGTAATCATTGCAGAAAACCAGAACAAATTCTGCAGAAAAAAAATATAGCAAAAATCTCAGCAAACCTGGGATGGCAACAAATGGGCTGTTCTGAGTGCTCAGCAAAGCGTATTTACTGCGTTTATTGTTCTTCAAAGAATGTTAAGATTTCCTTCTTCATTAAGTTTGTTGAGAAGCAATGAAAGCTCACGCGATTTTATTTTTAAATATTGTTTTACTACCCAACAGCAACAGTAAATTCATAAAAAAACCCACGTGATCAACCAGGACTATGGAGGAAAAAAAAATTGTTTTCTTTGTACATTCTTATTAGTCTTGGCTAAGATGTTATAAAAGCAGTATCTTTTAACACCTTTTATTATACAAGGGTCAAGGGGTTTTTATGTTTCTTACAGAAAGCTTCAAATAGCCCACATAGCGGGTTACTGCTTCTTTCATATGGCTGCTGCACAAACAAGCACATTTTACACAGGAAATGACATAACCATGTAAAAGTGTACATGGAGTTTAGGCACATATTCAAACACTAATGGGAATGCATTGTTTTAAATGGCATACTTTTATGTTTACCTATTCAGCTTAGTACCCATATTTTAGCCAAATACAACAAAAATTATCCACACATACCTGTCTTATAGTGTACTGTTTATTTGAAAATTTGGACCTTCACAAAGACTCTCGTGGGACAGATAATGACCCTAAAAAGTAAATACAAATGAGGCATTCTCAGTGAGAGAGTGAGACCTGCCATCGTAAAGGTGGAAAGCTGAACTTTTAACCTGCATTGCTCTACAGCTCGGGTTTCCACACGTCTCAGCCATCCAGTTGCTAACACCGCCTCACCCACGGGAGGAAAGCTGTGACAATAACTCAGGGTGTCTATCTTTGCACGTTGTATAATGACCACACTAAAGAAAGCGGTGCCAAACTTCTGCAGTCCCAAGGTTCTTCCCAATTTCTTTGCTGTGAGTGAAGCCCCACACCGTGCCCTGTCCCCGAACCTTTGCTTTCATAGAGGAATGAGGCCCAAATGTGTCCATCTGGGCTCTGCTTCTGGGTTTTCTATGATCAGGACATTTGTAATGGCCACCAATCCCACTCCTTGGGACCTCCAATGCAAGTTTCCACTTTCACTCCAGATAACAAGATCTGAAATGTAGAAACTGAATGCATATATGGAATTAAGGCTACTAAAAGAAAGCTCACCGTGGCAGCCTCTTTTTGTGGCTGTTGAAGTTGTGGGTGATATAAGAATAACAGAAACAGCTTTGAGACAAGCAGGCTTTCATCACTGCAGATTTATGTGATCACAACCATTCCATATCTTATAATTAATTACAGAGACAGGTGTTTGCACCAGGTGACCTCAATGGCTCGGGCACTGCGGCATTAAAGCACTGAAGGGCTGGGATGCACTCACACCACAGGGACAGGCAGCAGCCCTGTTGAGGCCAAACCCAGGATCTGGTGATTTTGGTGTGGTAACAAGCTAACTGCAGCACTGAACTGTCCCTAGTTTTAAGTTTGTTTAAACTTTGTTTCAACTACCTACCAGAATTCTGGAGCTTTTACAACCAGCACTTTTTTAGACCTTTATGCATCAGTGTTTCTTTTAATTTTTCTCTGGTTTGAGATAATCACAGAATCCTGGCATTCTTTTCTATTTACATGCTGATTTAACCTCCACATATAATTACCACTTCTCTGAACCTTCCATCCAGGGGAGTGATGCACTGGTGCTGTTACTGGAGCAACACGGCTGTGTCTGGCACATGTGAGAGCAGAGGCTCCACTAGGAACTGCAAACAGGCACATGCATGGGAGCAGCACACTGGGGAAAGAAGAACGCTCTTCCTCACGGCCACCCAACATCTGCAGAGCACAGCTGGGGGCAGCACGGGGGAAAGGAGCATGAAGTGCTGCGTGCCAGCCACCTGGAAGGCAGCCAGGAGGAAGAAAAGAAATGCTGGAGCAGAATGGGCAAAAGGGAATTCAGAACACTCTCTTGATTCTGGACTGGCAGCAGAATGCTTTCTCTCCTACCGTAACAAAGGCAAAATCGGTCTAGATGGAAGCTTGTAGTGAAGCTTAAGATTCAGAACTCCTTGGTTGAAGGCTGTGTGGAAAGCCCACAGGCAGTTGGCAGCAGAGCTGTGGTCACCTGCTGTGGTCCTGGCAGTGGCCTTAGCTGGGGGGAGCAGGACCTGTGCAGAGCCCACCTGGAGCCCAGAGGCAGACAAGATTCCTGAGCACAGCCCTGAGTCCCAATTCACACCCACGAAGCACCAGAATGTCTCAGGTGTGTGTGATGGGGTAGCTTCAAGTGCTAAGTGTGTGTTATTACTCACCCTAATCCTGACAAGTATTCTGACCCACTTCACCGTGTGTTATTGCATGGATTGGGCCGAGTTATATCCAGTTCTGCAGGCAGAAATCACTGTGCTAAGCTACTGCAAAGACATCACACGTATGAAAGCTTTCTGCAGTGTTTTTCAGTATCACTCCACTGTAGGCTGCGGCACACGGCAGGTCTGCCTGCCCAGGGAGCCCACGTGCCTGTGGCTGGGCTGCAGCCACTGGGTGTTGTGAGCTCTTGCAAGGGCCCAGCAGTTCAGAGCTCTCTCTCAGAGAGCAAAGAAGGACAGAGATTTGGCCACCACTTCTCTGTGGCCATCAAGCAGGTGGTTAGGACCACTTCCATCAGTGTGAGTCAGAACAGGCTCAGTCTGGGCTGAGTGCAGGAGGACCTCGGGGCCATATTCACCTCCTGACAACATCCCTGGCAGTGATGCTGAGCAGGCAGAGTTCAGACCCAGGAACTCGTGTGGCTTGCTGGTTTACACTGCATTTGTAACTGATAAGCTATGTCAGTCATTTCTGATGGTTCCCACATCCTGCCTGATCCATCGACATTCAAATGTCAGTATGGTTACGTAGGTGAATCATACAAAAAGAAATCCCAGAATAAATTTATGATCCATGCCTGGAATAGATACAGGAGATAGGCAAACACGCAGCTGTTGGAGCCTGGAATAAAAAGATAACAGTGCTTTTGCAATCAGCTGCATAATTCATTCTAGCCCCAGGTACACCAAGTGATAGCGTCGTTCCACACCCGATTAAAACACGGCCTGCTTTCAGATCTTTCTTCCAGTGTTTCCAGTCAGCAGTTAGAGGCAAGTGAAATACATGAACATGTTATGCATACCTCCAGCATTCTGCTGCTCTGAAAAGTCCCTTTCACTTGTATTTATTGTACAAAAACGTTAAAACAAATTCTTAACAGCATTATAATTATGCAGAGTTGGACAGCTAGGCACAATGTAGCACTGTGTCAATAATTTATTACATCTTTTGCCATAACTGAACACTTTTACTAGGAGCATTTGAGAACAACTTGGACCTTATACAGAGTAATATATCTTGCTACACAATAATGGTAAGGTGGATACTTAAGAAAGATATGTAGCTTGCAGGAAAACATACATGGAAAGTAATACCTCCTGCATCACCCATCTCCACGTACAACTTAAAACTAAATCAACATATTACATTTAATTACTCTTTTTATATATGCATAGTTTCGAGAGCTAATCAGAAAGAAATCATATTACAGTGCAACTATTTACACCAAGATGGGAGCATGCCAGAACACAACCTTCTCTTCTAGATGTCAGGACTATTTCCTTACAGTTCTTAATAGACAATGCACATGGGACTCAGATTCAGCCTCAAGAATGTCGTTCAAAGGATCAAACAGGTCACAGCTCACCAACACCATCTTTACACACTGCCTCTAGAGTAAAAGCAGGTGACTTAGAGGCTTGGAGGTCAAATCTTCCCTCTCACAGACTTTAGTTAGAGCCAGTCTTGTGTTGCCAACACACGGCTTTATACTGGGCTGCATGACAGCGTCCAAATACCACTGAAATACACCCACGGTGGAGAGATGGTGGAGAGACACACAGAATCGCTGGATTTGGTGCTGCATCCTTGTAAACGTGCCCTAGAGGTAAGAAATTAAGTTAACCTTGTTTCAGGAGAGGTGATGTTCAGTGCGCCATATTGTCTTTCGTAACACATTCACATGAGCAACTGTGCTGCTACCTGCAGCCACACGACTCCACCACCATGTCCTCATACTGCTTGTAGACCACATTGTTTGCGGAGTCAATG